>NC_140593.1:1202115092-1202860233 GCF_964204655.1 Triturus cristatus | reverse complement strand
CTCTCTCTCTCTCGTCCTCTCTCTCGTCCTCTCTCTCTCTCTCGTCCTCTCTCTCGTCCTCTCTCTCTCTCTCTCGTCCTCTCTCTCTCTCTCGTCCTCTCTCTCTCTCTCGTCCTCTCTCTCTCTCTCGTCCTCTCTCTCTCTCTCGTCCTCTCTCTCGTCCTCTCTCTCTCTCTCTCTCGTCCTCTCTCTCTCTCTCTCTCGTCCTCTCTCTCTCTCTCTCTCTCGTCCTCTCTCTCTCTCTCGTCCTCTCTCTCTCTCTCTCTCTCTCCTCTCTCTCTCTCTCTCTCTCTCGTCCTCTCTCTCGTCCTCTCTCTCTCTCTCTCTCTCTCGTCCTCTCTCTCGTCCTCTCTCTCTCTCTCTCTCTCTCGTCCTCTCTCTCTCTCTCTCGTCCTCTCTCTCTCTCTCGTCCTCTCTCTCGTCCTCTCTCTCTCTCTCGTCCTCTCTCTCGTCCTCTCTCTCTCTCTCGTCCTCTCTCTCTCTCTCTCTCTCTCTCTCGTCCTCTCTCTCTCTCTCGTCCTCTCTCTCTCTCTCGTCCTCTCTCTCTCTCTCGTCCTCTCTCTCTCTCTCGTCCTCTCTCTCGTCCTCTCTCTCTCTCTCTCTCGTCCTCTCTCTCTCTCTCGTCCTCTCTCTCTCTCTCTCTCTCTCTCTCTCTCTCTCTCTCTCTCTCGTCCTCTCTCTCGTCCTCTCTCTCTCTCTCTCTCTCTCGTCCTCTCTCTCGTCCTCTCTCTCTCTCTCTCTCTCGTCCTCTCTCTCTCTCTAGTCCTCTCCCTCTCTCTCTCTCTCGTCCTCTCTCTCTCTCTAGTCCTCTCCCTCTCTCTCTCTCTCGTCCTCTCTCTCTCTCTCTCTCTCTCTCTCTCGTCCTCTTCTCCTGGGCTCTGGTGACTTCGGTGAACTTTCCAGCAACTTTTTAAGCTTTTCATAAGTCTGGGATGACTCTGCATAGCCATCCCTTAGCATCTGTGTTTGTAATATCAACGTCAGTGTTTAACCATGCCATTAGAGAGAGGCCAAGAGGAATCTTCCAGTCGCATTTTCCGGACGGCCCTATTGGCCAGTCCCTTCTGTATGGTTTGGGCCGTCACTGTCCCACCACAAATGTGTTGGTTGCCAAGGAGGGTCACCTTGCTCTGACTAGTCGCATGCAGCATCGCTGGTTGGTTTACTGACACCACCCAATACCACCAGCTGCGAGCACTCTCAGGTTCTCGTGGGACACTTTTGGAGGGGTGGGGAGGTGTTTAAAAGTAAGCAATTACCTCACAGCTCCCACTGCAGCTCTCTGACAAGTGCGCACTGCGCGCCTGTGTGAGCCCGATAAATGCAACCCGGGTTGAAGTATTCCTGGTTGGGAAAGTGTGTGGTAAGGGCGGGGACATTCTCAAGAGCCGAGGTTTTAATCCCCCTGCTGCACTTGCCAACCCTCTCTAGGCGGCTGAGCGCCAGGCGGTGGTGGTGGTGCAAAGAACAGGTTGGGGCAGACACCTGTTCAGAGAGAAATAGAGGCACGCAAGGCGCGGGGTCTCGAGGAGTGGAAGCAAGGGGGAGGGGGTCGACCTCCGCGCCCTCCTCTTGACACGGGAACATCTGGACCAAGAAGCAAGCAGTTGTTTTTACGACAGAAAGGCACATCATAAGAAATCATTAGAAGCAACTGCAACAGTCAGGGAAGCATTAACCTGGGCACGCATAACACACTCGGGCAGACAGACACAGACGCATAGATGCACACACCCCAGACACAAATACTTCCTACACAGTCCTGAAGACTCCCACCCAAACTCAAATACTCGCGCACACACAAAGACACAGTAGGCAGACAGACACAGAGACGCATAGATGCACACACCCCACACACAAATACTTCATACACAGTCCTGAAGACTCCCACCCAAACTCAAATACTCGCGCACACACGAAGACACAGTAGGCAGACAGGCACAAGACGCATAGATGCACACACCCCACACACAAATACTTCATACACAGTCCTGAAGACTCCCACCCAAACTCAAATACTCGCGCACACACAAAGACACAGTAGGCAGACAGACACAGAGACGCATAGGTGCACACACCCCACACACATACTTCATACACAGTCCTGAAGACTCCCACCCAAACTCAAATACTCGCGCACACACAAAGACACAGTAGGCAGACAGACACAGAGACGCATAGATGCAAACACCCCAGACACAAATACTTAATACACAGTCCTGAAGACTCCCACCCAAACTCAAATACTCGCGCACACACAAAGACACAGTAGGCAGACAGACACAGAGACGCATAGACGCACACACCCCACACACAAATACTTCATACACAGTCCTGAAGACTCCCACCCAAACTCAAATACTCGCGCACACACGAAGACACAGTAGGCAGACAGGCACAAGACGCATAGATGCACACACCCCAGACACAAATACTTCCTACACAGTCCTGAAGACTCCCACCCAAACTCAAATACTCGCGCACACACAAAGACACAGTAGGCAGACAGACACAGAGACGCATAGATGCACACACCCCACACACAAATACTTCATACACAGTCCTGAAGACTCCCACCCAAACTCAAATACTCGCGCACACACAAAGACACAGTAGGCAGACAGATACAGAGACGCATAGATGCACACACCCCACACACAAATACTTCATACACAGTCCTGAAGACTCCCACCCAAACTCAAATACTCGCGCACACACAAAGACACAGTAGGCAGACAGACACAGAGACGCATAGATGCACACACCCCACACACAAATACTTCATACACAGTCCTGAAGACTCCCACCCAAACTCAAATACTCGTGCACACACGAAGACACAGTAGGCAGACAGGCACAAGACGCATAGATGCACACACCCCACACACAAATACTTCATACACAGTCCTGAAGACTCCCACCCAAACTCAAATACTCGCGCACACACGAAGACACAGTAGGCAGACAGGCACAAGACGCATAGATGCACACACCCCACACACAAATACTTCATACACAGTCCTGAAGACTCCCACCCAAACTCAAATACTCGCGCACACACAAAGACACAGCAGGCAGACAGACACAGAGACGCATAGATGCACACACCCCAGACACAAATACTTCATACACAGTCCTGAAGACTCCCACCCAAACTCAAATACTCGCGCACACACGAAGACACAGTAGGCAGACAGGCACAAGACGCATAGATGCACACACCCCACACACAAATACTTCATACACAGTCCTGAAGACTCCCACCCAAACTCAAATACTCGCGCACACACGAAGACACAGTAGGCAGACAGACAGAGACGCATAGATGCACACACCCCAGACACAAATACTTCATACACAGTCCTGAAGACTCCCACCCAAACTCAAATACTCGCGCACACTCAAAGACACAGTAGGCAGACAGGCACTCAATTGCATATAGATAGAACCACACACACTACATGCACGCAAGAATAAGGATGTGTCTGTTTTCCTGCGCTGCACTCACTTCACCGAGTGTTCTGTCTGGGTTTGTCCAAAAAAGTAAGTAAGGATCGGGAGCCGAATGGATCTGTAAAAACAAGCATTTGCAATGCAATAGGTCTCGCATTAGTAAAAGTTTGAGCTTTTGGCGTTGCAAATAATAATGCAACACCAATAGCTCTAATTTTTAGTAATGCGAGGCCTATTGCCAACAGACAGCTACACAAAAATAACGATAAACACAAAAAACACTCTCAATAGAAAGCAACAAGCTCCAGACTCCAATGCCAAACAATTGCTTAACCTCATTGTGACGGGGTGCCAGGTCGAACATTCGCAAAATGTTTCAGTTACTCTCTCCATCTCGACGGCAGGATACAGTATTGTTGCATAATAACAAAATAAGTAATCATAAATAATTTGTAAAAACGTGAAAACTTGTGCCGTGGTTGCGTTGAAAGGTCGGCCAGGCGTTCCTCCAGTGATTGCGGCCTTCAAATGCACAGGATGTCTTTTTAATTCAACTGCTGATTAATGTAATTAAATTCTATTAAAGAAACGAAACAAAAACCTGAATGCTGGCAGTACTGACCCAGCCTGAATCGCCCGGGGACGCGTGTAGGTTTCCAAGAAATTTTTGTTCCATTTACTGCTGCGCTGTGAAAGGCGTTCACGAAGGGGTTGTGTGGTGCCCGAGGCGGATTCTTAGATCTTAATCATAAAAGCCTTACGCACGCACACCCAGATTGACTTAGAGTGGCACAGACATCCATGCCCATGCACTTTTAAAGAAATACACAAACCCGCACACTCAGCTAGAAGGGAATTCACACACAAAGGCGGCCAAAAAGATTACATTATGGACTTGGCCCATTTAGAGGTGCTGGCAATGGTAAAATCGACCGAAAATTATGTTTTTACTAAATGTAAATGCAGGTACGTAGCTTCAGATGGGCTGTTTGGGCGGGACACCCCCTTATGATTTCTCAGTCCAGTCATGCTGCGAATTGCCATGCCAGGGTGCAAGGCGGGCGATCAATGGGCAGGTACCGCCGCCATGGCACCTCATTTACGAAGAGTCAAGAGAACAGTTAATGCAATTTACAACCAGCTCTGATAATATGAAAAGACAAGCGTGACCAAGGCGGACCGCACTGAAAGCGGACCACGCTGAAAATAAAGATACACAATACCATCACAAAACACATGCCAGCAGGGGGAGGAGAGGCTGTCAGGCCGGGGGCACCCACCTTCCTGCGCAGCCGCAGCTGGCCGGTAAGGATCGCCAGCAGGGTGGGGTCAGGCTCCTTCACACTCGCGCACACATGCCAGCACGGGGTGTCAGGCCGATCACGTGCACATGCCAGCAGGGGGTGTCAGGCTTGTCCACACTCACTCACACATGCCAGCAGGGGGGGTGTCAGGCTCGTTCCAACTCACTCACACATGCCAGCAGGGGGGTGCCAGGCTCGTTCACACTCACTCACTCACACATGCCAGCAGGGGTGTGCCAGGCTCGTTCACACTCACACATGCCAGCAGGGGGTGTCCGGCCGATCACTCTCACATGCCAGGAGGGGGTGGGGAGGGTGTCTGCCGGGGGCACCCACCTTCCTGCGCAGCCTCAGCTGGCCGGTAAGGATCGCCAGCAGGAGCATCTTGAGCAGCAGTGTGTTCTCCATCCTCGTGGCCGTGCGAGGGCTGCTCTCTGCCGAGGGTCACCGAGCAGTGCGTGGCTGCGCTGGGAAGAGGCACTAGGTAGTCCAAGGGGGGAGGAAGGTGACTCAAAGGGCAGGGAGTAATACAAAAGGGGGTCGAAGAGGAGGCAGGGAGAGGAGGGGAGAGAGCTGCGAGGGAGGAAGAGAGGGGGCCTCAACGGGCGGGAGAACCTGAGCGTGGGCTGAAACGCCGGAGGGAGGGAAAGCGAAAGCACGCCATGCGCGCGTTGAGGGATACGCATGCACTGGCTGAGGGCGGCTGGTGCGTGCGTGTGTGTTTGTTGGCGCAGGGGGCGTAGAACTCTGCGAAGCAGGCGCTGCAGGAGTTCAGCAGGTGAGAGCAGGCCGAGTCGGGAGTACATGCCGGCCCAGCGACTGCGAAATTTTCGTTGTTGCTTTGAATTGCGCTTGCATTAGTGGTTTGCCTACCAGGCACTAGGACCGGGGGCTCATGCCGATATGTTTAGCTGCCCGGGGACTGCCCCAGGGTAGCCAGCGATGGGGGTGGCTGGCCCGCTTTGGATTACACTCGGGCAAGACTGCCCGCGAGTTCTCTCCTCGCTTCCCCCTTCAGCCAGACCGGGTTTCCTGACAGCCGGGATCACAGATCCTTTATCCTGTCCCTAGGGGGGGTGATAGCGCGACGGCCTAGGGGTGCAAGGCACACTACACGCGTTGTGTAGAGCAACACAACATAATGGCTAGAGCGTGGGACTTTGAAGCTGGGGAATCCAGTTCGACCCTCAAACATCCGGTGATTCTGGGCAAATCGCCTAGCTCCCAGCGCTAAAAAGGAATGGGCCCGCTTGTTTACGCTTGAATGAAGAAGGCAGTATAGGGCGCCCTGAGCACCAACCCGCCCGTTCGCTATTAGCGGATGTAGTGCGGCATGTAGTATGACGGAGCGCGCATAAGGCTCGAACCTGTTAATATGTACACATTGAAATGGCGCAAGGGGCGCGAGCACTGGAGTTCGAGGGCTAGGTAATTACCGCAGCATGTGGGTACCAAGGTATAGGTGGCGGAGGGCCATCGTACCTCTCTGGTGTGGTTCTTGTATTTTTACCGCTGCGCCATAGCCATAGTTCAGGAATTGAGAGGGGCCCGAGTCTTTATGAGCGCGTTCACAAAGAAACTACTGCCTCGAGCCTAATTAACACGGCACCAAGCACCAGCTGTACACGTTACATGCAAGCGCCAAAAGCCCTGCGGATGCCCAAATGCTGCGTTTTTAACGAGTGAATGTTCACGAAAGTGAAACTGCATGCTGACTTGCGAGGGAAGGGGGACAGGAGATGTGCACGCCGTGTGGCTGTAAGCGCGTACACCAACTCAAATCCGCCAAGAGCCTGCGCGTGCCCATCTCCTGTCCCACTTCCGAGGCAAGTCAGCAACAATAGATCTCGCTGGCGACAGCGCTTCGCGCTGCGTTCGCCAGGCGAGACCTAATAAATGCAGTGAAATAGCGTTTCACAACTTGTATGTCACTATGTGCTGTGTGTGCTCTTGCATTATGTACCCTCCGCCCAGGCCTGTCACGATTAATCACAGGTTAACTTAAGCTCGGAGCGGGCCTCAGACTCTCGCCTTTGTTAAAGTCCATCATTGTAAAAAATCAAATATCACAGGTAGGGATGCTTCTGTTGCCTTTGCATGCTATTGCTACTGGCCTGCAGTGCCCCGAGTGTCCTTTGCGTGCGGTGATCCTGGCCGAAAGGCAGCAGTTTGAATTGATTATGTATCGGGATTCTGATCGGTGTCTCATTTGCAACTCGTGTGTGATGTGCTGCCTGCGTGCAATCCGTGTTGTTGAATTGCGTGACCCTCAGGTCTGCCCCTAAATGAAAAGCCACAGTCACGGGGAGGGGAGCCATGCAATCATTAGAGCAGCGCCGGTGGCGCTACTGCCGCGCGGCACTATTGAAAAATCAGAACTGTTGTGCACACCCCCGTCTCACCAAGGAGATCGATCTCTCTGTTTAACCTGGCAAACCACCACTGAACTGCCCTGCAGGGCCCAATGGGTTCTTTCTGTTGTTGTTCCGGCTGAAGGGCAGCAGTGGGAGGTGATCCGGTATGGGGATTCAGATCGTGTGTTTAACTGCAGTGAAATAGTGTTTAATAACCAGCATGCGGTGTGCTGCCTGTGTGTGGTGTTGTTGAATGATGTGACTCTCAGCTCAGGCCTGCCCCTGAAGGAAAAGCCATAAGCACAGCAGGCGAGGCAAGCAATGAAGGCTCATGAAGCGCTGCCTGTGCACGTATTAAAACAAATCTGCAATGTATGTAGATTTGTGTGTTGTGGCATCGAAGGAAAGGTGCCTGGGCGAATTCCTTCACCAAAGTTGTTTCAAGGTCTGTGTTTAAGTCTTAACAAATGAATTAAGTCTGAATAAAACTACCGCAAGCGGCACTTGGGGCCAAATTCAAGCAATAAATGCAAACGGTTTGTCAGCACATAAATACGGGGCCTGGTAACAGATGGAAGGACATATGGATTCGGGCTGTACTCTGCACTGTGTAAACACTGAGAAAGCAGATCCATTCTATGAAATGAATCTCTTTATTGGTGTCATCATAACTAACGGCTGTTATAAAGGGAAGGAAGGCTTCTACCATTCAGTTTAATACATATGTAGTTACAACTTGTTAACATTTTGCTCAAACCATAATGTACATTTTAATTTTGCAAAACCCACGTATTCACTAGATTTTACATAATCATTATGGTAGGAAGATTTTCAGCTTTAAGTACCAACCAGATGCAGTGCAGAGAGTGACCACCCTGTGTCCGGGTAAGATAATTGCATGTAACCTAAGTGCATGCAGGCTTTTAGGTATACGGACATACAAGTTCATTATCAGGGCGAGTCCTGCTGTTATCTAATTTCCACCAAGGAAATGCATGCGTGCCTTTTTTTTGTTTACCCTCCTGGATGAACACTTCTGCTTCACCGGCACACGAACGCTCCGAGTGGTGGCATCTCTGATTATCATCTTGAGACCTCTACGTCTCTTTATCCTCTAACCCTGTTAATTGTGTTAATGATAATAACCTTCAGAAAATCCATTAGCTTGATTCTGCCAGTGTTTTAATGTTTGCTGAATAAACAAGCATTGGCCTAGCCAATAGGTCTCGCCTTTGGGACCTTATAAGTGTTCAGGTAGATCTATTGGCTTTGCCAATGTTTGTAAGCTGTTATAGAGAAGTTAAGTATTAAAATGGTTAATAAGCTGTCATTAAATTCCAAGGTTTCTTTGGCAACAGGATAAGCAATGTAACTGCATCGCAGAGGTACATAGCTATAGAAACAAACACACAATTAAGGAAATGTATATATGTATAACTACATGAATACATAAGAGTCAACAATAAGCGGATCTGCCCAGAACATATATCAAACGGGACTCCCTGCCCAGAACATATATCAAATGTGCTTCCTTTAGTAAGCAGTGCACATTGGAACATAAATGCACAAATTGATCGCGCCGTCAAATATCCTGCATAACCACCGCAGTCCAGCGGTATAAAGATCATATATGGACTTCTCTACAAGAGAGGAACGAATTGTTGGGTGGTACATCGCCATCCAAGAGCTCTGTGAACAGTTTTCGGCAGAAGCGCAACATGGCGGCTCTCGCGAATCACTCTTGCGCTGACGATCTCACGGCGCTGTAGGCACTGCTGAGGGCTTGGCAGGGCCTCTGCTCTGTCCAGTGGTCTGATAGCGGAAAGAAGTCACTTGTGTAAAACTGACCATCTCAAAAGTCAAAAGATATCCACACAAAGGAATGTGCCCCCCAGTTTAAGTCCTCACAATACTGCCCCACATGCACATTGTCACCGAAAGTTAACTCTTTATAATACACGCGCCGACAAAAGATACACCGATGAACGGGAATGTAATCGCCACAAGCCGCACACAGCACCGTTAAAAAAGAACTGCACAAGGGATGCACAAGCCCGCACACAAAAGAAACATGAATAAGTGAATCATGTCTCCTAAACTAGACACATAACACCCATCCCATTAATACCGCATAGAAAATATTAACTCGCAGACAAACGGCAGTTCAAAACAATTCCACAAAAGAGCTACGACATATATTCTTTCCTCGCCAAACATGTACACAGCTATCCAGCAACATAGTCACGTAAGACAACAGTCTCAACAGAACACAATACATAAACAAAACCAAAACCACCAAGTCAGAGGAAATTAATGAACGAGGCTTGGTGTAGAAACGCTGAGAGTTGCATGAATATTTGTCAGTAAAACGTGCCCGTGAAAGAATACGAACCCCATGTAAAGAAATCACTCTAGCCACACATGCAAACCGTCAGTAAAAAATCCGAGCTGCCAAGGGAGGGGGTGGCAAATGGAGAGCACTTTCGCGGCTGCTTTGATGTTCTCAGTGGCCGCGCGGCTCACTGAGAACATCAAAGCGGCCGCAAAAGTGATCAGGCAGGCTGACAAATGGTGCGTGCGCCCGGCGCACATGCACTGTATTTGGAGGCCTGAAAAGCACTAGTTGGCACTTCCAAATCTCCGTTTACTAAAGCGCTGGCTCAGGCGAGACCTAAAAAGGAATAGTTAAGAACTTATTAAAAGCACTGCCAGTATGCATTTTTTATTTTGCATGTTGATAAAATAAAGTGTATTCCAAGTAGAGGCGGAGAAAAGGCCTGGCCTTCTAGATTGGCAGGGTATGCCCAGACGTGGGTCCCTTGCTCACTTTGCCACTGGATTCAAGATAGCCTGGCTGACGAGGGTTATGAACCCGAAACCGGTCCCAGGATGCTTGTTTCCGGTCCAGGGAAGACATGGCTTGGCAGTTCGGGCTGGACTGTTCCCATGACGCCCAGGGTCAGGCTGATTTGCATATGGCCATGTCTGAACTGGGGTGGTGGAGTGAGCTAAAGAATGATGATGGATTAAACCCAGATCAGTTGACTGGGGGTGAGTGTTTGATTTGCTCAAACGCTCCGTCCATCATCCCCTTTGGTATCGCTTTGTTCGCCCTAAGTTGGCAGGGTATGCCCAGACGTGGGTCCCTTGCTCACTTTGCCACTGGATTCAAGATAGCCTGGCTGACGAGGGTTATGTACCCGAAACCGGTCCCAGGATGCTTGTTTCCGGTCCAGGGAAGACATGGCTTGGCAGTTCGGGCTGGACTGTTCCCATGACGCACAGGGTCAGGCTGATTTGCATATGGCCATGTCTGAACTGGGGTGGTGGAGTGAGCTAAAGAATGATGATGGATTAAACCCAGATCAGTTGACTGGGGGCGAGTGTTTGATTTGCTCAAACGCTCCGTCCATCATCCCCTTTGGTATCGCTTTAGTTTGAGGCTTGAGCCATGCCAGGTGTTTATGAGGAGCTTTGATTGAGCACGCAGGCGCTAAGGCTAAAGCCAAACAAAGTGCCTGTCAGTGGGTTGGCCTCTGCAGAGCACACAGAACAATATTTGTGTATTCCATTCGCAACTGAAATTCTGTGGAAATGTGCGTGAAGGTGGTACACTGATGTAAAAATATTTGCAAGGCAAAAGTAAGAGAAATTAAGGTGCTTATATTTGAGGGAGTGCAGTGCATGTTGGGGGCGGTGAAGTGACAGATGTGAGGAAGGGCATTCGGGGAAGAGTGAAAGGAGGATGCTGAAGAGGAAAGAGAGGGGTTGAAGATGTGCCGATGAACAAGATATGCAGAGTAAAAGAGGATACATATCTAACATAAAGCACACATGATTGAAGGCCAAAACTCCTTCCACAGGCCTCAATGCTATTTAATTCACAGACGCACTATTTCAGAAGTTCAGAATTTAAACATTTTCAATGTTAAATATTTATAAGAAATCATTGTTGTTACTCATTTATCTTAAACAGCTAACACCCAGTGACAAACCCAATCATACTGACAGGCTTTATGCGTATGTCAGTTGTGCCATTTATCTGGATAAAATTACATCTCCGAGAGAAACCAAAATACCGGTCTAATGGCACACTATGTGGATCACAGAAATGTATTTGGCATGTTCCTTTATAGGGAGCACCCACTTTTTTCATCTCACTTAAAGACCTGTTAGCACATATTTCTATATGACTGGTTACAGCCAGCAGCTGTGGGTGCTTCCCGAAGTCTGGTTAGAGCGTATTTTGCCAAAGCTAATACTGCATGCAGTGCAAGACACTGGGCAAGCATACATTTTAATGGGCTAAAGTTGTCATGCAGAACAATTTACATATTACAGTAACTTTTGAACAAATTAATGCAACAAGATACGGGGCAGTTTTTAATGTGGGCACTATTTCATGATGATACGTTCCCACTGCTTAAAAAGCCTTGCTTTATCGCTGCATTCATTTGCTTTAATATGCACCATTTGTCAATCTTTTTAAAATTTCTTTCTCAGGAAAGGGACTCTCCCTAGACCCCAGGTTTGTCCATTGAACTTGTTCACATCACTAACTAGTGTTTTCTATTGATGAAATAAGCTTTTATTTCGATAAAAAATATCTCAAAAAGCACAAACAAATATAAATTGTACAAACATGTGATACCAAAAGACGAATCATATGAATATAATAACGACATATTTCCCAAGATATACAAAGAATTGTAAAATACATATAAACATTATAAATAGGACAATATAAAATAGATATGCAGACAAACGATAAAAACAGTCTGGCTACTTAGTCGAGGGCTGCAAGGCCTTTGGATCTTAAGAGCCAGGACCACCTCAAATATTTCGATAGAGCGCAAATGAACAGAGATCGTGTGTCTGATTTAAGAATGCGCAGCGCTATGAGGTGGTCGTGTGTGCCCAAGATTCTGCATAAAGGTTTAAGCCAATATGATCTTGGGATTTTGTATTCTGGGCATGCAAAAAGCACGTGTGCAATAGATTCAGGTTTGGTTACACAAAAAGGACAGGAGGGCGAAGTTTGGAAGGGAGGTTTCCAGCGAGCAGTCAGCTCGCGTACCGGAAGAGTGCCGATCCTAAATTTGAAATAGAGGGCTCGGTCGTATGGCTTCTGGATAATATCAAGATAAGGCTCAAAGTGAACCTCATCTTTGAGCAGAAGAAATTCAGTAGTGCATCTACTGGATTGGGAGCTGGAATTCCTTTTTCCTATAACCCAACTCCAGTAAAGTTTCTTCAGCTCAGCTTTCGGGGGCGAGGTTCTATTTACCCAAGCATCTTTTAGGCCAAGATCAAAGAGCAGGGACTTTACCTCTTTCAGCCATTTGATTTTATTCCAAGAAGGCATAGAGAGTATTTCGGATAAGCCCTCTGCATACTTGGCTAACTCGGGGGTCCGCCAGAGCCGGGCCCAGAGAAGTAAGGGGCGTACTTTTGCCAAATCTTTCAACGCATGGCACCCTAGATCCGATAACAGGGGCACTATAGGTGTGCTCTGCGGAAGTGCCATCAGTTCCTTATAGAAACTGGAATCAGATTTGGCAAGTTCCTCAATATTATTTGAGCCCCATAGTTCAGCACCATAGAGTGCTGAGCTCACGCCCTTAGCTTTGTATATGTCTAGTGCTGGGGCTATTGGTCTAGATGAAGAGGAACGATGTTCTCTGAGAAGGGTACCAGTGACCCTCTTGTGAGTTAGAAGCATTTTTTGCAGATGAGATGTCCAGCGCATAGTGTGTGTAATGCGAATGCCTAAATAGTCAAACTCTTTGACCCTTTCAAGAGAGACTGCATTCAAGACTGGAGGCTGACCTAATTTTTTGGGGGGATTCAAAATTAAATATTTTGTTTTGGTAGTGTTGATGATGAGACCTCTATCATTACAGAAGGATTGGAAACTGTCGAGAAGGGTTTGCAAGCCCATGGGTGTTTTGGACAGGAGGAGAGTATCATCAGCAAACAGGAGAGTTGGAACACGTTCGCCCGCCAGGGATGGGGCATCAGCAGGAACTTTCAGCAAATGGTCCACTACCCCATTCACATAAAGTGAAAAAAGGGTGGGAGCAAGAACACACCCCTGACGGACGCCCCTGTTTACTGGAATACTCTCAGTTTTCTGGCCCTGTGGACCCCAACGTACTTGGGCATAATTGCCATCATGGAGTTTTATTAGCAAGGCCAACAGGTAGGAAGGAATGTTCATGTTGGTCAGAACACGCCAAAGGGTGTCGCGGGGGACAAGATCGAACGCTGTTTTTAGGTCTATAAAAGCTAAATAGAGACTGCCTTTTCCAAGGAGGACAACCTTCCAATAGATAAGGAACAATCTAAAGACCTGTTCTATAGTACCTGTCCCGACCCTAAAACCTGCTTGATAATCTGAGAGGATATTGTTATCATTTGCCCAAGTTAGTATCCTCTCCAGAATCACTTTCCCGATGACCTTCTGAGATGAGTCGATCAGGCTTATTGGGCGATAATTAGCCGGATCTTCTCGGGCACCCTTTTTAAAAATGGGGACGACCTCGGCCCCCTTCCATGATTCGGGGACCGGGGCGCCATTAGTAATAGCATTAATAAGGGTGGAGAGGAGCTTCCCCCAACTAGATGGGTCAAGTTTAAGCACATCACCGGGGATACCGTCCGGACCAGCTGCTTTCTGCGGGACAATAGACTGGATAGCACTGTGTACCTCCCTGTCAGAGAAGGGGTCAATTTTCGGGACGTCCACGAGGGGGAGCGCCCCCTCGGGGAAGAACTTCTCCACCTTCTCGGATCGAGTGGAATATAGATTAAGGAAGTGCTCATACCATGCTAGGCCAGTGATATTGCATTTCAGAAGTTCATGGGCTGGTCTATTCTTTAATCTGATTGTGTCCCAGAAGGTACCGGGGTTGCGTTTGAGGGAAGCCTCCCTCAGGGTCTGCCAAACTGTTCCTCCCAAGACTTTTTAGCATTGGAAACCGAGGTCTTATAATCTTTCCTGGCTTTCTGGATCGTGGATATATTCCCGCTTTTTAAAGCCACTATTAGAGCAGATTTCTTAATCCTGCAACTTTGCGTGTACCAACCATTCTTGGGGGTGAGCTTTGGCCCTCCCTTCGGTGGGCCACCTTTGCTTTGTGTTCGGAATAAATTTCCCAGTTTGAGAATGGTGTCTTGAAAGACAGATGGAGCCCTATCAAGGGCGGCCTGGTGAGTATTGGTTGAGGTCAGCTCGACTTGTGTAGCATATAAAATTGACCTGATTGATTCGACTTTACCATCATCCAGCATGACTTTGCGCCATTTAAGGCGCCTCTCACAGTTGGGAGGAATAACCTCAGAAGATGGAAGGGGATTAGCCACTGATGAAAGCAAGGACCCATGTGGTTCTGCCCAGAGTGATTTAATACAAAGAGATAGCTGATTATGATCGCTATCATGAGAGGGAATTATTTCCATGTCCACCATGTATGTCCAGAGCTTGAGATCGAGAAGTATGTAGTCGATCCTTGAGGTGTGATTAGGCCTATTGTACGTATGTGCGCCCTGGAGGTCAGAAGATGTTCTGCCGTTGGCCGCCCTTAGGCCAAACTCTAGAGTCATGGTGTTCAGAAATACAACAGATTTAGTCCATCTCTTGATAGGGGGCAGTGTTAGTGACGGAATACCTCGCTTGGCGTCATTCTCGAGTAGATCGGGATTTCTATTGTTTTCTATTGGAAAGGGTAGCGCCAAAGCAGTCTTGCTTAGTACCCTAGCCCTCTTCAGAAGTCAGACTTGCTTGGCAACCCAAATATTCTCTGAAATATTCTGAGTTTTCTTTTATGAATGTATTCAAGAACTGAATTTTTAGTCCATTTATCACAGAAATAGTGCTGAAAATCGCACCAAAAAGATGGCAATTTTTTAAAAATGTCTTCATGGGGGACAACCCCCCCCCCCCAAACCCCTTATTGCCGACGAGCTCGCTCGCTGCGCTCGCTTGCATACGTTGATTCGTTCTGCATACGCCCCACCAGTTTCAAATTCCACAGAGGCGAGGATTATGCTATTCTTCCTTCGCATTTATTAAAATCTCGCTCAAACAGCAGCTATTTTATTAACCTCAGGAGACAAAAAACGACTGTTCTCATTAGCATTTGGGAAACATATTATGTCCATCTTATCCACAGTGTCTGGTCCCAACATAGTCCATCCTCTCTTTCAGGACCCCCTCTTTCTTAGCGCAATTCACGCTACATTTGAATCATCATGCGCCCTGTTTTGGCCCCTAGTTTCCTGTGAAGAGAGGAAACGCATAAATGACCATCCTGAACAATCTTGTCAGCATAAAAACATTCTTATCCATGGAATGAATAACTATTAACATGATATAATCAATCAAGTAATCTCCTTCAAATGAAGTAACCTTGTCACGGCATGTACAGTTCATAAACAATATCCTCAATATGAAAAACATGAATTACTCCAAAACGGGGAGGATAAGCGCGATTGCTGGGTGGGATAATCCTCGCATCCATGTCCTTGTAGAATTGAAACTTACCTTTACTAAAGCTAGGCAAATTTTCATTCTATGTCCGGACCGCAGACGAGGATTATGCTAGTTCAAAGCCTGCTCACCACCAACTGAGCTATGTTGAGCACTGGCTCAAAATAAAACTCTTTGAAGGTAGAATCTGAGGACCAATCCGTTGCACGCATTATGTCCTTTAAACGTGCTCCCAAGCAGAAAGCCTTCAAGGCCATTGCCCCTCTTGCTGAATGTGCCCCAAATTCCTTGGTGTCCATACCAGTTTACTGCATCGCCCACCTTACCTAGCAGGCTGTGGTAGGGGAAGATACCGCCTTTTAAGGCTTCCTTAGTGCAATGAGGAGTTGTCTTTCGCCCGGCGGACAGACTTATTCTGTTATATCCTCATAAGACATTGAACCACACAGAACATGGGTGCATCCTGGAAGGCCGGGGAAGATATTATGCAGGTGTTAGATTTAGTCTGTCAAGTTGCCATAAAGGAAACCCCTTCTGGGGAGAACACCCTCCCTGAGAGGTCAAGAGCTCTTAAGTCCGAAACCCGTGTACATGAGACCAGACAGTGAAGCATTGCCGGTTTGGCTGAAACTTCTTGCAGGGATAAAAACATATTCGGTTGCCAGGCTAGAAAGAAATTTAGGACCGGATTGACATCCCAAAACGCCAAATAGCGAGGTTCTGGAGGAAGGGAGAGTCTAATCCTTCTAAGCAACTGGCAAACGAAAGGCTGTTTCCCCACTGGGGCATCTTCTACCTGCACATGCCCCCCAGATGGTGGATCTAAAGATATTAATGGAGTGAAGTGATAGGCTAGTCCCTCTTCAGCTAGGCTGAACATAAAGTTCAGTATCTGAATTACATCTGCGGGATCCACTCCCCATCACAAAGCCCAACGCATCCATCTGGTTTAGGCTGACTGGTACCACTTGGTCGTGCCGTCTGACCAGGCCTTAGAGAGGAGGAGTTCAGCATGTCGTGAAAGCCCTGGGAGCACCGTGTAGCCTGTAATCCGCTAGGCCATCAGCTGCGGGGAACCTTTCATCACCAACCGGTTCGGAGTGAGATCTGGACTCTTCAAAATGTGAGGAAAGAGGGAGAGTTGAATTGGAGAATCCAAGGAAGTTCCAGAAGAACCGGAAACCACACTTGAGACCGCCACAAGGGTGTTATCATGACCACCTTCTGACTGCGCACTTGGGCTGCTGCTCTGGTGACTTATTAAAAAGGGGGGAAATGCATAGCCCATCTCCTGGATCCAATCCTGGAGAAACATGTCAGTTGCCACTGCCTGACAGTGGTCTCCACCTGACAAACCCAGGCAGTTGGTGGTCTAGGCGGGGTGAAAAAGGTCAATAGAGACCTCTCGGAAGACTTGGGGGTCTAGCTTCGACAGACTTGAATCCTGAAAATGGTGAAAGTGCCAATCTGCCACCTGATTCACCTGGCCTGGGATCTATTCTGCTATGACTGAGATGTGGTTCTCCAGGAAAGCATTTTTCACCAGGTGTATTGCTCGATTTCCCCGGCCTTTCTGTGTTAAAAGGGGCCTAATGTGACTTCAGTCTCTTTCCATTCAAGTCTAAGGGTTAGAGTAGTGTATAGAGCCTATTTATTAGGCACTTCGACATGATCCTGTGTTCTTCCCCATAGATCAGGGTTTGCATACATATCCTAGGGGATAGATTCGTTAGCATTAGGGGTAATCTGTTCTGTAGTGAGGGTATTTCATGGAGCCGTGCTGAATTCAGGCCTGGTAGGCCTTAAACGGGAGAGACTCCATCTTTCCTCCTGCTCTGGCAGCTTGGGAAGCTTCTAGGTCATAGGCAGTGTTTTAGTTAGGAGGTGTTATTCGCTTGGAGAGAACCGGTTCAGGCCGGCCCTTATCGAAGGATTGTATTCTTCTTCATGCCGAAGACACTACATCAGGCCGGCCGGCTGGGAACGTGTCCTTGGCACGGGGAGGTACAGGAATTTGGTGGGCGGCAGGTTACGTGCTGGAATTTTCCATGAGAAAATGCACATCTATATTAGTGAAAGTCTGAGGCAGACACTGGCACTTGCTTTTAGTCCGTAGGCGGCACCTGGCCGTTAGCAGTAAAGCTACTATTTATTCCAGGGAAGACAGATGATAAACTTGAAGGTGGAGAAAAACCGAGAGACAGATATTCTTCTAACACAGCAGCCAAAGAGAAGAGAGTAGCCAATGAGGAAGAGGTCCCAGTGACTCGGAGAAAAGAGAAGGGAGTAGATCTGTGACTGCAGAGGTGTGACTTCCAGGCGAAGCCGAGGCGCAGACTGGAAGGGAACCTAGATGACCATTGAGTGCAGGCTACATACGACCAAGGTGATGTCGACCCCTTTTTATTAGAGTGTACAACTTAATCTTTCACTTTCCTTGCAGGTTATATGTGATGTATTCTGTGAGCGTGTATGTAGTAACTAAATAAAGTATTCAGTTTGTAGTGAATCAACATGTGCTGCGTGTTCTTGTATAAGAGGGTAGCCTATTCTTCTAGTCAGCTGTGACTTGACACGAACAGATGTTAACCCTGATCAGGTAAGTGGTAACTGAATAAGGGAGAGAGGAGCCCCTCGAACCAGAGAACAAGTTGTGCTCAAACTGGCAGTTCTTGTGTGATCTGATAAATAGTATGTTATGGTGATCATAGGATGAATTTGTGCTGAGGCTGCCGTCTGGGTAGGAAGTCCTGGGTCCAGTTAGGACCGCGAGGCTGAGGCTACCGTCTGGGTAGGAAGTCCTGGGTCCGTTTGGGACCGCGAGGCTGAGGCTGCCGTCTGGGTAGGAAGTCCTGGGTCCGTTTGGGACCGCGAGGCTGAGGCTGCCGTCTGGGTAGGAAGTCCTGGGTCCGTTTGGGACCGCGAGGCTGAGGCTGCCGTCTGGGTAGGAAGTCCTGGGTCCGTTTGGGACCGTGAGGCTAAGGCTGCCGTCTGGGTAGGAAGTCCTGGGTCCGTTTGGGACCGTGAGGCTGAGGCTGCCGTCTGGGTAGGAAGTCCTGGGTCCGTTTGGGACCGCGAGGCTGAGGCTGCCGTCTGGGTAGGAAGTCCTGGGTCCGTTTGGGACCGCGAGGCTGAGGCTGCCGTCTGGGTAGGAAGTCCTGGGTCCGTCTGGGATCGCGAGGCCGCCACCTGTATTATAAGAGGTCTTGGTATATATATAGTAGGAATTCCCTGTCCTTAGGTGGTATATATATATATGCGGTTACTTATTGTGAATAGGCCCTAGGGAGGGGATAACGTTCTGGCTGGGTTAGAGAGGCTCTGTTGAGCGGGTTCTATCTGATCCGACAACCCAAGCAGAACACCAGGTCTGCTAGGGCCTTGGATGTAGTACCACCCAGGTGGTTCATATAGCATACCACTGATACATTCTCCATTTTCAGAAGGATGCAAGATTGGATCCTGTCCTTAATCCAGCACCTAACCACGAACAGAACCTGTTAGGAGCCCCAAACAGTTGATATGTAAGCTTTGTTCTTGTGGTGACCAATTTCCTCCAGTGGAGAGCTCCCGACACAGAGCGTCCCAGCCAGACCGGCTTGCATCAGACTCTATCACCAAGTCAATAATCAATAGCAGTATAAATGGAAGGTAGTCAAATGCGGATACACACATGAGGGAATAGCAAAAAAAACAATCTATCACCAAGTTGAGGTTGGACCCAAAAATCGCTCTCCTGTTGAATGCATCCATGTGAGATTGCCAATAATAGTTTTCCTATTTTGTCTCTTCGGAAAGACGAGACCGACTGCGAATACGTGAGACCTTCCCGGAGGTGGTGTGCTTGGAGATGTTGGAGGGCTCTGTAGTGAAGCAGGCCTGGAAAATTGCTTAGATCGATGGAGAGGAGGTCCACCAGGCGCGTGAGCTGCCTGAGAGAGGTGTGAGACTTGGCCAGGGTTTGGCGCAACTCATGCCGGATCTTTGCCATCTCCGAGACTGAAGACTCAGAGAGGCCGTGGTGGAGTCTATTACAAAACTTTGGAAGGTTTTTCTCTGAGCTGGTCACAGAATAAATTTCTTTTGTTGATAACAAATCCTAGTCCCGGTAAGAGGTCTTCGGTCATCTGGAGCTGTCGGGTGAGCTTCTGAGGAAACTGGGCTAGGAGTAAAATGTCTTCTAGACAGAAGGGGGCCCTAAGTCGGTTGCGGGTCCCCTTCTCTAAAGGTTTGCGATGAATCCCGGCCACGTACTTTGCTACCCTATCCGCTGGGATCCAGTCCCTGGACCTGGGATGAACAATATCGTCTGGGTCTAGCATGTCGTAGGTGCTCTCTGGCATGGGAGCGGAATATAGGGCAGGGCACCAAGACCTAGATTGACCCGCCTCCTCTTCCGAATCCCCATGGGAGTCATCTTGGTCTTGCTGATCTGGGGAAACTGACTGTGAAGGCTCAGTATAAGCATCTGCAGGCTCTACTTGTCCCTCTGGGAGCGGTACCAAGGCCTTCTTAAGCCACACAAATGCATCATGATCCACCTCATTGGTGCATTGCTTTTTCTGAGGCAGGGGTCTCTCACCCTGGGCGTCTTGGGAGGGCTTTGCGGGTTTGATGGGGGCAGGCTTAGGGATTTTACTGCGCTTGCGTGCAATTTGTTCAGCGATGAATTGTTCCAGGGGCTCCATGGCTTTATTGATGGCCCGATAAATTGAAGTGTCAACAGCCTCCTAAAACTCTTCAACCCACTGGAAGAAGGGCATGGAATCCTTCTCCTGATAAGTGCCCTCCGAGGATTGCATACTCGCTATCTCAGGGCGCGCGTGCTTTGCGCACTACACAGGGGACACCAGTAGGCCAACAAATTGAGCGTGGGCTGAGCCCTGCTCTGATGAACGCTATGCGTGCGGGTATGATTCAGGATGGGCCCAGAGGATATGGGTGGCCTTCGACTCACAATATTAAGGGCTGCTAGTCCTTGGGACACTCACCCCATGGGTCTTTGGGTGCTGCCTGGTAATATGTTCCTCATGGGCTTTCACAGCCATTCAGAATTACTGACCCCGCAGGGCGTCAAGTAAGAATGAATATACAGATCCCAGGGGGTCTTCAGAATGGAGATTAGTGGCAATACAGACCCAGTAGGGTGGACAAGGTTGCGGCGTTGCTGGACTCTGCGGCGCTCATCTGAAATTCCTAGTGAAGATATGCATCGCAGAGCTGCTGAGACATGCTCCAAAATCTAGGGGTTTGCCCTATTGATCCCACCGCACCTGGGCAAAGGGTAAATCATATGCAACACAGTGATGAGTGGGAACAAATTCAAGAATCACTCAAACAAAGAGAAAACATAAATTGATCTCTATTGCTGGATGTCACTATCCCAACCAACATATACTTGTATGATTCTAAAGTCATGAGCATAACCCCAATTCCAAGTATTAGATGTTATTTATCGGGGGTAAGATTCAAAACATTGACACAACATCACAACATATATGATGTACATCTAAAGAACAAAAACATTTTCTCTTCTACACCAAAACACTTTCGTAAAATAGATGGCTGCAATATACAATAATCAATAGCAGTCCAAATTCAAGGTAGTCAAATGCTGATGCACACTTGAGGGAATAGCAAAAAACCCTCAAGCATCCGTGGTGTGTCCCCCAATCCTATATACACTGTAATGATTAATCAGACTCCGCTTTTCCAAAGGGTTGACTCGTTTCGGCCCATCCATTCGGGCATCTTCAGGACAAGTGAAGAAAAAGATGAAACTCTTACTTACCATAGACCGCTTGACTGAGGTTCAGCTGCACCTACTTGGAACAGACTTAACCAGCACTAAAGATGGCAGGCCAGATTAAACCCACAATAAGATTAGAGTGCGGCAGCGGCCTCTAGTGGGCAGTATTCAGGGGCAGAGTCGCATAAGGAGCGTCAAAGCAGTCCTGCCACGGGTAGGGAATCTAAAAGAAAAGCTGCAATGGCATCCACAACAAATAATGTAAGCATAACTAGAAATATCAACACAATAACATTGCCACATAGAGCACAGACAAAAAGCGACTAAACTGGCTGCTGAGTAGTGGAGAAAGCTTCATGAAAGAGAGGATGGACTGTGTTTGGAGCAGACACTGTGGATTAGATGATGGATTTAATGTTTACTTAGGGTTTAGGGTAACATTAATTCTGTGTTTCCTGATGTTTGAGAGATAGTGTAATAAAAGCGAAGGAAGAATAGCATAATCCTCGCCTCCGTTCCTGACATAGAATCACAGCGTGCATGTAGTGAAGTCTTCATTCCAAACTCTCCAGTGTCCAAAGAGAAAAGGTTCCCTGCGGGAAAAGGCTCTCTGAAAGAAAATGTTCAGTGGAGGGAAAAATATTAAACACTGGAGAGGGCTTAATAATAATTTTGTGCCTGCCCTCTAAGCTGTCTAGCACCGTTGATTCAGTTCTAGCTGGAAAATATCCCCATGCTCATACATTAAGAAATGCACCCCCCTCTGCCCCACTGAAGCAAGTTCCCTGAACAAGATGGAGACTGAATCCCTGTGCCATACTGAGTAACATCTATAGTCCTCTACTGACCCATGGGCACTAGCCAGCTCCCTAAACCAGTACTCACAAGGAAATCTGTGCCCGTCAAAGTTTGTGCCAAGCCACCTAGAAATATCTTCCCTCTTGATGAAATCAAGTGTCTTGATGGAGATATTCAGCCCAAAGAGAGAGATGCCCTGTACCCTCTCCAAACAGAGGAATTCCTTGAACCCCTCTCCAAAGAGAAATAAACTGTACTCCTCGCCAAGGAGACTAATGCTTTTTACCCCTCTCCTAAGAGAGGAGTGCTTTGTACTCCTTTTCAAACGGGAATGATTCATACCCCTTTCCAGAGAGAGTAATGATTCATATCACATTCCAAGGAGAGTAATGCTTTGTACCCCTCTCCAAAGAGAGTAATGCTTTGTACCCCTCTCCAAAGAGAGTAATGCTTTGTACCCCTCTCCAAAGAGAGTAATGCTTTGTACCCCTCTCAAATTGAGAGTAATGCTTTGTACCCCTCTCAAATGAGAGTAATGCTTTGTACCCCTCTCCAGTGATAGTAATGCTTTGTACCCCTCTCCAAAGAGAGTAATGCTTTGTACCCTTCTCCAGTGAGTAAGGCTTTGTACCCCTCTCCAGTGAGATAAATGCTTTGTACCCCTCTCCAAAGAGAGAAATGCTTTGTACCCCTCTCCAAAGAGAGTAATGCTTTGTTCCCCTCTCCAAAGAGAGTAATGCTTTGTAACCCTCTCCAGTGAGAGTAATGCTTTGTACCCCTCTCAAAAGAGAGTAATGCTTTGTACCCCTCTCCAAAGAGAGTAATGCTTTGTACCCCTCTCCAAAGAGAGTAATGCTTTGTACCCCTCTCCAAAGAGAGTAATGCTTTGTACCCCTCTCCAAAGAGAGTAATGCGTTGTACCCCTCTCCAAAGAGAGTAATGCTTTGTACCTATCTCAAATGAGTAATACTTTTAACCCCTCTCAAATGAGAGTAATGCTTTGTACCCCTCTCAGATAAGAGGAATGCTTTGTACCCCTCTCCAAAGAGATTGCTTTGTACCCCTCTCCAGTGAGATTAATGCTGTGTACCCCTCTCCAAAGAGATTAATGCTTTGTACCCCTCTCCAGTGAGAGTAATGCTTTGTACCCCTCTCCAGTGAGAGTAATGCTTTGTACCCCTCTCCAGTGAGAGTAATGCTTTGTAGCCCTCTCCAAAGAGAGTAATGCTTTGTACCCCTCTCCAGTGAGAGTAATGCTTTGTACCTATCTCAAATGAGTAATACTTTGTACCCCTCTCCTAAGAGAGGAATGCTTTGTACCCCTCTCCTAAGAGAGGAATGCTTTGTACCCCTCTCCAAAGAGAGGAATGCTTTGTACCCCTCTCCAAAGAGAGTAATGCTTTGTACCTATCTCAAATGAGTAATACTTTGTACCCCTCTCCTAAGAGAGGAATGATTTGTACCCCTCTCCTGAGAGGAATGATTTGTACCCCTCTCCTGAGAGGAATGATTTGTACCCCTCTCCTGAGAGGAATGCTTTGTACCCCTCTCCTGAGAGGAATGCTTTGTACCCCTCTCCTAAGAGAGGAATGCTTTGTACCCCTCTCCTAAGAGAGGAATGCTTTGTACCCCTCTCCTAAGAGAGGAATGCTTTGTACCCCTCTCCTAAGAGAGGAATGCTTTGTACCCCTCTCCAAAGAGAGGAATGCTTTGTACCCCTCTCCAAAGAGAGTAATGCTTTGTACCTATCTCAAATGAGTAATACTTTGTACCCCTCTCCTGAGAGGAATGATTTGTACCCCTCTCCTGAGAGGAATGATTTGTACCCCTCTCCTGAGAGGAATGATTTGTACCCCTCTCCTGAGAGGAATGCTTTGTACCCCTCTCCTAAGAGAGGAATGCTTTGTACCTATCTCAAATGAGTAATACTTTTAACCCCTCTCAAATGAGAGTAATGCTTTCTACCCCTCTCAGATAAGAGGAATGCTTTGTACCCCTCTCCAAAGAGATTAATGCGTTGTACCCCTCTCCAGTGAGATTAATGCTTTGTACCCCTCTCCAAAGAGATTCATGCTTTGTACCCCTCTCCAGTGAGAGTAATGCTTTGTACCCCTCTCCAAAAAGAGTAATGCTTTGTACCCCTTTCCAGTGAGAGTAATGCTTTGTACCTATCTCAAATGAGTAATACTTTGTACCCCTCTCCTAAGAGAGGAATGCTTTGTACCCCTCTCCTGAGAGGAATGCTTTGTACCCCTCTCCTAAGAGAGGAATTCTTTGTACCCCTCTCCAAAGAGAGTAATGCTTTGTACCCCTCTCCAGTGAGAGTAATGCTTTGTACCTATCTCAAATGAGTAATACTTTGTACCCCTCTCCTAAGAGAGGAATGCTTTGTACCCCTCTCCTAAGAGAGGAATGCTTTGTACCCCTCTCCTGAGAGGAATGCTTTGTACCCCTCTCAAATGAGAGGAATGCTTTGTACCCCTCTCCAGTGAGAGTAATGCTTTGTACCCCTCTCCAGTGAGAGTAATGCTTTGTACCCCTCCCCAAAGAGAGTATTGCTTTGTACCTTTCTCCAGATGAATGACTCCTACCCGTTCCAAAAGGAAGTAATGCTCTGTACCCCTGTCCAAAGCCAGAAGTGCGAAATGCTCCAGAAAGAGAAATGCACTGTACCTTGTTTGAAAAGAGTAATGCTATGTACTCTCTTCCAGATTGTTGTGCTTTGTACACCCACCGAAAGAGGGAACTGCTCCGTACTCCTGTGCAAAGAGACAAAGGCCCCTTTCCAAATTCACTGAGCCTGCAGAGAAATAATGAATTCAATTATTTGTGCGCCCTTGAGACAGCACCGATCCATCTGAAGTCCTGAGTCCAGCCCACCACGGTTTCAGGAGAGGGAGGTCACTGAACTATGCCTTGAACACACAAGAAGCTAGATACTGAACTATCTTTACAGCTCTAGGATAGACCTTCTTTGTTCACAAGAGGGCCAGAAAGGAGTGAAGTGTTTACTGCGTTCAGTAGATACCAGTGCCCTGTGGTATATTATTTACCAAGAGGAGTAAATGGCTCACATTCTGAGACTTCCCTCAGATACTGGGGACTGCACCGAGTCAGTGTTTTCCACATTGAATTCCAAGTGTATCAGATTCTAAAGCTCATTGTCCTCTGGTAAATTTCAGCTGTTTTAATCCTGCAACATTTGATGTTGTAAATTGGCAGAGAAGTGATAATTCCAGCATTCCTCAGAACTCTGACCCCGTGCAAACTCCTTCTTGCACAAGGAACGACCTTTCTTCACCTCGTTACAGTACTTAAGTGTAGCGATTGTTGCAGTTGAATGTGTGTTGACCAGTTTTTGCTCAAGCTGCTTTCAAAATAAAAACTAGAATAAGAAATACAGGAAACATCAGCAAATAGGTTGCACATATAGCAACGGACTGGTGTGACCTTCCGAAGAGTCTGAGATGACCCTATTACCTGTGATGACTTAGTGTGGAGACAGAGGATGCAGCCACAAAGTGTCTAGCCCCTTGCCGTATGCACAAGTACAGAGGCACTGGACTGGCTACTCGTTCTGTACACAGCAGTGCTCCTAGGGCGAGGCACTTTTCTGAACTCATCGGTCTGGGTTGCCCGTCATAGAACTGCATTCTCAAGGGATCCCGCTGGGCTTCATCAGCTTTGCCACTGTGCTTCCTTGGACCTGCTCCCTGGAGTGTGGCTGCTGTGTCCGCCCGAGCCTGGGCAAAGCTCGCAGGAAGGAAGGGCCGCTGATGATCACGCCGCCCTATGTAATCCTTCTGTTTGAGACTGGAGATCATTAGTCGCCGTATGTTTGCACTGCTGCATAGATGTGGATGCGGCGGATACATTATGCTTCAAACGTTTCATGTAAAGGGTCCTCTGCAGCCTTTTGGTGTGGAGATACCTTCCTGTTCAGCACCGGCGCAAAGAACCCGCTGCTAGACCAGAACACATTGCACCCAGTTATCTCCGGACCCACCAACATGGGGTAAAGGTATGTGATGGGTTCCCCTCCATCACTGGACAATCGCTCATTTGGGACACTCTGTAGGACCCCATCGCCTACTCAAGATGGCTCCAAACACTGCTTGCAGTTTAAAGATTAGAAACCCCACAGCTCTAGTTCTGTCGCCTCGCCCAAATAGCACAGAACGTTTCCATCATGGGATTTATGTAAAAGGTAGAAGGTCTGTGCATCGGTGTGGGTCTGGGACACATTGTGAACTATGCATGCGACCAAACTTGAAAGTGAATTAAAAAAGGAAATCTGCTTCTGGAAGGAAACATTTTAAATCCCATCATTCACACAGCCAAATGAGCAATAATAAAGTGCCTGAGACCGAAAATACCACAGCAGAAAAGGAATGGTGCTCTTGCATGTAGACCAGGAACCGTGGAAACTGGCGTCTCCGTTTCCAGAGCACTGGAAGCTCCCCAAACCCGTCACGCAGGTTGGTTGGTTTTTTTCCCTTCAGTTTACTGAAAAAAGATCCAGTCCCTCCCAAGCTGAAAACTCTTTTCTGGTTTGTAAATTTTTACTTTCAGTCAATATTTTAGGCACCTGCACCGTTATTTCCTTCTTCTTTCAACATCAGAGATTTTCTGCTGATAAAGACGTTACTCAAAATTTCCTTCTATAACCATGTCTGCTTCGTTATATGTATGTATGGTAGAAATGAATCAGTCGGACGATAATGTGTGGTCTGCCTTCCACACTCACTCATTCATGATTGTTAGTTCTGTCTGGAGAGGTCAGCTAGAAGTCAGGGGCAGCCAGGGGTTTCACCTCTGAGCCCCAGTTGGTTGAATGTTCACTGTGTGCTCTCCTTGGTGGCTTCTTTTGGTCCTGGCCTCTTTGCTTTTGAACAGCATCTTCCAAGACTTGAAAGCTACTATTGACCATCTGAATATCAAGAGGATGATGCTCATCTCATAAACCTATGACATCCCCATGTTCTGTTATTCCTTTTCTTTCCAGCTTGGTGCCTAGAGAACTGAGTCATGGAGCGCTTCTATAAAATCTCAAGGCAAACCAGGGTCACTTCTCAGTGGAAAGCATTATAGGTATTTTCAGTCAGGGCTTCGGGTAGGTGCTGACGAATCCCCAACATTTCTAAAATTGTTGGACTCCAGGGCTTTGAAGGACAGGCTGTCTTTTGTAGATAACAGGTAGCTCTTTGCGTTGTCATTCCTGCACATGGCAGATTTCTTCTCCTCTGGGCCTGGTGGCCTCATGCTGGTTAATTGTATCTCATGGAAAGTTACTCACAAAACCCCATCGCATGTCCCTCAAGGATCAGTGGTCTCTGAAGTCAAGAATTTGCCCCAAGTTAATACTTTTCTCTGCAATCTGGCCTATGGTAGTACTAGAAAAAGAACCTGCAGCTGTGTAAAAGCATAAGACTGCACTACTCGAACAGACTGGGTTGTAGGTAGACAACTACGCCAAGACTCACCCGAACGGGGATCATTCAGTGTGGCAATGACTGGTGGATTTGCACTTTTGAAAACATAAACGTAGACGAGATAAGCAGACCCTTTATGGGAGAAAATGAATGAGTTCTACATGATTTAAGTTCTTGCAAACATCTTCAGTTTTTGGGGAACCCTCTCATTTGGACTGGCTCTCCACAGCAAGAAAAACAAAATGGCAAGACTTTACAACATGGTTACAGACCCCAATTGCAGAGACAATCAACTCTTATTGAACTGGTCAGACCGTGGAACGGTTTCTACCTTTTCCTCTTCTGCCAAAGGTTTTGATCAAAGCACAGCAGTGGTGGGCAGGGGTGCTTCTCATAACTTTGTCTTTGCCAGTGGTTGTACCCAGGCCATGTACTGCTTTACAAGAACAATACAAGAGACTTCCATCCTGATCACTTCTCTTTCCAGAATGAAGGCAAAGATCTCAGACCGCAGTACTCCATTGCTGACCTTAACATTCAAACTCCGGGCTGCAGCAATACAAGCGTCCACTGCATGGACACGGTGAGAGAGGCTAAACTTTCATCTGCCTGGGCCTCCTAAGCTGCCTGGTTCGATAGATTATGCATCTAGTGACTCCAGAAGCATATGGATTTGAGGATCTGCCAGGGAGAGAGAGTGGTGCCATGCCTTATAAAACGGTTCTATCTAACCTGAATTATTTTCCATTAGGAGCACGATTGACCGGGATTACCGTATATCAAGAATAACATTCTCATGCTCCCTTTTTCATTATACCAGTTTATGGAATTTTTTTATCCACAATTTAGTAATCCCTTCAGTTACAAGATCTTCCACTCTCTTTGAATAAAGCCCAATTCTTTAAAAATTAAGAGGCAGACTTCTTTTTATCTTAACATCTCTGGTGGAAAGTTGCTTTTCTGATGACCATTACTTAGGCCATGATGGGGAGTAAATCCCGACCTCATGCTCTCATTAATCACTAACATTGTTCTAGCATGATGAGGTTCTTTTGAGACCGTATCCTATATTGTTTCCGAACATAGTTTTATATTTCCACATAATCCGGACTATGCCAAGCTCGCCTTTCTGATCATTCTTCCCTGCAGAGAGATGGCGTCATGCACGAAACCTAGAAAGATCCTTGAGAGTATCTACAAAAAAACTTGTTTGTTAATCATGGGTATTTCCATAATAATATAACACACTTAAAATAGTATGTAGCTAGATGTAAATCAGCCAGTATCACCGCGTGCTGTTAAAAACGTATGGATCTCTTGTCAGTAAACCCACAACTCATTCTGCAGGATGCAACGTAGCTACTACTGCTCTTATCGTAAGCGCCCCACCTGGAGAGGATTTTATTCCTTTGCCAAGAATTGTTACTCATATTCCGACTCAAGGATGGACTTTTGCACAAATTGTTTGCTTAACTCCTTTCATGCTGGTTGTTATTCTTCAGTTTTCCTGTGTTGTCCTCTACCTGGTTGGAAGGTTGCCCTCTTCCTGGTAGGGCTGTGCTGCCTATTGTTTTAATATTTGAGTGTCAAAGAAGTTCCATAATAGAAGGGGAAAGTTACTGCTAGTCCTACTTTCCAATATCTGTATTTTCTTTGTATTGATGAACAATGCACCTGCGCTTCTGTGAAGATGGAAGTGTATCTGGCCCTGCTAAGTAAATCCCTCCTTTGATTATGCTGCCAAATCACACTAACTGGTACTGTTCTGCATACTGGGCTTATGTTGAGGGAGCAGGAGTCTGGAAGACGCTGACAAAGGGAATCTGACTGGGAACGTGGAGCCTGAGCTTGTCCTGCTTAGGGAATCCACGACCCTAGAGGGCGTGAGATTGATAGCGTCATGGGTTGCCCAGAAAAGAAACCTTGTGGAGGGTGGATCCCAACCACTGGGTCTTTAGTGGGAATTCTCCTGGGGGGTTGGTGGGCAAGAGTGCCTATTTAGGATGTTTCCTTGGATGCCCGCTACTCGTATTTCCTCCCTCTTGCATCCTAACTTTCTCCTAACTTCTCACCACCAACACCAGGTGTAATGAGGCACTGCTGAGTCAGTGGGAGAGAGGTGACAAGTCACATTCTTGAAACAAACCGCATCCTGCACAGCCACAACTAGAGACTGCAGCCCAGAAGGGAAATTGAGGCAATCTAGGAGAGCAAGAACCGAAGTGATCTATATTAATGTCCTTTAACACCTAATTGAGTGCTCCAGCACTGAGCATCAACACTTCTGAGTCAGCGCTATGAGTAGCTCTAGAAGCACCCCCGGGGTGAAACACTGAATCTTGACTGACCGGTGACGCACTGTGATCTGCCAAGCAGGGTATCCCTCAAACCCTTGCACTTGTCAGTGTGCCAACATTAGATAAAAGGGATATTAATGGAATACTGAAGTCATGGTGACAAAAATCCACAGACCCCATGCCACACTACTGACCAATGGCTTTTGTGGGCAGACACGGTGAAAGACTGGGTGGGGAGGGAAACTCACCTTCCCATCGAGGGAAAGCTAGACACGTGTGCAAGAAGCGCTGCAATGTTGAACAGCACTACCCTTCCAGAAGCCCAGGAGGACAGGGACCAGATAAACCTGGTCCTGAGTCCAAAGAGCTGTTGCTCTGAGCCAATAAAGATTTCTAGTTGTCTGTTTCCCAAAAAAAAGCAGCAAAGAAACAGGTGCAGCACAGACTCCTCCCACCCCTACATAGCAGACTCAATAAGAGCCGTGAATATGAGAGAAACATAAAGTGAGAATACAGACAGCGGCAAAGTTGATGCAAATTAGACCATGTTACCCGTAGCCAGATGAAACCATTGCAGGTTCAGTCTCCAAACCTGGATGCAGGTCAGGACACTTTTTTTTTTTATCTAAGTGGCTGCTGCCACTGACAACTACCTTGCAATCTCCTTACAAAGAAGTTCAAAATCTCCAGAGGAAGTCAGAGTGCACAAACCAGTGATGGCGAACTGCCTGACATTGCAAACGCGCCGGCTTGTGCATCACAGGACCCATCTATAAATGTCCTTCCGCCTCTCTTGCTCATGCCACCACTCCTTCAGTTCCCGGAAGAACAGAAGGCACATCCTCCAAACCTATAACGTTTCATGTGCCGCTGCCAACTCAGTGGTCTTCTTGAACTTGCTGCAACTGCATTAGACCGTCTTCAGACTCCAAGTTCACACAGACTGCTCCAGGTTCGTGATCAGGAACCTCTAACTCTGGTAGCAACATCTGGCCATGCTTCGGAGTCCAGGCATCCCTTACTTTGGAATTCTGAGAATAAAGGAAGATCTATTAGTCCTGTTTCTTCTATAACCTGCAGCTTACTAGAGAGAAGTAGTTCTTATGTTGTCCTTTGTCTTTAAAACCATTCAATTCTAGCCTATGATAGAGAAGTGTCTGAAATAAAAATTGTACCTTCAATTAAATCCATAAGGATTATACAAATCGTAAATATTATCAAATGCTGATATCCTGTCATGGATGTTGTCTTGTCGGTATTTGACTTTCCCACCTATGCCTGTCATTGGCTCATTAAAGTTTTGCTTCTCACTAGAAATAATCTATACAATTATTTTGCATACCATTGGATAGTATTTTCATGTAATAATGTAGTATCCCTATCTTTTGTAGTTTTAACGTGACCTAAATTTATGTGAAAATTCTATTTATTTTTCGACAAATCTGAAATAAAAAATGTTTTCCCTGTTTTTGCTCTCCAGGTCACAAGCAAGTTTGAGCTTTACACCTCTTATAGCCCCTTGGTGACCAAAGCGGGTGCCATCAATGTCATCACAAAACTGCTCCGGTGGATCAAGAAGGAGGAGGACCGCCTCTTCATCCGATACCCGCCAAAATACTCCACCACACCAGCCCCAGGCAAGGGGTCGAAGAGCGCAAGGGGAGGTGTTGATAGGACTGATGCATCTGAGAATGGTTTCTTCTCCGGGTTGTAGTGGGAAATTTACTGGAAATGTATGATAGGTCGCTGGATGGCTGGCACCTGAGGCTTGCAGTCCATCTCTGGCGTGTTAGAGACCCTTCAGCAATGCCTACCCTATTTTCTTTATTAGGCACTTATAAAAAAAATGGCATCCCTTCCATCTCTTGTAACTCATTCCTCAGTCCCTTACTGCCATCAGTCTTTGGAGTGTTTATGCGCAGTGGTTCATGAGCTCTTGTAAAGTCGCTGAGTGCTCCTTGGTAAACGTTCACATGCAAAGCACTTTTGTCTGTCCTCTGTTCAGGCGAAAGCCCCTAGTTAGTTCGGATTATCTTCTCAAACACTAGGAGCCCCTTGTCGATGTTTTGTGAGTCCTGTATACATTAAGAGATTCTTGTGGGTGTGGCAGATGTCCTCTGTTCTACTGAAAACACCTTGATGGTGCTACGGATGTCCTCTATGCCCGTTGTTTTATGAAAGTCCCTCTTCTGTACTAAGAGACTGTTATTGGTTTTCTAACCGCTCTAGGAGCTCCATGTTGGTGTTTGGATGCTACCTACTAACCTAAGGGATCCTCATTGGTGTTCAGGAAGCGTTCTCGTAACCTAAAAGCTCCTCATTGACATGCACACCTACTTCTCCTGCCCTAGGAGCTCCTTGTTCTTGCTATGGAAGACCTCTCCTTCCCTAGGAACTTCTCGTTAGTGTGGGTTCGGTTCTCTCGTGACCACGGAATCCTCATTGGTGTTCAGGAAGTGTTTGCCTAGCCTTGAAACTCATTGACATTCACACTCCCTTCTCCTGCCCTAGGAGCGCCTTGTTCTTGTTCTGGAGGTCCTCTTCTTCTCTAAGAACGTCCTGTTAGTGTTGGTACGATTCTCTCATGACCTAGGAATCCTCATTGGTGTTCAGAAAGTTCCCTCCTAACCTATGAGCTCCTTGTTGATATTCTCAAAGTCTTCTCTTTCACTAGAGTTCTTCCTTGCTGTTCTGGAACCCATCTCATTCCCTATGAATTCCTCGTTGATATTCAGGCTGTCTAGTCTTGTCTTGGGATCTCCACATTCGTGTTGTGACAGTCCGCTCCTTGTAGGGGTTTGTATGGGGCTCTCCTAGCCTGGGAGCTCCTCATTCTTGTTCTGGAAGTCATCTCCTTCTCTAGGAACTTCTGGTTAGTGTTGGTTCGATTCTCTCATGACCCAGGGATCCATTGGTGTTCAGGAAGTCCTCTCCTAATCTATGGGCTCCTTGTTGGTATTCTGGAAGTCTTCTCCTTCACTAAAGTTCTTAGTTGGTGTTTTGAAATCCATTTCATTCCTTACGAGTTCCTCAGCAGTATTCAGGCTATCTTCTCTTGTCTTAGGAGCTTCACGTTCGTGTTCTGGAAGTCGGCTTCTTCCCAGGCGTTCTTTGTTGGGGTTTGAATGGTTCTTTCCTAACCTAGGGGTTTCTCTTTGTGTTCAGATGTGTACTAACATAGAAGCAGATTGTGAACTGACCTAGAAGCTCCTCCTTGGTGTTCTGTAAGTCCTGTCTTTCCCTAGGAGCTACTCTTTATTGTTCTTACTGTGCTCTCTTAGTTGGTGTTCTGGCTGTTCTCCCGGACTATAGCACCTTTCCTGTTCTGATGGCATAATAGTCCATGCAAAGCTTTGTGTTATTGTTTAGTCTGTCCTGTCCTACTGTGAAAGATGTACGTTTGTGTTTTGACTGTCCCTTGATCTTTTGGAATGAAACCTCTGACCAGGGATGGTCCTCTAGTCATCTGCACTTCTCAACGCTTGATGCTGTACTAAGTGTCTTTTTTTCTGAACAATTTGCTTACTTAACTTATGAACGCTCTTCTATGTGTCTTGGGTTCAGAAATATTTAGCTGTCTTCTCTACTGAACACAGAGTTCGCTCTCTAGCTGTTATCTTCTCTTCTAAACACTCCTTTGGGATCTGTCGTCTTATGGCTTTCCATCCATGGGAAGCTCCCCGTATTTTCACTTTCCTTTCATACTCAGTAGCTCTGTTTTCCCCACACATCAGAATTCTCTTGCTGATCCTTTTGCCTTCTTTTCTTTTGAATAGATTTGATAAGTCTGTGTCCTCTTAAAGGAGCATGGTAAGTGCTTCTTGGCAGCTTTTTGTCCGCAATCCTACTAGTGGTGGCTTTGCTGTTTTTTCGCTTGTTTTTAGGCTCCAGTTAAGTTGTGTTCCACTGCACAGCTTTCTATTGCACGCGTGGTTGATGGGATGTGGCTTTCAAGTGCCTGTCGATTCACCAGGAATGCATAGAACTGGCCACAAAGAATGACTAAAATGAATGTCTATCCTCTACATTTCTGGTAGTTTAGAACTGGTGAAACATTTATCGAGGAAGTAAAGCGATATTAGCTGGGTCCCCTTGGTTTTTGATTTGTTTGGGTTGCTGTATTCGGGAACATGACCACAACTCGTTCTAGCACTTATCAAGAGTACCATGAAAGTCCTGCACTATTTCCATGCACTTCACGGAACATAGTTACCGGACACTTGAGGACAGTGACGGGGAATGCCATTTGTCCCTGTGACAAGGACAGTTTTTACTGAAACGATTATTTTTTTCTGGTGAGCATCTCAAGGTCAGCATCTGGGTTGTCATCCTTTTCAAATACATTTCATAACAATTGTCCTCACTCTGTGGGATTCCTAGATGAATTCAGTTGTTGCTTGATTTCTGGGACTAAAAGGCCAGAGTTGTAAGCAGAGAGACTGTGGCCATGAGAATACAGCTGAGGGTTGCCAGGGTGAGAGGAAAGGTTTCTGTTTTACCACCAGTTTGTTGTGTATGTTTTCCCGGTCAGTATTCTTGCGCACTCTTAATACATGTGTGCATTTTATCTTCAGGATGTGTATGATCCTTAGTGGTCTGTTCCCCGTAGTGTTGATGAACATGACTTACCTTATATCGTGTGTTGGTCAGTCCCAAAGAAAACAGCTAGCCCTTAACTAATCTTCATTTGGCTTGCACCAATAATATGTGAAGGGGACAGAACGACAGAACAGTGTTCGAGGATTGTTAAAAGGAAATTGACCATTAGCAAAATGGACACCCATGCTCCTGGTTTAACCATTCCATACCCAGAAGCCTCTGAATGAAGAAAAGTTTAACTTTTGCCCTATGGCCTCTCGTAGTGGCATACATTTTGTAAATTCTTCAACCTGGTACTAGAAGTCACTGTACAGGAACATTATCTGAGGATGTCCAAGATTTGCTTGTACTAAACCTCATTGCCTTCACAACGTCTGAGTGTCCAGAGTGTCTTATTGGACAGATGTATTTTAACAGTGTGACTGCAGTTAATGTTTGTAGAGTAAATTATTAAAAACAATATTTATCTTTGAGGGAGAAAAGCTTTCTTTATAACCTTCTCGTCAATGAGAGACATGCCGTATTCCAGGGTTACTTTCACTGGATCGGTTTACTGTAGTTGAAGCAACTCGCACATCTATCCAAAATCAACTGATGAGTTGATAGAGCAGCGCGTTTAGGCCAACCATGTCCGGCTGAAGCGTTGAGTTTTATCTCTTGGTGGCTATCTTTTCCACACGGATCTGGATGTCTTGAAGGGTTTATAATATAGTTGCAACGGTATGAGTCCTAGGCAGTCATTTTATGGGTTAACTTGGCAGCCACACCGGCTGGCAAGCGTGAACATCCCAAAATGTGCACGATATATCCATTTCGGAGGATGCCCCAGAGGTGGTTGCTTCGTCTGTCTGGCGATCGCCTCTCTTCTTAATAGGTGGGCTGATTTTTGGAGTGGTGCATGGTGGTTCATGTATTATTAATCTTTTATTTATTTCTCCGTTCTGGTGTGTATATATTGGAGCTTTCTTAAACATCCGTAGGATATTTGATGCACTCTTATATAATAGTTCTAAGACGTTTATCCATCTCTCATCCCTTGTCTTCTTGACTCCTTTCAAAGGGGGATTCTGACTTCCTATGGAAGCGCTTAGAAGCCGTCTCTGCTGCTGCCCATTTGGGCTGCATGTTCACATCCGTAGCGATGCAGCTGGCCTACAGATGAAAAAACTTTTTAAAGTTGTTTATTCTTTAAACAATATGTAAATCCATATCCCTCTTATTTAAGAACGAGGGATTATTACTAATGGGTGCACCTTTTGCACGGATCTCTCACTTCTTAGAAAGGTTTGTTTTCCTTTCCTTATGATGTGATGGGGAAAAGTGGGTGAAAGAAGGAGGCAGTAGCAGCATTTGCAGGAATTTTGACGATGAATTTTCATCACCATTTGCTTCCTCTGGAAGGCGCGATTATTGAATTGGATTATTATTTGGAAACACATGAAGTTATGGAATAATCACGGAGTGTCAGAAGAGGTCTGCATCCATCACTAGTCACATTACATTTCAGTGTTGGTCCATTAGGAAGAAGGTGGGATTTCTGCACCCTTTTACTTATGAAGAGCGTGTGCTTGGGGTGCTGTTTTACGATTGGCTGGGAACCTATTGTTGTTTAATTGTCTTCCAAAGTCTGATTCCTTCTAAACTCCCTCCTTCGGCCAGTAGTGTCTCCTACGCCTGCCCTGCGGACCCCTGCCAGCAGTCTCATGCTTGCCGTCACCCCAGGATGGTAAGAAGATGGTTTGAGTTTATAGGCAGATTACTAAACGCTGCGGGCTAGTCCATTGATCAAGCTGCTTTTCTATTTATATGAAGTGGGAAATGGGTCTCTTTTCTAGAGGGAGTATTTCTAATAAGTGGATGTGAAATTAATGTTCTACAATAGTGGTGTAGTGAGCAGCCATAACCTTTCATAAAGATACTCGTATAGATCTCGGATCTTTCATTGCTGTTGATAATGCCAGACGTTTTGTTCTGCATTGAAAAGACCTACAGGTACCAAAATGGAAGTTAAGTCGGGGCAATGGCAAGTAAACTCCATCATACTGAGCTGCTGATGCGCTCCAGACTTCTTGTATGGCGAGCTCATCTGGGGACGGACGCGAGGTGCAGTCTTAGTGGCAGTTACGTTCTTGGCGTAAATGTTTCTGTGATGAAGCGGAAGTGTGATCACTTGCTTTAACTCACCTGTATACAACAACCAAGCAGCAGGTGGATGGAAGGGTGTCAATGTCCCCTTCCTTCAAAGGACATGACCCATGTGCTGAGCTCTTTGGCCCAGTCTCCCCACCCAATTTCCTTCTACAAAAAAAAAAAAACATAAATGGATTATTTATTAAACCATGCACATCTCCTAGCCCAGTGACTACAATAGGTCAAACTCGCTCACTGTGGCGAGTCAGGGGATGCTCCAAACCTTTGCGGTGTCACCCACAAAGCTGTACACCCCTACTTTATTCACCTACCAGTGATGACAGTCCATTTTTGAAAGGTGTCTTCATACCCAGATTTGCTTATATGCAAGCCTTGCTGGCTCCATTTTGTCTCTTATATTGTGTTTTATTCTTTTTCAGAGAGCCATACATTCAATCATGTAATCACATATGTTTAGTTTTGAATCAAAAATAGATTGCTCCCTCGAGGGAATCACATTGGTAACATTGTTTAAACTGTTTCCATCTTTACTTTTAAGTTAATATTGTATCCAATTTACTTGTGATCACACTGTTTTGCTTATAGTATTGTTTCTTCTTCTTGCACACTCTTCTGTAAATAGTGGCAATCTTTTTCTTCCTGTCGCTTGTTTCAGACACAAGTCACTAAGAACCACTGTTCTAATCATCCCATTAAAATCATAGGATTACATGTTTGCGTGATTACCCCACCCAAAGCCACTTTCGTGTTTACCACTTGTGTTGTACATCCCGTCTACCTCTTCCACACCACTTTGAGCAATTGTTACAAATTATGTCAACATTGAAAGACAAACTTGTTTACATGCATGAATCTCCATGTGACGAAGGCCCTAACTTTATTCTTATCATGTTGCATGGGTGACTTACGGCTTTTTTTGCTTGTACATTGAATGGGAAAAACAAAGTCTAATGTTTTAAAATAAAGAACATACATTTTAAAAAGAATCGAGTACTGACCGTTCATCATAATGGTAGCGTGGGAGTGACGAGCACCACGAGGAGATACTAGTGAAAATTGGTTGTTTTCTCAGCAAGATCTCAGTGGATGGTCACAATCTTCGGCATCGGCCACAGCGCAGTGTTTTAAGATTCCCCACCCAAGGCTCTTCTCCAGTGCAGCTTGGTGGAAATGTGCAGACTGTCCACCAGGTGCCTGAAATACTTGGCTACAATCTGTGCACTAGGCTGTAGGTGCCCATATTGCTTTGCTGAAATTTCGTGCCGACCATCTACTAGGTGCCGGAATTACTTGACTGAAATGTTAATAGGCTGTTTTGTGTTTGTCCAAATTACTTTGCTGAAATATGAGCAGACTGTCCTGTAGGTGCACAAATTATTTGAGGAAAGCAGTTTCCCCATGACTGCTTACCATCACTGCCCTAGGAGAGTTGAGTGTACCAAGGGAGTACCTTGGTTAACCAGTTAGAGCACATTATTACTACCTCTAGGCCTCGCACGGCAGGGATACGTGTTAATACCCACCATGGATACTGCCCGGTGACCACTGACTTCCCAGGGCCTAGCGAGAAGGTCTCACATACGAAATGCACACATTTCCACACTAACCCTAGATACCACAAAAAGCAACACTCCCATGCACCCTAACCCCAATCCACAACCATAACTCTTCTGCCAGAAATCACACCACAACCCTGAAGCTTCAGATATCCTGCATGCTAATGAATTATCATTCTGAAAACACTGCAGTCGTTCTGTGCAATCAGCCTGCCCAGTTACTTGTATTCATATCTGAAACCTGAAACATGACCAAACCAAGAGATAGGAATCTGCCTCTGGAGCCTCAGGGGTATCGTTCATCTTAGAAAGGAAGCGACTGAGCAAAATGAGTTCCTGTTCTGGTATCAATCTCAGTACCTACCGGCGGCAGTACAAAAAGTGGGCGGTTCGATTCTTGTCGTCTGGAGGACACTTGCGTCCATGGACTTGTGCATGAGCACAGGAAGAGCCTCCAGTTCTTTTATGGTAAAACAGGATGCTGACCCTTGGGTCAAACACACCTGGCCCCCAGAGGCTGTATTTTGGATGTACATTGCTAGCCCTATCTAGAATTGCTAAACAGAGTATTATAAGTAAAGCAAATAGCTGATTCCAGTGCTCCCAACCTTCAGAATCCTACTTGAACCTTTGTTGTTAGTGAAATACCAAAACTCCTCTCATACCCTCAAAGGGGATTGAATTTCTTTAGGTCCTTAGATATCTGGTCCTTTCCAGATATCTTCCCTTTGATGTTGAGATCTCTGTCCGTCAGTCAAACGTTGGAACTTTTGCTGATAAACAGTGCTGTTAGCATTTGGGTTCCAGAGGCTTCTGGGACTTGCATGTGCCCTGTATTGGGGAGGTCATGCTTGGCTCCACATGCACTCTGTAGTTCCACCTAGCAGACCACAGGCATCAGTTCCTAGACAGACAGACTAGCCTTTTCAGAATCCATCCACTTCTATGGCCAAGTGTACAAGGGTGGCCCCAACTGTTGAGGTGCCCCTTCTGATTCGCAGCAGCAAATCGTGGGCAGAGCCGACTGTCAGGGGCCCTCCTTGCAGGGATTTCTCTTACAGTTAGGGTGACGAGATTTTGAGGAGGAGAAATCAGGACAGGCCAGCCATAAAAGTAGGACTAAAAACTTTAGACGTACTTTTATGTCTGGCCTGAGACGGTTTTGCCGTGCTCAAGGGTGGGGTCCAACCACAATGTAGACATTTAATCGCACAAGACTAAAGGGATGAAAATCCGTTACCTAGAAATTAGACATGTGAAACAAGAGAGCAAGCAAGAAAGGTAACACACATAATGTACTGCAAGCATCTTCAGATCAGAACCAAATACATTTCAGCCACGATTCCTCAGTCCAGTGATAAACACGTACATATGCTTTGTAGCCAGCAAATTCTGTTTAGGTCCCCCGCGGAGGCAGGCAACAATTCTCATTCCCACCAGGGTTCTGGGCCATTAAAGTTGGCAACATCTATTTATACAAGAATCACAGTCCCCTGACTAAGCGAGGGATGAAAAATACACATTATCTGATAGAGAGCACAAAACGCCAGGGAACCGCACAACGCACCATCCCTGCTGTGGTACCTGTGCCTTGACCAGCCTCCAGGCAAATAACCCACTCATAATCTACTCCAAGCAACCATGGTTAGGGCTGAAAGGTCCAGGACCACCAGCAGGTCATTCTTAGCCCTGTGCCCACCAAGATAATTGCCACGTCAAGGGGACAAAACCAGCCAACAGTCCATTTTTTTGTAGGTGGCCCCATTATTTTCTACTCACATTTCCACCACAGGGGAATGAGGACACTGGCTAACACTACCCCCCCCCCCCGCACTTCCTTGCGTTTCGCCACACTGAACGTGGTATGGCTTCTGACCAGAATATTGCAGTTCCAGGGAGCCTGTACTTTACTTTTGCAAGGGGAGCGAAAAGCAATTATCGCACTACCTGTCTCTCTGCAGGGGACATGTCAATACCTCCCTCATGTATGACCAAGATATCTGGTGGATCGATTACCCCAGAATCCAGCGCCTTATGCAGGTGGCCGAAGTGGTGCTCGAACCGCAACCAACCATTGTCTACCCACTGATGTCTCACCCCCACAGACAACTATGCGTTCTCCATGCCAGATCAACGGAACTGCTCACCTGCTCTATGAAATAAATGAGTGGCCACACCAGCAGCCGTTCGCCAGACTTCGAACGGAGGCTGCAAGTAGAGAATTAGGAGAAACAGACCGTTACCAAACAATCCGTTGGCACACCACAGTCAAAAACACCAGTAGGGGAAAAGGGGTGTGGAAAGTGGGCAATCATTGTGGACACCAGGACCAGTCCCCTCACACCAGGTGAGGGTGGCCATAACGCTAGAAGCATGAGGACTAATCACCTTCCAACCCCCTTAATGGGCTCTGGGGGCAAGCCCAATGCCGCCGCTTTGGTTGCGGCCTCGATTGGGAAGGAGTGTTGTTCCCTCATCAGGGTCACTGTACAGTGGGCGATTTCAGATTATTTTTTTCACTTTATGGTAATTCTCAGGCAGTCATCTGACATGTCTGTGATGCTTACACCCGTGAATACATCTGACTTGGATGCAGCGACCAGATCAGGTATCATAAAGGCCACAAAGAATGCTACGGAATAAGCCAGTCTAAAGAGCAAGTTTCATACCGTGCAGCCATACACTTGGCAGTATTCCAATGATATGTGAAAGGCTAGACGCGTCAATCGGTCTCCTGGCATCCTGCACAGCGGCGGCAATGCGCTCCCATCACTTGAGAGCCCTCCTTACCATGAAGTCCTCTGTTTGGTCCACCACACCCCTCACGCCTGCGAAGAAGGCAATAGCTGATAAGTGCCCCCTGACCAGCGCCACTGACTTGCCAAGCTCCCTGTTTAGCTAAGAACTTCAGAACCCCATATGAACTGAAACACTCTCCCTGAACCCCAGATTTGAATCTGGCAGCATACGTCTGCCATGCATTCTTATACACAGGCTTAGTTCTCGGGGCGCGGTGATCAGGACTGGGACAATGGGGCGCCATAGCGCTCTGAATTCTGCCAACTTAAAATAGGACAGGGCGTTTGCCACTGTGCATTTTTAACCCTGGCACATGCCTGGTAGTGAAATCTATGTTGCGAGTCAAACGTCTATGGATCAATGTCCTGAGTAAACGCAAGACAAAGGGGCATTTTGCACTTTGGCCACAACCGCAGACGTGCTGTCTGACCAGAATATCATACTCCTGCTAGCCAGAAGAAGCCCCCATATATGCAACACTACCACAATTGGGAACAGCTCAAGGAAAGTAACATTCTTAGTGATACCAGATGCCACCCATTCTGCTGGCCAGTAGTGCATACACCACCTGTGGCCAAAAACTGCCCCAAAACCCCTGCCGCATATGTGTAAAGGTCCAAGTCTCAATTGGACTGCGCCTGCTTGCGCCAGAAGAGCATGCCATTGAAGTGCTCTAGGAACTCCTTCTAAATGGCCATATCTTCCCTGACCTTGTGAGACAGCCTAGTATGGTGGTGCTTGGCTTTTGAGCCCAACATCGCTCTAGCTATGTCTTCGGAAACACCCTCCCAGTTGGGATCACCTTCAGCACAAAATTCAGTTGCCCAACTAAGACCTGCAGCTGATGAAGTGTGACCTTGTTTTCGCAGCCAGGCCCTTCAAGGGGAGAAACCTTGTACTGTGGTAACCTGCAAACCCCTGCCGCCGAGTATATTTTAATAACGAGAAATGACCGCGAAGTTGCTGACTATTCGGTTTTGCCCTCTGCCAAAGGCACTCCTAAGATTTGTGTTAACCATGTGAATCCTTGGAGGGCCCTCCCACAACCTGGGGAACCTGGGGGTCTCATAAACAAGAAACTTTCATCAGATGCCTCAAAGACCCTCACTGCCCACTCTAGAGAGCGACTGAAGGCTTCAAAGTTAGCGCACGCAATGGTGCAACCCATAGGCATCCACATAGTACTGACTGTCAAAAGTGACCCTCAGAAGGCGGATATCTTCGGGGTGAACTGGTGGTAAGAGGCGGAATGCAGCGTCTAGGACTGATTTAGCCATCCGGGACACGTTCCTCAGCTTCTGAAGCTTACTTATCACTGCATTGAAGGAGGTGTAACGGACTGTGCACAGGTCCTATGGCAAGCCATCATTCACAGATGTACCAAAAGGGAAGGACCGGTTGGGGATCAGGCAAAATATGCCTGGTTCTAACTTGGGCACCAGCCCTTGTGCTGAATAGACCAGGGCCATGTAATGGCGGAGTAACAAAGGGGCCAGCTACTTTGAGGATCTGCTCCCTGGTCATCTCTGGCTAATGTGACACAGATTGTTGATTCCTAGGTGGAGCATGAGAGGGTAAGGCTTTAGAGGGGATCCGGAAACAGTCCCTGAAACTATAGTAAAGCATATTGCATCCAGACTGTGCTTATATTTTCCTACCAAGTGTGCCAATATGTGCAGACGTATGGGAGACGAGGACTGGAGCATGGGGATGTTAGTGTCCTTTTGGTCCTATCTGCCTCTTTGGCTGCCTATGTTTCTTGAAACACTTTGTTTCTGGGTGTCCTTGGCTTCCACAAAATGAGCACAAGTGCTTGAACTTGCAAGCAGGCCCTCTAAGACACACTTTTTTTTTTTTTAGGTCTCGCCTAGCGAACGCAGCGCATGCGCGGCTACGCTTAGCGAGACTATTGTTGTGGCTTTGGTGAGCGAAGGGAGACAAACCATGTGCGCGCACGGACAGGCGATGTGCGCACGCATGGCGTCTCCTCTCTGGCTCACACGCTCCCACCGCGTGCTTGACATGTGCGCGCACGGACAGGTGATATGTACGCGCATGGCATATCCTTCGCTCGCTGCGTCTGAGCAAAACACTTTCACTCTCCCGGCATCAGCTTGTTAGTTCTTTCTCCGCTTTCATGTCCTTGTTTCGGTTCTGCCTTTAGCTTTCGCTTGTGTTCCTTGACAGGAGTCCGATATGTTCCCTTGCTGCTCGGCTTCCTGGAGCTGATTTTAAGGATATTATTTTTCAGCCGCCTGGCAGTGACCTTCCGGAATCTATTCTGAGCTGGTGCCAGCTCCTAATTGTTCCCTGCATTGGGGACGTGTCTTTACATTGTTGACTTGTTTGAGGTGGTACCGCGTCCCTTGAATCATATCCTTCCTTTCTACCCTCAACAGGGCCACCGGGCGACACATTAAGGATGTCAATGCGCTGATTAACTCTTTTTGTGTCGTACATGCGACCGCTGCATGCGTTGAAAGAACACGATACGTGTTTAGCGCGAGTTCCAAAAATCTTCACTAAAACATCACACTGCATTTTTTTAAGGTAAGACCTTGCTATTCCTGCTGTGCTCTTTTCACACATGCTTCTTGTTTCTATTAAAGCTTTTAAACAAATAAAATGTTTTGTCAGCAAAAATGCAATTGCTTCCGTTCAGTTGTCCCTCTGAGTTTTCGTACACTCTCAGATTTCAGACAACCCTGCATGATTCTACAAACCCGAGGGCAGATCAATTCACACAAGCCCCAGAAGCAAGGAAATGCAGAAAGGCAACATCAGCAATTTTTTTTATTAGACTCCTCAGAGTTATGACAAGAAGCTTCAAATTTGATGGTTATTAAATCTAAATAGACTTTGCATAAACTTAGGTCAAATGTGAAGGTTTAGACGGATGAACCATATTATTCTGCATGTATGATAAATTGACGTTTTGCAAAATGTGTACAAGAAAGCAATATTTAAAAGAAGGTAACACAGTATTGTGGTCTTCCAGTTGTCAGGGTCGTGATATGATAGTCAAGATTGCAAACATTTTCTAATTGCTTAAATCAAATAAAGTATTCATTTCAAAATAAAAGTTCTTTTTGAGGGCTCAATGCCTTGTTAGAAGGGCTGGGGAAAATCTCGTGCAAAACTACATATAGGGAAATTAAATGCTGTTTCTGTACAATATTGGGTCGGTTCTGTGACGTAATTCAAAGTTTTCAGCTGTGTAATAGAAAATAAAATGCAGTAATGAATGCCCTTTTTGACCTTTATTACTGCACTATATACCATTTACCATGTCCCTTTGGTCATACAAATTCCTCTATGTAATAAATGTGAAGCGTGATCTGCATTACCCATTTATCTCCCACTGGTCCTACGCGATTTCTGGACAGACTGCCTTCATCTGCCTGAATTTAATATCGTACTGCAACCATGCTGTACCTTGGAAATCGAATGCGGCGCTATGTATCCGGGAGATGTACCCGAACATTTGTGGTGCCAAGGCTGGGAACTTCTCAGTTACCCAATTCCTCAGGGACCACTCCACCCATGCCTTCCTTCCCCATTTTGCCTTTCCCAGGAACCACCCTGGCATTTATCAAGTCAAATACATTGCAGAACTCCCCTTTGTGTATCTTTTCCCTCATCTCTCTGGGAACATGTTATGGCCAAAAGAGGGCCGAGAGTGGACGAAGCTGTGTCAGAAAGGATTGGACTTGAGTTAAGAGGCCTTGGTCCCACAGCCAGACTTGTGGGCACCGTGCCCGCAGGAGGTTGTGCCCATACCTGGGCTGTTGCACTGCCCGATACCGCTCCGCCGCACTGCCGGATACCTCTCTGCCGCTTGCTGATAATGAGATGGTCCCTGCTGCCAGGGTCCCTTGGAGCGAGGACTCTGACGTTGGCACATCTCTGACTGCAGTCGTGCCTTGTGACTGTGAAGCGCCTGTACTTGCCGTAGGTGGCTCTTGCGCGGCGAGAGGAACAGCCACCTTAATTGGCTTGCTGTCCTCCGGATGGGCTGAGAAGATCACTTTGTTGCTCTGCCATACAACCACCATAATGGTGTTATTTATGGAACTCTGAGAAACCTGCCCAACCGGAGGGGGCACGGGCACTAGCCCCGCTACTAAATCACGAGTCGTGTTTGATGCCCCCAGCAGCTGGTTCACAGCCTCACTCACTCCACTGGGAGCGCATCTCTGTATCGGGCCGGCACCTTTCTCTGCCTCTTCGGGTGGCTCTCGGACGGGTGCTGGTCCATTCCGGGGCCGTCAGACAGCACCTTCAGTGCCCAGGTGATGCCGTGGGTCTTCGCTGCTTTCCAGAGCTCTCCGAAGCAGCGGAGTTCTTCCTGCGTGGCAGGGCTGCCAGTGGTAGCACGTGCTCGCTTGGGTGCCATGCTAAAGAAAAAACATTACCCAGTGCACCCCATATTGCTTCAAATCTCCATTATCTCATGTCTCATTCCATGGGGTCAGCCACTGGCTGCAACAAGCATTTGCAATGCAATAGGTCTCGCATTAGTCAAATTTTGAGGTATTGGTGTTGCAAATAGCAGTGTTTCTTTTTGTATAAGTTTGCAATTAACCAGTGGCAGGGATCCTGAGTAAAAATAAGCAAAGCGAATACATGCCAGAGAAAGTAAACGGCTGCATTTTATGGGTTCCCAAGGGGAGGAGAGAGTGGAAGGAAAGAGAGGAAGAGTGATGGGGTCAGGTGGGGAGACAGTGATAGGGCAGATAGATGGAAAAGAGAGAAAGAAGAGTGCTAAAGACTGTAGAGAGGCATATTAAAGTTGTGTGCTACAAGGCTTTTTTATAAATTGAATGGATTTCACACAACCCATGAGTGTTAAGGTGCAGGCAGGTGGGTCGATGATGCAGTCCTGTGAGGTTGAAAAGCGCACTGACCGCGTATGTTTGTAGATGGTGTCCTGGTACCGTGGGGGAGTTGTGGGAAGATGGATGTTTAGCTATGCTGGGCGGTAGTATTTCGGTCTCAATGCAAGTTATGGGGATGTTTCCCAGAGCAGTGGTGGTGCTGAAGTACCTAAGGAAGAAAAAACAGCTTGGGTAGAGAAAATGGGCTAGTAGTGAGATATGCGTGAGGGTGGTTGTATGTTATTACAAATACCTCATTGAACTACATGCTGAGTTTATGAAACCCAGACACAAGGTTTAATTTTACCCTAGGTGCCCTCCAGCCTTGCGCGCTCCTTGAGCAGTGACGTCAGATGCCACACGGCTACAGGTTCGATCCGGCTCATAAAAGCATGCCAATACGTGCTCGAACCGCCACCTTTGAGGAGCTGTAGGGGTTGAGTATAACGCGATCTTCTGCCCTGTTGAAAGTGAGTGAGTGGCAGTTAAAGATGTGATTTGACTTGTAGTTCTCTCTTCTATGCCAACGTTATGAACTACGAGCAGAAACTGTAGTTTAGCTGCGTTTAGTCTTGTGATTCCAAAGCTATGTGACGCACTCTGATGCCCACGGGTCTTGTCCGTGCTATATAGAAAAGTGCACACAAAAATAAAACAATTAATTATCTGGGACGCAGTTCATGGGTGGATGTACCCTAGCGGAGTAGGTAGTGTGGCACACTCCTATTTGTAATGGGTGTGCCAAACTCAGACTACTCTTCGTATTTCTTTCTCTTCGATTATGATGGAGCTCACTACACTTTGTTCATGTGCTCATGTCTCCTCCTACTGCATCAATTCTAGGGTCATCCATCTCTCAAGGCGCTGGGAGAGGGGTACCCCCCACTTGGCGTGAAGTTAGTGTCCAGCGTTGGTCCCTTTCAGAACAATACCATGCATTGTGGGAAAGTTAGCACCTATGGTTCGGCTTTGTGTAACATTTTGTTGAACTCATTCTACTTGGCTTTCTCCTTAGGCGCAGCTCCGCCCCCGGTGAATAAATGTTTAGCTTCGGAAATTAGCAGCACTGCAAGGGGAAAAGAGCTGCAAGCAGTGGTCACTTCAGCCACATGTCTGCTCATTAAAAGCAAGCAAATGAAAGGCTTGCCTCCTTGTTTAACCGCGATAATGTCAGTGTGCAGAGGATCAAAGGCGAGTTCGCACAGTACAAGGGGCGAATTTGAAACCAAACCTGGTCACTGAAACTACCAAAGAGGCAAGCTTCCAAACCGCCTTGTTTTTGTTGGCTTGTCGCTTGATGAAAGAGGGAGCCAACCGGTGAAAGGTGGAGGCTGGCAGACTTTAGCGCCATTTCTAAAATCATTCAGGGTGTTTCAGCATGCTTGCTGCAGTGTTATGAGTACATTATGTATCCTCTTCACAGTCCCAAGTCAACATGTATTTAGAAAAGTAAATTCCCGGAATGTCGTTTACCCAAAAAAGAAAAATGAAACTGAAAGTGTGCACGGCGCAGCCCTGAAAATAAAATGAGAAGCGGCCGCCATTATTAAGCGGGGTGCCTGTCTGCTTGGAAAAATAAATACAAAAGAAACGTGCCTGCCATTGCTAAAGCTGGCGTCCCACCAGTGCGATTTAGATTAATTAAGCAAAGAGTTCTCGCTAAGGGCTAATGCAAGCTGAACAGTAAGGACACATTAAAAGGTCCAGTCCTGATGGGAGTTTACAAAAGAAGACAAGGAGGAACTAAGGAGGGACTAATAAGCCTATGAACAAATCAAAAGCCAACATTTACAATGAACAGTCACAGCACCCAATTGAAAAGATGGCCGGAGTGGGCGGAGCTTCAAGTCCATATCTCACAGCAGCGCATGCGCTGCCCAGACTCGACCTAAAACTGGGGTCTTAACACTTATCCTGTAAGGAAAAATAGCCTGGAGTCCTTCCGCAATCCCTGGTGCCTCCATGGATTCAAGATAACCTGGCTGACGAGGGCTATGAACCCGAAACCGGTCCCAGGATGCTTGTTTCCGGTCCAGGGAAGACATGGCTTGGCAGTTCGGGCTGGACTGTTCCAATGAGACACAGGGTCAGACTGATTTGCATATGGCCATGTCTGAACTGGTCTACAGACCCACATTTGACCTAGTGCATCTTACATTCACATGCACGCCAACATTTTAGAAGAGGAAAGTAGGAGGTTTAAAATAAATAAATAATGGTGGATAATGTGTTTCCTCCATTGACTTCATATTGCTGCAGAGGCAGTTAACTAAAGATTGGCCACAAAGCAATTCACAGCTGCGAGTTTCCCTGGTCCATGCATTACTAGTTAGTCCAGTCCAGGATTATTCCTTAGAATTGTGGGGCCTGTAGTGTTATTTACCCAAGAAAACTAGGACTACAAGTCTCAGAATGACGAGAAACAAGCGTTTGCCATGCGATAGGTCTCGCATTTACGTAAGATCTATTGCATTGCAAATGGTAGGCATTATGGACAACAGGAGGGCTGGGGCAGAGAAGGCACAGACAACGGGAGGGTGGGCAGAGGGAGAGAATGCACGGACAACGGGAGGATGGGCAGGGGGAGAGAATGCATGGACAACAGGAGGGTGGGCAGGGGGGAGAGAATGCACGGACAACGAGAGGGTGGGCAGAGGGAGAGAATGCACGGACAATGGCAGGGCGGGGAGAGAATGCACGGACAACGGGAGGGTGAGCAGGGGGAGAGAATGCACGGACAACGGGAGGGTGGGCAGAGGGAGAGAATGCATGGACAACAGGAGGGTGGGCAGGGGGAGAGAATGCACGGACAATGGGAGGGTGGGGAGAGAAGGCATGGACAACGGGAGGGTGAGCAGGGGGAGAGAATGCACGGACAATGGAAGGGTGGGGAGAGAATGCACAGACAACGGGAGGGGGGGCAGAGGGAGAGAATGCACGGACAACGGGAGGGTGGGCAGAGGGAGAGAATGCATGGACAATGGGAGGGCGGGGAGAGATGGCACGGACAACAGGAGGGAGGGGAGAGAAGGCACGGACAACAGGAGGGAGGGGAGAGAAGGCACGGACAACAGGAGGGAGGGTGGGGCAAGATGGCACGACAACATGAGGGAGGGCGGTAGAAGAAGGCATGCCAACGGGAGGGAGGGAGGGCATGGGAGTAACAAAGGCACCAAAGCATGTTGTGTCTGCAGTAGGAGAACTTCCTTAAAGAAAATAGTGCTCACAGTCTAAATAAGAGGTACAGTGTAACAACCGAAGTAAAGGGCCCAGTCGCCACGGGAGGTGAAAAATTGAGAGGTGGCATTACTAAGGAGGGACTAACAAACCTATTGACGAATCAAAAGCCAGCATTTAGGATGGACAATGGCAAATATGGGCGGGCTTCTATTCCCTACTCCTTTACTACAAGTCTCGCAGAGCAGCGCATGCGCACTGGCTCTAGGCTCGGCCTAAAAAGCAGGAATGGCCTAACTAGCAACGCATTGAAACCGTGAACTGGGCAGCCACGAGCAATTGAACATGCCCTTGAACCCGGGCCCCAGGTCTAACAGTGCAAGCTCAAAATCTTAAGGAGCAGGCCTACATATTTCCCGCTTCGTCGCATATCTTGAGAATCCAGGATCAGGTCACCCCAAACCTTCCCAGCGACCAACACTGCTTTGTTCACCACGTACAATTCCCCCCCCCATCAAAGTTACATTTATTTATGCAATTTTATATAGCGCGGACTATACCCAAAGGTGTTAGAGTGCTTTACAATAGATTCAAGTGTGTTACATGAGATTTAGAAACTTACACGTTACAGATAAAAACGAGAAAGTTTAACAAGCATTTGCAATGCATTAAGTCTCGCATTTACGCGAGTTTGAGCTATTGACATTGCAAATAACAATGCCTATTGGCATTGTCATTTACAATGCCAATAGCTTTAACTCGTGTAACTGCGAGACCTATTGCATTGCAAATGCAAAACCTAAGAAGGCACAGAAACCGGCACAACAACTGGTGAAAGAGGAGATGCAGAAGTGCGAAAAAGCAAACGAAAGGCAAGAGTGAAAAAAGTGAAAAGAGGCTCAGAGGGGATAGAAAAACGTAGAAAAGGAGTAGATGAGAGGCAAGCGCTCCGATACCTTCAGTTCGCGTTGGCGCTTAGTAAAATGACTTTAAAAAAAAAAGAAAGAACAGCATGAGTGGGAGGAGATAGGAAGCACACGCAGAGGGAAGGGTAAAGCAGCACGAAGGAGCCAGAGGGCATGGAGAGTGTAAGCCCAAAAAAACAAGCAGGAAGTGGGATAAGGGAGGGGCTGGCAAATGGTGATCACTTTTGTGGGCGCTTTGATGTTCTCAGTGGCCGCGCGGCTCACTGAGAAAATCAAAGCGGCCTCGAAAGTGATCAGCAGGCTGCCAGGTGGCTCCCTGGGCAGTCGACGCGGCCCGCAAACCAGGCCGGAGCCGTAATCCGAGACATAAATGTATTGAAATTGTAAAATATCCACTTTCGTGGTACTGGTGTTTTAGAACCGGTGAAACCGCTCAGCAGGTTGATCGCCTACTATACAGATCTGTATATTACTCCGAGGCCGCGGGTGCCAAACCTAGTAAAATAGATCCTGGGGAAATGTTCCTTCTGCAGGGTCTTACTGGCAGGTTGCAAAGACCAGACCCGGTACGGATGCTCGATTGTTAATTTCCCCTGTTGCGGAGATGTGTGTGCTAATTACTTGCACGTGACAAGTTCACATCAATTTCCAGTAAGACAGCTCAGCGGGTGAATACACCCGTGCAGAGATGCGCTGCTTACTGTTGGTAGGTGTGGATTCATGTGGAAATGTAGCCTACTAGGTTAATGAAGTAACGAGAATGTGCCCCAGATCACTCTGTTGGCGCTCTTGATACAGATCTTGGAGGCGGCCGTTCCGTGTTAGTGCTGTGATTGCGACAGATCTGTCTGTGAAAGGAGGCCCCGTTTGTGCGTCTCTGTATGCCAGAGGCCTCTGCTGGTGTCATGGGCGTGCCACAGATTAGAGAGATAGCATCTGCGGCTGTAAATCGGGGTGCAACAAAATTTAGAATCACCCTTTGCTGATTGGTGCGGGCGAATGTGGCCCTGATCCCAGAGGCCTTCTCTGCTGGTGTGCATGGATGCGCGCGGATATCAAAAACGGCCCCTACCGCTGTGCAAGGATGTGCATGTGCGCGAGGTATCCGAGAGGTGGCGTATGCGGGTGCACGTGCGGCTCACAGATGACAAGGTGTAAGATTCTGTCCTTGCTGCTGCGCGAGGGTGTTCCATAGCTGTGAGTGGCGGGCCCAGCTGGTATTTGTGTGTGGAAGGTGTTCCATGCCGGTGGTCTCAAGTGTGCCACGGATCTCGGAGGCGCCCCCTGCTGGTGCTTGCGTTTATGCCACAGGTAGTCAGTCCTTGCTGGTAATCATGGGCGCCGCGTGCAATCAGATCTGATAGGTGCCCCCAGCTGGTGCTTGGGTGTATGCCACAGGGTAGCCCTTGCTGGTAATCGTGAGTCTGCTACAGATCTGATAGGCGCCCCCTGCTGGTGCTTGCGTGTATGCCACAGGTGCGATAGGTACTCGTTGCCGGTAATCATGGGTGTGCCACCAATCTTGGGAGGCGGCACCCGCGGGTGCTGGGGGGGGGGGGGGGTGTCCAGTGTCTGTGAGAGATGCGTTACGGGGAGGTATATTCCCGTCCTGCATCCGTTGCCATGGCGACGCTCCGTGACATCCCATGGATTTGATTTCTCTCTGCCTGTCTCTTTCCTTCGGAGCGAATTATAGCGAAACGCATAAAAGAACCGAGAGGCGGGAATCCAGCCAAGGGGAGAGAATCCTAATGAGGAGAAGAGCGGAGGCTCGAGAAGGACATAAAGTGCGAGACGACAACCAGCGAGGAGTGAGGGAAACAAGGAACTAGGGGCTGAGAAAAGACTGAAGGAGCAGAGGGAGAGAAAAGGCTGCCTGATAGAGCAGTAGAGAGAACTGACGGAGAGAGACAGACAGACTGGAAGACAGCGAGTTGAGTCCGAGACATGTTAGGAGAACAGAGAAGATTAGAAGGATCATATAGACGGGATGATCACGGCGAGGAGAGTGAGACAGACCATGAGAGCAGAGGGCTAGAGAGAAGAGACAGTCACGTGCGAAGACTTGGATAGAATGAAGAGAAGGATCAGAAAATAGAGACAGATAAGGGAGAGAGAGAGAGGCCAGGGAACAGAGGACTAGAGAGAAGGGACAGACAGGCAGAGTCCAAGAACAGAGAGACAGAAGAGACGTACAGAAACTATAGAAGAACATAGAAAGGGGAGACAAGACAAACGGACTGGGAGAATACAGATGGGTCCACTTTTTCCAGCGTGATCGATCTAATGTGACAAGATAAGAACAGCCTTGCTTACAATGGCGCTCTCGGAAGCGCGCACGCGCTTGGTGGGGGCGGGGGAGCGGACCCTTTGAAGTGCTCCCAAAAGGCGGATTGCATGGCGGCACGATGCGCGTGATTGTGCGCGTGCTAGCCATGCAATCAGCTTTTTGGGAGCACTTTTCAAACCCGCTTTCTATAGTCTCGCTTTGCGATCGCTTACGCGATATCAAGGTCGAGACCTAAAAAGTAAAATGAAACCAGGAGGTGGCAATCACAGCAACAAAACAAAAGACAATGGAATTAGGTTAGCACAGGCATAGAAAACATATTTACAACATTGTAAGAACTTTGAACATCTGGGGAATGCGAAGCGGCCTTGAGGGGCATGAAAGGGATGTATTAATTCTGGAAGTGTCTTTGGAAGATTCTGGAAGTGTCTTTGGAAGAGAAGAGATTTGAGGTCTGTTTTGAAAGTCTGGGTAGACCAAACAGTCAAGTTTGGAAGCGCTGTGCCCCGCCTGGCGCGGTGACGCTTAAAAACAACGAAAAACGCCGTCGATAATTGAATAATGTATTCCAAGGATGCCAGAGTGAAGGCTGCTCCCTCGGGGGATAAATAAACATTCCGATCGCTGGAAATTAAGCAACTCTCCCTCGACAACGTGCTGTTTCCGAGGCTCCGGTACAGCCCTTGATATCGCAGCTGCATTTCTATGCATGGTGCCGCGGCCCTCTCTGCTGGACAAAAGTGGTATTACTTCATTCACCTACATTTCTGCAACAGTCATGCGTGAGGATATCGACTGGAATGAATGCCCGAAACCGTTTAAATATGAATTATCAGTAACCATTATTCATGACATGTCTGAGCCGAGCCACGTCTCAAGTGCCTCAAGACTCACCTCGAGGCGCCTTGAAAGCGCCTGCGGTTACCAATTAGGGTGACCAACTGGCATTGGTGCAAATTCGGGACGGTGAGTGTAAAAATTCAGGACAAAGGGTCAAAATTCAGGACACAAATTCAGGACAGGAGGTCAAAATTCAGGACAAAACTTCAGGACAATAGATATGTTTTACAGACACATCAGAGGAGGTCGTGCAATAGTATGTAAGTAAGCCCACATATTTAACCATTTGCAAACCTATCCATCATGTATCCTTCCATCTATCATTTCACTCATCCATCCCTTCATCCATCCTTTCACTCATCCATCCATCATCCACTCACCCTCTAACCCTATCCATCTGTACACTCATCCATCCACTCTTCTACCCATCCATCCATTCACTCATCCATCCAGCCATTTACCCTTTCACCCATCCAGCCATCCTTTCACTTACTCATCCATCCACCTTGTCACTCATCCTTCCACCCATCCACCCTTTCAGTCATCCATCCATCCTCCCTTTCTCTCTCCATCAACCCTTTCACTTAGCCATCCTTCCTTCCATCCATCCACCCATCCATCTACTCATCCACTCATGAATCCATCCATTGACCCTATCACTCATCCATCCTTTCTCTCATCCATCTATCCTTTCACTCCTTCACTCATCTATTCATCCTTTTGTCCATCTGCCCTCCCTTTCACGCACTCATCCATCCTTACATCCACCCTTTCACTCATCCGTCCGTCCATTCACCCTTGCACTTATCAATTCATCAATCCATCCATCATTTCACTCATCCATCCACCCACTCACTCACCATCCACCTTTTCACTCATCCATCCTTTCACTCATCCATCCACCCTTTTACCCATTCAGCTACCCTTCCACCCATACATCCAGCTATTTACCTTTTCTCTCATTCATCCTTCCACTCACTCATCAATCCATCCATCCATCCATCCTCTCTCATTCTCCATCTATTCAATCTTTCATTCATCCCTCCACCCTTTCAATAATTCATCCAGCCATCCACCCATCCCTTCGCTTACTCACTCGCCTACCTTTTCATATTAATTTTGAGCTGAGCCTTTTTGAGAAGAGGCCCATCAAGAACTTCACCCTCGCTGCAGGAGCCATTCCAGGACTGGAACAGAAGCCCCCAGGGTGGAGACAGGATCCACCACAGGGGGGACAGGAGCCATCACTGGGGGGGGGGGCGGTGGAGCCATCACGAGAGGGGGAACAGGATCCACCAGGGTGGGCATGCAGTATTCTAGTATCATCTTGGCGCCTCCAGGGTGGGGTAGGGCTCCTCACCCCTCCTGGACAAGACAACGAGAAGACAGGCTCTCTTTCCAAAATGTTAGTTTTGCCCCCTCCACCCCCCTGTGATGTACAGTACTTAAAGGAGATGCTCCAAGAGAACTGATTTAACTGATTGTCCTCCATACTTTGTTAATCAGTGTGGGTGCGATTGTGCCATTTTTTTATTTTATTACATTATAGACTGCATGTTTGAAGAACCGAGGTTTGCTTACAATTTAGTAACAGTAATTAAGCTCTGTGAAGAGAACCACGTGCTACCTCCCGGTTCTATGATGTTTGGGGCCATGGGCAGAAAGGGAATGTGTGAGGCCCCTCTAAATTGCAGAGACATGATGCATTCAGGGCTGTTTGCATCTGAATAGATGCCCCTGCGCTTGAAGCCGCAGCCCCTCCCTCTCAGTCACCTTCAAGCACCTCTTAGCAGCTCATCAAGGGCGGAAGGTGTGAGGGTCGCCATCCCGCTGTGCCTCTCCAATCTTGCTGGGGATCTGAGCTTTGGTACTGCATTAGAGTCTGTTGCACCGACCTCAGCAGCATCGGAGTCAAGCAGGGAGGTGGGTGGAAGCTGTGCCGGCTTTAGGGTGGTGCGACCGGTGCCTGGTTAAAATTACGGACAAATGGCGTCCGTTAAAGAATCCTTCACGGACAACGGACAGACGGCCGAAATTACGGACTGTCCGTGAAATTTACGGACGGTTGGTCACCCTATTACCAATGCGTGTTGCTCTCCGGCCCCTGCCGCAGGTCGCCCAAGTGCTCCGGAGATGCCCAAGGGAAAAGGCTGCACACTTCGCCCGCCGCGCTTTTGAGGCCCCCCACCCCCGCCTCGGCGCCTCCGATGACGTCATCTCGGGGGACACGCCCCCCGGTGTCCCCCTCTCCTGCCCGTAGAGCTAATGGCGACCCTATGCAGAGTGCAGGGTGCGCCGTACCGTTAGGGAAGTGCCGGGACCATCACGGTCCTTCCTTCACATCGACATGGTGAAGCTGAAGGTCTCTTGGTCCTTTCGGGGTTCACTGAAGTACTCCAGTCCAGAATAGTGGTTATTCTACAAGAAACCCCAGTTCTGGACGGGGGCAGCAAGAGGCCCCTTGTTTACCGGAGCCCTTCCAGTGACAGTATTCCTGGGGGCACCAGCCTCCTCCGCGGGCAGCGACCACCCTGTGAAGGTAGGTACCAAAGGAGAGGGATCAGGGGGGCGTTTTCCGCTCACAAAGAGTGAGTGGGAGGTCCAAACTGGTAAGGTGCCCCGGCAATGAAGTTGTAAGAAAGAGGACTACCAGTAGTTCCTCAGGGAGAGGAAAGAAGTGGAGATGAATCAGTCAATTAAGCCTGGATGGACTACATGTATACTATGTGTAAAGTGGGTAATCCTTTTGTTGGATTTTAATGCCCTCACACACCCTTTCAGGTGTCATGCTTCATCATCTGGGCTGCTCCTCGTCGGGCCGGCGGTGCAATGCCTAACGGGCTCCCTAAAAAGGGGCACTTTATCGGAGTTCTTTTAATCCAACAGCCGTCAGGTGAAGTGCGGGTGTGTGGGCCTAAGTGGTGTAGATATAAAAGTGAATTAAAACAGGGTCGAAAGTACCAGTGTGAACAAACTATTTATTTTAACGGTCTCCTTCCCTGGTTAAAAAGGTGTGTGTAGCACTAAGTAGAGTGTAATGTCTCTAGTTGTAGTGCATGGGATTGGTGGTCAACATGTTTCTCGCAGTGAGCACGTGCGCTCGCGATTCGTCAGGACCTATCAAAAAAATTATTATATATCTACGATGGTAACAGGGGACTATCTAAGGTATAGTGGTCTCCTAATCATAGTTGGTCATGTGAACAACAAACTTAATCCTAAAATACCTGTTGAGGTCTGGTGCTACCTGCAGAAAAAACAGTACATTAAATTGGTCAGTGTGGGGACACAAAGCCACAGGTATCAGGGATTATAAAACAAACAAAAAGGCTTACAAAGTGATTCATTCTCCAACATCGTTAAAAATGTAACAGTGGTGACTGCTGGTGCTCGAGCGTCAACAACTGCTCCTAAAAAGTGGTGTACCAACATGGTGAACTAAAGTGGCTAAACACCTATGTGGAACAAGTAAAAACAATCAAGGTTGCAGAAACCAGCGTTGGACTCACCCTAATCAGTAGGACTGCATGCCACAACAGTTCTGGGAGGACTCAGCGTGCGGCGAAGGACCTCTAAAAGTAGGTATAAACTACAGAGTGACAACGGGCTTACATAATGCAGTAATCACAGCTGGCACATGTGGGGACATAAAGAGCTAAGAAACTTAGCAGAAACAAGGATACGCTGATTGATTAGCCCCATGGACAGACTGCGTTCCCAAAGGGTGTGCGACGATATCAGAGTAGGGGACATAGCATGTTGCTTGGAACTAGCTATTCATGAAGATGTTGTAGCAACTTGAACACTGAGGTCCCACTTCTATAGCAATAATACTCAAAGCGCTCCTGAATTAGGGGGAAATAATAGTAAGCAATAGTGAATTTTGGCCAGAGCCTAGTTGTGGCAACCGTTGCTAACAGCCAAAAGGCAGCGCTTTAAGGTAACAAACTAGTGCGTCTTGCTTGGAACTAACTATACATGAAGATGTTGTAGCAACTAGAACACTGGGGTCCCACTTCTATAGCAATAATACTCAAAGCGCTCCTGAATTAGGGGGAAATAATAGTAAGCAAAAGTGAATCTTGGCCAGAGCCTAGTTGTGGCAACCGTTGCTAACAGCCAAATGGCAGCGCTTTAAGGTAACAAACTAATGCGTGCCTAACGAGTGTAATACAAACGTTTTGGGAACAGGACGAGTGGTTGCTAATTGTGAAAGAGAGAGAAAACACGGGTTCCGTGTATGTACTTACATCTGCCCCGCATACGCTCTGTGATATGACCTACCCGGTCCACCAAGTCTGGGAGGTGGCGACCTAAGCGTTCGCTTGAGATTAAATATTTCCGGTTACGTCATGTGACAGGGTCACGTGATCGCGATTCGCGCGAGTAGCTAGGATTCTATAATTACGGGCTGGGTAAATGTATAAGCACTGTGTGTGTACGCAGTGTATTATATTTTACAAAATGGACAGAATGCTCCTAAAGAGTCGAACTCTACAATAGTGAGTGAATTTGTAAAGAGCAAAGAAGGACAATATCGTCAGCCATCTTGGTTTGGGAAGCAAGGTGTCAATAAAGTTTCAAAGTTTTAATATCGATTGGGTACAAAGTAAAGGCAGGGTGCCAAGGAAACTTTGATAAAATACAACAAACAGGTTGTGGATTGAAGTGTGAGCCTTGGTGTATACTGAAACTCATACTTAAATGTTAATGCATACAGAACGTAAGAGAAAAATGTAAGAGAAAAATGAATGAACCAGTTGCCAGGAGTATGTCATGTTATAGTTTAAGGGCTCCCCAGGGGATATCATCATTAAGCCCAGTGACATTAGAAGACAGACGGTGTATCCATCTTTGTTCCTTCTTAAAAAGACTGTGCTGTGACAATTGAGGGTGGGTTTCTAGAACCAGCCATTTGACAAAGTCTGGGGAATGTTGTTTCTCGAGAAAGTGGGCACTGATTTTGGTGTTCTGTTTTTTACACCGAAAATTGCTGCGGTGTTCAGAGATTCGCAACTTGATTGGTCTGGTCGTCATCCCCACGTAATACAGATCACAGGGACATGTCAGGAGATAAATGCAATTACTAGTATTGCAGTTAGTATGTGACCTCAGTTCCCAAGTAAAAGTAGTGTTAAGGGTGATGGTTTTGTGTACAGATGTAAATGTACAGGCAGTGCACATGCCACATGGGAAATGTCCCTTCACTGCAGGCAGTTGCCAGAGTGTGTTCTGTGTTGATTTGGTTTTGGGTCTCGGTCTGGTTTGTATTACCAAGTCTTTAATGTTTTTCGTGCGTCTGTATGCAAATCTTGGTAGTTCGAGATTCATTTGCCCAGTATTAAGGATATTCCAGTGTTTTTTAAGGACCTTAACGACCTGGTTGGTGTTGGGTGAGAAGGTTGTCACGCAGGTAAGGGTGTCGGACACAGAGATGGTGTTCTCTCTGGGTTCAAGAAGGGCTTCTCTGTTGTTATTTCGTGCCCGTTTTTTGGATTTAGTAATACTTTTCAGCGGGTATTGTCTTTCTCTTAATTTATTGGAAAGAATTTCGGCCTCGCTCTTGAAAGTATCAATGGTGCTGCAGTTCCGTCGTAATCTTAGAAACTGCCCGAAGGGTAAGTTCTCCTTGAGAGCTCTCGGGTGGTGACTGGTAAAGTGAAGCAGGCTATTACGATCAGTGCTCTTTTTGTAAAGAGTTGTGGAAAGAATACCCTCGCTCAACATAATAGTTAGGTCGAGGAATGCGATCTGTGAGGGGGATACTGTGATGGTGAAGTTGAGGTGAGGGTTCAACTGGTTGAGCCATGTGTAGAATGCTTCGTAGCTCCCAGAATCTCCAGACCAAAAAATCAAAATATCATCTATGAATCGTCTCCATAGTAGAATGTTGTGACGGTATGGATTCGTATCACAAAAGATGTATAACCCCTCAAACCAAGCCATATACAGACAGGCTAGACTCGGAGCAAAGGTACTCCCCATGGAAGTACCTTGAGTCTGGTGGAATAATTGGCCTTTAAACTCGAAGAAATTTTCTGTCAAGGCTATGGTGGCGCATTCTATGATGAAGGATACTGGAGTCGGTGATTCCCAAGGTTCACCTCCAAGTACCTCCTCGATCACTTCGAGAGTTGCTCTTTGTGGAATATTAGTATACAAAGCTTCCACGTCTAAAGTGATGAGGAAGTTGATGTTATTAATGTCATCTGTCTGATCCAATAAACGTAGAACATCTGTCGTATCTTGTATGTAAGAGGGTGTGCGTTTCACTAATGGTTGCAGAAAGTGATCGCAGAACTTAGACAATGGTTCTAGAATTGAGTCAATGCCCGATACTATGGGGCGTCCAGGTACTGGTGTGACCCCCTTATGAATCTTTGGTAGAACATAGAAATAGGGGGTCTTAGGTTCTTTTTGGATCAAGAAGGAAGCCTCCTTCTCGCTTAACCAGCCATTGCTCTCAGCGGAGTCAACCAAACCAGTAATGGTCGTTTTGAGACGTGGAGTGGGGTTGTTTGGGATCGGTGTATAGTACTTTCTGTTTCCCAATTGACGCAGACACTCGTTGTCATAATCAGTCGTTGCCATTATAACAGTGGCCCCACCTTTGTCAGCCTGTTTGATGGTAATAGATGGATCGTTCGCCAACGTTGTAATAGCAAGCCTCTCTGCTCTGCTGATGTTATTGAATTGCTTCTGTATAGGAATGGATTTTATATCTTTAAGTACTGCCTGTTCATAGGTGAGTACTTCGTTAGGTATCATCCCTGAGTGGGGAGTGAAGGTGGAAGGGTTACGTAAACCTGAGTCATTGTCTGATATGTCGTCTTTGCCCTCAAAGAAAAATCTCAACCGGATCTTGCGGAAGAATTGGTGTAATTCGCAAATCTGGTTGAAGGGGTCAACCTTAGGGGTAGGGACAAAACCAAGTCCTTTCTGTAGGACGTTGTCCTCTATGGCTGTCAACTGTCTGGACGACAAATTGACAACTAAGTTTGTTTCCTGGTGTGGCTCCTGGTTTCCACTCCCCGTTGTGGTGGTTCCTCCCATTGTACTCTTTTCTCTTGTGGTGCCCCTCTTCTTCGCCCTCGCCCTCTGCCCCAACCTCTGCCTAAAAAAGGTGAGGGCTGGATCATACCCTGAGGTGCAAATTGGGGTAGACCTTGAGGGCCAAATTGAGGGGGGCCCTGTGGGTACATAGGGTATTGCCAGAAAGCTGGTCCCTGGTATGGCGTTGGTGGAAAGTAGTTGTATCCACGTCTCCCTTTCTTTCCTCTAGCCTGATTGGGTCTCATATTCTCATTGCTAGAGTCACTGTTGGTAGAGGATCCTCTCCTTGAGGAATCCGAATCGATATCTGATGAGTAATTAGTGTTGGGCGGGACATAATCTGCTTTAAGATAAGGGTAGACCTTTTCCTTATCAAAGCGTTTGATGTCTTTCTGGAGCTTTGTTACTTTCTGTTTCATCAGGTATTCTCGATGTTCGGCTATCTCATTATTGATCTCAGTTAGTTTTGATTTATACTGGGAGCCGGGATTGTTCTGTTTGAGATTGCTTTCCAACGCCTGAATGCGTGTAAGTAATTCGTCTGCCAATCTCTTTGCAGTGTTGACTATCAGAATGAGAAGGTCCCTGGTACACTTCCACGATATCTGAGACCATTCAACTTTAAATTGCCCATCTTCCCAGAAAATTCTTGGAAAATTCTTTACTACGAGGCCATTTGGAGAGATATTGGCCCTGAAGTACTCTGTCATAAGGGCACCATGTAATGTTATGCGTACCCATTCTCTTTTCATATCCGAGAGTGTTTGCCATTCAGCTGATTGGCTGCCAGTGGCCAGTTCTTGATCGAGACCCAAAATGGAGGGGGTCCGTAGGATTTCTGCTGCTTGATCGTCCCCATAACTCAAGCCCTGTCCCTCCATGGATGGAAGGGTTGAATGAGAGAAAGGGGTGTAAAAACCGTTACAATATGGGTAACTGTACTGCTTTCCCAAGGGAAAGGAGAATATTCAGGTAAGTTGGGGGATAGAACAAATCTCACCCACCAATAAGAGGATCCCACGGGGGTTTAGGCCGTGCAGAACATAGATACCAAAGGAGAGGGATCAGGGGGGCGTTTTCCGCTCACAAAGAGTGAGTGGGAGGTCCAAACTGGTAAGGTGCCCCGGCAATGAAGTTGTAAGAAAGAGGACTACCAGTAGTTCCTCAGGGAGAGGAAAGAAGTGGAGATGAATCAGTCAATTAAGCCTGGATGGACTACATGTATACTATGTGTAAAGTGGGTAATCCTTTTGTTGGATTTTAATGCCCTCACACACCCTTTCAGGTGTCATGCTTCATCATCTGGGCTGCTCCTCGTCGGGCCGGCGGTGCAATGCCTAACGGGCTCCCTAAAAAGGGGCACTTTATCGGAGTTCTTTTAATCCAACAGCCGTCAGGTGAAGTGCGGGTGTGTGGGCCTAAGTGGTGTAGATATAAAAGTGAATTAAAACAGGGTCGAAAGTACCAGTGTGAACAAACTATTTATTTTAACGGTCTCCTTCCCTGGTTAAAAAGGTGTGTGTAGCACTAAGTAGAGTGTAATGTCTCTAGTTGTAGTGCATGGGATTGGTGGTCAACATGTTTCTCGCAGTGAGCACGTGCGCTCGCGATTCGTCAGGACCTATCAAAAAAATTATTATATATCTACGATGGTAACAGGGGACTATCTAAGGTATAGTGGTCTCCTAATCATAGTTGGTCATGTGAACAACAAACTTAATCCTAAAATACCTGTTGAGGTCTGGTGCTACCTGCAGAAAAAACAGTACATTAAATTGGTCAGTGTGGGGACACAAAGCCACAGGTATCAGGGATTATAAAACAAACAAAAAGGCTTACAAAGTGATTCATTCTCCAACATCGTTAAAAATGTAACAGTGGTGACTGCTGGTGCTCGAGCGTCAACAACTGCTCCTAAAAAGTGGTGTACCAACATGGTGAACTAAAGTGGCTAAACACCTATGTGGAACAAGTAAAAACAATCAAGGTTGCAGAAACCAGCGTTGGACTCACCCTAATCAGTAGGACTGCATGCCACAACAGTTCTGGGTGGACTCAGCGTGCGGCGAAGGACCTCTAAAAGTAGGTATAAACTACAGAGTGACAACGGGCTTACATAATGCAGTAATCACAGCTGGCACATGTGGGGACATAAAGAGCTAAGAAACTTAGCAGAAACAAGGATACGCTGATTGATTAGCCCCATGGACAGACTGCGTTCCCAAAGGGTGTGCGACGATATCAGAGTAGGGGACATAGCATGTTGCTTGGAACTAGCTATTCATGAAGATGTTGTAGCAACTTGAACACTGAGGTCCCACTTCTATAGCAATAATACTCAAAGCGCTCCTGAATTAGGGGGAAATAATAGTAAGCAATAGTGAATTTTGGCCAGAGCCTAGTTGTGGCAACCGTTGCTAACAGCCAAAAGGCAGCGCTTTAAGGTAACAAACTAGTGCGTCTTGCTTGGAACTAACTATACATGAAGATGTTGTAGCAACTAGAACACTGGGGTCCCACTTCTATAGCAATAATACTCAAAGCGCTCCTGAATTAGGGGGAAATAATAGTAAGCAAAAGTGAATCTTGGCCAGAGCCTAGTTGTGGCAACCGTTGCTAACAGCCAAATGGCAGCGCTTTAAGGTAACAAACTAATGCGTGCCTAACGAGTGTAATACAAACGTTTTGGGAACAGGACGAGTGGTTGCTAATTGTGAAAGAGAGAGAAAACACGGGTTCCGTGTATGTACTTACATCTGCCCCGCATACGCTCTGTGATATGACGCTCTCGAGAAACAACATTCCCCAGACTCTGTCAAATGGCTGGTTCTAGAAACCCACCCTCAATTGTCACAGCACAGTCTTTTTAAGAAGGAACAAAGATGGATACACCGTCTGTCTTCTAATGTCACTGGGCTTAATGATGATATCCCCTGGGGAGCCCTTAAACTATAACATGACATACTCCTGGCAACTGGTTCATTCATTTTTCTCTTACATTTTTCTCTTACGTTCTGTATGCATTAACATTTAAGTATGAGTTTCAGTATACACCAAGGCTCACACTTCAATCCACAACCTGTTTGTTGTATTTTATCAAAGTTTCCTTGGCACCCTGCCTTTACTTTGTACCCAATCGATATTAAAACTTTGAAACTTTATTGACACCTTGCTTCCCAAACCAAGATGGCTGACGATATTGTCCTTCTTTACTCTTTACAAATTCACTCACTATTGTAGAGTTCGACTCTTTAGGAGCATTCTGTCCATTTTGTAAAATATAATACACTGCGTACACACACAGTGCTTATACATTTACCCAGCCCGTAATTATAGAATCCTAGCTACTCGCGCGAATCGCGATCACGTGACCCTGTCACATGACGTAACCGGAAATATTTAATCTCAAGCGAACGCTTAGGTCGCCACCTCCCAGACTTGGTGGACCGGGTAGGTAATATCACAGAGCGTATGCGGGGCAGATGTAAGTACATACACGGAACCCGTGTTTTCTCTCTCTTTCACAATTAGCAACCACTCGTCCTGTTCCCAAAACGTTTGTATTACACTCGTTAGGCACGCATTAGTTTGTTACCTTAAAGCGCTGCCATTTGGCTGTTAGCAACGGTTGCCACAACTAGGCTCTGGCCAAGATTCACTTTTGCTTACTATTATTTCCCCCTAATTCAGGAGCGCTTTGAGTATTATTGCTATAGAAGTGGGACCCCAGTGTTCTAGTTGCTACAACATCTTCATGTATAGTTAGTTCCAAGCAAGACGCACTAGTTTGTTACCTTAAAGCGCTGCCTTTTGGCTGTTAGCAACGGTTGCCACAACTAGGCTCTGGCCAAAATTCACTATTGCTTACTATTATTTCCCCCTAATTCAGGAGCGCTTTGAGTATTATTGCTATAGAAGTGGGACCTCAGTGTTCAAGTTGCTACAACATCTTCATGAATAGCTAGTTCCAAGCAACATGCTATGTCCCCTACTCTGATATCGTCGCACACCCTTTGGGAACGCAGTCTGTCCATGGGGCTAATCAATCAGCGTATCCTTGTTTCTGCTAAGTTTCTTAGCTCTTTATGTCCCCACATGTGCCAGCTGTGATTACTGCATTATGTAAGCCCGTTGTCACTCTGTAGTTTATACCTACTTTTAGAGGTCCTTCGCCGCACGCTGAGTCCTCCCAGAACTGTTGTGGCATGCAGTCCTACTGATTAGGGTGAGTCCAACGCTGGTTTCTGCAACCTTGATTGTTTTTACTTGTTCCACATAGGTGTTTAGCCACTTTAGTTCACCATGTTGGTACACCACTTTTTAGGAGCAGTTGTTGACGCTCGAGCACCAGCAGTCACCACTGTTACATTTTTAACGATGTTGGAGAATGAATCACTTTGTAAGCCTTTTTGTTTGTTTTATAATCCCTGATACCTGTGGCTTTGTGTCCCCACACTGACCAATTTAATGTACTGTTTTTTCTGCAGGTAGCACCAGACCTCAACAGGTATTTTAGGATTAAGTTTGTTGTTCACATGACCAACTATGATTAGGAGACCACTATACCTTAGATAGTCCCCTGTTACCATCGTAGATATATAATAATTTTTTTGATAGGTCCTGACGAATCGCGAGCGCACGTGCTCACTGCGAGAAACATGTTGACCACCAATCCCATGCACTACAACTAGAGACATTACACTCTACTTAGTGCTACACACACCTTTTTAACCAGGGAAGGAGACCGTTAAAATAAATAGTTTGTTCACACTGGTACTTTCGACCCTGTTTTAATTCACTTTTATATCTACACCACTTAGGCCCACACACCCGCACTTCACCTGACGGCTGTTGGATTAAAAGAACTCCGATAAAGTGCCCCTTTTTAGGGAGCCCGTTAGGCATTGCACCGCCGGCCCGACGAGGAGCAGCCCAGATGATGAAGCATGACACCTGAAAGGGTGTGTGAGGGCATTAAAATCCAACAAAAGGATTACCCACTTTACACATAGTATACATGTAGTCCATCCAGGCTTAATTGACTGATTCATCTCCACTTCTTTCCTCTCCCTGAGGAACTACTGGTAGTCCTCTTTCTTACAACACCCTGTGAAGGTATCATCGTGAAGTCCTCCGCGCCATCCTGGTGGCTTGGGGTGCTGCCCTGCCAGGGAGCAGGGGGTGGTCTCATGGTTGCCTGAAGAGGGGTGTGTCCACGTGCCTTCCTTTGGCGCCTCTGGGTCCATAGGAAGTCAGTGCCGTCCCAGATACTGTCTCATCCAGTGCACCCAGCTTGGCGTCACCACCCCCAGTTCTCAGACACTACCCCACCAACCCCTTTCTTGGGTGGGGACACAAACGCCAGCGTCAGTAAAAGGACTGGGTTTCCACAGTGCTAAATTTGTATAAAGCTATGTGCCAGAGCTCTCGTCAGGACACCACTGCAACTTGCACCACACTCTGCCCCTGCCATGCTGCCACTGATAGTAACAACACAACTACTTAACATCACACTCCTGCAAGTGTGACCATTCAGACTATCCCAGGCCCCCAAAGCTATAGGAATGGGTTAGGTGGCAGGTAATAGTCAGTTCTAATGTTTATTGAATTAATAATTGCCCGTTGTGCTCATCTCAGACAGTGCCGCACTGTCGCAAGCACCAGTGTTGACAATTCAGTGCCGAGCACCGGAAACCACCGGCTCCAGGGGCGTAGGAGACACTCAAATTCTGGGGGGGAACGGGGACAACCTTGTGGACTTTCCAGTGACCCTATACAAATCACCGCCCGGTAAACACATACAATCGCATACTTTCGAAGTGAAATATTGAGAAAAGCAGGCACGTAGTCACAGTTTGCACGTATGCTTTATTGTTATTTACATTCATATAGTAATGAGACCAAATGTTTAAAAAAAACATGTATATGAATCTTGCATCTTTATGCACAAAGCAAACAAAGGCCGCTGACTTAGGGTGGGGGCGTCGTGTTTGCAAGTGCATTATGGTTTGAAAAGTACCTGCTGCTGCATTCCTGGTCTCCAGCAATTTTCAGGCAACAATAAAAATGTGAAGATAACTTTGGTGATTAATGTTCTTTATTGAGAGAGATCGAAGGTTTGTCTAGTGGAAGTTTTAACTCATGGTAAGGTAGCCACAGTGGGGTAATATGCCTGCTGCAAAGAACATGTACCACGCAGATCACAAAACGCATATCATGTAAATAGGTTATTGAGTTACTGCTTTTGTCTGAGTGAGTCTTTTGGTATTTGCAGTTTATAAGTTAAAATCCTAACATTGAACAGTAAGCTACTTGTAGTAGTGAGTCAGTTTCACTCCCTCTGTGATAAGAAACATCCAATGAATTGGTAAATCCAAAATATTATTTATTTGTGCAAATGCGAAGACTTGTATTTCAATTGGTCCAGTTAGTTGAACCAAAATACATTCATCGGGGTAAGATGAACAGACCAAATTTAGAACAAAGATGAACAGCCAACACGTGTTTCGCCCTTTTGGCGCGATTTCTGGCCAGGGCTTTCTCAAGGCTATACGGAAAAGAAAAGGAGAAGAGAAGGGGAATGAGTCTTGGAAGTGAAGGGTCTTTAAAAGTCTTAAAACACCCAGTGATATTTCCAAAAAATAGTTGCGTAGTGTGTAAGGACCCAATTCCATGAAAAAGTGCTCAGGAAACACGTCAAGTGGATATTGCTATTAGAGGTTTTGTTATGTCCCATTTGTTGTCCACATTGAGTAGGATATATTAGTCTTTATAATAATCAATAAGTGAGGTTAATGCCACATAATTGTGACAAAAAGTCAAAGTGAGATAAAAACAGCAATCAGGCAAACAGGGAGAAAGATATATCGCAACACCAATGTTTGTTAGTATGAGTCGGTGAAGTATAAGGTAGAGTTAAAAGTGCGAGTTGGATAAGTAAGTAAGGCCAAGTTTATACCTTAGTATTTAGTAGGCCTGGGCAGCAAATTCCGTTCCGTTCGCGGAATTTGCGGAATTTGGGTAATTTCGCGTTCCGCTGAGAACGCGAAATTGCTAAAAAATCTGCGTTCCGCGACTTCGCGAATTTTTTTGCTTGTTCGCGTTCTCAATATGCGTGTTCGCGAGATATTTCACCCCGAGCACGCAAACAGCGATCGCGAACAGGAAAAAAGTATCGCGAACAAGCAATTCTGCGTGTTCGCGGAGATTTTTACCGTTTCGCGGAGATTTGCGTAACGCGATTACGCAAATTCCACGCACCCCTAGTATTTAGGACACAGAAAATTGCGTATGCTTCATTTGTCACGGTCCAAAGTCACTGTATAATACAGATGGTCCAGCCTCTGCACAATGATGAATAAATAAACAGAAGAGAAGAAAAGAAAGGAAGAAGAAAAAACGAAGAAGAAAGCAGAATAGGCATGGAAAGAAAAAGGAAAAGAGAAACGCGAGAAAAAAAAAAAAAGTAAGTAAGTATAAGCGCCTACAGGCAAATAAAATTTAGTCATGTTTCTATATGTTAATACTTTTAACAGTCGCAATAACGTGACTAATTTGTTAAACTCAAAATTTCCCATGTGCTCGATCAAAAAGAGGAAAAGGGCGACTTTAAAATGAAACAAATTCTGTTTACTCTCTAGTCATTACGAGTGAGCAGTCTCGTAGGAGAAACCCGGGTTAAGCCCGTAGTAAGAGTTACGAGTAGTAAAAGACCCCGATAAGCTATAGTACTGTTTAGAAGGCCGCCTGTTAGTTACCAGGTACTTACTGTCAGGCTCGAAGATTAGAGTCTAGGGAGTTTCCGTCACTGGTGTTCCTTACCGCGATTTGTTCGCGTTGTGATCCGCTGCCATCTTAATAAGGCTAACGCGGCCGATCACGTGTCTGTGGCACTACTATTAGTGACTCAAGCACCATCTTGTAGTGTAGTGATCGAAACCGTATTATATTCGAAGATTAGACTCTAGGAAAATTACTTTCACTGGTGTTCCTCACCGCGATATGTTCGCTTTGTGGTCCGCGCCCATCTTAAGAAGGCTAACGCGGCCAATCACATGTCTGTGGCACTACTATTTATGACTCCAACGCCATCTTGGAGTGTAGTGATACTATGTAGAGATACCTAATCCGATATACAACAACAAGAGGTATTGCAATTAGAACTTGGAATACGTATTATATTAAAAAAAATAGTAGGGCGAGAAGGTCTTTTTAAAGTGAGTATTAATATTTAGTATCAAAGTTCTACTGGTGGTCGTTTAACTACAATTTGAAGGAGTCATAGGGGGACCAAGTCCTTCTTTTGAAAAAGTTCATGGGGTCAAATAACACGCGTGCAGAGGACTTAATATTGGATACCATGAAATTAATGAAAAGAATCGAACTAGCCTATCCTGGTGAGATTGCTGATCAAAGAGGATAGACACCAAAAGGGGATTTGGTTGTTTTATATTTATATTTTATTTTATTCTCTTAATTCATTTAGTAGATTTGTGTTATGTTACGTAGGTTTTCATTTTCAGCCTGTTTTTACAATCAGATTATCTTGACGAGCGTGCTCTTTAGTGGGATGAAGCTCGAAAGTATTTAGATAATGCTGGTTGCTAGCTCTATACAAGACATATAGTGTATTCAGTATATAAAAAATGTTGAGGGTGAAATATTGAAAAAATCAGACTGATTACAGGGCCAGAACTACCCTGTTTAATTCGATATATTGTGATGTAAAAAAAGAAGAGAAAGGGGAGAAAAAGAGGAGAAAGTTGGTCTCAAAGAGGTATATGATAGTAAAGGAGATGTAAAGTTAGTATAGCATCCAGTATAGGAAGATGAAGGGAGAAGAAATTGCCTGAGATTAGGCAGGGCTATGAGAATACACATATTTGTCATAAACAATATATCACCCAATTTTTACTTCATAGTAACCCTTCAATATGACAGTATTAGATGGTAGTTCCCTTCGACATTTATGATTCATTATGGTTCTTATAGTGGCCACTCATGTGAGGTAGTGTGATCATTGATAAGTTGAAGAGTCTTATAGCTAGTGATGCCACTCCTGGTCTTTATTGAGGCTGGTCTCTACGGTCCCATAACGAATTATATAGGCACTTTCCTTCTGTCTTAAACGTTGTTCCAGGTTACCACCTCTGTCATGTTGTTTAATTTTTTCTAGACCACAGAAAACGAAATTCCGATTATGTTCATGATACAGGTTAAAGTGTTCAACTAAGGGTTGTCTGTCATCTGTTTTGTGGATGTTTCGGTAATGCTCCTGTATTCGTTTTTTAAGAGGACGGGTTGTACTCCCTATATAATGTTTCCCACATGGGCATGTGATTAAATAAATCACATTTTTGCTCTCACAATTAATGAAGTCTTTGATCTGAACGATATGACCATTTATCCTCGTGTTCTGTAATTTTGATTGGCCCAATTTGCATATCGAGCAGTTGGAACAAGTATAGAAGCCATTTGGTCTCTGTAAAAAAGATACAGTTTTTTGTTTAGGTTGAAAGTATGATGGACATAATGAATCTCGTAGATTTTTGCTTCTCTTGAAGCTAAGTTGAGGTTGGTCTTTTACTACAGATCTTACTGTTGGGTTGAGTGTCAGTAGATTCCAATGTTTTTTAAGAACTTTGCGTATGTAGTAGTGGCCATTGTGAAAAGGGGTGAGAAACCGTATGATAGGTTCTGTCTCCTTCTTTTTCCTATTTTGTAAGAGGTTGTTTCTGTCCAGGTGAGAGACTTGTAGTTGGGTATTTCTGAGGGAGCACCTATTATATCCTCGTTGGGTGAGTCTTGATGTGATCTCTCTTGATTTTGCTTCGTAACCTTGGTCTGAGCTACAGTTGATTCTGGCCCTGCGAAACTCTCCTGATGGTATATTCTTGATGGTATGCTGAGGATGGCTACTGGACGCGTGTAAAATCGAATTGGCGGCCGTGGTCTTTTGATGAAACTGTGTTTGTAAGATATTATCTTCAATGTAGATTTTTAAATCCCAAAACTCTATTTCACTTTTCGATATAGTAAATGTAACGTTAATATCCCATTGATTGGGAGTCAGAGTTTTGATGAAGTTGAGTAGACGTTTCTCAGATCCTTGCCATATTAAAAGCATATCATCGATGTATCTGCCCCACATTACTATGTTTTCAGAGAAGTTGGTTTTGTTGTCATTCCAGATCCAATGACGTTCTACTTCTCCCATGAAGATACAGACGTATGGGGGAGCAAATTTAGCCCCCATCGCTGTACCTTGTGTCTGTAGGTAGTAGGTTCCATTAAAGAGAAAATAGTTGTTGTATAAACAGAATTCCAGAAATTCCAAGATCATATTATTCCTTGCAGTGAAGTGAACAGATCTTCCTTGTAAGCATTTTCTTACTGCTGCTATACCATCAGGGTGCCGAATCGACGTGTATAGACTAACAACATCGATGGTAGAAAGAAGATAGTCTGATTGCCATGTAATGTTGTTAAGCTTCTGTAATACATCCTTAGTATCTCGGATAAAAGAGGGAAGATCTCTCATGAACGGCTGTAGTTCCTCATCAATATATGCCCGAATCCTGGAGCATATAGAATCAATACCTGCAATGATTGGTCTTCCTTTCGGAGGTATACCTGGTTTGTGGACTTTTGGCAAGAGGTATAGAGTCGGGGTAACTGGAGTCTCTATAAATAGAAGTTGTTTTTCTGCTAATGTAAGCAAGCCATTTTCATACCATTTATTTAGTAAATAAAGCAATTTATTTTGTATTTCTTTGGTTGGATTAATGGTAAGTTTAGTGTAGCAGGCAGGGTCTCCCAATTGGCGTTCAGCTTCTTGAAGGTAGTCAGTTGTGTCAAGGAGGACAACGTTGCCTCCTTTGTCTGCTTCCTTGATAATTAATGATGGATCATTTTTAAGTTCCAGCAGTGCTTGTTTTTCTTTCCGCGAGGTGTTTTGTGGAAGGTATTTTTGTTTAGACAAGTATTTATGATGTTCAGTTGCCAGATCTTTATTAACTGCAGCAAAAAAAGTATCTATTGTGTTACCAGCTGGTAGGATTGGCGTGAATTGTGATTTACATCTAAGCGCTGTATTTTTACTGTAAAAAATGTCTATATTCAGTTCCTCTGCCGTTGTTAAAGATTCCAGGCCATCCGTAGGGACATCCGTAGATAGGTGTGTCAGTAAGTTGATATCTTCCAGATCTTTGGCTGAGAGTTGACTTGTAATAGTGGGGTGACCTTCTTGTCTCATTTTTTGAGCTCCATCCGAGAAAAAAAGAGTGTAATTTCAACCTCCGAGTAAATTTATATAGATCAACTTGAGTCTGTACCAAGTCCCAGCTCGCTGTGGGACAGAAAGATAAACCCTTGTTTAGTATTTGATGATGTGTTGTGGTCAAGATCTTTTTTGAGAGGTTGACCACCAGGTTACATGGGGTTATTTCTGTTCTGTTGGTGCCGACTTGGTCAGTTCCTTGCTCCGTGCCCGTGTTTGTACTCCCACTGTATTGGGTTTTGTAATTTGTATATTTGGTGGTCGGATTCGGTTGTCTTGTGCATTTCCCAAACGGTGTCTGCGTACTTCCTCGCGAAAATTTACATGTGGTCTCGTATTGAACAGTAAGCTATTAACCGTCATCAAAGAGCTGCATGAAAACTTCGAGGTATAGATTAGAGCGTTATGATTTTTCCCCAGTCTTTCCCTATCCTAATGTTGGAAAATGGGTTCATTAGGATATAAATTAATTCTGATTATTAAAGAGAACCCTCCAACCATGGTGTTATGTTTTACATTCTGAGTTTGTGTTTCTCTAGTGTTGCAAAGCCACCCTGTGCCCTGGGCACTCCCCAACTTTTTGCTGACTGGTACTGGTGGTACCTGACTGACTGACCCTGGCCTCTGCCTAAACAGCCAGTGCTGTTCTGAAAGAGGCACTTAAAAATACAGTGAAAACACCTACATACACTAGGGTGCACTATGGGTTAGGATACCCCTATGATTGGCATGACCTCTCCTATAAGGCCCTAGTACATAATAGGGCAGGGGGATTAGAAGTACCTTTAATTCCCTAGAATATAATAGGGCATGGCAGTTTAGAGGCCAGCAGCCCTTTCTGCGCTTGCATGTGTGCACTGCTGAAGCCTGAGGTCAGTTTAAAAGTAGCCCAGTATTGTAGGACTGCTTTTAAAATGCATATTGTGCCCAAACTCGACTTTTGGGTTTGGGGAACTTACAAATTGATAAACTACAATGTTGGGGCAAAATTAAGTTACGTGGTGCTTTATCATATTTGCCACATAATACATCATCTGCTGCATAATCTAACGATTTCCCCAAAAACAATTTTGTAGCTCAAACGGATCACAAATTACTAAAATAAATGTGACTTATGTTGCTGTGAAGTGTAGGGCTCTTTGCAAAGGTTAGTAAAGAAAACAATTGGTCCCAGGCACTCCTAATTACACTCAAATCAATACCTGTAGGAGAGTGTAGTATGCAATCAATTCATACAACCGAAAATATATAATGTAAAGGCACATTCAACAGGGAAAATCTCATGGATAAGAGGCCAACCAAAGTCAAGGTTGTACCTTCCGAGACACCGACGGATGCGGTACGTCTCCTACTTGTAAATTAAGGATTGAACGTCCCACCGGGACCTATGGCAGCATATGATTAGAAGGTCTCACGCCGCTCCATTTCAGCGGTACCTCGCGGTGATTTCTCCCCCCACCCTGAAGTCATTTCAGGATATTTTGACAGAGAATACAGTCTGGAATTTAATTTCATCACACCACGACCGTGTTCGGGTTCCCTTTCCTTTGTCCTGAGGAAGACCCGCAGCAGAGGAGTCTACTTACCCTTTTGCATCAGGGTCGAAACGTCGACATTTCCCCAGTGAGCCTACACCCAACAGCTACTCCAACCACAGATGAAGTTTCACTGTGTCTCCAATTGAGAAACATTTACCAAAAATTAATATTGCGATTGAGCTTATGGGTAGGCCCAGTACGGTAGGGGTACCGGCCTTGTAAGGAATTAAAGCCGGATCCCTTCTGCTTTAGTGTTTTGAACTGTTCTTTCTAAACGCCTTTTGAAGATCTTCATCTTCCTTCTCTACCCCACACACGAGCACCTACTTTCACTTCTTTCTCCTTCCTTGGAAATAACCGCGCTAATATCACGTGCTGCATTCCATGCCTTTGTGTATGTTTTTCATTTTATGAATATGACTCAGTGGAAAATAAATTGATATTTGCAATTTAATTGACTTTGGTTGGCCTCTTATCTATGAGATTTTCCCTTTTGAATGTGCCTTTACATTATACATTTTCGGTTGTATGAATTGATTGCGTACTACACTCTCCTACAGGTATTAATTTGAGTGTAATTAGGAGTGTCTGGGACCAATTGTTTTCTTTACTGATCGATACCCAGGTCCTTTGACACTATGCTGGGTTACCCCATTTATTATAATGGTTACCTCTGCAAAGGTTGACTGGTCACCTTCCCCACTGCTGCATTTGTATGTTACACAGGTACTAATGAGGCGAAAGCTTTGCAGAGGCTGTTAATATTTATATATATGTCAAAATAATAGTTAAGTAGATCTTTATTTCGATGATTAAAAACCATCATAAAAATACATTGTACAAAATACATTAATTACATTTCTGAACCATACATCATTAAAAGGAGGGTTAAAACATTTAAAACCTATGGCATTATATACATCATTGCTCAGTCTCTTGTATTTCTTAGTCTTACTACTATTTTCAGAAAACTCATAATAGAACACAGGATACGCAGTTCACTGGCCTTTTGCAAAAAGAGTAGGGCAGTCTTGGCTTGACGGAGTTTTACTTCTTTTAAAATATCATCAAGAAATCTGCGGCGGGGAATTCGATAAAATGAACACAAAAGTACAAAATGAAGGGTGTCCTGCGGAGACCTATTGCCGCAGACTCCCTTCTGCTCAATTGTTAAAGTAAAACCTGATGGATAGGCTAAAATATTATGTAACAAATTGAGCCTAAAACGACACATTAAAAATCTATCCTGCTGGTTGTACATTAAAAATAAATAGGGCTCCATGCCTTCTCCATTACTCACTAGACGGTGTGCCACAACCGATTTTTTTTTTTGCCGAGTCGGAGCTTAGTCTTCGCAATTCAAGTTTTTTTAGTAGCTGTTTTTTAATTTGATGTCTGCAAGCGGTGGTAATGGAAGTCGGATCAGTGAATAGTAACGACTGATCGATGATTCCTAAAGTATCCTTGATGTACTTCAGCCAAGGAATTTGGAGGCAATTGTCTTTTTGTAAGCAATCGCCAACTATTACCCTTCTTAGCTCAGCTTCGGGGTTCACCCAAATTCTGAGCCATGTCATAATAGGCCTCACCTTCACCTGGTCTGTGATAAATGGAATCCCAAGCTCAGTGTGTACAATTCCTGCTGGGGTACTCTGTGGTAGCTTCAGGATCCTACGTAGGAATTTATCTTCCTCCAATTGTAAAAGTTTTGCATCCCTGAAGCCCCAGACCTCTGCACCATATAAAGCCTTTGCAGTACTTACAGCTACGTATAGATTCATTACTTGCTCTGGTGACCAGCGACCCAGCCTTCGGGCAAAGTTGAGTATCGCACCGTTTGTGGAGACCAACTTTCTACACCTTTCCTCAATTAAAAAGTCGAACTTTATCTCCCCATCAAACAAAAGGCCCAAGTAGGAGAAGGAATTTACAGTTTCTAGTGTGTGGGACCCTATTTTAAATACAAATTTCCTGCATGGTTTCTTGCCCGCCACCATCACGTAGGATTTGTTCAGATTCACGGACAGGTCTAATTTGTCCATGAATTCCACAAACCCATCAACGAGATGTTGTAGACTCAGAGCTGTTCGAGCAAGCAGGACCGCGTCATCCGCGTACAGCAGTACCGGGATATGACGCGTTCCTGCTTTGGGACAATCCACATTTAAGTCAACCAGTGTTCTCTCCAACTCATTTATATAAAGGGAAAATAAAAAGGGGGCAAGGATACATCCCTGCCTCACTCCGCTGGTGCACGGGAAGGGATCGGTACTCTTCCCCCCCCCCCCCCCCCCCCCGTGTTAAAGCGGACCTTGGCCGTGGTGTTCCAATGTAATTCCTTGAGAATGTTAATAACTCCGGGATCAATTCCCAGATTGCTCATCATGGCCCAAAGTTTACTCCTCTTTACATTATCAAAAGCCGCAGCCAGATCCATAAAGTCCATGCAGAGAGTACCTTTACTAGCCTTTATGTATTTTGCTGCTAATAAGTAAAGGTTGAGGCATTGATCGCTTGTTGATTTACCCGATCTAAAGCCATATTGGGTGTCTGCTATGACGTGGTGCTCTTCTGTCCAGGCCATAAGACGATTTAAAACCGCCTTGCCCAGCAATTTGGCTGACACGTCTATCAACGAAATTGGTCTATAGAATTTAGGATTGTCCCTACTCCCTTTTTTGAAGATAGGGACAATCAATGCTGTAGACCAAGATCGCGGAAGACCAGATTTTATAGCTGCGTTTAGCACCCTTGTCATAATAGGGGCCCAAAGATCGATGTTGCTTAGATAGAGGTCTGGTGGCGTACCATCAGGCCCCGGAGCTTTGTTACGTGTCCGGCCTTGGATTGCTTGGGTGATTTCTTGAAGTGAAAATTCTGATTCACCGAGCCGAACCCCGTCCCAACCCCCTACAGACACAGTATCACTGCTATGATTGTAAAGGCCCTTGAAATGAGCCACCCACTGTTCGGGGAGTATATTATTGCTAAGCACCGGAGCATTACTGTCTTGAAAGCAGGGTCTATTGATGATTTTCCAGAATTCATTAAAATCTCTATTCTCCCAACAATTTTGGGCAAAGATAGCAATTTAAATCACCCATAATCAAGACTATAGGTTCTCCTACCCCTTTCCTCTGACTAATCTCATAATTAAGCCTGTTATCTAGTTCCTGGATTACTGAGTAATTCCCATCCACTGGCCCTGAATTATAAATATTGAATATCAGTAATCTCAGCCCTTGACCTTGAAATACAACTGCCTGGAGGGTGTGCGATGTCCAGGAAGGTTGTGACCATGAGCCTTCTACATCTAGATCGACATACAAAGCCAGCCCTCCCTTAGCTCTGCCTGATCTGCCTTCTAAGAAACACTTGTAACCCTCTATTTGATAAGGGGAGGATTCTACCGCCCATGTCTCCTGGAAAGCTAATATATGATAGCCGCGGAAGTTTTTCTTCCAATCACAGTTTTCAAATGTCCCTGCCAAGCCTGCAATATTCCAGGACAGTAACATCAGACCATCTCTCAGTGCTTTTCCAACCTCTCCTCCCTGGTTGTGTGTCCTTAGATCCAAAGCAATGTCACTCCCTGATCACCCTCACCTACAGATGTTCGATGTACATCCACCCTCTTTGCTTGATAGCTTTCTGGGACCCTCTGTGCACTTAATTTATTGTCCACCCTTTCAGCCATCTTTTCATGACATTTCCCAATTTGGGATAGTCAGTCGTTTTCTTCAAGGGACTGTAGCGGGCTAAACCTGTTTGTTTTTGCCCACTGAGTATAACCCTGTCCTCTCTGCTCTTCCATTCTGGCCCAATGTCTTGTTGGTGTGTTTCCTGTTCTAGCATAAGCATAGACGTTTGCAGCGCATCTTCTCGGTAGAAGTATCCTAATGATAAGGACCGTATGGTGCTCGTATGGTTTTTATTATAGCTGCCTAATATGTATTTCACTAGATCAGCGTTCCTGAAGTTTACTACGATGCATTCCCCTGTGATATCTTTCCTCCTGCTGCCTATCCAGTTTACCCTTTTCACATGGACAATCTCTCCGCACTCTCCTCCCCGCAGGGGCCTGTGTATATTTAACCACTTTATTATTTTGCTTTTCAGTTCCGTGTATGACTCTTTCTCCCCTTCCCTGAGTTCGGGAACCCCTGTAAAAGCAACAACAAAAGGGCATGCTTCAGGGGGCAGATTAATATGTGGTGGTGCGTGATGAACAAATCTGTCATTCGGCTCATGGCTTTTCAGATTTGTGTTAGTGTGGAAATGGGTTATTGGATTTCCTGTTTGAGCTAGCAGGGCATTTGTTCGCTGTTGGGCCTTATCAGTGTCCTTTGTCCCCCCCCTTCTGAGTATTTCCCCTCTCTACCTGGGATGTAGGTTTGGGTATTTCGTGGATTTGTACAATAGTGCATTGCTCATTACTCACACAGTTATTATTAGCGACTATCTGACCAGCTGGCGTGGGGCCTGCTAGGGAACGGTTTGCTGTTAAATTACAATCTATAGGGCCCTTAGATCTTCCCTGCTTTGTCAATTCATTAATCACTTTATCTAGCCTGCGAATTATTGGTTTCAGCTGATTCATAATGAAAGTTTCCATGTGTTTTTGGAGGTCTCCTATTACTTCGTCCATCCATCCAGGTGGAGTTTGATGACGTCTCACTGGAACTTCGGTGACTGCTGCCTCCCTATCTTTCGAACCGTGTGTAACCCTGCTTTGTTTGTTTTTCCGAGGTTGGCCCTTCCTGCTTCCCCCTTGTTTTGTTTTCCTATTTGCGTCTATGACTACTTCTTTTGCCGCCTGCGCACAAGGAATACCTTCAATGGAATTATTGAGAGAGTCGGTATGGGAAATAGCTGATGTGTTTAGAACAGTGGGTTGTGTAGGTGTATTTGGAATAGACAGACTTCTCTCTGTGCGCTCAATCTCCCTATTGACTTTTTGCAACATCAGGTCAATCGCAGTAGGTTGTAACGCAACATTTGGTTCAGACCCTAAAGTATTCAAGGCCCGAGACGAATTTACTTTGCTTGTGACAGAGCGCGTTTTGGTTCTGTTGGACATAACTGAAACAGGAAAGGAGGAGGGTGTAGGAACTTACACTGCAGCAACCCGCCACTACACTACCTCCTTGCCTGGTTAGCTGGTGATTGAATCCTCCATGCTTTACAACAAGATATATAAAAATTCAACCCTCCCGCGATTGCACAATGATCTATAATCCACTGTTTATAATGTCTTTTTGTTTGCAATCAGTTCAAGAATGGGTAGATGTCTGAGTAGCGTGCTACTAGGGTGGAGTTAGTAATATAGTACCTCTGAGACAGTCACAAGGGGGGTGGCCCAGCCCGGCCTCCTCTGGCCTCTGATGGTCGCAGATGGTCCCACCCTTGTCCCGGGCTTCTCCCGGCGTCACCCGCGCGCGTCCCGCGACGCGGGGGTTAGGCTGCCGGATTCTAGCGCCTCCAGGCGCGTGATTGGCTGGTGGCGGCTGTGGGAGGAGCCGCTAGGGAGTCTGGGTGGTGTGGTCCCTGCCTCCTCACTGCGGCCGTATGGTGGATGAACGGCGGCGGGAGGGCGAACCAAACACAGCGGCAGGAAACAGGTGAGGAGCACAGTTGCCCCCAGGAGTTTGTATCATAAAATGTACCGCATTACGCTGCAGCCTTTTTATTGTTGCATAATTTAGTCAACACCTCGACATCATTTTGGCCTCCACTGCTGCATAACTCCAGTGGCCTGAAAGCAGGCTGCACATGTTAAGTGTTTGTGCATGAAGCAGAGACCAAGAAGTTTGGAAACTTAGGGGCTGATTTCGATGGCAGGCGGGCTTCAGTCCGTTCGCTATAGAATCGGGGAATGGGACCGCTGGCCTTCAAGGTGGCGGCCCCACGATAAGCATTACAATGCGACCGCCACTACGGCGTTCGCAGTGCCTATCTTTTACATTGCAGGAGGTGCTGCTGGCTGCATGATCCGCTGCAATGTAAAAAAAGGGACATGTTCCATATATCACTGCACTACGTGGCAGGCACAATGCGGTGCCTGCCACATGGTGCAGTGATATGTAGGCGGGCATCATAGATGCCCCCCAGGTCCCATGTCTGGGGGACGGGGGTAAAGGGGCCTGCTACGGGCCTCCAATGTCCCTTTCCGCCAGCTTTTCCTTAGCGGGTGAACCGCCATGGATAGGCTGGCGGGTAAGGGACATCGTAATCCCTACTGCGGTGCCTGGTAGGCACCACCAGCATTGTAGGAACCACAAGCCCCTCCGCAGCACCAGTGGGCTCAAGTACCCCATCGGGTGCGTGGCGGTTGGTCTTTCCGACCTCCAGGGAACCACCCGCCATTGTAATATGGCGGGCTGTGATGCAGTCACCAATGGCGGTGGGACCGCCACCGACCGGGTGACGTGGCGGTCTCACCGCCATTATAATCACCCCCTAAGTTTGGTGTGCATGCAAATCCTACATTGCCAACCACTGGCAAGTTGCACTACTAGTGCTGGAAAAAGGCCAATGGAGGTACCAATGGGTGAGGTGGACTGGCCTCAAGGGTCTTGTGACTTCAGTGAAAGATTCACTGTGGATCTAGGGTGTGCTTCTTCGTATGCCTGCCCGTAAGACAGGAAGTGAACTGCAGTATGGATTGTGGCAGAAAGGCCTTCAAGGTTAAGTCACACTTGCCACCGTTAGGGTCCACCTGCGTGTGCTAAGACACCTGGGCTTCTAAGGTGTATCAGGCCTTCTAAGGTGTAGTATCAGAATAAGCTCTGTCAGGAGTGTGGACTAGTCATGAAGTCTGAGCATGGTTCTCCAGTTCCAAATTCAGCAGCTCTGGCCAGAGTGCCACATCCCCTCCCACACTGAACACCACACTGCCCCACTGAAAGAAACTCGCACTGCCTTCAGCTACAACTCAATTGTGCTGTGACTAAATTCAAATTATGCACTAGACAACAGTAAAATGCTGCCTGAAAAAAAATGAATAACACCCTGGAAAAAGCAAACACTCATATAGAATGCAAGAATAAGCAAAGCATGTGAACTGTAATCAGTAACAACATGGTTACCTTAACGGTTTTAAACTCATTATTCAGAAATCAGTAAGTGATTTTGCCTGAAAAGTTCAAGACATGGCTACAGGACCAGGAAGGGACCCCTTTCAATGTCCATTGCTTATATCCTTTCAAAATGTATGCAGTTTGGTTTAAAAAAGACCACATCCCCAAACACAGAGCCGCATTTTATAAGCTAAAATAATTAAAACATTTGAAAACGATCATATTAAACGTTTCCACTCTACCCATTCATTTCATTTCATAAGGCTTTATTCGGAGCAAAGAAAAATGTCCATATAAGCACATACATAAAATAACATAATAGCATAACAGATTACCACAATGGTCAACATATGATTAAAAAACAAGAAAGTATTACAAACAGGGGAAAATAAAATATTTAAAAGCTCATACTTTTCCTGATATTAATTGCTTTAAGTAAGAAAGTTGCAGTAAAAAAGCAAATATCAGGATGATGCAAATTAAAATGCAATTTAAAAGAATCATGTACTGTTCTAACGCCGAATTTTATAAAAATGGGTTTTAAAAAAGCTACACGAAGATTCCCATACAGTGGGCACATCAGAAGAAAGTGCATCGTGCTTTGTGCAGACAAATTGTCACAGGGACAAAGACCAATGGGCTGCTTGTTTACAGATGGGAATGCGACCAATTTATGCACAATCCCCATTCTAAATCTGGTTAAAACAAACTTGTGGGAAACTCTGTTCACCATGGTGAGATATGGCTGATATCCCTTCAGTTCATTCAAGGTGTTATATTGCACACAGGTAGAGAGAGATTCACATTTCCCATTCCGACACTCGGATTTACACAGCAGAAAGATGTACTTCATTTCAGCCTTAGAAATTGCTGCGGCCCCATATCTATCAGATTTAATGTTAATCCCATAGAATTCTTGGAAACTGTTAACAATATACTTAATCCATGGTATCTTTAAATGATTATCAGCAGAGAGACAGTCATTAATAATGGCTCTATTTAGTGACGTCTCTTCTTTGAGCCAAATTGACCGCCACAACAATAATGGCCTTAAGAGAATCAAATCATTTAGAAAAGGGATACCAAGTTCGCTGTGGACTAAGTCATTAGAGGCAGATTTGGGTAAATTCAACAATTTTTTCAAAAAGATGTTCTCCTCCACCTGAAAACCCCCTGCCTGGGTAAAACCCCAGATCCCTGCTCCATAAAGCGCAGTAGAGAGGCATCGTGACTGGAAGATCTTGAGCATATCACTTATTCGCTTATCACCTAGTTTAGTAGCAACGGTGAACACCCCATTAGAGCTTCTGACCATCTTGGCTCTGACACTGGTAAGTTCGCTAGCCCATGTACAGTTCTTGGAGAAATTAATTCCGAGATAACTAAAGTTATCAACTACTTTGACCCTATGTTGATCAATGTAATAAGAGTGAGGCTTATTCTTTCCGGTACCGCATTCCATGGTATAGGTTTTGGTTTTGTTAATCACAAGCTTTCTCGATGTAATAAACTGTGAAAACCTATCCATCAGACGTTGGAGGCCTATTGGGGTCCTAGACAGTAATACGGCATCGTCCGCATAAAGTAGAACCGGGACAGTGATGTTATTAACTCTGGGGGCGTCGGCCACGACTGACTGTAGCACAGTGTCCACTTCATTAATAAAAAGGGTGAAAAGCAGGGGGGCTAAAACACACCCCTGCCTTATTCCCCGCCCAATCCCAAATTTAGTGGTGCACTCCCCATTGGAACCATATCTAACACTAGTTCGAAGTTTTTCATACAGTCGGGCCAAAAAGAAAATGATGCCCTCTGGAGCCCCCATATCGATCAGCTTGGCCCAGAGAATAGCGTGATCCACCAGATCAAAGGCACTACTTAAGTCTGCGAAGCAGAGATAAATAGAGCCCTTTCTGGCCTGGGTATAGTTCCCTATCAAAAGTTCGAGATTCAGGCATTGCTCGATCGTCCCACGGCCCTTTCTGAACCCATACTGGCAATTAGCCAAAATGCCATTGGTCTCCGCCCATTCTTCCAGCCTGACCAGGAGAATCCTACTCATAATTTTAACAAAGGAGTCCAACAGGGAAATGGGGCGATAATTCTTCACATCCCCCTTGTCTCCTTTCTTATGAATAGGTATGATAATTGATTCCTCCCAGGTTGGGGGTATCCCATGACTGACTGCTGCATTAAAAACTTTAACCAGAACAGGACCCCAAATCTCCGGGACTACCTTGTAGACATCAATGGGTACTCCATCAGGGCCCTGGGCCTTACCGCCTTTACTTGTGGCAATGCTACCTAAGACCTCCGAGAGACTAATGTTCAGGGGCACGATTGGCCAGCGATCACTAAAATTTAACAGTGAGTTTGCTGAATCAAAAATAATAGAAAAATGGGAAATCCAAGTATCCATGCCAACCACAGAGGTTAGCTCCGGAACCTTCTCATCTTTTAAGAAAGGGCAGTTAACCGTGGCCCAGAAAAGCGAACAATCTTTCAGTTCAGCGGCCTGCGACAATTTGTCCCAAGCCTCGTGTTGTAATTCTGTCTTCCTGCGCTTAACTATATTCTTATAGTTAGATCTGAGCTGACACACCTGCTTCTTATCTCTAGGTTTGGTTGCCAGAGCATCTTTAAGCTCTTTAAGTGCGCAGGTACAGGCACGATCAAACCATCCTCTTTGCTGTTTTAACTTACCATCACTTGATTTAGTAAATTTTTGGTCAATAATGGTCTTGATTCGGACAAAATGTTGGACAAGATCGGCATTGACGTCAACCTGCTCAAGGATCTCGGTAATTTCAGGTAGACAGCTATTAATAATACTATCGGAGGGGCGGAGCCTAGCGCGCAACCAAGATGGCCGCGTAGGTGCGAGGCTCCCGAGGACCTCCGCGACCTCCTGAATTAATCCTGCTTATATCCTGTCCTTGTTGAGGGGACTGTGTCTGTGAACCCGAGCAGAGGCGACACCCGTTTTCCGTTTTCGAATCGGACCCCGGACACCGGTGGGAGCACCGATCGAAGGTTGCGGCCTTCTCCGCGCCGGCCCCCCGGATTGGAGTTGTGGGGCGATCCGGGGACAAAGTGAACAACAGCGGCGGGCAGGGCTGGGCGACTCGCGTACCCCACGCTTTCACTTTCGCTTTTGCGCCCTCCTTGCCCTCAAGCGAGGTAGGGTGCGGTGGTGTGGCCTTGTCCGGGTGCCCGGCTGACCCGCCGGCTGTGAGTCGTCCTGCGGTCCAGTGGTCGCCCTCCCCCCCGGAACCCGTGAACTGGTTTATCGGCCCTTTCGAGGAGATTGGCACGACGGTGGGAGAGCAGACATGTCCACCAAACAAGATGGCGACCGGGCGAAGGTGAAGACGACCCGCCGTGGCCCGGCGCATCAATCCAACAGCATGGACCGCTACACCCTCCAGAAGGGATCTCCGGAGGCATCGCGTACATCCCCGGCGGGCCCGACTGAGGCGTCTGCTCAGCCAGTGGATCTGACCCTCCGGGACGTCATGGGCGCCATCGCCAAGATGAAGGCCTCGGTGGACCAGCGCTTCGACACCCTAGCGCAAAAGATAGACTCGGTCCTTGTGGATGTGAGCCTTGTGAGGGCCGACTTGTCCAAAACAAACGACCGGGTCGATTCCCTGGCCCACACCACAACGAGCCTCACGACAGATGTGGTGGCCCTCCAAAAGGAGGTGCGCCGGCTTGGCCAGGCGAGCGCCCTGATGGACCGTCGATTGGAGGATTCCGAGGGTCGGGCCCGGAGGAATAACGTTCGCATTGTGGGGGTGCCGGAGGGACGAGAGGCGGAGGCGGCAGATCTTTTTGTGGAAGAATTGATCCTTACCCATCTCCAGCCCCGGGGGCTGAGTAAGCTTTTTGCGGTGGAACGTGCCCACCGGGTCCCTGGGGGCAGACCTAAGGCCGGTGCCCCGCCGCGGCCTCTCATTGCCCGGATTTTTAACTTTCGGGACAGAGACGCTATCCTGCAGACCTCCAGGCAACAGGGACCGGTCAAGCTTGATAACATGGACGTGCATTTCTACCCTGACTTTACTCCGGCGGTCCAAAAGCAGAGACTGAGTTTTCTCGGAGTTAAACGTCGCCTACGGGACCTGAACCTTAAGTACTCAATGCTTTTTCCAGCTAAGCTAAGGGTGGAGGTGGATGGTCGCACGCACTTTTTTGACCGACCCGAGGTGGCTGGGGACTGGTTGGACACTCTGCCTGGGGATCGGGGCCGAGGGGGTGGGGGGGGGGGGGGTGCGGTTGGCGGGGAGGGCCCACCGGATCAGAACTGAGGGGTGAATAATAGGCCTTGCTCTGGACAACATTCCTTTACCATTTACTGATCGTGTATGTTCCCCTCCTATGGAGGTCGTACGGGGTCTATTGGGGGCTTCCCTCCTCCTCTGGGGGACTAGTTAGTTTTTCATCTATGGGGCGGCAGGCACACTGCACTTTGGGGGGGCTGTCTGGGCTCATGCAGGGGTGCAGGGAGGGGGGAGTTCTGTTGGGGTGGGGGGGTGTGTTGTTTGTTTGCACCGCAAGGCAAACCCTTTACTGTATTGTTGCTCTCGAGATGCTCTTTGGGGGACGACTGATTGCTTCTACGTATGATGGGGGGTAGGGATTTGACTGTGTTGTCATGGAATGTTAACGGCCTGGGGGACAGGATTAAGCGTGGTGTGGTCCTGCAGTACCTGAAACGTATTTCACCAGATGTTGTCTTCTTGCAGGAGACACACCTTATAGGTAACTCCTTTCATGCCATGAATCGGCGGGGCTATCGTTTGGTGGCCCACTCGGGCTTCACCTCGGGCTCACGGGGGGTGGGTATCATGATCAAGAACTCGCTCCCGTTGGAGATTGATGAGGTGCGCCATGACGAGAGGGGACGCTACACTGTCCTGGTGGGTAGAATGGAGGGTAGAGTGGTTGTTTTTATATCAGTGTACGTTCCGCCTGGGTTACAATCTACTACATTTGCGGACCTGGGGCGCCTTCTCCTAGACCTCCCGGGTGGTCTGCTGGTGGTTGGGGGGGACTTCAATGCGGTAGCTTCTGGGTCTATGGATCGTCATCCCCCTAGGGACCTCCCCCGGGCACAGGCGTGGCTGTCCGGCCTTTTAGATACATTAGGACTGGTGGATTGCTGGCGACTAAAGCATCCCGCGCAGCTGCAATACACCTTCCACTCGGGTGCCCATGGTAGCCTCTCGCGGCTTGATTACGTCCTTGTCCCTGCGGCCTATGCTGGGAGGGTGGGAGAGGTGTGCCATCTGGCGCGGGGTATTTCAGATCACTCCCCATTACTGTTACATTTCGATGTCTTCCCGAGGGGGGAGGGCAGGGTGGCCCCAATCAATGCTTGGTATTTGCGCGACCCCACTATTCGTGCCGACTTGATCAAATCCTTGCAGCGGTACTTTGAGGAGAATGTGGGGTCTGTCCCTTCGGCCATCTCCCTGTGGGAGGCTTTTAAGGTAGTTCTCAGAGGGGAGGCCCTCTCCTTTATCTCCCATGCCCGGAGGCGCGAGCGGGAGGAGGTAACCCGGGTGGAGGCCGAAATTACGGAACTAGAGGGTGACCTGGGGAGCGGGGTGACGGATGCCAAGTTGCATGTTCTACACCTCAAGCAGGCGGCCTATAGGGCCCTCGTCACGGAGGCGGCCAGGGGCCTCAGTAGAGAGCAACAGGGGCGATTGTATGATGTGGGTGATAAGGCTGGTAAATTGATTGCGTGGTTGGACAAGAAGGAGAGAGCGAGTCGTGTGGTTCCTTTGATCGAGGGGATGGATGGTGTGCGTGTCACCGAGCCGGAAGCCATTGTCTCCTGCTTCGCGGATTATTTCCGCGAGGTGTACTCCCCGGTTTCTCCCTGCTCGGAGGAAGATTCCCATGCCCTGCTTCGGGACATCGCGCTGCCCTCCCTTTCGGTGGAGGACAGGGATTCGCTGGACGCTCCTCCCACCTCGGACGAAATTGCCCTTGCTATTCGCTCGGTCGCATCCGGCAAGGCCATGGGCCCCAATGGTATCCCCATCGAGCTGTACAAGCTGCGACCGGATGTACTGGCGCCCCACCTGCGCGCGATGTTCGTGGCGGCCCACTCGCAGGGTTCCCTCCCGCCGGACCAGCGTCTGGCCACAATCGTGGTGATCCACAAGGAGGGGAGACCCCGTGAGCGGGTCACATCCTATAGGCCTATCTCGCTCTTGAACGCGGAGCCCAAAATCCTCGCCAAGGTGTTGGCCAACCGGCTGGTCGGCGTGGTGGGCGATTTGGTCCACCAAGACCAATCTGGCTTTATACCCCATCGCAACACGGCTCTTAACCTGCGACGCTTGCACGGGGTGCTCGCGCGTGTCCCGTTTGTGCGGGAGCCGGCCATCTTGGCGTCCTTAGACGCCACCATGGCGTTTGACACGCTTGAATGGCCATACATCTGGGCGATGCTGGCGAAATTTGGATTTGGACCGGGATTCGTTAGCTGGGTCAAATTGTTGTATTCGGGCCCATTGGCGCAGGTGGTGGTGAATGGGCGAGTCTCGGCCCCATTCGCGCTGGGACGGGGCACGCGTCAGGGTTGCCCCTTGTCGCCGCTCCTGTTTGCACTGGCCTTGGAACCCTTGGCGGAGTGGCTGCGGTGGCACCCTTCCATCCGTGGTCTCCGCTGGACCCCCGAGCATGAGGACCGCGTGTCCCTCTACGCCGACGATATCCTTTTGTATCTCGCCACCCCGCGTAAATCGCTGATTGTCCTGGTTGATGTTTTGCGCTCATTCGGTCGGAACTCAGGCCTTGTCATCAACTGGGCGAAATCCTGCGTATATGTGCTTTCCGGGGAGGCTCCGGCCCTACCACGGGACTGCCCGATCCAGATTGCCTCCCAGGGGTTCCGGTACCTGGGTATATATATTACTCTGGACCCGGAGGCCCGCTACGAGCGGAACTTGCTACCCCCCCTCCAGCGCTTGAAGGAGGACGTTGCGCGTTGGCGGCGTCTTCCGCTTTCGCCGCTTGGCCGAGCGGCCTTGTTTAAGATGATGTCTCTGCCGCGCTTTCTGTACGCTCTCCAGAACACTATGGACTTGGTTCCGGCGCGCTACTTCCGTGAGGTGGAGAGCCTGCAGCGGCGCCTGTTCTGGGACGGGAGGCCACGTATTGCTCTGGCTAAATTGACGCTCCCGTGGTACGATGGGGGGGTTGCCCTCCCGGATATTAAACGGTATTACTGGGCCTCCCAGCTAGCTGCAATTAATCATGGCCTTTACGGGCCCGCCTTGAACCCGGCATTTGAAATGGACAAGATGCTCCTGCCCGGTGGCGATTACAATCGAGCGCTCTACTCGGGCGCGCCCGACTCCCGTCTGACGGGACCGACGCGTGTCATGGTGCGTGTATGGCACGCGGCTAATGCAGCTATGGGGTGGAAGGACCGTTTGACCCGGGCGTCACCGCTATATGCGTCTGAGAGGTTGGGCTCCCTGTGGAGATCGAAGGGCTTCGAGAAGTGGGACACGATCGGAATCAGCACAGTGGGAGATCTCTGGACGAGGGGGGGATTCAAAACTTTCGAGACGCTGCAGACGGAGTTTCAGCTGCAAGGCAGGGAGTACTTTCGGTACTTACAAGTCCGCCACGCGCTGGGCTCCGTCTTCCCGGATGTCGCGTCCATTCCGGAGTCTTCCCCCCTGGAGGACAGAGTGCTGGATGGCCATGTCCCAGACAGCACGATCTCCCTTATATATAAAAAACTGATCAACGACGGATCGTGCCTGCTGACTAGTCTCCGCGAGGCCTGGGTTGCCGACGGGCTGGAACTGGACGACGAGGACTGGATTTCCGCGGTGGCCTCTCCGAAGGAGGTGGCCATCCCGGCTCGCCTTCGCTTCGTCCAGCTTAAGATCCTCCACCGGGTTTACGTGACGGGGCCAAGGCTTCTACGTATGGGCTTTGCTGGGGATGGATTGTGTAAGCGTGGCTGTGGTGCTTTGGCAACCTTCATACATATTCTGTGGGAGTGCCCAAAGGTGGAGCGATTCTGGCGTGGTGTGCATGAGGTCCTGCGAGTGGTTACGCGTGTCGCGCTGTTGCCTGAAGCGAGGAGATGCTTGCTGAATGTGTGGGAACCAAATGACTACTCGGTCCCGCAGACGCGGTGGGTGACTCTGGGATACATGATAGCTAAGCGTGACATTGCTCAATTGTGGGGATCCCAGAGGCCCCCGGCGGTGTCGGCCTGGAAAGAACACATGGATTGGTGTATGTTTCGTGAAAAGGTGGTGTATGTGGCGAGGGGTAAGCCTGGGGCGTGGGTGAAAATCTGGGGCCCCTGGAACGCCTATCGCGGGGGTATTTGTGAGCCGCCACTGCTACCGGCTGCCTCACCAGCTCCGTCCCCCTAGCCGACCCCCTCCCCCAGCCGTGGGCATGTGGGTCCCCAGTCCCGGATCTGCTCCCATTCCCCCTCTTCAGAGTTAGGCGGCTGGTCGGGATCCCCCACTTAAGGAGCACGTGCCGACATCTTGGATTGCGGGTTGCCTTGCGGGTGTGGTTTTTGGTGTTGTTCTGTTTTGATAAAAGGGAACCGTACTCTGGGCTTGGAGCTATGTGGCCTGCGCTATTGCTATCTCCTGATTTACCAATCCGTACCGCCAAGAGACTCTTACTGTATGTATGTCATATGCTTCTGCCACTCTAGCGGCCGGCCGGATGGTTGTAGGCCCATACTTGTAACTATTTTAGAATGCAATAAACGGTTTCAAAAAAAAAAAAAAAAAAAAAAAATAATAATACTATCGGACGTCATTACTGATTTGTCGCCTTTCCATCTCAACCTAGTACCATTAGGTCTATGTGGTTCAATGCTATCGATAATCCCAGATGGAGCTACAGATATTTTGTTCCAGAAAACAACCTCTAAAACTATACAATTATGATCGCTAAGCGCGATGTCCACGACCTTAGGAGCCAAACTCCATGGGACAAGGCTTGAAGACATGCATATAAAATCAATGACAGTGTTAGCCCCCCTCCCTGTAAATGTCGGGATACTTTCTTCAGTGTCATTATTTTTGGTATCCAAAATTTCCATGTCGAAAGCCGCTAAAAGATGGTTCAGAGAGTCCCCATATTTATTATGGGGAAAATGGAGATCCACATCCCCAAAGCGGTTGGAAGTTCCGCACAGACAATGACTAGAGAGGGGGCAAACTATGGTATTAAAATCCCCTGCGAAAATAAATTCAAAAACAACTTTAGAACCATTAATAATATCTTCTAGAGCACTAAACAATGAATTTACCACCGCATACCTGGTGCTATCAAAAATATTATTATAAAAATTAATTAAAAGAATATTTCTACCATCCTTCTCGTACAGCCACAAGATTTGTGCATGGGTCCCCACTAAAACATGCTTCTTAACAGTAATGGGGATTTTGATAGAAATCAGGATCAAAAGCCCTCCCTTGGCTCTGCCAGAAATGGATGCAGTTGCAGGTAGCTGGTAAGAAACAAAACCATTATACCCCAAAAAATGTTTACACCAAGTTTCCTGAAAACAGCAGATATCAAAAAGATTAATAAACTCTGGCCAACCCAAGCTCGCTTCTTTCGAAGTTAAGCCAGCAATATTCCAACTGACAAAATGGCTTCTTGTGGATATTTCAGTGCCTTCATCCGGGGGAGAAAAGCATGGACACTTGCTATTGTTGTTGGTTATATGGGATACTCCTTTAGCCCCCTCAAAAGCATTAACAGAATCGATTAACGGGCAGTGGTCATGGGGGAACTAACGTTTCTTAACAACCCCGGAGTATCTCTTACTGATGCTGCGTCACAGTGTACAACCCCGTCTTCATGGTGCGCTACATCAGAGATCAGTCAGTCATTACAATCTAGACCGCTCAAGCACTGAAACCGATTGGAGTTAACTAGCTCAAACCTATTAGACACATTTGGGGCACTGCCCCCACCCCTAATAGGAACATTAAAAGGTTTGCTGATAACGTGTTGGTAGAAAAACCCAAGTGGTCTAAGTGAAATACCCTGTTCATTCGTAAGTCGAGAGGTGGCTCTGAGCAAAGTAGTAGTAGCTAATTGTGGGTCGCTAAAATTGACGAATCGCCACTAATACTTTTGGGAGAATTCCCTATCCAATTGGCTCTGGTAGTAGTTAAAATTTGATGAGATAGAGCCACTGGGTAGCCACACTCTCGATTTAACCAAGCCACTGTTTTATTCTTAAGGGACTCGTGGCTCTCATGGTTACCACGAGGCCCATTGTCCAAAAGTGGGGGAACGTTAGTTAAAACCACCACGTATGGTGCACATTCCGGGGGTAAATTAGGACAGGAATAACGATAATTTTTAGGCTTAATGGCGATCTTCCAAGGATTATCCACTACCTTAGATAAAGGTGGAATATTAGAACCTGCCGCTAAGTTCGATACAACTGTGGGGTTAGGACAGAGGCTCTCATTAGGAATGTTAAGAGTTGTCGGTTCTGATACCATAACTGTTACAGGATCTAGTGGATCTACTATATTAACCTTGGTCCCCGAATGGGATTCTAGAAGCCCCCCCAGTCTCTTAATTTCTTCTGATAGAATATCAAGTTTGTCCATTAAAGGCAAAACAATTTTGTCAAACTTAGTATCTATTAGACTAACTAGAAACTCTAATTGCTTGGGGTCTAATGTTACTTGAGTGTTTTCAACAACAGTAGGTTGGTTACTCACTGCACACTTAGATGGGGGGTCCAATCTTTTTTTATTATGGTTCCCCCCTCGTTTTGGAATAGTTGACCTAACAGCACCCTTCCCTGATCTTAACACTCTCTGCACTCTCGAGACCGGAGAGCATAAAGCTAATGACGGGTCTGACGGTTCTGACGGTTCTGGCATGATCAGGGTAGAATCAGAATCCGGTACAGAGATCATTATGGGGCGTTCCGAGCACTCTACCCATCAACCAGGTATTGCAGTCCCTTTAGGAATGGTGCACTTCCCCACCCTGGGAAAACAATTTGTTCAAAGAAAGGAGATAAAACGAAAGTAGCGCTTTCACTGGCAAACTCTAAAGTGGCGCTAATGTGTGTGGGTGTAAATAACAGTCTGGCCTGTCTGCCGACCACACTGTATTGCTTTATTTAGGTATTTAATTATTTTTTCTCTCTGTACCGAGGTTTTTCTTTTCAATCGAAAACGGTCAGAAAATGACATTTCCAGCCAGTGTTCCACCTTTTTTAATCCATTTCACAGGGGAACAAATAAAGAAAAGGAGAGGCAAGAGAGAGTACCTTAAGAGCTGCCTCTTGAAATCAGCACGTAAGCAGGAGCGAGACAGAGACAGAAAGACATGGAGGAATAAAGAGAGAGAGAGAGGGGAGGAGGGCAGCTGCCAGATGAAGGAAAAGAGACAGCGTTTTTTTCCCCTTCTCTGCCCTTCAAGCAACGGCTGAGCCTTCCTGCAGCATAACAAAAGGCAGAGGGCGGGTGGCCTCTTTGACTCCAGGCAGGTCAAGTGCAGGGCCATTAGGTAGCGCTTTCCCGCGCTAATGGCCCTGCGAATAACAGAAGGGAGAGGGGAAATGATTTTGTCCCCTCGTCCCCCCCCCCCCTTGTCCCCCGTGTCCCCCACTCCAAAATCTGGGGGGGGGGGGGATATATCCCCTCCGTCCCCCACACTTCCTACGCCCATGGCCGGCTCAAATTAAGCACTGTCCATGCAGGGAGGAACGGACCTGCACCCCCTCCTTGCCGAGTCTGAACTTGAGCGCATGCTCCCAGGAGGTGGCCTTTGACCCCTTCAAGTTCTTTCCAGGGAGCCGGGCTCCGTACCGCCCGGAACACTACAGGGGCAGCAGATTGCGGGCCTGTCTCTGGTCCTTGCCAGAGTTCATCATTCACCCAGTTGCGCGGTCATCGCCTCTTCGAGGCGTCTTCATGAGTCCGGCGACCAGGTGGACGGACCCTGCAAACCCTATAGCCACTGGGGCCTGGAGGCCATGGCGCCCTGCACCTCCAAGGCCACCTGAGGACATCTGAAGGGTCTTCCCGACCCAGTCGGTGCCTGAGGCCAGGCGCCCGCAGTCTCTGACTGGGATTTGAAATAATCTGATTATAACCCGATTGATCCTGGAGCCCAGAAAGACCACGTTTGGCATATTTAAGGCGCTGGCAATTATTACAAGAACCACTAGGTGTCAGCAGCGTCTCATTCAGCGATAGTGAGCGGCTCGGTGCATCCTGTTTACGCCCAGAGGGCGTTGCGCAGCCGAGCACGTTTCTGTTGCGCAAATTTAACCAACACTTGTGGCGCAGCGCAGAGCCCCTGTTTTATGCGCCAGCGGAGTGTAACGTGAATTTACTTGATCCATCATTTTTCGAAGACTACGGGCCGGATGTGTTTGCGACCCCAAAAATGTTTTTCAAATGAACATACAATATGCATTTCTGTAACTTGTTACACAATCGAATTTGCGATTTGGTATTTGGGAGGGGCCTGTTTAAGGTGTCCCCTTCAAATACCGAATCGGTAGGGTAAAGGCGGCTGGTGACATTTGAAAGTGGTGGGCGTAAAATGATTGTTATACTGCACCGTTGCAAGCGAGCGGGGCGAGCGAGCCCGAACCACCATAAGGAGGGGGGGGAGGGGGGGTTCGTTGCGATTCTCTTCCCGTGAAATGTTTGAAAAAAGAGAAGAAAAATGGTGCATTTTCAAGCAAATTTGAGAAAGCAGGAAGGTTAATAAAGCAATTGTGAAAGTGCCTCTGATAACTGTCACTTTTCTCTTTACCTATCTCTCTCCCAGAATTCACCACCTTCACCTGTAAGTGGCTGCGAGCTGCTCTATCGGCGTCACTCTCTTCCAGTGACACTCTCACTTTCCCATCATCTAAGTATCCCTTCCTACCTTATCTCTTTCGCTATCTCAGCATCTCCCCTCCTCTGTCACTGGCTGGGTGCTGCTGACACTGCCCGGTGACTGTCTCTTGCTGCCCCTTCCTTTGTCTCGCAACCCCCCATGCTCTCCTCTCTCCCTATCTTGCTATCTCTTCCTATCTTGTTGCTGTCACATCCATCTTGCTTGCTATCCCTCCCTACATCTCAGTATCCCTTCCTCCCTCGTCTCTTTCTCTTTCTCCGCACCTCCATTCCCCCGTCATAGCAAATGACAAGTAGTTACGACAGAGCACATCTCACACAAGAGTCGGATGACCTATCTCTAGACTCTACTAAAGCGCCTAATATGTACCGGTGATTGCAGGTGGTGGGCACTTAGCGATGCCACTCTTTTAAGGTCCGGCGTCCGGTCTGGGGCGTATTCCTCATCATCGGCCTTCACCCCCAGAGCAAGAGAGAAAAGTCAGGTAACCGGGGAATAGAAAGAGAAGGAAACAGGGACGAGGGTGCAGAAAGGAACGTGTGAGAGTAACGGAGCTGACCTAATGCCCATTACTTATATCATTACAAAACGAAAGCAGAATGGTTTCAAAAGACCACGTTTGTGAATACAGAGCCGCAGTATGCATTCTGTTTTCCCATGCACGCACCCAACAAGCAGGTATTTCAGTACCTCCAGGAGTAGTGTGCTTTCCCACCCAGGGAAACATGGTTGTTCAAAGAGCGAGGAGGCGACAAAAGTAGGGCTTCACTGGCAAACACTAATGTGGCGCTAATGTGTTTAGGTGTGAATAAATCAATATGGCCACCTTGCTTTAGTTAGTTAGTTATTTTTCATAATTTGCATGTTTTATTTCTCTCTACCCTGAGGCTGCACTTAGAAATTGAAAAATGTCAGCAAAAGACTACGTTTCCAGCAAGGGTTCTTCTTTTTTGGATCCATTTCACAAGGAAGCAAATAAACGAAAGGAGGAAAGAGAAGGTAATACCTGTTTCTTGAAGTCTCCGACCGGTTTTTTACTGCATGAGGAGGAGCGAGACAGAGAGGGAAGAGGGGGAACAAAGGAGGGGGGAGGCAGCTGCCAGCAGCGGGAGAACTGGACTCAAGCAGTGACTTACGACAGAGCACATCTCACAATCGGTTGAACATCATGAACTATCTATCTATAGCGCCTAGTGAGACCTAATGCCCATTGCTTATATCATTAAAAAACGAAAGCAGGATGGTTTAAAAAGACCACGTTTGTGAATACAGAGCCGCGCGCGCAGTATGCATTTTATGTTCCAATGCACGCAAAAACATTCTTCAAAGAGTGAGGAGGCAGTCGCGAGGGGGTGTTGTGAGGGGGGGTCGTGCAGGGGTGGGGGGCCAAGGGAACGAAAAGTTACCTGACCGCCTCTGCTCCTGGTCCGCGTTGGCGGCTCTGCCCTCTTCAAACAGGGTCAGCACTGGAGTGGCAACCCCTCAGCCAATCCTGGCGCTGCTGCAGCGCCAGGATTGGCTGAGGGCACCGCTTATGCTTCGCCCGCCGCCTGCCTATTAGGAGACCGAGGGGCTCCTGATGGGCATGCGCAAGGCAGTGAAAACACAAGTGCGCATGACTGAGCACGGGCTAAAAATTAGCTCACCATGCCCACTCATGCACACTTGTGCTGCAGTGCTGCCTGTCCCTGGCTTGTCTGACAATGCATGTCAGCCAACATGACGCCGGACCGCCCACGGTCCGACGTCATGCTGACTGACATGCATTGTCAGTTCTCCCCACCCTCGGCGTCTCTGAACTTAAGTAAACTAAGTTCAGAGACGCCAAGGGAGCTGTGGCGTGGGGGGGGGCAACGCCCCCAATGGACGCACTGCCACTGCGGTAGGGTATGTATTGCTGTTTTGCGACCGAATTCCTATCGTAAAACAGTAATACTTAGCCACCAGTTTAAAACTGGTGATCACCCATTCGCACAGGAGAAGGGACCCCTTCTCCTTTGAGAATGTAAATAATATTTTTAAGACTCCTATTTTCACAGGGTGGACAGCTTCTACCCTGCCAAGAGGTTCGGCCCAACAGAAATGTGCTACATTTGTGCTCCAGGGCACATTCACCAGCTCCGCGCATTGTCAGCTTTCTTTCGGAGCAGCAACATGCAGGTGGGGGGGGGGGGCTTAGGGACTTATCAGATTCCAGTTGGGCTGAAAACACTAAGGTTTTGTTGCAGTATCCTGGCTGGGAGCTATCTAGAGCCTCACACCTAAATGCAATGGAGGAGAAACAAAGGCACACAGCTTACCACTTCACAGATACTTTAGAGAGGCTGCTTTTGACTTTGTATAGTCCCTGTATAAGGGATATGCGTGCACTGTAAGAATGTTAGATGTGTTGGTCTGACCCAGTATTTACCCAAATAACAGTTTATTCCACTATATTATTTTTTTTCATTTCTTTTATAGAGCTACTCCTCCCAGTGCAGGGTGTCTGAGTACTTTGCAGCACAGGTACACATTATACATTGACAATAATCGTGCATAAATCAATGTGTAGGATGAGTTATATATTTCATTTCAAAATCCTTTATTCGATATTTAAAAAATATCATAAAAGTACAATATACAGTTAAAAAACGTCATCTCAATACATTTCATTTTACATTGCCATTAAGGGGACCATTTAACATCACGGTATTCAAAGTAGCCCTCTAGTGTGTCTCAGTCTTATTGCAACTCTGATGAAGTTCATAATGCAAGCTAATGTCAGTGGATTCTCGACCTTTTGTAAGTATAAAAGAGCAACTTTGGCATGTCTAAACTTCATTTGTTTTAAAAACCTTACTAAAAAGCGGCGTCTGGGTACTGAATAAAAAGGGCAAAGGAGTACAAAATGAAGGGTATCCTGCGGAGACCTATTGTCGCAGCCGCAGGTACCCTTCTGCTCAACCATGGCCGTAAAACCGAGCGGGTCAGCCAAAAGATGATGTAAAAGGTTGAGCCTAAAACGGGTAATTAAAAATCTGTCTTGTGCATTATATAATAAGGCAAGATATGATTCCATACCTTCTACTGACTTAACTGAACTATAAGTACGGACTGTGGACTTGCTTTCTTCTGAGGCGGCTCTGCGTGCAATCTCTTTTGCCAGAAAAATTCTTTTAATACTGGTTTTGTCCTCGGGAGGGATTGTTGTGGGTTCAGTAAAGAGATTCTTACAATCTAATCTTGTCAAAGCACCCTTTACATAACTCAACCATGGGATATCCATCCCCTTGTCTCTACCCATACAATCTCTAATTATTTGCCTACTCAGGCCAGCCTCACTATTGGTCCAAATTCTTAACCAGGCCATGAGTGGTCTAACTTTGATCAGGTCCTCCATGTATACCCTTCCCAGTTCAGCATGTGTAATATAAGCTGACGTGCTTTGTGGGATTTGTAAGACCTTCCTCAAAAATTTGTTTTTCTCAGTTTGAATTTGTAGGGTGTTTACAAAACCCCAAACTTCGGCCCCATACATTATTTTGGGACAACAAACTGAGCCATAGAGGTGCATGACCTGTTCAGGCGACCACCTACCCAACCTACGTCCATAGTTCATTAAGGCCTTGTTGATGCCACTACTTTTGCACTTCTCCCTTCCGTTAAAAACTTAAAATTTAAAAGCCCATCAAATAAAACGCCCAGATAGGAAAAGGTTCTAACCTGTTCCATTATGTGTGTGCCGATTTTATAGCAAAACTTTTTACATGGTTTAGACCCCGCCAACAGTACATGTGACTTGGATAAATTAGCCGATAGATCTAAACTGTCCATAAAGCTGACAAACCCATCCAGCAAGGTCTGGAGGCCTTTCGGTGTTCGAGCTAAGAGTACCGCATCATCGGCATATAGCAACACCGGTACTCTTCGTGCGCCTACTCTAGGGGTATCTGCATTTAAATTACATAATGCCTGTTCTAGCCCATTTATGTATAATGAGAAAAGGAACGGGGCCAGGATACATCCCTGGCGCACCCCGCTAGTGCAAGGGAAGGGAGCTGTAGTATCACCCTCCAAATTGTAACGCACTTTAGCGGAGGTGTTCCAGTGTAGTGCTCTTAAAATGACGACCAGGCCTTCTTCCACCCCTAGTTTAATCATCAAGTTCCAGAGCTTTTCTCTGTTGACATGGTCAAAAGCCGATGAGAGGTCCATAAACCCCATATAAACCGACTGGTTACTTGCAATAGTGTATTTGGCTGTTAATAAATAGAGGTTCAGACACTGGTCTGTGGTTGACCTTCCTGTTCTGAAACCATATTGCAAGTCTGTTATTATATGGTGTTCATCAGCCCAGTCTAACAGGCGGTTCAGGACAACTCTCCCCAAAACTTTTGCCGTTACATCAATTAGAGAGATCGGTCGGTAACACCGAGGGTCATCCTTTTTTCCCTTTTTAAAGATTGGGACTATTGTGGCTACAGACAAGGATCTTGGCATACCTGTAGAGACTGCCATATTTATTACTCTAGTGAGAATAGGTGCCTAAAGATCGACTTTACTTAGGTAGAGATCCGGGGAGATACCGTCCGGGCCTGGGGCCTTGTTCTGCGTCAGCCCCTTAATCCCCACTACCAGTTCATCCACCGTAAATTCAACCTTTGTCATCCATGGGCAAATTACCCCTCCCCCCCCCGGTTGCTCATTTGCATGGTTGTACAGTACTTTGAAATGGTCAAACCATTGCTCCGGAAGAATGGTTGTACCAATTTCGGGAGCAACCGCATCCTGGAAGCAAGGGTTGTTTATTATTTTCCAAAAAGCCCTAGAGTCTTTTCTATCTGCAGCCTCCCGTAGGTTTTCCCATGTCTGTGATTGAAGAGCCAGTTTCCTTAATTTAATGGCTTTTTTGTATGCTAACCTACATTGTGCGATGCACCCCTTGTCTCTGGGGACCTTTTTTAAGCTTTCTTTCAGTTCATTGTGGGCCCTAGAACAGTCTCTATTGGACCATCTAGGAGAGCATTTCGTTGGCCCTGACACGGGGGATTTTAGAAGGCCATCAATGAGGTGTGCCATTGCCTCAAAGGCTTTAACCACCATAGGTCCCTCCAGAGAGGGATCTAAACACACCCCAATCATTTCTTTACCGTCCTCCATTAAGGATCTATAAAAGGCATCCCCGTCCACCCTGGCCCATCTGAGCCTTCTCCCATGATCCATAGCCCTCAGAGTACTGTTTGCCTTGTCATTTTTCTTGTTATTACAAGGGGCCCAATTCTTAATCCTCAAAACTAGGGGGTTGTGGTCACTGAATATGCTCCATTCAATACCCGCCTTATTTATCCAATCCACAAAAGGAATAGAGACTGCTATATAATCTATGATGGAGCAATACCCTCTTCCCTTAAATGTTGGGGTAATTTCATGACCGTCTTTAGGCCCCATCAGATCTAATGTGTGCCTAAGTGCATGGTTGTTCAAAACCCTCTCTAACTCCAACCCTTCAGGGGTGTGTTCGAGGTGTGGGCCTTTTATCACTGCAACCGGTCCAGGCGCCCTCCCTCCATCTTAGATTGGGACACAGATGACAATTTAGGTCCCCTGCTAGGATCACATATGGGGCTACTGCTGTCTTCCTCTGCGCTAGCTCATCGGTCAATAAATCGTCTAGGTTTTGTATTATTGAGCTCTTCCCGTTCCCTGCAAAAGCATTGTATACATAAATCAAAACAATGTTCCTCTTCCTGACTTCAAACCCAATGGCTTGTATATTAGCTGAGCTCCACTGCAGGTCCGTCCACACACCTTCAAGCTGTAAATCCACATATATAATTAGCCCTCCCATTGGTCTTCCCGGAGCCGTTTCCGTGCGGGCACAAAAAAACACTTATACCCATCAAGATGAAAAGGGTTATGGTCCACCACCCAGGTTTCCTGTAAACAAATTACACGGAATCTGCTAACATACTGTCTCCACTCCTGATTGTGGAATTTGGAAGCTAGCCCCGCAATATTCCAGGAGACCATTTCAATCCCCTCTTTCCTTACCAATCCTGATGAATCTATATGGATATTGGGAGAGGGAACCTTTACTTCAGTGGTGGCTTTCTTTAATACACACTCAATTTGGGCAACTTGTGCGTATTGTGATTGAGAGGACACCTGTGCTTCTAACTCGGTAATTTTTCCCTCTTGCACGCCTACCTTATTCCCCACCACATTATCCAATGTGTGTTTAGTTACAATGATATTTTCCCGGGATCTCTCCCCGGCCAAATGACTAGGACCTGATTTACTCCGTATAGAGTGGTCTTGATCATTGGCCGTAGGGGGGGATTGGTCAAAGGTCAACTCCTGTGCAATTTGCTCAGCTTGACCTTCCACCCCTTGCAGTCAATCCCACTCTTCCATGAACATGAGGGGATCGAACCTATTTGACAGGGCTAGTCCGCCATGATTTCTAGATGGAGCATATGACTTTATGCCATGGACATCCTTGCTAGTCTGATAACCCTCCTCACTGCCTTGGATTGCCCAATTCCTAGACAGGGGACTTGAGTCATTGGCATAAAAAAACCATAAGGGTGCGGGACTAATACTACTATCGATAACTACCGGGCCCCAGCTTAATATATAGTCTACTGTTCTGCGGGCCCGAAAATGTATCACCACACAATCACCCACTTTGTTTTTTACCTTGTTCCCGATCCACCTGACCCTTCTTACGTGCAGGATTTCCCCCTGTTCTTCCCTTGGCAATGGCCTATATTTATTCAGCCAATGCGTGACTTTGTTTTTAAGCTCGTCATGCGTCTCTATTTGGCCGAGTTTTAGCTCTGGGACCCCTGTAAGGATGATGACATAAGGGGCCGCTTCGGGAGGTAAATTTAAGCATAGCCCCTTGTTGCCTACTTTAGTATAAGGTACCTCTCTGGTATTCTGGCTGGGGTCTTTATTCCGTCCACCAGTGGGAGGGGGGGGTTGAGCATAGGCAAAGGCGGGGATTCTATGTAACCACTCGAGGGCCCTGCTACGGGGTTATCTAGTGGGGTGGTGAGCGAGCTCTTTTTTGTTAATCACTCAGCTTTACTAGGGTTCTCCCTCTGTACAGATGCTGGCTTTGTGATCGCTGTGTCACTGGTTGAAATACTGGGCAATGATGTTACGGGCGTATTACTAACCCCTCCCTTTAGTTTTACTAGTGACACGACTTTGTCCAACCTACTCAGAATTTGTTTTGTCTGGGCATCAATCAATTGCTCAAAGTGTAGCTTCAAGTCGCTAATGATATTTGACACCCAACCCGGGGGGACCTGGATACCCAATGCTTGGTCCCTTGTTTCTTCAACCACTGTGGTTACTATATCATTAGTGGCCAGGCAACCTCTACCCTTTTTAGGCCTAGGTTTCTTTTTACTATTCACTTTCCTTTTACCAGCTTGTGTGTTAGCCCCTTTACCCTTAGCATTTAAACTCTTGTCCGGGGATATCTGTACAGGGGAACTAACAGTCACTGAGGATTCCAAAACCGAGTCCTGAATTGTCAGTGGTAGAATGGGAGGAGGCGAGATCAATTGACTCAATTGGGGTGTTAGTGAAAGTCGCCTCTCCGTGCGTGCGATTTCGCAGGAGACTTCACCAATGGCTTTGAGCAACATTCTGTCAATTGCTGTCTGCGGCGCTGGTGCATGTGGCGGGGTCTTTAATGATTTGCTCCTTTGACTAGGGTTTAGTTGGTCCATAGTGTTCGCTTTTGCCGAGCGTGTTCGGGTTTTAGCAGACATATCGCTGTTACTATAGTGCCGATGCCTGTGTGGGTCTTTACAGTGGTCTGCCCTTATCCTGGTACTCCCAGATCAGCTCTTACATAGCCTCCACCCTCATATATGATAAGCTCAACACAGTACCTTAGTAGACCTTCAGCAGCCTCCTGTGGTTGTTAGGGTACTGGCCCAGCCCAGCCTCTTTTGGCCTCTGACGGCCACAGACGGCCCGTCCTCTGCCCGGGCTCAGCCCAGCGCCGCCCGCGCGCGTCCCGCGAGGCGGTAGGTCGGGCTGCCTTTTGAACGCCACCTGGCGCGCCCTCGTTGATTGGCTCCTGCCTCGAAGGCTCCTGGCTCCTGGGAACTGTAGTCCCCTCGCTGCTCCGCGGCGATGGAGAGGGGCAGCGGCAGCGGGGAGCTTGCGGTCACAGGTCTCCGGGCGTCAGGAAACAGGTAGGTTTGCCCCGATTGAATCTCCCGCTCGCCAGCAGGACGGGCTGCCTTTTGAACGCCACCTGGCGCGCCCTCGTTGATTGGCTCCTGCCTCGAGGGCTCCTGGGAACTGTAGTCCCCTCGCTGCTCCGCCGCGATGGAGAGGGGCAGCGGCAGCGGGGAGCTTGCGGTCACAGGTCTCCGGGCGTCAGGAAACAGGTAGGTTTGCCCCGATTGAATTTGGTAGTGAATCAATGGTTCAGTAGCATGAGGGCTGAACACAGGGCAAGGCAAAGCTAAGCCAAACTGCAGGATGGAAGCAAGAAGGGAGCAAGGAGGGAGTGAGGGACCATAAGACCTTCTCAGTTCTTCCTTAGCCCTGTATTTGCTCAAGCCCAAGCCCGTCACCACCCCTCTACCTCACCGCTCAGCTTCTGTTTTGCCTGTCAATTAACTTTGTTGACTTCGTTAATTTTCACTGCTGGTCACGCTACTCCCCACAACAAAGTCCTTGTCTCTATCAGTGCCGTGAGTCCGCGGGTCCGTGAATTTTCTGTGGCTCAGTATCACTCTGTACAAGAAAATAAGTGAAAAACGGCTCCGCCCGCTTTTCCACCACAACCGCGGTGAATGAAAAATAAATATACGGCTCCTGCAGCTTGTCTTCCCACATGCGGTGAAAGAAAGATATGAAACGTCTCCTGACGCTTTTCCACCGCTATCGCGGTGAATAAATAATAAATATACGGCTCCTGCCGCTTTTCTGCCCACACGCTGTGCCCACAGGTGGTGCAACAGAAAGGTAAATGGCTCCTACCGTTTCCTTGCACACACGCTGTGCTGATGAAAGGCTCACGGCTCCTGCCACTACAAGAGTTAAAGGGTCCCAGCAGAGGGAAGCAGTTGATACACTCTCTCAAAGATCTCCGCGGTCTCAAAGATCTCCGCGATCAATTAGGAGCCCGCTGCTCGGTGTCCGCTCACCGTCTACCGTCTTCCGCCCTCAGGGACCTCTGCCTCAGCTGGGAGTCTGCACCATCGCAGACCGTCAACCCGCCGGTTATATAAAAACTGTGAGGGTTACAAGGTGTAGGAGCCACATGCCCTTCATAGCTCACTGTGCTATATTCGAATGATTGCAATTTATGAACTGCAGGTAACGAAAGGATCTCTGTGTTATAAGCAGTGATCCACTGACCCATTTACATTAAATAAAAAACCATCATCTGCCTGTTATACCTGCTGCAGGAGCTACTGATTCTGTTTGCCTGCACACCCTGGTGGGACTTCCAGTCCCAGGGTGCAACTAGCGCCTCTGCTGTCGTCACGGGGGAGGTGAGACCAGCGCGCATAAAGTGCTGCCTTTCTCACTGCGGCGCGGGCACAGCCCGGGCCCGTCCACGCCAATCATTGCCCGGGAGAGGCTAGGCTGGGCTGGGCCACCCCCTAAGATCTGCATGCGGGGACTCATTGAAGGGACTATGTTTGTTGAAATCCATCTAGGTCCCCACATACATTCTTTGACCAGGTCTGTTCGCCTGGGGGCTCCCCTTGTTATGTTTGAGGGGAACACCCCCCTGCCCATGGAGTGGGTGGTCTAGCCTGTGACCCGGAAGAGGTCAGGTAAATAAATGGGGGCTGGACCGGACGATCCGGGTCAGTGCACCGAAGCACACACACTGCGTAGGTCTGAGTTATTTCCTCTCCCCGAGTCTGGAGACCGTGCTGCCTGCCTACCTGAGTGGCTGCATTCCCTGGGCCCCCGAGCACACAACAACTGGCGACGAGGGGGTGTGTTTGACCTCCTGACCCACGCGGGCTGCTTCCTCGCTGCCTGCTTCCTTCCTGGGCCCGGGTGTGCTCCTGAGCGCCGAAGCGCTGCCTGACCCGCTCTGTCCCGGAGCGCAGATTCTCGCACGTGCGTGCGCCTCCGCGGCCTGTGCCTGCCGCCTCGCTGCTCCCGCTCTTCCTCCACGGCCCGCATCGGGGCCGATGTCGTCACGGTGACGGCGCACGCGCAGAGGCCTGGCGCCGCGCGAACAGCGCGTGTGAAGGAGCTCTCCTTGACCGGCCTGCTGCCTGCTGTTTCCTCGCAGAGCATCGGGTCCCGGTGGTGCTGATTTGCCGGAGAGACGGACGCCTGCTGCTGCCTGCTGATTCCTGAGGTGGTGGTGTGCATTCTGGGCTGCTGGAAGACGGCGGGGTATTCCTGACTGCTGCTTCTGGCCACGGGGGCCGATCCTGCGGCCTCTGATCGCCACGTGGGGCGCGCCGTCCCAAGCTGACCGCCCAGACCCTGAGGCCTGCTTGCTGAGTACCTGGAGGCCGCGATTTCTCCGCTACCTGTGCCGGAGGTGAGGGGTTTTGGTTCTTGTGGGACTGCATCCGCCCCTGTAGCACGTACTCTGTCCCGCGCCGGCGCCTGCTGCATCGGACATCTCGCCCAGCCGGTGTGAGGATGACGACGGTGCCCCCGATTGAGGCGTTCATAGTGGACGGCCCGCCATCCGCCCAGGTGGCTAAGTGGAAAGAGTGGCTGGAGCGCCTGGAGAACTATTATGCCGCAGTCGGCCTCAAGCCCGAACGACATCGGCCCATGCTACTGCATCTGGGTGGTTCGGCCATTCACCGGCTGGCCAAATCCGTGGTGGAAGTGGGCCCTCCCTACACCTACGCTACGCTCAAGGCAGCTCTGACCGCGCATTTTGAACCCCTAGCAAATCCAGATTACGAACGTTTCCTCCTACGTCAAGCTAGGCAACTACCGGAGGAATCGGTTGACACCTTCTATGCTCGGTTGAAGGAGCTGGCGAGCACCTGTACCCTCCCGGACACAGACGACGAGCTGCGGGCCCAGTTTATCCAGGGCTGCTCGTCCGTCAAGTTGAGGGAAAGGATCCTCGAAACGCCCGGCATCTCCATGGCTGACATGCTTACCATGGGCCGGTCTAAGGAGTTGTCCAAAGTGCGTGCCGCACATATGGAGACAGCCCTTCAACGTCAAGTGAAGACGGAGCCAGTGAACGCGGTGGTGGCGACGACCTCGAAGAAAGCAAATTCAAAGAGAGCGGAGCAAAGCAAACCACCATCCTCGTCTCGTTCCTGCTACATGTGTGGAGGACCGTACCCGCACCAAGGTCAATGCCCTGCACAGGGGAAAAGGTGTACGGCGTGTCGTCGTCTAAACCATCTGGCCAAAGTATGCCGCTCGGCGGGACGTCAACGTCAAAGTCGGCAGATCAATGCGGTGGAGACCCCTCTACAGGAGGCGGAGGAAGATGATATGGACGACGATGAGGACGAAGGCACGGTCCATGTCATTCACGCCCTGCAACCGGATGGATGTCCGAGGCGGAGGGCCCCAAAGTGTCACGTCAAGATTGCCGGACATCTGACGCCGGTGCTGATTGACACAGGCACGTCCATAAACATAATGGCCCAGTCCATGCTGAGATCCTTCCCGGTACAGCCTGTCCTAAAGCCCACGTCCATACAGGTGTTTGCCTATGGCTCCGGCACACCGCTTACGGTACTAGGCGTTTTCACCACCGACATCGCCCATGAGGCTCACTCCGTTCGCACAAAAGTGTACGTCACCAAGGAGGGTGCGGGAATGCTGCCGGTCTGTCGTACGGCGGAACATTTGCAACTAGTGGTGTTTGCTTTCGCTGTGCACCTGGAAGATGTTGAGTCACTGGTGGACGAGTTTCGAAACCTGTTTGACGGAATCGGATGTTTAAAGAACCACCTGGTACGGCTACACGTAGACCAATCAGTGCAACCGGTTGCTCTCAAGCACCGGAGAGTAGCGTTCCATCTGCGGCCGAAGGTCGAGGAAGAACTAAGAAAGTTGGAGGCCGCTGACATCATTGAGCGAGTGGAAGGCCCGACACCATGGGTCTCCCCCATTGTGATAGCCCGAAAACCGAAACAACCAGGTGAAGTCCGAATATGTGTGGACATGCGTTTGCCGAATCGTGCCATCAAGCGGGAACGCCATCTGACACCCACGGTCGACGACATCGTTGCGGAGGTCAGCGGATCGCACTGGTTCTCGAAGATGGACCTCCGGGCCGGCTACCATCAACTCCTGCTGGATCCCGAGTCAAGGGCCATAACCACCTTCTCCACCCATGTGGGACTGCGCCGCTACAAGCGCCTCAGTTTTGGGGTGTCCAGCGCGGCGGAAGTGTTTCAGGACACCATCAGGAGTGTATTTGCTGGCCTCAGTGGGGTTATAAACGTCAGCGATGACATCCTGGTACATGCACCGACTCTGGAGGAACACATGACCCGTCTACGATGCGTATTCCGGAGGCTCCAGGACAGTGGCCTGACGCTACATCGTGAAAAGTGCGAATTCCTAAAAAAGGAGATAGCGTTTTTTGGATATCACTTCTCACAACAGGGGGTATCGCCCGACCCCGCGAAAGTCCGTGACATCCAGACGGCCCCTGCCCCGACCACAGTCACCGGAGTGAGGAGCTTCCTGGGCATGGTCACCTACTGTGGTCGGTTCATCCGGAATCTCACGAACCTAACGGCACCCCTCCGGGACCTCACAAAGAGCGCTGCCACATGGGAATGGGGTCCCGCTCAAGAGGATGCTTTTCAGGCCACCAAACACGCCTTGTCTGCTGAAACCACCTTAGCGTATTCTGACCCCGCCCGGGAGTCTGAACTATCGGTGGATGCCAGTCCCATTGGCTTGGGTGCCGTTTTGTCCCAGAAGCAACTGGACGGTGAGTGGGCCCCGATAGCCTACGCGAGCCGGGCTCTAACAGAAACAGAACAAAGGTACTCCCACATCGAAAAAGAGGCGATTGCAATACACTGGGGGTGTCGCCATTTCCACCTCTACTTGTATGGACAGCCTTTCACAGTTCACACTGACCACAAACCGCTGATTCCTCTCTTCATGGGCGTGTCGTCGAAACCACCTCCAAGGATTGAAAAGTGGATCCTGCAGCTGCAAGAGTACCAATTCACCGTCATCTACCGCCCCGGGGCACAAAACCCAGCGGACTTCCTGTCCAGACATGCCCGGCCGGTTACCCGAGAAGAGGAGTCTGAAGCTCAAGAGACGGAGGAGTACGTCAGGTTGGTGGTGGAACGCTCTCGCCCTCTGCCCATCAGGCTAGAGGACATCCTGGAGGCGACCAAACGAGATGATTGCTGGGAGATGGTGATCTCAGCGGTTGCATCTGGAAGGTGGCATTCCCTGCTGGAGAACCTGGCACACCGTACAGTTGATGCACAAGTGGCGTTGAAAGCTCTTCACAACGTCCGGTCCGAATTGGCTGTGTTCCCCGAGGGATGCCTGATGAGAGGCACGCGCCTAGTCATCCCCAGGTCACTACAGCAGCGGGTGGTGGATCTTGCTCACAACGCGCACCAAGGGGTGGTTAAGACCAAATCACGCCTGAGGAGCAAAGTGTGGTTCCCGGACTTGGACAGTGTAGTGGAGAGAACAGTCCGGTCCTGTGCGCTCTGCCAAGCGGCGGGGCCCGCTGATCCGCCTGCCCCAATCCTGACGGAGGACATACCTCCTCACCCGTGGAACCGGGTGAGTGCAGATTTTGGGAGCCTACCGGATGGCCGACACATGCTTGTCGTCATTGACGATTTTTCAAAATACCCCGAGGTTGAGATAATGGACTCCATTACTGCAAGCCACACCATACCTCGGTTCGAGAAAATCATGGCCAGCCATGGGTTAATCAAGGAGCTACGCACAGACAATGGTCCTAATTTCGCCAGCCATGAGTTCTCTGAATACCTCAGGTCAAGAGGTGTCCGACATGTGAAAATCACGCCCCGGTGGCCCCAGGCTAATGGTGAAGCGGAGCGTTTCATGCGCACCCTGAACAAAGTACTCCGGATAGCAATATCTCGAGAACAGAACATGGAGTGTGCCCTGTACAACTTCGTAAAAGAATACCGACTGACACCTCACTCGACCACCATGGCCAGCCCTGGGTCCTTGTGTAACCAACGGATGCTGAATGATGTGTTTCCTCAGGTGACAACATCCTCGCCTGCATATCGTCAAGTGTCCAAACGCCTCCGACAGAGGCGGGCCAAGAATGACCGAATGTCCAAGAGGCGCCATGCCAGAAGCAGCGCGTTGGTGGCCGGTGATTTGGTGCTGGTGAAGAACCGACATCCCCGAGGGAAGTTCTCCCTTCCTTTTGAACCCGAGCCCTGGGTGGTCCAGGCAGTAAAGGGCACGATGGTCACTGCCCAGAGGGGTCGTGAGACAGTCACCAGGAACGTTTCCCAGTTCAAAAAGTACCAGTGCCCTGCACAACCAAGTGAGGTGGGGCCAGAGCTTGAGGATGGCGAAACAATGGGTGACGTCGTCAATGAGGAGAATGACTCACCTGGATCTGCTCCCCCAATGCCCGAGGCAGCTGTGGAACATTTGCCGGGGGCAGCAGGAGCTGAAGGCAGTGGAGCTGGGAGCGAAGGGCGAGGTGGTCACCGATATCATCTCCGAGCCAACCCGGCGGTGTCGTCTCGACTGAAAGGTTTTGTGATGGACTGAGGAAAAGAAATGCAGTGGATTTTCTCGTTTTTTTTCCTCGTTCTTTTTTTTCTTTTTCTTCTCTCTCTCTCTCTATCTCTCTCTCTCTCTTGGTTCTCTCTCTCTCTTCCTCCATCTCTCTCGTCTTCCATACTGGAAGGGTTTTCTCTACCCGGTGTTGGTGTTTGTTTTTGTTTGCCATGATAAAGGAGGAATGTTATGTTTGAGGGGAACACCCCCCTGCCCATGGAGTGGGTGGTCTAGCCTGTGACCCGGAAGAGGTCAGGTAAATAAATGGGGGCTGGACCGGACGATCCGGGTCAGTGCACCGAAGCACACACACTGCGTAGGTCTGAGTTATTTCCTCTCCCCGAGTCTGGAGACCGTGCTGCCTGCCTACCTGAGTGGCTGCATTCCCTGGGCCCCCGAGCACACAACACCCCTCTCCCTCTATATCTCCCATTTCACGAATCCAAGAGTCGCTGGGGGCCGAATGGGGAAATGGAAAGTGGTGGAGGGGGTGGCAGAGGCGGGTGGAGCACACAAAGCACCGAAGAAATCTAAAAAAGTGCAGAGTCCTGAAAGGGGGAGCGGTGTGCTTGATCGCATCGATGATTTACTGTCGGAGTGTGAGGGTCTTTTAGATCCCTCTAGGGTTGACACTGCACCCAAATCGAAGGCTACATCAGTACATGGAACCTCTTTCAAACAAGGGCGTATACCCAGCATGTTCAGGAAAGCGAATACTGGCAACCAGTCCAGGGAAGCCCCAGTCAAGCCCTCAGACAATTCGCAAATTATAGACAGCGAGCTTCCGAAGCCCGCTGATGGAGTTCCATGGAGCAACAGATTCCTGCCTGAAATTACCGTTGCTCTTGGAGGCCAAGGGGACGGGGAGAAGCTAGGAAGGAAACTATGTCCCCGCCTGCAGGGCTTCGAGCTCCAGATCAGTTTTACACAGGGAGATTCAAGCCCTTAAAAATACAATTGTGGTATCTACCGGGCTTATGCACAGGTTGCTTGATAGACTTAGAAATGATCAAACATAGTAACTGCTACTGGGTGCACAAGGGTAGTTGCTAGTGAGAAGCCGCCGTCGCATGCAGTTGTTCATGTTGTGTGTCCGGCAATGGATAATAAAACCGGTCACTGTAGCCGAGCAGCAGCAAGGGCAGATCATGTTAGGGGGGATAAGTCCGGACCAATAGCACATGAGGTGACACATGGACATTACCTACCCCCCAACTAGAGCGAGAGAGGGGAGAGGGGCATTAACTCACCAGCTGGGATTAACTCAGCAACACAAAATCTACATGATGAATGTTCCTAAATGTAGCCATCCTGCAAGATACGAGAATGAGGAATCCCTTTAAAATAAATCCATTCACTGCATTTGGCACGTGAGAGGGTGCAGATCGATGATAAAAGAAGCTATCTTACGCACGAGGAGGTGTGTCTTAGCTAACAACTCAGTAGATCCAACAGAACTCACCCTAGCTGATGAGAATCTTTTTCATAACTTAATTGCTCTGGAAGTCAGGACGTGCCCCCCGGCCAAGTCAAACATCCAATTGAAGCGACAGTTGGCAAATAATAACGCCCTGAACATCCCTAACCTGCTGCTTACAAGGTCCCTTTCCCCATCCCCTTTAATGGATAGTGACTGACTTCAGCCCATCTCTGCACCTACATCCACTGATACTAGTGCCCTCAGTTTTGTTTTAAATACAATTACACCAACATGCTGTCTCCAATAACTTATAGGATTGACTCAAAGCATTCTGAATTACGCAACTTAGAAGATGATCCTCGTATCCAGTCCACCTATGTACTCACACTCACTGAAACCCAAACGCAGCCCCTCTAGCATGTAGGGAGACACCGTCACTAATAGCTGATCGGGTTGACTCGAAGCTCTCTGAACAGCACAACTGAGAAGTTGATCCTCATTTCCTTAATATTGCTAATACCGTCTTTAGTGCAATTCGCCCACAAGAGGAAAGGGGTCGGGATATTCTCCCTTACTCTAAATCCCTACTGCCCATGGGCCATCGCTCGCTTAAATTAATCTCATGGAATGTAGCCGGAATTAGAAGCAAATTAAGCCTTCCTCATTGGGTAAAGCTAATTAATTCCCACAATATATGTATCTTGCAAGAAACCTGGAGTCTAACACCAGATTTTATGCCTGGCTATGTGTCATTCCACAGGCCCGCAGTTGCATTTAAAAGGGTCAACCATCAGGTGGAATGCTGATATGGATTAGTATTGCACTAAAATGTAGAATTGAGGAGCTACCCACAAACAGTCTAGATATTCAAGCTGTTAGACTGAAAGGCAAATCTGGTTACATTGAAGACATTTACGACTTTTATGCTAGAAGCAGTAGAGGGGGAAGTAAATCCCTCACTATGCAATCCCTAGATGAGCTTTCGGATAAGAGGCAGTTTGCCTATCCCCTGATTGTTGGGGCAATTTTAATGCGACCTTTGAACCCTTAGACATGGATGACATTCTTGAAGCAAATGAGGATACATTTTTGCTTGTTGCATCGCTCAGTCTGCCTCAAATCAAGAAAGGGTCTCATCCAGCATTGAAATTAAATGCACTGACCATTGAGCATAGATTAGGAGCCACCAATGGGAGGAGTGATTCAGACAGAGATGGAAAACTGACTTTTAGTGGTCCAACAGGAGCTAGCCGCATTGAATATATCCTAGTGAATCTCAGACTGTGGTCCACTCTAGTTGATATGACTGTAATCAAACCCAGCAATAGTGATCATAACGCGCACCCTGGGACAAAATAGATAGTGCCAGTAGGAGTAATCTGCTTACAAAGGAGGTACTACCCACAAACGATAAACTTCGCCTTAATTGGCCCAAGTTCCTAGGGGTTGCGGCTAAACGTATTAAAATCAAGCAGCATTTACTTACTAGGCTGGCTGAGATCCAATCACACGCAGAGGACATGGAAAACGAGAAAGATGTCAGTGTGCTCCATGTAAAGTTCTTTGAGCAGCTACTCGCATACTTTGTTCATCACTCCAAATGCGTAAAACATAGATACGGTGAATCAAACAAGACAAACCTATGGTTCTCAAGCAAATGTAGATCCCTAAAACGTCAACTCGTTAAAGCTATTAAAATTAAGAACATGCCCCTAGTGCGTGAGCTAATGAGGTCATACAAACTAGCCCTAACCAAGCCCAAGAGGAACTGGGAAGAGGAAAAGTGGAGACAAATTGGGGAGGCCTGTTCCCAGAAAGACAGTAGGAAGTTTTGGACTCTAGTTGGGAGGGGGAACTTGGGACACTAACCGACACTCGCCAATAACATCAAAGCTAGTGCCTGGCAAGATCACTTTTGTGTCCTTTACACCACTTTTATTTGCTACAATAAATGGGGGTCCCCCTTAGATTTATCCTTCAATAGACATAGGGTCCGCTTTACTAAGGAGGAAATAGAGACGTCAATAGAAGACATTGTACCCGCAAAAGCTCCGGGACCGGGCGGAATCCCAGGAGATTTATTTCGTCTAGACAAAAGCATTTGGCCAGACTATATATTGGCACTCTTTAATGCTATCGCAGGGGGGGGGTCCAATTCCAGAATCATGGAAGGGAGCTGAGGTTAGTCCTGTTTTCAAAAGAGGCACAAGAATAACCCGACTAACTACTGGCCTATCAGCCTTATAGACTGTAGACAGACAGTTTTTTTGCCGTACCCTTCTGGTGAGGATCCAGGAATGGACAGCTGAGAATAATATATTGTCTCCACTACAAGCGGGATTCTGACAGAGAACTGGAACAATTGACCAGGTCTTAAGATGTATCCTCCTTTATTGGAAAGTGGTGGTACTAGGCAAGAGGAGTTTATATGTAGCTTTTATCGATCTGGAGTAGCGTTCAGTTCCCGGCAGACCGAACGCTGTGCAATGCCGCGCAGAAAAGGGGTTGTCCTTGCTTCTCTGCCTCTATTGAATCCAGTGACCACGTTTTCTTTGGTTGCCCGGCATATTCAGGCCCCAGAAGCAAATGGCTTATTACTATCTGTCAACGGCTGTGAACGAGATACACCGGTGCAGCATCACGTATTTACGATCTGATGCAAGACCCCTATTCGCCTGTGCAACTGCAACGTTTCTGGGCCATATGTGGGGAACCAGAAGAAAAGCCCTGAAAACAATCCCGCTATTGCCTTCATCATACCCATCGTGATCCCCATGGGCACTGTCAGTGGAAAACCAACTAATGTCCCACTGAAGAATAGTTATTGTGTAGATCTTAGGAAACCAGTAATGTCCAGTAATGAAAGTGCTTTATTTATTAATCAAATGATGAATTTTAATTGGTAAAGATTTAAACTGTTGTATTTTAGTAGGAAATTATGAGTATTGATTAGATATTATTGTTTTAAATGGTATCAATTATTTTTTTGTCTATGGAAATCTTTTAATCGGTGTATATGCACCTCGCACTTTTTAAGGTCTGTTGACCGAAATAAAGTATATTACTACTACATAACGGGCTTTGCAGGAGACAAATTAACCCTCTAATCTACTTTGATTCAAAACTGGGACTTGACAAATCACAGAGATCTCCAGCAAATACGTTACCCGCCGGAGTTATCTTAGCATTATTACGATTCCCTGAGATTTAGGGGCATATCAACAAGCGGCAGCGATAATTATCGCTGGCCGCCCTTAGCGTGAGGAATTTTATCGCCGACAATAGCAGATAATTATCTCCAATCTAGCGCTGTATTACCAATGCTTAGCGCAATGGCGATAATTATTCCTGTGATAGCGATGTTTTCCATGGAACATCGCTGGTTTTCCAGCGATGTTCCATGGAAAACGGCAATATCCTTGTTGATAGGGCTGGGTGGTCTCAGCCCTATAATCCACCACCCATTGACTAACATTGTTTAGTCAAAGGAAAAGCAGGCGTAAGGAAAGTAGCGATAACCAAGGTTAGCGTTACTTTTCTTATCGCTATGCTTGTTAGCGTGCCCATTGATAATTGGAGAAATGTCGGTTAGCAACATTTCTCCGGTTATTTTGGGACGGAATGCCCACTTTGCATCTCATTAGAGATGCAAAGGTGGGCGTTACGGGAAAGGGCGCTAAGGCAAGGATTCACGCGATAGCGTGACCTTGCTGATAAAGCGATAAAATTATTGCCGCTTTCCGTCCAAAAACGGACGCAAAAGCGGTGATAATCTTTTATCGCCGCCTTGTTGATATGCCCCTTAGTTGGCACACAATGATCTCTGCAGCAGGAACCTTAACCCCATAAGAGATTTTAAAATGCAGACGTTGTAAACAATTTATCAGAAAAGATAGATTTACTGCCACGTTTCTCCTTGTTGCCAATATCTTTGTGGCAGTGTTTAAAAAAAATAAATGTATAAGTAGAGACCCAGATTTGGGTCGGTGTTGCGTCACTTTTTTGGCTAAACCCAGATGCAAAATCTCATTTGTTAAATAATGAAATATGCTCAAATGTACTCACGATAGACCTGCTGAACATATGTGTAAGGTCTTAAGATCTAAAGTCACTTCTTGTGATGTCTCTTCCTGTGAGGTCATGGGTAGTGCTGCAACTACCTGTGATGCCACGTGCGATGTCACGTGCCGTGATTCCACATGCTGTGATGTCATGCATCATGATGTCACTTGCATACGGTCTCGCTTGGTTAGCCTTCCCACTTCTGTTTTTTAGGACTGTGTTCTGCAAACCTCACGGAGTTGGTGAAGGACCACAGCATGCTTACCCTAAAAAAAGGCATTTGTGGGTTTCAAGTGCAGCATAAAAAACATAAAAACAAATGAAAAGAGAGGTTTTATACATTTGAAAAGGAGAAGTCTGGGGCTAGCCACTTCCACTTTACCACACACACCAGACCGTTTAACTTCATGTGAAGGGAAGCGGCGCGACGCGACACGTGGTCTAATGACTACGCCGATCTTGTGCTGTCCGTATCTGACATAAGGCTTTTTTTTTTTTATTAGTGTAACACTTTTTGCTCCTCAGGCTGATGGTAAAATAAAGTTGAGTGCATGGTTTTCTTATTGTGGATTTATTTCTCCATGACTCGTGTTTGCAGGAAGCTATCTCTGTTTCTGAGTGAGACCAGGACTCCCGCTGCAGATTCCTTTGCCGTGAGATGAGAAGAGGTGACGTGTGAAGATTCGAGACCCGCTCAGGTTCCTTCTGATTCTGTCACCCCCTCCCCCCCCCCCCGTGACTAGCAGGTGAGACCCCATGAAAGGGGCTGAGAGGTGTGCACAGTCTGCCTCTGCCCCCCTCTCCTGCTTGTGAAGGGCATGTGTCACAGGATGGGTCCTCTCAAGGCCTGATAATCTAAGCCAGAATATTTTGCAGATGAAATTTCATCAGCCTCTAATCCTGCCAGGCACATTTTTTCTATCAAATGCCTCCTCTGCTGTACATCCAATTACCCCCCCCCCCCCCACACTCAACTGCTTTGTGAGGATTTGGCAGCCTGTTTTGAGAATAAGATCAAATATATTCTCACCATTGATCCTAATGACTTAACTTCCTCTCTGTGTCAGGAATAGGGTTGGCCTCCCCCATTGCAGGTTCTTCCTTAATGGTGTTTGATGACTTTAGTCTTCCATCGGGAAGTTCATTTTTTGACACTGCTAGTTCTATTACCTCTGGTTCTCCGTTCGTCCCACTACCACGCAGAATCCGGAAGCCGCATCTGAATCTCTTGCTGGTCCTTTCCCAGCTATATCACAGGAGACCGCCACTGCCCCCCAAAACTGGAAAAGGGCATTAGTACTTCCTCTTTTAAAGAAGCCTTCTGCGGATCCGTCAATGCTTAGCAATTTGAGACCTGTTTCTCTTCTGCCGTCCCCTAGCAAAACCATGGCAAATGTTTTAATTAAGACTCTCACAATTTTTGGGAGAAAACGCCTTATTAGACGAGGCTCATCTTGGGTTTCAGTCTCTCCACGGAACAGAAGGGGCACTGGTGACTGCACTGGACGATGTGTGCATGGCAGCGGACAAGGGTCATCGGGTGGTTCTTGTACTACTTGACCTGTCGGCTGCGTTTGATACTGTGAACCATGATATTTCGATCACCCGGTTGGCTGACTTGGGGGTGACGGGGGGAGGGGCTCTGCAGTGGCTGGTTTTGTTTTTTAGAAGCGATTCACTTACCATCTTTTTGATCCACTCTTGGAGCAGTTAAGCAAGGAGATCCAGAGAACTCAGCTCTCAGCCGAACATTATTTAATGTTTATCTTAGACCATTAGCTAAACTAATTAGATCGCATGGCATAAAATATGTGAACTAAGACGATGATGCACCGTGAATTCTCTCGCCGGATAGTACTCCACACTATCCAATGGCTGCATGAGAGACATCTCGAACTGGTTTCAAGCCAACTCCCTTACATTAAACAGAAATAAGACCAAGGTATTGAACCGCTTTTCAGGTTCCTCTTCTGGTGTGTTTTTTTGGCCTACAGAGGACAATTCTCCTCCGATAATGGTAACATCTGTTACAAATCTGGGAGTTTTCTTGGACAATGATTTATCTCTCTCTACCCAGGCCAATAAATTCTTTCACTTGTTTTGGACTAAGGAGGGCACTTCATAAAATACTACTACCACCACCACCGCATCTTCGACCACTTGTAGTGCAGAGCAGCACCCTTGACTATGGCCATGCTCTGTTTATGGAGTCACCTGAATATCTTCCTCAGCGCTTGCAATATACACAGGCCACAGCAGCAGAACTTGCACTTTCGTTGCCTCTTTATTCCTCAACTTCAGGGGCTTTGGACGCTCTTCACTGGCTTCCTGTAGCTGAGCGAACTGAATTCAAAGCACTATGCCTGGTACCCAGAGCTGGTCGCTCCAGTTGACCACACCCGCTCCATCATAAACTGCAACGTACACACCTCTTGGATCGCCATGCTCAGTCAATGCCAACTATTGAAGGTCCCTATATTTAAAAAAAAGCTCAAACTAGCGGCAGAACATTCTCTGTGCAGGCGGCCGGTCTTTGGAACAGCTTGCCTAACTCACTTCGCTCTTTTGACAACCTTTATCCTTTCAGGAAAGCTTTGAAGACCCGGCTTTGCAATCTATAGGCCTCTGAATATGTTTCAGATTGGTCACTGATAGCAAGCGCCAGGATGCCGATATAGGGAACAGTCTGTGCTTTATAAGTGAACTAATAATAATAATAATATATGGGTCCAGAATTGGGGGACCGTTTGGGAACACCGGTCATTGTGTGGACAGGGCACTGAAATACAGGGGTGAGGTTTGGATCTAGCTGTGAGAGAAGGAGATGTATTATTCTGCCTTCATGCTCTTTTCGGAGCCTTCCATGGCGTTCAGGATGGACTCGAGGAGCAGAGGGAGGGCTTTAGAAGTCATCAACGCTTCTGACCGCTCTCTTCTCGGGGCTGATGTGCGTCTACCTTGCAAGGGAGGAAAAAGCACTGGTGCACAACCCACTATCCGCCAACGTGCTGGTTAGAGGTGGGCCATTGTGTAGGTAGTACTGGCTGGCATCGAAGGTAACCGAATTACCAGGGCTTAGATCAGTAGATCCAGGCATGTGTGGTGACGGACCAACAGGTGCACTGATAGCAACTGAGTAACTAAGTCTTCCATTGGTAGTGTTGTCATGTAACTAAGTCTTCCATTGGTAGTATTGTCATGTAACTAAGTCTTCCATTCGTAGTGTTGTCGTGTAACTATGTCTTCCACTCGTAGTATTGTCATGTAACTATGTCTTCCATTGGTAGTATTGTCATGTAACTAAGTCTTCCATTGGTAGTATTGTCATGTAACTAAGTCTTCCACTGGTCGTACTGTCGTGTAACTAAGTCTTCCATTGGTAGTGTTGTCATGTAACTAAGTGTTCCATTCGTAGTGTTGTCGTGTAACTATGTCTTCCACTCGTAGTATTGTCATGTAACTAAGTCTTCCATTGGTAGTATTGTCATGTAACTAAGTCTTCCATTGGTAGTATTGTCATGTAACTAAGTCTTCCACTGGTCGTACTGTCATGTAACTATGTCTTCCACTCGTAGTATTGTCATGTAACTAAGTCTTCCATTGGTAGTATTGTCATGTAACTAAGTCTTCCATTGGTAGTATTGTCATGTAACTAAGTCTTCCACTGGTCGTACTGTCATGTAACTATGTCTTCCGTTGGTAGTATTGTCATGTAACTAAGTCTTCCATTGGTAGTATTGTCATGTGACTAAGGGCCATATGTAGGTAACAAACTATTTACCGATTCATAAATACCGAATTTTACCGTTTCGATATTTATGAAACGGTAAATAGTATGTAGGTAAATAATCGGTAATTATTACCGATTCGGTAAATATCGGTATTTATGAATCGGTATTTACCGAATCGGTAATAATGCATCCCTTTCCATTCATTCCTATGGGCCTGGAGGCCCATAGGAATGAATGGGAAGCCAGTTACTATTACCGATTCGGTAAATACCGAATCGGTAATAGGGGAGGCATTATCATGGGTGGCAGGGTGTCACATTGACACCCTGTTGCACCCCTGATTCGTGCATGTGTGCACATGTGGCGCACATACATGCCCTAAGGGCATGTATGTCTGCCACATGGCACTTTACAAATAGCACAAAAATGCTTTTTGAAAGGTATTCGTCATTTACCATCAACTTGTAGTTGGTGGTAAATAACGAATCCAGACACCAATAATGCACTCACTTGAGTGCCCCCTACATAGCATTTCTGGATTCGGTATTTACCGAATCGGTATTTTACCGATTTCTTAAAATTCCGATTCGGTAAATACCGAATCCAGAAATCAGCCACCTACATCTCAAGTGCCTCAATACCGGTCGGTAACGGGATATTTACCGATTTTCGTCCGCTACCGACCGGTATTGAGGTACCTACATATGGCCCTAAGTCTTCCGTTGGTAGTATTGTCATGTAACTAAGTCTTCCACTGGTCGTATTGTCATGTAATCAAGTCTTCCATTGGTAGTATTGTCGTGTAACTATGTCTTCCACTCGTAGTATTGTCATGTAACTATGTCTTCCATTGGTAGTATTGTCATGTAACTAAGTCTTCCACTGGTCGTACTGTCATGTAACTAAGTCTTCCCTTGGTAGTGTTGTCGTGTAACTATGTCTTCCACTCGTAGTATTGTCATGTAACTAAGTCTTCCATTAGTAGTATTGTCATGTAACTAAGTCTTCCATTGGTAGTATTGTCATGTAACTAAGTCTTCCATTCGTAGTGTTGTCGTGTAACTATGTCTTCCACTCGTAGTATTGTCATGTAACTATGTCTTCCATTGGTAGTATTGTCATGTAACTAAGTCTTCCATTGGTAGTGTTGTCATGTAACCAAGGGCCAGATGCATCAAAGGGTTTTGCCCATTCTGTGTCTATGGGACACTTTGGTCATGCATGTGGCACGAAGTCTTCCACTGGTTTGTGCTGCCATTGATGGCAGCCGAGGTCCTAATGTTAGTACCGGCAGTTGAAGTAACTGGCTTTCGCTGAAAGTATTAGTACCAATGAGAGGCATTCCTGTGCTTGTATTGTGGTATTAGCATTTATACTTACTGGTGGTACCAACACTGGTATGGATCAAGATACGAAGACGTGCACTAGTGGTACTGACATCGATGGTGATTGGGTTAGAAAGATCTAATAGTGACTCTGTTAATAAGAGTGCCCCGTGATACTGAGGCAATGTCGGTGGCTAGGAGATTATGACTTGCACTGGCATGGATGTTGATTCAGCAAATTGCCAGAGTTAGCAGAAGTGACGTCACATGCCCTCTAACCATCGCTGACATCACACAGATGACCTCCTGAGCAGCCTCGGAGAAGAGCTAAGATTGAAAACAACAGAAAGTAGCCAGAGCTCTGTAGAGCGCTGTTCACAAACTGTTCGAATACTGCCTTTGGGACCCCTGAGCCCAGAGGTGGCAAGGGCAGTGCCAGGGGTGTTAAAGAGCAGGCCGGGTACCAGCCATTGCTGTCTTTTCCTACGCCTACCTGGCTTCTGCAAGGAAAGAAAAAGCAAGGCTGTTGAAACAACATTGGTTTCCATAGACCACTACTTGCGTTCTAGATAGATTTTGCTTATCTTCTTAAATGAAAAAAGTTGCTTTCCTAGAAATGGTGCTTAGTTGTGGCCTTAAAATGTACAACGTCACATTAATGTCCTCTTCCCGCCAGTATTGAGCAAAAAAATGAAGTGGCCATTGAGTCTGCCTGCCGGGGGTGTCCAGGTGTTTGCAGTTACCAGGGGAGTGACCTGCTGGTGACACTGACACATGGACTTCACTGTGATGAACACATCTTGTGATGGGCCATGTGACAAGAACTGTGACCTGCTTCAGCCGAAACTAGTTGCTGCCAACGAGCTGGCTGCTGTGCTGCAGAGACTCTATGCCCACATCAGTTCAGCTGTGCAAAGACAATTCTAAATATTTTGGGGCAATATTTGGAGTATCTGCAGGGAATCCTAGATTCCCCACAGATGCTTCCCTGTGCTTTTTGATACAGGCCAGAAGCAGACTCTTGAAGTTTTCTGCCTTCTCGCGACAGCTGATATCACCGCTAGCCTTCTTTCTATAAGATGTGGCCCCCCGTATCAAGATGCACAAGTTAGTGGGGTTGATTGCTCTATTACTCACTTCTTGTTTAAGCTTCAGAACTCTCCCTCCTTCTATAAAATGTCAATCATTGTTCCTCTTTCAAAAGAAAAGACCGAATGCTGAGTATGCTCTTCCCACCAATGTCGGATTTAGCTTCTCCCTCTTCTAGCCAAATTACTGGAGAAAGCGGTCCTTACTCAATTATTCAGCTTTCTAGAAACCCACGAGATCTTAAAACTGCTTGGTCAGGGTTTCATCCAGCTCACAGGACTGACACCCTTCCGGTGGTGTCTGGTGACGCGGCGCAAGAATCTGGCCCCCGTGGTGTGATCCTCTTAGACCTGTCTTCAGCTGTTGACATGGTCACCCACAGCATTCTCATCTCGCGACTGGGTAATTTGGGTACTAGATCAGGTGCCTTCGACTGGATTCTCTCGTTATTGATTGGACCACATCAGGTAGACTCCCTCGTTTTGAACGGTGGGGTCCCTCAGGGCTCCCCCTTAAGCCCGGCCATGTTCAACAAATGTATTACTCTTGTTGCTTCTTTTATTTCGTAATTTGATTTATAGTTTTTTCTTATGCAGGAGATAAGCAACCGAGTACATGCCTCATCCACCCTCCACAAAACTGCCTCACTGCTGTGGCCAGCTGGATGACAATAACTATAAATTTTCTGAAAAGCAATAAAAAATGCTTATTACGCAAATATCAAGCGAAGAGAATTCCATGTTTTAGCAGCATCGCTGGAGGAAAAACTGACCTTAAATGCGACTGTTCAGGATCTAGGTATAGAAAAACCGTACAGATCTCGTTGGAGTGTCCCCATGAAGAAGGCTAGTGGAGATCTCCACGACCACTGGGTCTTGTCAGGTCATAAGAAGCTGGGTTTTAGCAGGGTTCAATCTCATAAATTTAGCTGACATCCACTAATCGGTCAAAGACAAACCTTCTGCCAAAGCAGAAGTTTGAAGCATGGTGCGAGATTGAGAAAAGATTCATTGGGTGTCATCAGCGTACATATAAAATCTGCTCCCGACACGGTGGAGAAGGTGATTCTGTGGACGCTAGTAAACGTTAAATAAAGGGGGGGGGGGGGGCTATCCATCCGGAGGGAACACCACAATTGAAGTGTTTGTTTTTGGTGTTATGCCCTGAAAGAAAGTAGAGTATCAGACCAATAGAGAATTGTCAGAAATGATCGCACCCCTTCCCCCCCACCCCGGAGCACAGTCCTTTAATGCCTGCATTAGCCAGCCTAGTAGCGAGGATGGTGTCGAAGGCTGCTGAAAGGTCCAAAAGAACAAGCCCCCTATATCACCACTGTCTACCCGTCTGCTTAGTCATCCAGTACTGAGGCCACCACCAGCTCAGGACTTCAATCAGGGTGGGAGCTTGCTTGAAAAAGGTCCACTAAGATCTTCTGCTTAAAAAAACACCAATTTTTTCCAGGAGTTTAACCCAAAATGGGAGATCTGAAATTGTTTGTATTAAAGGACTCTGAGACAACGCGTGCAGGAGTTTTTAACAATAGCAATTTTACAACTAACAGAGAATATGCCATTGACAAGTGAGATACCGAAGGTGGATGAAAGCGTTTTTGTTACCAAAAGGCCTATAGGCAGCCATTTGGCTGGAGGTCCAGAGGGGAGCCTCGCGATGGTCCAGAGGGGAGCCTCGCGATGGTCCAGAGGGGAGCCTCGCGATGGTCCAGAGGGGAGCCTCGCGATGGTCCAGAGGGGAGCCTCGCGATGGTCCAGAGGGGAGCCTCGCGATGGTCCAGAGGGGAGCCTCGCGATGGTCCAGAGGGGAGCCTCGCGATGGTCCAGAGGGGAGCCTTGTGATGGTCCAGAGGGGAGCCTCGCGATGGTCCAGAGGGGAGCCTCGCGATGGTCCAGAGGGGAGCCTCGCGATGGTCCAGAGGGGAGCCTCGCGATGGTCCAGAGGGGAGCCTCGCGATGGTCCAGAGGGGAGCCTCGCGATGGTCCAGAGGGGAGCCTCGCGGTGGTCCAGAGGGGAGCCTCGCGGTGGTCCAGAGGGGAGCCTCGCGGTGGTCCAGAGGGGAGCCTCGCGGTGGTCCAGAGGGGAGCCTCGCGGTGGTCCAGAGGGGAGCCTCGCGGTGGTCCAGAGGGGAGCCTCGCTGTGGTCCAGAGGGGAGCCTCGCTGTGGTCCAGAGGGGAGCCTCGCGGTGGTCCAGAGGGGAGCCTCGCGGTGGTCCAGAGGGGAGCCTCGCGGTGGTCCAGAGGGGAGCCTCGCGGTGGTCCAGAGGGGAGCCTCGCGATGGTCCAGAGGGGAGCCTTGCGATGGTCCAGAGGGGAGCCTTGCGGTGGTCCAGAGGGGAGCCTTGCGATGGTCCAGAGGGGAGCCTTGCGATGGTCCAGAGGGGAGCCTTGTGATGGTCAGCTTTTGTTGATAACGCCCGAGAAGAGGTTTCTCAAATGGGAGTAAAATGACCTCCCCTCCCTCTAGGTTCCTGGAGACGAGGCTTGTTGCGGAGTAGGTGTTATCTCAGCTGACAGTTTTTCTTACATTAAACATTTTTCTCATGGAAAAATTTGCCAAGGTCCCCACACAGTCTTGTCAAAGGATTCATTTTGATTTGAGAGGCAATTGGCTTATGTAGTGCTTCAATACTTCTTTACAAAGCTTTTCCACATTGAGCGCTTCATCACTGCTTCTATTCCTGTAAACGTTTTGCTTCTCTAATCTGGTGCTCATATTTCTTACACTCACAAAAGGTGCCAGCCCAATGCTAACACGTAACACATCGGCAGTACTTTCAATTCACCTCTTCACTGTGCCCTCCCACGCACAAGCGCAGCTTTCCCGAGCTACCCGGCATGCATGCGCGTCACTCTGCTAAAGCGTCTTTGCACACACGCAGGCGCACTCTAGTTGAGCATGACAGGGCAGACCGGAAGAGGGTACCTCCCACTAAATGATTATCGAGCAGGCCAAAATACCGCAGTCCATTACCTACGAGCTGGCGTCTGGACGGGGCAGGTTTCTTGTGCCGACACCCGAGTTAAACCGTGAGTACTCGACGATCGTTATGGAACATCCCCTTCCGAAGTAAGTCTAAGTAAATATTGCTACTGAGTGTACTACGATACTTACCGATTGTTATGCACATGCTTTTTCCTTCCTTATCACTTTGTCCCTGCAGCCCAAGAAGGTGCGGGCACCCTACGCCTTTAGCTCTTGGAGCACTGTTAGCTCCCCTTTTAGGTAAGTATGGATAAAAGCCTTAAGCACACGCACCGAGGACTTTTACTTGTTTTGTCTATTCCAGCAGGACGCTGTTACCTACTTTTCTACACTAGCCCAAGCAGCACAGTCGGGCAGAGAGTGGTCTTGACGTAAAGCGCATCACCCCGATAGCCGGTGTTTGTTTTTTTGTTTTTACTGCTCACCTGTACGCTGCATACTACCACCTACCACCTCCACCCTGCAGATACCTGCGATCCTTGTGACATTCTGGAGTATGTGGGAGGAGGTGTTGACCGGACAGCCGCATAGTTTGTGCCTATGCCTGGGGCGCCCCTCCTGTCATGCTCCCCTATGCAATGACTCAGGATTTGCTCAAATGGGGTAAACTCACCACAAGGAGGCACCTTGACGAGTTCTCTAGACAATGCACCTGAGACTTGTGTTTCTTTCTCTTGTTTCCTCTCCCACTATCCATTCTAGGTCACGATCAAGAGGGCATACCTGACTAGTAAGTCATAGCCGCGACTCTTAATACAATAGGAAGCTGTTCCCCCCTTGAAAATTTAGAGGGCTAATGGCACCCCTCTAATGTTACTACCTTTGTGCACTCACATCACTCCACTTCACCACTGGTCCTGATGAAACGCCAGGGATCTTTCAGACCGACATAGGTGTGAAACATGTCGACCTTATAAAGTTACCCGGGCACATTACGCCTCTGCTGGTAACTCCCAACCTACGGGTTTTTTACCCTGCCAAAGGGCACATGTAGTTTCCAGGGCCACTTGAGCCTATGACACTACACCCTGATCTACATGCTTAGAACTGGGTCAACCTTGCACAACCCATAACGTGATATATATTTTTTGGGGGTAAAGTCATCTCTCCACTCATTCTCCACCAAAGCTCCATTCATTACACTATCAATTTGATTGGTCAAGCAAACTTTCTCATCTTCCTCTGCAACATTTCATCCGATCCATCCAGGGGCGTTCTGGGCAAAAATTCCACTACCAAATTATTTTTGCCCACTACATAATCATATAATTATATTCTTGTAGTTGGTATTGCCACTTAGTAATCCTGGGTGTGGCCTTATTTCCACTCTTTGTGCTGAATAAGTCAATTAGGGGTTTATGGTCAGTGTAGAGGATAAAAGGCACCCTCCACACGTATGTGGAAAGTATTGTGTTCCCCACCATTATCCAATGCCTCCTTTTCGATGTTAGAGTAGGTGTGTCCAGCTCGACGGAGTGCTCTTAATGCAAATGTTACAACATCTCCCATCATCTCTTCTCTGCATTAGAACATAACAAATGTCAAACTTACTGACATCCATAACAATAACACTAACATTGTTGGTCTTGTCGAGTTTGAACAGTTCTGCAGAAGCTGTCTCTGCGTATCCTATCAAAGGCATTCAAACACCCCTCTTCATATAATGTACCATTTTTTTGTACATTTCTTAAGGGATTGGTTTCTTTAGTGAAGGGGCTAACAACTTTTGCAGAAAATTCGGCCAACCACAAGAAGGACCTTAACTGGTCATTGTTGGAAGAAGCTGGGGCCTCAGCAATGGTTTTCAACTACTTTATTTTGGGTCTAACTCCACTCTTGGATCTGTGATGACCCAAGTAGTCCACACCAGTTTCTTCAAATGTATACTTATCAAACTGGAGCGTCAAACCCTCTGTCTTGTAAAATGGTTGCTCCACATTACTCTCAAACACAATAAGTCATTTTGGAAATACCGAACACCTACACAATCTTTGAACATCTCCCTCATGAGCCTTTGGAATACAGAGGATGCGGACACTAAGGCAAATGGCATGCGCTTGAAAGGCAAAGCTCTCCCAAGTGTCACAAAGGAGGTAAGGTGTCTGTTTTCCTCACATCAAGTCAAGAAGAGAGGGGGGACCAGGAGCTAGTTAATGGTCCAGTGCCCGCGCTCCAAAGTAGACCATGAAGTAATCAAAAGGGGGGCACTGTTCCAGAGTGAGTGTTGCAGAAAGTCAGACCCTCACTAAATGGAAAGACAAAGACGGAAAGGAGTAAGAAAGAAGGGTACTAGGTCAAGGACGTTATGAGAAAAGTGGGGAAAAGACAAAAATTGTCTCTTGTTGCCCTCACACACCCCGAAGGATGTCATGCTTCATCATTGGGCAGTTTCGCTTCATCGGGCCGGCGGTGCAATGCCATACGTGTCCCCCGAAGGGTCTCTTTAGCGGAGATCTTTTAGAGAGCTGCCAATGGGTGCATGTGGGTGTGTGGGTAAAGTCCTCTGTGAAGGGTGATATTGTGCGTGCAGTGCGTAATAAAACTGCCTGAGGGTTACCAAAAAAGAGTTTAATGGAGAGGTACCCTTGGCAGGGTAAAAATCCAGTAGGTTGGGAGTTACCAGCAGAGGCATAATGTGCCCGGGTAACTTTATACGGTCGACATTTTTCACACCTATGTCAGTCTGAAAGATCCCTGGCGTTTCATCAGGACCAGTGGTGAAGTGGGAGTGATGTGAGTGCACAAAGGTAGTAACATTAGAGGGGTGCCATTAGCCCTCTAAATTTTCAAGGGGGGGGGAACAGCTTCCTATTGTATTAAGAGTCGCGGCTATGACTTACTAGTCAGGTATGCCCTCTTGATCGTGACCTAGAATGGATAGTGGGAGAGAAAACAAGAGAAAGAAACACAAGTCTCAGGTGCATTGTCTAGAGAACTCGTCAAGGTGCCTCCTAGTGGTGAGTTTACCCCATTTGAGCAAGTCCTGCGTCATTGCATAGGGGAACATGACAGGAGGGGGGCCCCAGGCATAGGCACAAACTATGCGGCTGTCCGGTCGACACCTCCTCCAACATACTCCAGAATGTCACATGGATCGCAGGTATCTGCAGGGTGCAGGTGGTAGCTGGTAGTATGCATCGTACAGGTGAGCAGTTAAAACAAAAAAACAAACACCGGCTATCAGGGTGATGCGCTTTACGTCAAGACCACACTCTGCCCGACTGTGCTGCGTGGGTTAGTGTAGAAAAGTAGGTAACAGCGTCCCGCGGGAATAGACAAAACAAGTAAAAGTCCTCGGTGCCTGTGCTTAAGGCTTTTATCCATACTTACCTAAAAGGGGAGCTAACAGTGCTTCATGAGCTAAAGGCGTAGGGTGCCCGCACCTTCTTGGGCTGCAGGGACAAAGTGATAAGGAAAGAAAAAGCGTGTGCATAACAATCGGTAAGTATCGTAGCACACTCAGTAGCAATATTTACATAGACTTACTTCGGAAGGGGATGTTCCATAACGATCGTTGAGTACTCACGGTTTAACTCTGGTGTCGGCACAAGAAACCTGCCCCGTCCAGACGCCAGCTCGTAGGTAATGGACTGCAGTATTTTGGCCTGATTTAAGTGCTCGATAATCATTTCGTGGGAGGTACCCTTTTCCGGTCTGCCCTGTCATGCTCAACTAGAGTGCGCTTGCGTGTGTGCAAAGACGCTTTAGCAGAGTGACGCGCATGCATGCCGGGTAGCTCAGGAAAGCTGCGCTTGTGCGTGGGAGGGCACAGTGAGAGGTGAATTGAAAGTACTGCCGATGTGTTACGTGTTAGCGTTGGGCTGGCACCCAATAAAGTGTTGGTCCTGAACACATATAGTGTGTAACAATATGCGGCACAATATGTGACAGGCGCACATAGGGTTGATGGGTAGGAGGTACTTAATATAGTGTTAGCGCTGAACTGGCACCTAGTACCCTACAATTCCTGATCAAGTGTGATGTGTAGCGTAATGTGTCTTGTCAGATGAAAGACGCAAATAGGGTAAATTGGCAGGAGGTATGCCATCTCGATGCGGGGTACCCCCAAGCCCAAGTATGAGTTTCACATGGGTGATAATTAAAGATTCCTCAATACAGTTACACGCGTGTGCATGTGTACAGGGGGAAGATGTATTTACAGAAGGTGCCAAAGGTGCACAGCGTGGGTGCGGTGGAGATGTGGCACCACGAACGTGTAGTAAGGTATGATAGATGGTCTTGCATGGCTGCTATGCCCAGTGGCAGTCATATCATGGCAACACACCTCAATAGCTAGTCTCGTGGGTGCGAGGCAGGGAGAGAGGCCGTGGAGAGGTTACAGCTCTGACCAGGGGATTTCATCATTCAGGCCTTGTGTATTGGTACGAAGGCGATTGACCCACCGTTGTTCGCGTCGTAATAGCGAGGAACTATCCCACCCTGGGTTGGCCTCTAGAATGGTCCAGTGAATGGACTCACATGGGTGCCCTTTGTCTATGAAATGGTTGGTAAGCTTGGTAGCTGTGCGGGCTCATCTCACGGTACTCTTGTGCTCACTGATCCTCTTTGTGATCGCTCTTGTTGTCATCCCAACATAGTACAGGGCACATGGGCATGTAATGAGATGTATACAATTGGTAGTATTGCAATTTGTATGTTTGCGTTGTTCCCATACAAAATTACCCAATTGTAGTGGCTTTGTATGTCTCGTGGATGAGCATGCCCCACATGTGCCCGCACGGATAGTGTCCTGTGACCGCAGGGAGATTCCACAGAGTGGTTTCCTTGGCCGTCTGCGGTGTGCGTGTTTTCCTCACATAACACCACCTGATGGTAGGCAGCAGACATATCAAATGTTATGAACACTGAAGCACCTCCAAAAGGACTTAACATATCACAACGTACGCCCAACCATCATATCGTGGAGTGACGGTAACGGTGTCATGCTGTCCTGGTTTTAACTTGCAATCTGTATTATCCTGGACATGAAAAAGTGCCCTACCACCCAAACCATTTTTGTCACTAGGAACAAAAGGAAAACATCAGATATTGGTGACATGGCTTTAATTCTATATGGTTTGCAATGTCTGAGCAAACAGAGCAACATACATTCCTAGCCCTCGTTCAGTCATTTAAATAAACATTACACAGCACCTGAGACATCTGAGAGAGAAAGCATACTCACAAAACTTAATATGAGAGTACATTGGTTGCATCATCGCCCAACATGAACATTTGACTCCAAACGGGCACCCTTCTCGAATAAAGTCTACCTAGGGTAGCTCCTGGTCTTTAGAGAAAAGGCAGCATTGAGATGGATATAATGCGTGCAATGTTCAGAGTCCCGCCTTCCTAGTGTCTTGTATTTAGTGTAATCTTTCCCTGAATGCTGTTGCTACCGCCACCAATCAAAAAAATGTGCATGGTCACATCCTTGCCAGGTAGCCCAGCCTTCGGTGAAATGAGGCTAGCACTTCAGTGAATTGATAAACAGTGATGCCTCTGGCTGGTACTTCTTGGCGCCCCTCAAAGTGTTCAATGTCACCTCCTTCTCTTTGCCCAAGTCAGCTTTGGAACATAGGACATGTAGTGTGACCCAGGCGTGTGATCCAGCCCGGGGCTGTTCAAGCGAGCCACCAGTAGACGTGCCCAGAGATCTCTGAAGAACGCCAAAAAGGGCGCTAAGCACGACTGCCTCAGACTGGGAAGTGCATACAAGGTAAGTAGCGTTCAGAGCGTTTTATACACTTTTGGTCCAAATGTCACATGTTCTGGGCTCTGCCCTGTACGGTCTCTTTTAGTTTTGGAAAGTAAAAAATCGTTGTCGTGATAACCTGCCTTATGAGGCCCGAAGTGGTAAGAGGTGGCTGCCAAATATTTACTGACCTACGACCTGGACCTTCCCATGTTCCATCTTGTTTTAGAGGAACAAAGTGTTTCAGATCTGGACTCTGCCTAAATCTCTTAAAATAAAGCTTGTTGTGAGGTCTCACAGACAGCTAGTGGAGGGGTGGAAAAGGGGTTAAATACCCCCCCCCCATTTCTGGGACCTCTAACCTTGAGTGAGAAGAGGCTAGGTCTGGGGGGGCTCCACCTCGTCCATGAATGCCCTCTCTTTCTGTCTCCCTTCAAGGAGCATAGGGACCACTGCAATGGGGTGTAGGCACCATCTGTCGGCCTAGGCATACATAGTCTCCCTTGAGGTGGTGAACGTCTCCGAGTGTGTCTCACATACGCATGTATGTAATGCCCCAAAGTGTACATTTTGGCTAGGGTGGAGGGGGGTGGGGGGTCAAGACATCACTTCGGCACCTTGCTGCTCGCCCAGGTGTGGCTCATACTCAACCTAGTTCGTCTGTCCTTACCTCCTGCAAACTCAACGTGGGATTGGTCCATCACTCAGTGACTGACAGACTAAAGAGTTCAATCCATACTTCAGCTGTCCTCTAAAAGCACTTAAACAGCCGCCCATTATAACTCGCATGTTTGAAACCTCAGGACTGCTTATATTCTTATCCCAATCCTTCCCAGTGCAATTCAAAATGCCTTTATATCAAATATATTGTTGTCCATATTTCCATTTACTTTCTTTGAGTGAGAGCCATTCCTTCCATCTGCTTCTAACCCCAGTATCTTAAAAATGAACTCCTTAGAACAGATGTGGCACCGTCACCACCACCGATAACCCCATGACCGAGGAATTAAGAGTTACAGCCAGAATGCTAAATTCACTTACGGAAAATTTAGCATTCATTTTCAAAATGGCGGCTGACGGCTTCACGGCCAAGTATCATCAAGCAGGCAAGTGGAAGCCGGGCTGGAATGAGAGGGCCTCTGCGGCTCAAGAAATGCAAATGGAAGGCATGGTGGCTGTGGTATAATCTGTCTCGACAGGAGAAGGATTTCGTGGTGAGGCAGAGAAGGCGACGACCTGGAGCTTTGGCATAGAGTTCTGTTTGGAAGGTTTCTCCAGCCTGTTTCAACGGAGTGCCACCATGGTGCACCACACGGGTGTTAAGAAGCGATGTACCACCTTCGAGTCACAACATGGCGGCCAGGTCTTCGCGGCCCATCTCGAGCATGAGGTCGTAGAGCGTACCCACCGTCGCCTTCGAAATCTTACACTGCCGAGAGGGAGACAAGAGACAAGTCATTATAGATACAGCAAAGAGAGATTGTGTGAGCTTGTGTCAGAAGTTGTTTGTTGGTACGCTACAGCTATTACGTGGACAATATCAGAGAAGTACACAAAGTAACATTCATTGCTAAGTAACACAAGCTTCTGAACTGCATAACTCAAACATATTTTATATGAACTTATGTAATGCGCCTTCTGCTGTTGGTGTTGCCTTGAAGGACCATTTTGGTTCAGATGTACTAAATTTTTTTATTTAGGGTAAAATGATCGCTATCTGTATAGCGCAATCAATTTTTACGTACATTGTTTTTTTTTAGCTGAATAATGTATGCAAAGTTGTAGGGCAGCACTCCACAAACACCAATAGGAACGAATTCAGACCTGCTGCTGCTAATATGACATAGAGTAACACAACCTAGCAATGAGTGGAATACTAGTGTCAAATAAAAACAGAGGCAAAAACTGGGCAGAAGATGTGGTAGCTGTTAGACCTGTCAGCCCTTTGGGTGGTCCCTCCTCATCATTATTTATTTTGTCCCACTTTTGCCTCAAACCCTGTTTGAATTTTTCCTTTTTGGGAACCACCAGACTTTTTAGTGTTGCTGCAGATTCAGGGAGCCATTTTAGCTACCCCTGAAACTTCTGTCTGAGGGCCTGGAGCACAAAATGGTGGCCACCTGTGACATCACCAGCATCCACTGGAACCTGCCAGCACCTTCCAGAACATTCCAGAACCCTGTGACAGTTGGAGGCGGTTTAGAATGTTGGGAAGCTAAGACAGAGAGTTGGCAGTTGGAGCTGGCAGTTGGCACCTGACTGGTGAAGAGAGAGCAGCAGAAACTTGAAGGAGGAAGGAGTGAAGCAGCAGGGGTGGAAACTTGTGCCTGGAGTGGGGTCCATAAACCCACCCTTGATACTAGTCCCTACTGACTGAGCCCAACCTGGAGCCCTGTGTGGGAAGAAGCAAGAAAAACCATCCTAAGGACCTGGACAGCAGGAACAGGCCTTAGAGACAGAGAACAGCAAGATCCTGACCTGGAAACTGGTTTCCCTGGAGTCCGACGTCGAGTAGCCTGAGACCTGGAGCCCGAGGTGGAGAAGCGGCGCCGACTGGAAAGCGGACGTCGTACCCGGAGCCGCCAGAGGTCGAGAGAGGGCGCCGTCAGAGGTCGTGAGGAGTACCAGAGGTCGAGGAGGAAGTCACCCGAGGTCGAGTGAGCGGCGTCATCGGAGGAGTGAAGTCCGCCCTCCGGAGTCGTCGGAGACCAAGGTGAAGTGTACCGGAGGTCGGGAGTGAGGATCGCACTCCGGAGTCGCCGGAACCTGAGAGAATCGTGCCGGAGGTCGGGAGTGGAGGTCGCACTCCGGAGTCGCCGGAAACCTAAGGAGAGGAGCACCGGAGGTCGGGAGTGAGGATCGCACTCCGGAACCGCCGGAAGTCGACAACGAGTCAAGGCCGGCCGACGTCATCGAAGTTGAGGTCGCCATCGGACCGGAGCCGCCCGAGGTCGACATCGAGTAAAGACTGCCCGACGTCATCGAATCGGAGGTCGAGATCGAACCGAGGCCGCTGACATCGAAACCGGAACCGCCTACCGGAGTCGTCAAGAACTGACATTGCGCCGAGGCCGCCGACATCGAATCGGAACCGCCTCACGGCGTCGACACGACTCCAGCGGCGTCGGAGCATCAGAAAAAGGGCAGTAAGTGGAGTAGAGGGCGCCTAAGGCCCTGTGGAGACCTGAGAGACTGCTCTAAGGGGCTAGGGAGGTGCTGGAACCAACCTGACTGTGCCAGGGGTGAGCTGGGACTAATCTAGAGAGGTTGTGTGGAGGGAGAGGGCCAGGTCTCTGGTATTCCCCCCTTGATCTACCTCAGTTTAGGCCTCAGCCTTGTCCAAGCCAGGGAGTAGACACCCTCAAGCCTTCCACATCCCCACAAGCTGTGCCTGGGCCAAATCAGCCCTTAGGAATTCAAAAGTGATCTGATTCTATGAGTGTCACTGTCAGCTTTTAAGTATTTATTAGGGGCACTGTATTTATTGTATTTAACCTATTTATTGCTTCACTGTATTTATTGGTCCACAGTATTTATTGATGCACAATATTTATTGGTTACAGTATTTATTGCCTCAGAATATTTAATTGCCTGTATGTATTGCACTTTTATTTATGCCTTCAGTATTTATGATCACCCCTATTTATTGAATCATTAAGCCAGTATTTATTTGACCTGCACTATCCAAAAAGTTTGTATATTGTGATTGTTATTTATTTTATCCAATCAGCAACTAAGAGAAAAAGAAGATAAAGAAAGATATTTTCATAATTTTTACGGTGTAGAGTCGTTTTTGGAACGGATGCACGCATGGTTATTGTATGGGTATGTCGTATGCTTAGCACGGAGCCTGATTCCTGACCACTCGAGCCAAGCTACCACAGTGTGTTCCGGAAGACCACCACCACCCTTTCAGAGTGGGAGTGTGGTTTTCCAACATAAATTGGTGTTCAGTGGTGGGATAGAGCTGTGCCTACGTATACTCAACAATAACTGTGGGTAGTCCATAGGCCTACACCGGGAGTTTTCTCAAAGCGGCCTTCCTAATTGTGGGTTTTTGTTTTTTCCAAATTTACTCTGGTGGTGGGAGGAGGTATTATTAAAGGTACCCCCCTGCATAGTTACTGCACAAAACCTGTCCTCTGACCTGAGTGGGCGAGATGGAGTTTGTACTAGAAAATCTAGAAACGTACACTGTGGCCCAACTCAGGGAGTTTTGCCAGCGGGAGGGGGTGTACTGTCCCCCAGGAGCAAAGAAGGGTGCACTCCAAACCAGCTTAAGGGCTTGGGGGGAGGCACGCCGAGAAAGCAAGGCTGAGGAGGAGGACAGGGATAGAGAGCCTGACACCGAGGGGGCTGAGATGTACCAACCTGAGGTGGGGAACCTGTCAGCGGGGCCCAGAACCATTTCTAGGAAGGGCAGCAGTGCCTCTAGCGGTGGCTTGTCTGAAGTGGAGTTAACAGACCGGAGGGAGAAAAGACAGCTCACATGGGACTTAGCAAGGCTAGAGAAGGAGAAGGAGGAGCAGAGGATGGCCCATGAATTACGACTGAAAGAAATAGATCTTCAGATCCTGAGAATCGGGGCACAACCTGTTCCTAATGGTGGCAGCCAAACCCAAGAGATCACCAGGGAACCTAAACCATACCTGCCAAAGGACATATTAGCTAGCTATGGAGTGGGCGACGATATCGCCAAGTGGCTAGCGGCCTATGAGGTCTCGTTGAGGGCCCATGGGGTTCCAGAGAAGTACTGGGGAGGGGGATTGTACAAGTACATGCCTCCAGCTGGTAGGGATGCTTTATTGGCCCTCGAAGAGGATGAGCAGACCCACTACCCCACCATGAAACTGGCGCTCATAAGGAAGTTTGGACTAACACCCGAAAAGTACAGACAGAAGTTCAGGGGTAGTCACAAACTGGGCACACAGAATTGGGTGGACTTCCTGGACTATGCAAAGAAGGCACTGGAAGGTTGGATTCAGGGCAGTGAAGTGAGGAACTACGAGGGGTTGTTTGACCTAGTACTGAAGGAACACCTGCTCGAGAAATGTTTCCCTGAACTGCGGCAACACCTGGTGGATAGCAAGCTGACCAGTCCCCGGAAGCTTGCTGAGGAGGCGGACATTTGGGCTAGTACCCGGGTGTCCACAAGGGGGACTGGAGGGGATACTCAAAAGGCCGGACAGGGCGCCCCCCAGAAGAAAGAGGGAGGGGAAAAGAAAAAGGAGTTCTCCAAAGGCCCCCAAAATAACTTCCAAGGGAAGGGAACAGGATTCACCCCTAGGGCTAACCCACCCAGAAACCCTAATCCTGGCCAGAGTCAGCAGCCAAGGGTTGTCCATTGCTATGAGTGCGGTGGCGTTGGACACTATAAAGGAGATCCGAAGTGCTTGAAACGACCACCCCCTCCCACTGGAGGAAAGACCCCCGGAGTAGCTAGTGTAGTGCTCGGGGAGGAGATGCCCTTAACTAAGGGAAGGGAGTGGGCGGGTGTCACTTTAGTGTCCCTGGGAGAACGGGAGATGGTTCCTAAGATCCAGGTGCCCGCAAATACCGCAAAGTATGGGCAGTGGGTCACCATCAACGGCCAAAGAGGGGAGGCTCTGAGAGACACAGGAGCCAGTATGACTATGGTGCGTAGCCAACTGGTGTCTCCAGAGCAGGTAATTCCCGATGTACTCCACCCAGCCGCGATGGCTGACGGCAGAACAGGCCACTATCCCGTGGCCGAGGTTCCCTTTGAATGGGGGGGGGTTGCAGGTTCACTTCGAGTTGCCGTAAGCCCTGCCGTGCCAGTCGATTGTCTGCTGGGGAATGACATGGAGCACAACGCTTGGAAAGAGGTGGAATACCGGACTCACACCGAGATGCTGGGTACACCTGACTGGGCCTGTGTTAGCACAAGGTCCGCGACTACCCGAAGAGGGAGTTCATTTCGGCTGGAGCCTGGAACAAAGGCCCAGCCAGCTGCCAGTCAAGGGAAGAACCGAGGACAGGAGGAGCCTGCCTCGGCGTCCCCACCCCGTAGGACGGATAGGCCACCGGAGGTGGTGGACCAGGAGTCTGCGGTGGGGGACGTTACCAACCTGGAGGACCTACCCATCCCGGCCGAGTGGCATGTGGAGGGAGGCCCGTCCAGGGAGGAATTCTGCCAGGGCCAGAGGGAGTGCCCTACCCTTGAGGGGCTGAGGCGACAGGCCGAAGCCCAGGCAGCAGGGAACGTTGAAGGGAACTACAGTGTTTACTGGGAGGATGGCCTCCTCTACAGTGAACCCAAGGCACCCCTACATGGATCGTCACGAGCCTTGGTAGTTCCTCAATGTTATCGAGCCTTCCTTCTGGAGTTGGCTCACGAGATACCATTGGCAGGACACCTGGGGCAAGACAAGACCTTCGCCCGTCTTGTCCCACACTTTTATTGGCCTCAGATGAAAGTGTCGTCCGATACCTACTGCCGGACATGCTTGTCTTGCCAAGCCAGTGGGAAAACAGGGGTGAAGCTGAAAGCTCCCCTGGAACCACTTCCTGTCGTTAGCACCCCCTTTGAAAGGGTGGGAATCGACATTGTGGGTCCGTTAGATCCACCGACTACAGCTGGTCACAGGTTTATCCTGGTTCTGGTGGATCATGCCACACGGTACCCAGAGGCAATACCTCTGAGGACCATAACAGCACCTGTTGTGGCTAGGGCCCTGATGGGAATCTTTACCCGAGTGGGTTTTCCCAAGGAAGTTGTGTCCGACAGGGGGACCAACTTCATGTCAGCGTACATGCGGGCCATGTGGAAGGAGTGTGGAGTGACATACCGGTTCACCACTCCTTACCACCCCCAGACAAATGGTCTGGTGGAGAGGTTTAACAAAACCTTGAAGGGCATGATCAGAAGTCTGCCTGAAAGCCTGTGGAGGAAATGGGACGTCCTCCTACCCTGTTTACTTTTTTCCTACAGGGAAGTGCCACAGAAGGGAGTGGGCTTCAGCCCCTTCGAGCTTCTGTATGGGCACCCTGTACGTGGACCTCTCAACCTGGTGAGAGACGGATGGGAAAGAACTCCCAGAAAGCTTCCCCAGGATGTGGTGAGCTACATGCTGGCCTTCCGGAGCCAAATGGCTAAGTTGTGGAAGCAAGCTTCTGACAACTTGGAAGCCAGCCAAGCAGTGATGAAGGCGTGGTATGACCACAATGCTCACCCGGTGGAGTTGGAGCCTGGCCAGAAGGTGTGGGTGATCGAACCAGGAGAGCTTAGTGCCCTCCAGGATCGCTGGTCAGGACCCTTTGAGGTGTTGGAGAAGAAGGGTAAGGCTACCTACTTGGTGGACCTGAAGACCCCTCGTCAGCCCCTGCGGGTGCTGCATGCCAACCGCCTCAAACCCCACCACGAGAGGCCCGAAGTCATCTTGATGATGGTGACTGACGGAGGAGAGGACGTGGAAAGCGAGCCTCTCCCTGATCTGTTTGCGTCTCAAGAGAAGGATGGGTCGGTGGAGGGAGTGATTCTCTCCCCATCTCTAACTCCTGAACAGCAGGAGGACTGTCGCCAGGTCCTGGGGCAGTACTCTTCGTTGTTCTCCCTTGTCCCGGGTAGGACTCACCTGTGCGTCCATGACGTGGACACAGGAGACAGCCCACCTGTGAAGTCCAAGATCTACCGGATGTCAGACAAGGTGAAGGCCAGCATTCATAGTGAAGTCACTAAGATGCTGGAGCTAGGAGTGATCGAACCTTCTAGCAGCCCCTGGTCCAGTCCGGTGGTGTTAGTACCAAAAGCTGCACCACCGGGTGCCCAACCAGAACTGAGGTTCTGTGTGGACTATCGGGGACTGAATTCAGTGACCAAAACTGATGCTCATCCGATCCCTAGGGCGGATGAATTGATTGACCGGCTGGGAGCTGCCCAATATCTAAGTACCTTTGACCTTACTTCAGGGTACTGGCAGATCTCTTTGACTGATGGAGCAAGGGAAAGGTCAGCCTTCTCCACGCCCAATGGCCACTACCAGTTCTGTGTGATGCCCTTTGGGCTCAAGAACGCACCTGCCACGTTTCAGCGCCTGGTAAACCAGATCCTCACCGGAATGGAGAGTTTCTCTGCTGCTTATCTGGATGACATAGCCGTCTTCAGTAACAGCTGGGAGGATCACTTGCGTCACCTGCAAGCTGTTCTCCAGGCCCTGAGACAAGCTGGATTGACGATCAAGGCCAGCAAGTGCCAGATCGGGCAGGGGTCGGTAGTGTACCTTGGACACTTGGTGGGTAGGGGAGCGGTGCAACCCCTCCAGGCGAAGATCGAGGCCATCATGGCCTGGGAACCCCCCAAGACACAGACTGAGGTCCGAGCATTTTTGGGCCTCACGGGATACTACCGCCGCTTCGTGAAGGGGTACGGTACCATCGTAGCCCCCCTCACGGAGCTCACGTCCAAGAAACAACCTCGACGGGTAGTCTGGACGGAGGCTTGTCAGCAAGCCTTTGAGAGATTGAAGAAAGCCATGTGCGAGGCCCCGGTCTTAAGGGCCCCAGACTTTTCCAAGGAGTTCATTGTCCAGACAGATGCATCAGAACATGGCATTGGGGCAGTGTTATCGCAACTCAACGAAGAGGGTCTGGATCAACCCGTGGTCTTCCTATCCCGGAGACTACTTCCCAGGGAACAGAAGTGGAGTGCAATAGAGCGTGAAGCCTTTGCAGTGGTATGGGCTCTGAAGAAGTTGCGGCCATACCTGTTTGGCTCGCACTTCCTAGTTCAGACCGACCACAGACCCCTTCGTTGGCTGATGCAAATGAAGGGGGAGAATCCCAAGTTGTTGAGGTGGTCTATTTCCCTACAGGGAATGGACTTTCAGGTGGAACATCGGCCTGGAGTGGACCACGCCAATGCAGACGGTCCCTCAAGGTATTTCCGCCTTAGTGATGAGAACTCCCAAGGGGTTGGGTAGCTCTCCCCACTTTCAGCTGTGGGGGACGCGTGTTAGACCTGTCAGCCCTTTGGGTGGTCCCTCCTCATCATTATTTATTTTGTCCCACTTTTGCCTCAAACCCTGTTTGAATTTTTCCTTTTTGGGAACCACCAGACTTTTTAGTGTTGCTGCAGATTCAGGGAGCCATTTTAGCTACCCCTGAAACTTCTGTCTGAGGGCCTGGAGCACAAAATGGTGGCCACCTGTGACATCACCAGCATCCACTGGAACCTGCCAGCACCTTCCAGAACATTCCAGAACCCTGTGACAGTTGGAGGCGGTTTAGAATGTTGGGAAGCTAAGACAGAGAGTTGGCAGTTGGAGCTGGCAGTTGGCACCTGACTGGTGAAGAGAGAGCAGCAGAAACTTGAAGGAGGAAGGAGTGAAGCAGCAGGGGTGGAAACTTGTGCCTGGAGTGGGGTCCATAAACCCACCCTTGATACTAGTCCCTACTGACTGAGCCCAACCTGGAGCCCTGTGTGGGAAGAAGCAAGAAAAACCATCCTAAGGACCTGGACAGCAGGAACAGGCCTTAGAGACAGAGAACAGCAAGATCCTGACCTGGAAACTGGTTTCCCTGGAGTCCGACGTCGAGTAGCCTGAGACCTGGAGCCCGAGGTGGAGAAGCGGCGCCGACTGGAAAGCGGACGTCGTACCCGGAGCCGCCAGAGGTCGAGAGAGGGCGCCGTCAGAGGTCGTGAGGAGTACCAGAGGTCGAGGAGGAAGTCACCCGAGGTCGAGTGAGCGGCGTCATCGGAGGAGTGAAGTCCGCCCTCCGGAGTCGTCGGAGACCAAGGTGAAGTGTACCGGAGGTCGGGAGTGAGGATCGCACTCCGGAGTCGCCGGAACCTGAGAGAATCGTGCCAGAGGTCGGGAGTGGAGGTCGCACTCCGGAGTCGCCGGAAACCTAAGGAGAGGAGCACCGGAGGTCGGGAGTGAGGATCGCACTCCGGAGCCGACGGAAGTCGACAACGAGTCAAGGCCGGCCGACGTCATCGAAGTTGAGGTCGCCATCGGACCGGAGCCGCCCGAGGTCGACATCGAGTAAAGACTGCCCGACGTCATCGAATCGGAGGTCGAGATCGAACCGAGGCCGCTGACATCGAAACCGGAACCGCCTACCGGCGTCGTCAAGAACTGACATTGCGCCGAGGCCGCCGACATCGAATCGGAACCGCCTCACGGCGTCGACACGACTCCAGCGGCGTCGGAGCATCAGAAAAAGGGCAGTAAGTGGAGTAGAGGGCGCCTAAGGCCCTGTGGAGACCTGAGAGACTGCTCTAAGGGGCTAGGGAGGTGCTGGAACCAACCTGACTGTGCCAGGGGTGAGCTGGGACTAATCTAGAGAGGTTGTGTGGAGGGAGAGGGCCAGGTCTCTGGTATTCCCCCCTTGATCTACCTCAGTTTAGGCCTCAGCCTTGTCCAAGCCAGGGAGTAGACACCCTCAAGCCTTCCACATCCCCACAAGCTGTGCCTGGGCCAAATCAGCCCTTAGGAATTCAAAAGTGATCTGATTCTATGAGTGTCACTGTCAGCTTTTAAGTATTTATTAGGGGCACTGTATTTATTGTATTTAACCTATTTATTGCTTCACTGTATTTATTGGTCCACAGTATTTATTGATGCACAATATTTATTGGTTACAGTATTTATTGCCTCAGAATATTTAATTGCCTGTATGTATTGCACTTTTATTTATGCCTTCAGTATTTATGATCACCCCTATTTATTGAATCATTAAGCCAGTATTTATTTGACCTGCACTATCCAAAAAGTTTGTATATTGTGATTGTTATTTATTTTATCCAATCAGCAACTAAGAGAAAAAGAAGATAAAGAAAGATATTTTCATAATTTTTACGGTGTAGAGTCGTTTTTGGAACGGATGCACGCATGGTTATTGTATGGGTATGTCGTATGCTTAGCACGGAGCCTGATTCCTGACCACTCGAGCCAAGCTACCACAGTGTGTTCCGGAAGACCACCACCACCCTTTCAGAGTGGGAGTGTGGTTTTCCAACAGTAGCCAACACTGCATGTTCTATCAACTCATAATATATTTAACTGTCACGAAAAGTACAGATATTGTGCAGCACACCCTTGAATGGTGTCTTCGTAAAGACAACTGCAGTCCAATTCATGGCTGTAGTACAGAAGTTACATAAGACCGCTTTCGGACTGCGCGCAATGCTACACCGCTTGTAGCTTAACACAAGCATTGCCTTGTTTGCTTTTGTTTTGGCAATGTCATCATCGTGACACAATGTGTTGTAAATATGATGCTGCATTAACTTTGTCACTTTGCGTAACACAAAGACCAGCGAGATCAACAGTAGGGGAACAGAGCAGTTGTATTTTTCATGGGATTAATGCTGGTATTTCAAGACCAGTACCCGCCGGAGCTGTGGGTGACTGCTGGACACTTGTCAAACAGGAGGTGGTGAAGACAGCTGCATTGTGTCTCTACTCTGAAGTACCCCATGAGCATTTTTAACTGTTTTGCTGCATTGTCAAAGTTACTAAATTGTCTATCAAGTAGGCAGGGACCTTTAAGTTTGACAAGTATTCTGGACTTAGTATTTTGGCTCAAAAATACCACGTCCTCCCTCTCAAATGAGTTCAGAGGGGTCCTGTTGACCTCATCTTTCTGTTCTACCTGGTGGAGTTGGCATCTCCACTGAGTCGGGAGATGTTTCGTTCAAGAAGCTCTGACCACTTTCTAGCTCTTTTTCTCATCGTCGGTGAGATGTTGCATGGGAGGTTAGGTTCTGAGTGGTGCGGGGTGGTGTTGATGCTAGATAAACGACCCCCCGCCCCTTGCCCATCCCAGCCCACCCTTGTGCACGTAGCCCAGGGGTCCCTCAGAGATGTTTGAAGACCAGGTTTACCATGGTACCTGGAGCTCCTCTTGTCCGGGAAGTACATCAGCTGTTCGCCCCTGCGTTTCCTGCTCTCCAGGACCTCAGGCATTCAAACTAGTCCCAGGGAAATGCGGTACGCGTGCAAAGGATTTTCTTTGACATCAGTGTTCTCTTTCAATATAAAAAAATAACCTTATAATTTGTGTTTTGACCACCCCATCTAATTTAGACCATCTTACAATAGTGATAATAGATGTTTGTTTTTGGTTTTTTCGAAAGCTCAACATGATAGCTTGAAGGCAAGTGCATCATTATCTTCCAGAATAAATCTATGCTGTGGATTGAGATGTACAATCTACTCCCTATCTCTGGGTTACAAAATACCCTTCTGTCTGTAGAGCATACTTCTCTTTATGCAGTCATAATAGTTCATTTAAAAAACGGATTTCACAACAGGGCCCCCAAAAATATTATTCAATATACACAGTGGCGGCCGGCATGGTATGGTACGATACGGTTGGGGGGTGGGAGGGAGAGCGGGAGTTGAAGAAAAAATTACAGTTCACTTACCTGATCTTGCTGCGTCATTCCTATGTCCCTCACATGACGTGTCTCTTCCAGGAAGCACCCAGGCTCCCCACAGCCAATCACAATGCAGCGTTGTGATTGGTTGGAGCGTCGTGGTTCGGCTCCCAGACAGGGGCTGGGGGCCTGGGCATGTTCTCAACCCAGGCTGTAATGCAGCCTGCATGAAGAACATGCAAAGTGTACATGAAGCTTTGGCCAGCGCGAGACAGCCGGCCAAAGCATCTTGCGCACTTTAGAGTGCAGCAACCCCTCCTCCTCCCCGACATCAGGGGAGCCAAGCCCCGCCCATGATGATACTAAAAACAAAATGATAATAACTGCAGTTATCATTTTATTTTTTTATTTTACACTGCTCCGTGAGCAGTGGGGCGACGCTCCTCCACCTTAGCGGAGGATCAACACTGAATATACATAGTAACGACAATAACCTAGTACTGACAATAGCCAGGTTAACATGCACGCCACCTCTCCCACATTTGTGAACGACCTTTCCTGCTCTGGTGCAACATTGTTCCAGATGTTTGACTCTGCATCCCCTCCTCCCCAAGGTAATCTTTCACATGACATCAGTGCACAATGCCTGTAAAATGGCCATGGTGTTTGAAGCAATCACAACAGGGGCGGCTCCTCCATTAAGGCGCAGGAACGCTGCCCCACTGCTTTATCGCAGTGCGTGAAGCAGAAAATAAAATGGCATTTTAAATACCATTTTAATTTCTGCTTCCCGCGCTGCGAGAAAGCGGAAGACCGGGGTATGCCTGGTTGGGGGCGGGTGGGAGAATATGCCTGGTTGGGGCGGGCAGGTGTGCGGGTCGGGGAGGAATGGCTTGCACCACTCTGAGTACCCTGACTGTTTGGTCGGCCCTGGGGCTGACCAAAGCAGTCATGCGCACTCTACATTTTCTCTGTGTCGGCTGCACTTACCTCCTCACGGCCACCGTCTATCCTCTGTCATTGCTTCTCTCCCGGAGGAGTCACGGGAGCAGGAAGCACACAGGCTCCGCTAAGTCAATCACAACGCTGCAATGCAGCGTTGTGATTGGTCTGAGCCCCGTGGTTTGGCGCTCAGACGGGGACTGCGATGTTCTCCACCCAGGCTGTGTATTACAGCTCGTTGGAGAACATGTTAAGTGCGCATGACTGTTTGGCCAGCACAAAAGTGCATTAACCACTCTTCCCCCTGTCACACCAGCCGCGCCCTAACCCAGACCTGTAGCTACGAAAACTGTTATCATTTTATTTTTCCTTTTTCCTGCTCTGAGAGCAGTGGGGCGACGCACCGCCGACTTAGCGGAGGAGCTGCCTCTGCTAATATGTTGTTATTCAATGCACCACTTACTTGCATTATTTTCAATATCACTGATATGTTATTTTTCAGTGCACCACTTGCTTGCATTATTTTCAATAACACTAATATTGTTATTTTTCAATGCACCACTTACTTGCATTATTTTCAATATCACTAACATTGTTATTTTTCAATGCACCACTTGCATTATTTTCAATATCACTAATCTGTTATTTTTCAATGCACCACTTACTTGCACTATTTTCAATATCACTAATATGTTATTTATCAATGCACCACTTATTAGCATTATTTTCAGTGTCGCTTATTTGCATGATTGTCTGCACCATTTACTTGCATTATATGCAATATCACTAATATATTCTTTTGCAATGTACCATTTACTTGCATTATTTTCAGAATTCACTATAATGGTATTTTTCAATGCACCACTTGCGTTATTTTCTTTGTCGCTCATTTGCATTATTTTTGGCTCAATTTCTTGCGTTATTTTTCAGTACACTCTTTTGAAACCACTAAAATGTTCCTGTGCTCTTTCAGTCCAGTAAATATAAAACCATGCCATACCTCCCATTTCCTCAGCAGTATTTCCGCGGGGTCTTTTTCCGTCTGGTGCCATTTTTTAATGAAGATCATCTCAACGCCCAGATGTTCCGCCAGCCACCTCCAGTCGAGACCTGGGAGAAGAAAAGCACAGACGCGCGATTAGTTGGGGTTTGTCGGTTATAAAGCTTCACAACAGGGGTTTGCATGGGCATGCGGAGGCCCTCGTCATCATTTGGGGATGTCCCTGCTTCTTCACCATGGGCACATCTGGTTACAAATTGGACCTTTGGCAGGAGAATTTATTGAATGTGGATTTTACCAGATTGGTAGTATAGTGCAAACTTGGATTTCGGAAGGCTTAAGTCAGAAACATTAAACAAAAATGCCATAGTTGTAAAGTCATAAGCTTCTGAACATATTTGTTAGAAGATCTAATATCAAAAATAGAAACTAGAAAAAGCATGCACACATACTTTACATTAACCACAAGTTTGACAGCATAAGTTCAAAATAAACCAATAAATATTTCATTCCACCTGGAGCTAACACCATGGATGCACTTGGCCCGATTGACCATGATGGACGAATGACCAGCCTGACTTTCACAAAAAATGCAGAATAACGCAATTGATCAATCCGGGTACCAGCCGCCACCTCACCATCGGACACCCTGTGGCTCCCTCGATGTGAGATGCAACATCTCTGTGATTTAAGCCATGGGAGTTAGAAATGCTCATAGTCACAAAGGTACCCTCTGGGATGTTACGAAAGCTCAAAAGAGACCCCAAAATTGAGTCACGTGGCTGAAGAGGGTACTACATTAGATATATAAGATAGGGTACGAAGAAAGTGTTGGTCATCGTGGTATTTTGCAGACATTTAATGGATGTAATATAGACTGACTAATCAGTGAAATTCTTCAAAGAAACTAAACTAAGTGTGCCTCTTGAACCCCGTTTTTCACACCACTGTTTTTGCACAGTGACGGCTTTACTACATACATACCTTTTAGTGTGTTGTGCTTTACAACCCGACCATGCTCCATGGGAGGGACAAACACGAGATTGCTGGGACACAAATAAGAAGCAGGCAAATGAGAGTGACAGGATAGGTAGCCAACGGGCAGGCTCCAAGCCCCTCTATGTTCTTGGTGAGCGCATGCACTGTCTAGTAGGCTGGACCTAAAAAGTAGATGCGGTTGCAAACCATTGATGAATGCTATTATGAAACAGTAGAGAGGGGAAGATATTTTCATGTCCCATTTCCTAATGATTCGGTGCACATTGTAAGTTACAAATCCATTTGCGATTCGGAACGTATCATTAGTACATTACAACTTTGTTTTTGGAAATTGGCAAACCTGTGAGTTTGGTAACCATCGTCTTTGTGATTGCAAAAACCTTACGTACATGAGACCCACAACAATTAGCTGAACAATGACGCTATCCCTGAACTAGTCTTCCATTCATAGACCAAGCTGGGTATCCATAGTTTATGAGTGATTCACCAGAGTAAATGCATTTGTGTGCGCATGTGACCTGGTGTGACCTCACACTAACCACAACACTAATCCTGATGCAGAAATGACACTATCGCCAGCTCTTATCCTGTTACCCCAAGCCTTATCCTTACACTAACCTGACTCTGGACTTACCCTAATCACTGATCCTACCCCTGATGCTAGTCACAACCCTAAACTGACCATAAACCTACACCAAAGACCAGCCTCAACCATGACCCTAACCGGACTCTAATAAACTAGGCTTGGGCGAAATTTTAATTACTTCATTGTAATATGCATAATTTGGGGAATTTGTGCATTAAAGCTTGGTACGTGAAATTCCTGACATTATGCAATCGTGTCTAATTATGCCACCGATCTCAGTAAAATTATAGCTCAGGAGTGCGGGAACAACTCAAACAACCAGAACGTGAGCAGCTGTTATTCACCACAATCGTGTTTCATGCAAAAAGTTTTAGCTCAAAATGCGTCTTGGTGCAACAAAATCGACACAAGGACAAATTCTGTGTGAAAATGCAGGGATAAATGACAGATTTTGCATATTTACAGATACGTTTCTTTAATTTTCCCGAAACACCAGGTGATTATGAAAAAAGCAAATTAAGTAAATTTTGCACAGCCATACTTTAAACCTACATCAAAGACTAGCCCTAAGAGCGACCCGAACTCTAAACCTACCCTAAGTACTAATCCTACCTGTGATTTCAACCATAAACCTACACCAAAGACAAGCCCTAACCATGACCGTAGCCCTTACCCTATCATAACCCTACAATACACCAATCATAACAATAGCCTTATCCTTATCAGTAACCTTTACCCCCACCCTATTCCTAGCCATAACCCTATCACAAACTCTACCCCTAACCAAGACCATAGCCATATCCCTAACACTAAACCTTACCACACACTGATCGTAGCCCATAACTGACCATAATCCTACCACAAATATTAACCATAATCCCACGCCTCAACCTAACACTAACCTTTACCCCAACTCACATACCACCCCTAGCCTGGCCATAACCCTGCCACAAACACTAACCTTCACCAGAATCCCAGGCCTAAAGCTACCTCTAACCTTTACCCACACCCTGAACCTAGCCCAAACTTGACCATTACACCACCACAAATATTAGCCCTAACCATAATCCCAAATTTAAACCCAAAACTAACCTATATCCCACCCTGATCCTAGCCCTACTTTGATCATACGCTACCACAAACATTAACCCAAAACATTATCCCAGGTCCAAACATAATACTAACTCTTACCCCCAAGCCAGACCAAAACCTAATACTAACTTTTACCTCATCATGGTCCTAGCCCTTTCATGACCATAACCGTACCACAAGCGCTAGCCTTAATACCAGGCCTCAACCTAACACTAATCTTTTCCCCCAACATGATTTTAGACCTAATCTGACCATAAACCTGCCACAAACTTCAATTCTAACCATAAATCCAGGCCTAAACATAACATTAACCTTTACCCCCACCCAGATCCTAACCCTAACTTGACCAAAACCATCCCACAAATATTAACCCTAATCATAATCCCAGGCCTAAACCTAACACTAACCCTTATCCCCACCTTGACCCTAACTCTTACTTGACCATAACCCTACCACAAACATTAACGCTAACCATAATCCAAGGCCTAAACCTAACATTAACCTTTATCCTCTGTCTGATCCTAGTCCTAATCCCATTTCCTCCCCCCGAATGACTTGAAGATTTATCGTCTTCAAATTTTATATTCCTAACTTCAATTTTCAAACATTTCACCAAATAATGCGTGTCTTGAGTTTGGTTTGGATTTTGGGTATGATGGATGGTAGTAGCTATGAAATATAGATGTGGTGAAAACAAAATTCTTATTCACAATAGAGAGTGAGAGAAGCAGATCAGTTGCAATCTCCCGGGTACAATCACATCACAAACAAGCATTTGCAATGCAATAGGTCTCGCATTTGGTGGAGTGTTTAACCTATTGGCATTGTAAATGACAATGCCTTTTATTTACGTTTTAAAAACCAACACGTAAATAAAAGGCATTACCATTTACAATGCCAATGGCTCAAACTCTAACAACTGCGAGGCCTATTGCATTGCAATTGCTTGTTGTATTTTGCGGTACATCCGGTTGTTGTGCAGTGCACCGTGAGCTAGGCTTTGGTTTAACGACCAGTACTCACAAACTATCACCACTGCTAGAGGCACCCGTCAGGGCTGTCCCCTATCCCCACTTATTTAGTATCACAGATAAACCGAATACAGAAAACGAGCCCCTTATAATGCTCGCTGTGTCAAATATTGGAGCTGTGTTGAGCTACTGCAGTGCACCTTGCTAGAATTGTATGTTTTGTGGCCTGTATATTCCTAGTAATCTGAGCAATATTTTTTATTGTTCTGTGTCTAAAGAAACAAGCAAATAAATGTGACAGCTTGGAAGTTATGGCTACACATAGAAAGTAGTACATATCAGACTGAACCTCCAACCCCCCCCTTTTATGTGTGAATTTCTGGAAAGGGAACATCTGGCCTTTACCTACATCGATTCCAAGAAAAGGATCATATAGTGCATAGCACAATGGTCACAGCAGCCAGAAAGACCCATCTCTCAAATATGCTGTTCAGTTAATCATGTACTGTATATCACATAATTGTTGCGCCTTGGGTACACTTCTGGGTGCTATGAAACACAAATGTGGTGGTTTATGCATCATAGTACGTGATTTGTGGAGGAGAAGGTATCTGGCTGTCTCCAGCAGTCTGCCATGGCTCAGTTGGACATTAGAAAACTGAACCCTTAAGAGGAATGCCTCCTTGATAGAAAGGATGAGGGTCAAATGTGCAACGAGCTCACACAGAAATGGTGCACAGCTGGGCGCCGACCATTAGTGAGGTAATACACCAATATAGCGTTCAGGTTTAGGGTGGTGAACGGTTCCTAGCCAATAAATTTCATTTGAGTTATTAACTCGGGGGTGCTCTCGCCTGGGAGAGAAACTTCCAGGGCCCAGCACCCTGAAACCGAAGGCCCTAAAGTAACTTTCATTGGCAGGCAGTCTGTGCCCCCAAGGCGCGTAGCTAGGGGGGGGCGGTCCGCCCCAGGCAGCACTATTGTTGAGGCGGCAGCCGCGCGGCATTGGTGGCCCGTGGTGGCGGCCTTATCATTTGTTTGGACACTCAGTCCACAGTAGTGTCCTATCCCCAAATAAATGATAAAGGCAGCCGCCACGGGCCGCGCGGCGCCGTCTGAACAGCAAGCGCGCGCACCTGCCTTTTAAGCAGCGACGTACCCAGTTTGTGGTTCCTGTCCCAGGGCCGTCAATCTTGTAGCGCGCAAAAGCGCTACCAATGACGGCCCTGGGCATAATGTTTGGCCAGCCCTCGCGCTGAAACGTAGCGCAGCACGGCAGCAGTGACACGTCACACGCTCGCCTCTCCTGAGCGGCCGCCAGCACGAACATAGTAGGTGGTGTTATTATAAAATGTATAATCAGTCTATTTTTATTTGTATTCTCCGTTTCACAGGGTTATTCTAGAATGCATAATCAGTCCAGGGTTATTATATAGTGCATAATCAGTCCATTTTTATTTGTATTCTCCGTTTCACAGGGTACTCGGTTAGAGTCTTTCATTTCTATAAATCGTGTGGGTCTCATGTCCGCCTGCATAACTCTGACCTATTCTTATTGGCAGCGGAAAGCCGTGCAGATTATAGTCCCGCTCACGTTCCCATCAAAATAATATTGCAGACGCCTCCGATTACTTTCAGTGGACGCCCTGTCCAAGCTCCCCTAAAGATGCAGCTCTTTGTCACACTGGGGCAGCCCTGGACAGACTGCGTTTTCGTTCTAGAACAACGGGTGATTAAATCGCCATCTGAAATAACGCCCTTATGGACAGCTAGCTGACTGTATGCGAGACTGTGTTTTTGGGGGTAGGAAAGAAAACGTGACTGCAGTTCTCTTTGTTCAATGACGTATTCTTTGGTTTTGCTTCATAGCTGTTGAAAGTAGTTGGCAGACTCTACTGCTCCCTACGGTGTACTATGTGCTATTTCAATGTCCTGCTACATGCTTCGTGAATGCATACATTTGATATAGCCGTTACTGATTCTCTCCCCTTGTTTAGCACAGCCTCTTTGAATCTTTGCCTAAGATTGGTTTGGGGGAACTGACTAAAGTTGCTTAATAAGGGCCCTTTCCTCAGGGTTTTCTCATCAGCGCAGAGTCAGGCTTGTACTTTTCCCTGTCAGAATTTGGTAATATATGTAATTGGGATTGTGCTGTATTATGAGTTGCCTATTCAGCTGCGGGACTAATTCTTTTTGGGTAAGCCTATTAATTGGCTTGGTAAACTGCTCCGAGTTATTTTTTTACTGGAGTTAATTTAGTAATCATATATTCAGTTAATTAAAACCTTTACATGATGAGAGAAAATGCAAGTAACAAATATTTTTAAAAAGCATGTACTCTATCAAAGAGCTTTTGTAAAAACATGTTTTAAAAAGGCTGTATGTATGCTCTGCCACCCTTCCGAGCGTACACACGAGTGCCAATGATCATTTAAACTTTGTCCTTAATGGAACACGAACGTGCAAGTTAAAGTTAAGATTTTTTCTTGTGTTTTTTAAAATGTATTAATTGTTTCAAAAACAACTAACTACCCACCATTGTGCTGCAGTTGGGTTCCAGATACTATCGACCAAGGGTTGTTAAACGAATGAATCCTCTTCGTTCTTCTCATATGGTCCAGCTGGCCACTGTGGCTTGCCTCACGGCCCCCGAAATGGGAGGGCTCGGGTCACTCGCTCAGGTCACTGATGTAGCAGCAGCTGAGCTTGCATTGTTTTTTTGGGGGTGACCTAGTGGTTAATGCTCTGGGTTTTTGGGGGGGGGAATGAAGTCAGCCTGTTCCGTTCATCGCCAGTAGCTCTGTTAATCACCGAGTGCTCCGATCTGTGAGTTGTGAATTGTAAGGTCTTAGAAGCTACCGAAGTGTGGCTTCATGCCGCACCTCTGGTATTAGTTTCTGCCCAGATACTTCCTGTTGGTGAGCCTGCAAGGCCAGAAGGCGTCCAGCCTTCATCCCCCAATCATAATAGCATTGTTTAGAGTGTAAAAGTATTTTTTCTGCTCTGGTGGTGTACAGAGTGGGTGTAGAGTGTGACCTATGTGGGAGTCGTTTTGGTGTTCTTGATGTCTAGCGGGTGGTTTTACTGCTGTGGTCTTGTAGCAGCAGTCAAGTATGGAGTGGTGTAAAGAGGAGGAAGGGATACATTTACTTATGCGTTTAGCTACCATTTTAGTGCTGGTGGGCCTTCATCAACTGAGACTTGACCTTCGAGGTTTGCTCTATGCTTACGCCGCAGTTTCACACCCTTTCTTGTGCAGTGGAGTAGAAAGTGGCGTCGTAACTTAAACCCTGTCAATCCACCCCTGCTGCTCGCCGTCATTTTTCCCCAGAACCCCCCCCCCCCCAACCCTCTCTGCCGCTACCTGCCATGGGCGGCAATCTGGGGGATAGCCCCGGGCGCCATGATCTCTAGCTACACCACTGGTGCCCCCCCCCCTTTGTCGGAATGCAGTCTGTGGCCCGTTTCTACAGGCGCGCGCACTGTGCTCATCAGTCGCAGACCCCCTGTGCTCTGGAAGTACAACGCTTGACAAAATTAAACACACACTTATCTTTGACTGTTCAATCATTATTACAGTAAAAGACTGAGCTTTCTCAGATTTCATTTTGTTCCTCATGTTTTTTTTTTGCATTAAAAGCCGTATTCTTTGGGCTTCCTCGAAACGCAACTGTTTTGAACAAATATGCATTGTGCTAATTACAGATTATGGCTTTTCATTCAGCGTGTTTAATTTATAGTGCCCATAATGAGATAAACAGGTGCTATTTTCACTCTTTTTCAGCAAAACTGTAGAAGAGGTAAGGAAAAAAGTTAGGTAACCAGAAGTGAAGCCGTACACTGCACGCATACAGTGATCGTGTAATACCGTAACTTTGAACCATCCCTTTAAGTTGCGACTGAGCTCGTGGACCCACCGACCAGTAAAACCTATCTTTCCGGAACTATATTGTACACAGACGTCACTAACATTTAGGATTCTGCATTTTCAAACCAGTAAACACCAATAGTTGCTATCCCGAAAAACGACAAATAATGGGTGTGTTCAAGACCCCAGGCTCCTTTAAGCACATAGGATTATGCTGTTTTAAAAGGGTAAATATCTGAAAATTCACATTACCAGGGGACACGCTTGTTAACTACTTCTTCAAATTAACAGTTTGCAGGATACTTAACCCTCAAACATCCACTGGCAGTTGGTAACTTGAAAACAAGCCCGCGAGCGTGAGCGCCACAGCGAGACATGTGGTTTCAATTATCGCGCCAGTGTCTGGGCACTATAATTGAAACCACATGGCGGCGGTGCGGGTAACCGACACCAATAGGCCATGGGCGGAGCAATGCACCCGCCTTTGGCCAATTGCGTGCTGTCTTTGTTAAAAAGACGCACGCAAAGGCCAATAGCGTGGGGAAAAACGAAAAGCACACGCACAAGGGTGTGCAATTCCTAGGTTAGTTTTAAAACCCCCTACAAGAAGTCTCTCGCTGCGCGAGCAGTGTTGCGCACTGCAACACTAGGCGCGAGACCTAAAAAAACGGTAAGAGTAAATTACACTTGTAAATTACTCACATGTGTAAGTTACCTTTCTGAATAGGTCCAATAGAGTCCTGTCTCCCTGTCCCAACTCTGTTTCTCACAATATCCACTTCTCTGTTTCGCAATATCCACCTTCCAGTGGTGTAATGCAAAATGATGGCCCACCTTCAGAATGTGATAAGGGGCCCCCGAGTCTCCCATATCTCACAGATATTCAATAGCTGCGGGCTGTACCAGTGCCCTTAAGATTACAGGCACATTGAAGATTCGATGGCCTTCATGCACTGCAGGGCCTGCGTTGCACTGAGTTACACCCCTGGCACCTTCACAGTGTCCTCCTCTCTCCTACACAGTTTCCTCTTACAGTTGCAATCTCTCCCTCTTAGATTCCACCACTCCCTCTTGCAGTGCCCTCTCTCCTTACAGTGCACAACTGTATGTCTCACAATTCCACCTCTCCCTCTTGCTGTGCCCACCTTCACAGTTTCTGCCTCTGTCCGTCACAGTTTCCACCTCTCCCTCTTACGATTTCCCCCTCTCCCTCTCAGTTTCCATCTCCCCCTCATACAGTACCCTGTGCCACTCTCTCCTCACAGTGTACAACTCTATTTCTCATAATGTTCACTTCTCCTTCTCACAATGTCCACCTCTCCTGCTCACAGTGCCTACTTTCACAGTTTCTGCCTCTCTTCCTGATAATTTCTACTTATCCCTCCCACAGATTTCACTTCTCTTCCTCAGAGTTTCTACCTGTCAATCCCAGAGTTTCCACTTCTATCTCTCAGAATGTCCACCTCTCCCTCTTACAGTGTCCTGCCTCTCTCTCATGGTCCCTCTCACCTCACAACTTTACTTCTAAGTGTCCACCGTTCCCTCTCACAGTGCCCACCTCCACAGTTCCCACCTCTCTCCCTCACCGTTTCCTCCTCTTCCGCTTACATTTTCAACCTCTCCCTCTTACAGTGTCCTGTCTCCTTCTCAGTGTCCCTCTTTCCTCACAGTGTGCAACTCTATTTCTCACATTATGTCCACGTCTCCCTCACAATGTTCACCTTCACAGTTTCCACCTCTCATCCTCATAGTTTCCACTTCTATCCTTCACAGTTTCTACCTCTCATCCTCATAGTTTCCACTTCTATCCTTCACAGTTTCCACCTCTATCCTTCACAGTTTCCACCTCTTATCCTCATAGTTCCCACTTTTATCCTTCACAGTTTCCCCTCTCATCCTCATAGTTCCCACCTCTAACCCTCACAGTTTCCACCTCTCATCCTCATAGTTCCCACCTCTAACTCTCACAGTTTTCACCTCTCATCCTCATAGTTCCCACTTCTATCCTTCACAGTTTCCCCTCTCATCCTCATAGTTCCCACCTCTAACTCTCACAGTTTTCACCTCTTCTTCTGACACCTCCTGGTACCAGGTAAAAGAAGCCTGGCTCCCACGGGAAGCTGTGGAGTTTCTATAGAGTATAACCTGGTGAATGGGGCACTTTTACACAAGGTCAAGTCAGAGGGGGTCACTAGGGTGGCCCCACACCCTAGACACGACGGGCCTATGACTCGGTATCAGAACGCGTTTTCTCCTTCGGCAGGAACCAGCCTCTCCTCAGAGGTTCTCTCTTTTTGCTTCTGATGCGCTTGGTTATTCTCTGATCACTTTCTTCTGTTCCTCTTTTCTTGCATATACTTCCGGTCTGCCAGCTGTATGTGATAAACTCTCTCCCACCCTCTCTGGAATTCCCCACCTCGTTATCCTCAGGGCCCTTCCTCGGACCATTCATGCCGCAGCTGCATCCGTGTGTCCGTGCAATGCCCTGCCCGGGGCTGCATCTAATCATTAACCCATCTCTGAACCATTAACTCATCTTTAGACCGAGTGTGTGGTGACATTTGCGCTGGATTTTAACCCGCTACAATTAGGGTCCGACCTGCACAAGAGAAGACACACTCCCACGCCGCCTGCTTTGTGATGCTGTCGAACTCCAAGGAGAGCTTCAAGAACCGAGATGTGATTTCACTGAACTTACACTATTACCAGGAGCAAAACACCACTGTGATCACATCGAATACGAGTGTGAGTTACATAAGAGCCAGTATGACCGCATCAAACTCCAATGTGACCCCCTCTAACACTGGTGTGATCCCTTCAATTCAAACACATGCAAGATCAATGTGATCTCACCCAACACTGGTGTGATCCTGTCGAATACAAGTGTGAGTGCAATGAGTACCGGTGTGTCCTTATTAAGGTCAGTGTGCTCTCACTGAACACCAGTAGGATCCTGTGGAATACAAGTGTGAGTGCAATGAGTACCGGTGTGTCCTTATTAACGTCAGTGTGCTCTCACTGAACACCAACATATGTAATAACAACATGCTCCAGGTTGAGGAAAACAAATTTGTCAAAAAACTCCTGTGTTTACCATCTTCTGCCTCAACAAAGCTGATCCATCAGGAGGTTGGTCTAGAACATCTATCTGACTTGATCAGATTAAGACCCCTGTTAGTATGGAGATCTATATGGGCTAAGGAACAGACTGGTTTTACAAGAAAGATTATTTTAGATTGTCTTCACATGGACAAATGTTCCCGCATCCCCTGGCTTAACTATATTATCCGAACATTTAATGATGTTTTTAATCTCACGGTGCGTGATAACCCTTCTTGTGTTTTAGATATCCCGAAGAGTGAGATTAAACATGAATTTCTGAGTGTTAGCATGGTGAAGCGTAACGCAGCTACTGCTCAGTTCTCCTCACATGTTTTTTACGACAGATACACTAAGGAAGAAATGGGGCTTTCAGGATACCTTAAATTGGTTACTATCCGATCCCACCAATATGTATTGACAAGATTACGGATGGGGATTGTTCATTTGCTTGTTGCGTATCCTGTAATGAAGACCTATACTACTGCCCCCTGTCCGTGTGATGGGACCACAAAGCAAAGTACGGAGCATTTTTTATTGTTATGCCCTCTTTATCTCTACCTTCGAAAAGTATATCTGAAACCGCTTTTCAAAAAATATAATGTATCCACTATTGTATCGGCCATGGGGCTTTTATTTGGACTTAATTCACAGGACATCTGTTTATTTACTGCTGTATATATTTTAAAATCGATACGCTTGAGGAAAAGCACCCTTTTTTGATATGTGATTAACTTAAAACCTGCTGTACCCTCATGTTTTATTACTTATGTATGTATGTACTTTTATGATTATTATTCAATGATCGAATAAAGTTTTTGAATCGAATTGAATCGAGTACCGGTGTGACCTTATTAACGTCAGTGTGCTCTTACTGAACCCCAGTAGGATTCTGTGGAATACATGTGTGAGTGCAATGAGTACCGGTGTGACCTTATTAACGTCAGTGTGCTCTCACTGAACACCAGCAGGATCCTGTGGAATACAAGTGTGAGTTCAACGAGTACCGGTGTGACCTTATTAACGTCAATGTGCTCTTACTGAACCCCAGTAGGATCCTGTGGAATACAAGTGTGAGTTCAATGAGTACCGGTGTGACCTTATTAACGTCAATGTGCTCTTACTGAACCCCAGTAGGATCCTGTGGAATACAAGTGTGAGTTCAACGAGTACCGGTGTGACCTTATTAACGTCAGTGTGCTCTTTCTGAACCCCAGTAGGATTCTGTGGAATACATGTGTGAGTGCAATGAGTACCGGTGTGACCTTATTACGTCAATGTGCTCTTACTGAACACCAGTAGGATCCTGTGGAATACATGTGTGAGTGCAATGAGTACCGGTGTGACCTTATTAACGTCAATGTGCTCTTACTGAACCCCAGTAGGATCCTGTGGAATACAAGTGTGAGTTCAATGAGTACCGGTGTGACCTTATTAACGTCAATGTGCTCTTACTGAACCCCAGTAGGATCCTGTGGAATACATGTGTGAGTGCAATGAGTACCGGTGTGACCTTATTAACGTCAATGTGCTCTTACTGAACCCCAGTAGGATTCTGTGGAATACATGTGTGAGTTCAATGAGTACCGGTGTGACCTTATTAACGTCAGTGTGCTCTTTCTGAACCCCAGTAGGATTCTGTGGAATACATGTGTGAGTGCAATGAGTACCGGTGTGACCTTATTAACGTCAATGTGCTCTTACTGAACCCCAGTAGGATCCTGTGGAATACATGTGTGAGTGCAATGAGTACCGGTGTGACCTTATTTACGTCAATGTGCTCTCACTGAACACCAGTAGGATCCTGTGGAATACATGTGTGAGTTCAATGAGTACCGGTGTGGCCTTATTAACGTCAGTGTGCTCTTTCTGAACCCCAGTAGGATTCTGTGGAATACATGTGTGAATTCAATGAGTACCGGTGTGACCTTATTACGTCGATGTGCTCTTTCTGAACCCCAGTAGGATTCTGTGGAATACATGTGTGAGTGCAATGAGTACCGGTGTGACCTTATTACGTCAATGTGCTCTTTCTGAACCCCAGTAGGATTCTGTGGAATACATGTGTGAGTGCAATGAGTACCGGTGTGACCTTCTTAACGTCAATGTGCTCTTACTGAACCCCAGTAGGATCCTGTGGAATACATGTGTGAGTGCAATGAGTACCAGTGTGACCTTATTAACGTCAGTGTGCTCTTACTGAACCCCAGTAGGATTCTGTGGAATACATGTGTGAGTGCAATGAGTACCGGTGTGACCTTATTTACATCAATGTGCTCTTACTCAACACCAGCAGGATTCTGTGGAATACATGTGTGAGTTCAATGAGTACCGGTGTGACCTTATTACGTCAATGTGCTCTTTCTGAACCCCAGTAGGATTCTGTGGAATACATGTGTGAGTTCAATGAGTACCGGTGTGACCTTATTAACGTCAGTGTGCTCTTTCTGAACCCCAGTAGGATTCTGTGGAATACATGTGTGAGTGCAATGAGTACCGGTGTGACCTTATTAACGTCAGTGTGCTCTTACTGAACCCCAGTAGGGTTCTGTGGAATACATGTGTGAGTTCAATGAGTACCGGTGTGACCTTATTACGTCAATGTGCTCTTACTGAACACCAGTAGGATCCTGTGGAATACATGTGTGAGTGCAATGAGTACCGGTGTGACCTTATTAACGTCAATGTGCTCTTACTGAACCCCAGTAGGATCCTGTGGAATACAAGTGTGAGTTCAATGAGTACCGGTGTGACCTTATTAACGTCAATGTGCTCTTACTGAACCCCAGTAGGATCCTGTGGAATACATGCGTGAGTGCAATGAGTACCGGTGTGACCTTATTAACGTCAATGTGCTCTTACTGAACCCCAGTAGGATCCTGTGGAATACATGTGTGAGTGCAATGAGTACCGGTGTGACCTTATTAACGTCAATGTGCTCTTACTGAACCCCAGTAGGATTCTGTGGAATACATGTGTGAGTTCAATGAGTACCGGTGTGACCTTATTAACGTCAGTGTGCTCTTTCTGAACCCCAGTAGGATTCTGTGGAATACATGTGTGAGTGCAATGAGTACCGGTGTGACCTTATTAACGTCAATGTGCTCTTACTGAACCCCAGTAGGATCCTGTGGAATACATGTGTGAGTGCAATGAGTACCGGTGTGACCTTATTTACGTCAATGTGCTCTCACTGAACACCAGTAGGATCCTGTGGAATACATGTGTGAGTTCAATGAGTACCGGTGTGGCCTTATTAACGTCAGTGTGCTCTTTCTGAACCCCAGTAGGATTCTGTGGAATACATGTGTGAATTCAATGAGTACCGGTGTGACCTTATTACGTCGATGTGCTCTTTCTGAACCCCAGTAGGATTCTGTGGAATACATGTGTGAGTGCAATGAGTACCGGTGTGACCTTATTACGTCAATGTGCTCTTTCTGAACCCCAGTAGGATTCTGTGGAATACATGTGTGAGTGCAATGAGTACCGGTGTGACCTTCTTAACGTCAATGTGCTCTTACTGAACCCCAGTAGGATCCTGTGGAATACATGTGTGAGTGCAATGAGTACCAGTGTGACCTTATTAACGTCAGTGTGCTCTTACTGAACCCCAGTAGGATTCTGTGGAATACATGTGTGAGTGCAATGAGTACCGGTGTGACCTTATTTACATCAATGTGCTCTTACTCAACACCAGCAGGATTCTGTGGAATACATGTGTGAGTTCAATGAGTACCGGTGTGACCTTATTACGTCAATGTGCTCTTTCTGAACCCCAGTAGGATTCTGTGGAATACATGTGTGAGTTCAATGAGTACCGGTGTGACCTTATTAACGTCAGTGTGCTCTTTCTGAACCCCAGTAGGATTCTGTGGAATACATGTGTGAGTGCAATGAGTACCGGTGTGACCTTATTAACGTCAGTGTGCTCTTACTGAACCCCAGTAGGGTTCTGTGGAATACATGTGTGAGTTCAATGAGTACCGGTGTGACCTTATTACGTCAATGTGCTCTTACTGAACACCAGTAGGATCCTGTGGAATACATGTGTGAGTGCAATGAGTACCGGTGTGACCTTATTAACGTCAATGTGCTCTTACTGAACCCCAGTAGGATCCTGTGGAATACAAGTGTGAGTTCAATGAGTACCGGTGTGACCTTATTAACGTCAATGTGCTCTTACTGAACCCCAGTAGGATCCTGTGGAATACATGCGTGAGTGCAATGAGTACCGGTGTGACCTTATTAACGTCAATGTGCTCTTACTGAACCCCAGTAGGATCCTGTGGAATACATGTGTGAGTGCAATGAGTACCGGTGTGACCTTATTAACGTCAGTGTGCTCTTACTGAACACAAGTAGGATTCTGTGGAATACATGTGTGAGTGCAATGAGTACCGGTGTGACCTTATTACGTCAATGTGCTCTTTCTGAACCCCAGTAGGATTCTGTGGAATACATGTGTGAGTTCTATGAGTACCGGTGTGACCTTATTAACGTCAGTGTGCTCTTTCTGAACCCCAGTAGGATTCTGTGGAATACATGTGTGAGTGCAATGAGTACCGGTGTGACCTTATTAACGTCAGTGTGCTCTTACTGAACCCCAGTAGGATTCTGTGGAATACATGTGTGAGTGCAATGAGTACCGGTGTGACCTTATTAACGTCAGTGTGCTCTTACTGAACCCCAGTAGGATTCTGTGGAATACATGTGTGAGTGCAATGAGTACCGGTGTGACCTTATTAACGTCAGTGTGCTCTTACTGAACCCCAGTAGGATTCTGTGGAATACATCTGTGAGTGCAATGAGTACCGGTGTGACCTTATTTACATCAGTGTGCTCTTACTCAACACCAGCAGGATTCTGCGGAATACATGTGTGAGTTCAATGAGTACCGGTGTGACCTTATTACGTCAATGTGCTCTTTCTGAACCCCAGTAGGATTCTGTGGAATACATGTGTGAGTTCAATGAGTACCGGTGTGACCTTATTAACGTCAGTGTGCTCTTTCTGAACCCCAGTAGGATTCTGTGGAATACATGTGTGAGTGCAATGAGTACCGGTGTGACCTTATTAACGTCAGTGTGCTCTTACTGAACCCCAGTAGGATCCTGTGGAATACATGTGTGAGTTCAATGAGTACCGGTGTGACCTTATTTACGTCAATGTGCTCTCACTGAACACCAGCAGGATCCTGTGGAATACAAGTGTGAGTTCAATGAGTACCGGTGTGACCTTATTAACGTCAATGTGCTCTCACTGAACACCAGTAGGATCCTGTGGAATACATGTGTGAGTTCAACGAGTACCGGTGTGACCTTATTAACATCAATGTGCTCTCACTGAACACCAGTAGAATCCTGTGGAATACATGTGTGAGTTCAACGAGTACCGGTGTGACCTTATTAACGTCAATGTGCTCTTACTGAACCCCAGTAGGATCCTGTGGAGTACATGTGTGAGTTCAATGAGTACCGGTGTGACCTTATTAACGCCAATGTGCTCTTACTGAACACCAGTAGGATCCTGTGGAATACATGTGTGAGTGCAATGAGTACCGGTGTGACCTTATTTACATCAATGTGCTCTTACTCAACACCAGTAGGATCCTGTGGAATACATGTCTTACTCAACACCAGTAGGATCCTGTGGAATACATGCATGAGTTCAATGAGTACCGATGTGACCTTATTAACATCAATGTGCTCTTACTCAACACAAGCAGGATCCTGTGGAATACATGTGTGAGTTCAATGAGTACCGGTGTGACCTTATTTACGTCAATGTGCTCTCACTGAACACCAGTAGGATCCTGTGGAATACAAGTGTGAGTTCAATGAGTACCGGTGTGACCTTATTAACATCAATGTGCTCTTACTCAACACCAGTAGGATCCTGTGGAATACATGTCTTACTCAACACCAGTAGGATCCTGTGGAATACATGCGTGAGTTCAATGAGTACCGGTGTGACCTTATTAACATCAATGTGCTCTTACTCAACACAAGCAGGATCCTGTGGAATACATGCGTGAGTTCAATGAGTACCGGTGTGACCTTACTAACATCTTCGTGCTCTAACTCAACACCAGTAGGATTCTGTGGAATACATGTGTGAGTTCAATGAGTACCGGTGTGACCTTACTAACATTAATGTGCTCTTACTGAACACCAGCAGGATCCTGTGGAATACATGTGTGAGTTCAATGAGTACCGGTGTGACCTTATTTACGTCAATGTGCTCTCACTGAACACCAGTAGGATCCTGTGGAATACATGTGTGAGTTCAACGAGTACCGGTGTGACCTTATTAACGTCAATGTGCTCTTACTGAATCCCAGTAGGATCCTGTGGAATACATGTGTGAGTTCAATTAGTACCGGTGTGACCTTATTAACGTCAATGTGCTCTTACTGAACCCCAGTAGGATCCTGTGGAATACATGTGTGAGTTCAATGAGTACCGGTGTGACCTTATTAACGTCAATGTGCTCTCACTGAACTCCAGTAGGATCCTGTGGAATACATGTGTGAGTTCAATGAGTACCGGTGTGACCTTATTAATGTCAATGTGCTCTCACTGAACCCCAGTAGGATCCTGTGGAATACATGTGTGAGTTCAATGAGTACCGGTGTGACCTTATTAACGTCAATGTGCTCTCACTGAACCCCAGTAGGATCCTGTGGAATACATGTGTGAGTTCAATGAGTACCGGTGTGACCTTATTTACGTCAATGTGCTCTCACTGAACACCAGTAGGATCCTGTGGAATACAAGTGTGAGTTCAATGAGTACCGGTGTGACCTTATTAACGTCAATGTGCTCTTACTCAACACCAGTAGGATCCTGTGGAGTACATGTGTGAGTTCAATGAGTACCGGTGTGACCTTATTAACGTCAATGTGCTCTCACTGAACCCCAGTAGGATCCTGTGGAATACATGTGTGAGTTCAATGAGTACCGGTGTGACCTTATTTACGTCAATGTGCTATTACTGAACCCCAGTAGGATCCTGTGGAATACATGTGTGAGTTCAATGAGTACCGGTGTGACCTTATTTACGTCAATGTGCTCTCACTGAGAACCAGAAGGATCCTGTGGAATACAAGTGTGAGTTCAATGAGTACCGGTGTGACCTTATTAACATCAATGCGCTCTTACTCAACACCAGTAGGATCCTGTGGAATACATGTCTCACTCAACACCAGTAGGATCCTGTGGAATACATGCGTGAGTTCAATGAGTACCGGTGTGACCTTATTACCATCAATGTGCTCTTACTCAACACAAGCAGGATCCCGTGGAATACATGTGTGAGTTCAATGAGTACCGGTGTGACCTTATTTACGTCAATGTGCTCTCACTGAACACCAGTAGGATCCTGTGGAATACAAGTGTGAGTTCAATGAGTACCGGTGTGACCTTATTAACATCAATGTGCTCTCACCGAACACCAGTAGGATTCTGTTGAATACATGTGTGAGTGCAATGAGTACCGGTGTGACCTTACTAACATTAATGCGCTCTTACTGAAAACCAGCAGGATCCTGTGGAATACATGTGTGAGTGCAATGAGTGCAATGAGTACCGGTGACCTTATTAACGTCAGTGTGCTCTTACTGAACCCCAGTAGGATTCTGTGGAATACATGTGTGAGTGCAATGAGTACCGGTGTGACCTTATTTACATCAATGTGCTCTTACTCAACACCAGCAGGATTCTGTGGAATACATGTGTGAGTTCAATGAGTACCGGTGTGACCTTGTTAACGTCAATGTGCTCTTACTGAACCCCAGTAGGATTCTGTGGAATACATGTGTGAGTGCAATGAGTACCGGTGTGACCTTATTAACGTCAGTGTGCTCTTACTGAACCCCAGTAGGATCCTGTGGAATACATGTGTGAGTTCAATGAGTACCGGTGTGACCTTATTAACGTCAGTGTGCTCTTACTGAACCCCAGTAGGATTCTGTGGAATACATGTGTGAGTGCAATGAGTACCGGTGTGACCTTATTAACGTCAGTGTGCTCTTACTGAACCCCAGTAGGATCCTGTGGAATACATGTGTGAGTTCAATGAGTACCGGTGTGACCTTATTTACGTCAATGTGCTCTCACTGAACACCAGCAGGATCCTGTGGAATACAAGTGTGAGTTCAATGAGTACCGGTGTGACCTTATTAACGTCAGTGTGCTCTTACTGAACCCCAGTAGGATCCTGTGGAATACATGTGTGAGTGCAATGAGTACCGGTGTGACCTTATTAACGCCAATGTGCTCTCACTGAACACCAGTAGGATCCTGTGGAATACATGTGTGAGTGCAATGAGTACCGGTGTGACCTTATTAACGCCAATGTGCTCTCACTGAACCCCAGCAGGATCCTGTGGAATACATGTGTGAGTGCAACGAGTACTGGTGTGACCTTATTAACGTCAATGTGCTCTCACTGAACACCAGTAGGATCCTGTGGAATACATTTGTGAGTTCAATGAGTACCGGTGTGACCTTATTAACGTCAATGTGCTCTCACTGAACCCCAGTAGGATCCTGTGGAATACATGTGTGAGTTCAATGAGTACCGGTGTGACCTTATTAAAATCAATGTGCTCTTACTCAACACCAGTAGGATCCTGTGGAATACATGTCTTACTCAACACCAGTAGGATCCTGTGGAATACATGCGTGAGTTCAATGAGTACCGATGTGACCTTATTAACATCAATGTGCTCTTACTCAACACAAGCAGGATCCTGTGGAATACATGTGTGAGTTCAATGAGTACCGGTGTGACCTTATTTACGTCAATGTGCTCTCACTGAACACCAGTAGGATCCTGTGGAATACAAGTGTGAGTTCAATGAGTACCGGTGTGACCTTATTAACATCAATGTGCTCTTACTCAACACCAGTAGGATCCTGTGGAATACATGTCTTACTCAACACCAGTAGGATCCTGTGGAATACATGCGTGAGTTCAATGAGTACCGGTGTGACCTTATTAACATCAATGTGCTCTTACTCAACACAAGCAGGATCCTGTGGAATACATGCGTGAGTTCAATGAGTACCGGTGTGACCTTACTAACATCTTCGTGCTCTCACTCAACACCAGAAGGATTCTGTGGAATACATGTGTGAGTTCAATGAGTACCGGTGTGACCTTACTAACATTAATGTGCTCTTACTGAACACCAGCAGGATCCTGTGGAATACATGTGTGAGTTCAATGAGTACCGGTGTGACCTTATTTACGTCAATGTGCTCTCACTGAACACCAGTAGGATCCTGTGGAATACAAGTGTGAGTTCAATGAGTACCGGTGTGACCTTATTAACGTCAATGTGCTCTTACTCAACACCAGTAGGATCCTGTGGAGTACATGTGTGAGTTCAATGAGTACCGGTGTGACCTTATTAACGTCAATGTGCTCTCAATGAACCCCAGTAGGATCCTGTGGAATACATGTGTGAGTTCAATGAGTACCGGTGTGACCTTATTTACGTAAATGTGCTATTACTGAACCCCAGTAGGATCCTGTGGAATACATGTGTGAGTTCAATGAATACCGGTGTGACCTTATTTACGTCAATGTGCTCTCACTGAGCACCAGAAGGATCCTGTGGAATACAAGTGTGAGTTCAATGAGTACCGGTGTGACCTTATTAACATCAATGCGCTCTTACTCAACACCAGTAGGATCCTGTGGAATACATGTCTCACTCAACACCAGTAGGATCCTGTGGAATACATGCGTGAGTTCAATGAGTACCGGTGTGACCTTATTAACATCAATGTGCTCTTACTCAACACAAGCAGGATCCCGTGGAATACATGTGTGAGTTCAATGAGTACCGGTGTGACCTTATTTACGTCAATGTGCTCTCACTGAACACCAGTAGGATCCTGTGGAATACAAGTGTGAGTTCAATGAGTACCGGTGTGACCTTATTAACATCAATGTGCTCTTACCGAACACCAGTAGGATTCTGTTGAATACATGTGTGAGTGCAATGAGTACCGGTGTGACCTTACTAACATTAATGCGCTCTTACTGAAAACCAGCAGGATCCTGTGGAATACATGTGTGAGTTCAATGAGTACCGGTGTGACCTTATTTACGTCAATGTTCTCACACTGAACACCAGTAGGATCCTGTGGAATACATGTGTGAGTGCAATGAGTACCGGTGACCTTATTAACGTCAGAGTGCTCTTACTCAACCCCAGTAGGATTCTGTGGAATACATGTGTGAGTGCAATGAGTACCGGTGTGACCTTATTTACGTCAATGTGCTCTCACTGAACACCAGTAGGATCCTGTGGAATACAAGTGTGAGTTCAATGAGTACCGGTGGCCTTATTAACGTCAGTGTGCTCTTTCTGAACCCCAGTAGGATTCTGTGGAATACATGTGTGAGTGCAATGAGTACCGGTGTGACCTTATTTACATCAATGTGCTCTTACTCAACACCAGCAGGATTCTGTGGAATACATGTGTGAGTTCAATGAGTACCGGTGTGACCTTGTTAACGTCAATGCGCTCTTACTGAACCCCAGTAGGATTCTGTGGAATACATGTGTGAGTGCAATGAGTACCGGTGTGACCTTATTAACATCAATGTGCTCTTACTCAACACCAGTAGGATCCTGTGGAATACATGTCTTACTCAACACCAGTAGGATCCTGTGGAATACATGCGTGAGTTCAATGAGTACCGGTGTGACCTTATTTACGTCAATGTGCTCTCACTGAACACCAGCAGGATCCTGTGGAATACAAGTGTGAGTTCAATGAGTACCGGTGTGACCTTATTAACGTCAGTGTGCTCTTACTGAACCCCAGTAGGATCCTGAGGAATACATGTGTGAGTGCAATGAGTACCGGTGTGACCTTATTAACGCCAATGTGCTCTCACTGAACACCAGTAGGATCCTGTGGAATACATGTGTGAGTGCAATGAGTACCGGTGTGACCTTATTAACGCCAATGTGCTCTCACTGAACCCCAGCAGGATCCTGTGGAATACATGTGTGAGTGCAACGAGTACTGGTGTGACCTTATTAACGTCAATGTGCTCTCACTGAACACCAGCAGGATCCTGTGGAATACAAGTGTGAGTTCAACGAGTACCGGTGTGACCTTATTAACGTCAATGTGCTCTCACTGAACACCAGTAGGATCCTGTGGAATACATGTGTGAGTTCAACGAGTACCGGTGTGACCTTATTAACGTCAATGTGCTCTCACTGAACACCAGTAGGATCCTGTGGAATACATGTGTGAGTTCAATGAGTACCGGTGTGACCTTATTAACGTCAATGTGCTCTCACTGAACCCCAGTAGGATCCTGTGGAATACATGTATGAGTTCAATGAGTACAGGTGTGACCTTATTTACGTCAATGTGCTCTTACTGAACCCCAGTAGGATCCTGTGGAATACATGTGTGAGTTCAATGAGTACCGGTGTGACCTTATTTACGTCAATGTGCTCTCACTGAGCACCAGTAGGATCCTGTGGAATACAAGTGTGAGTTCAATGAGTACCGGTGTGACCTTATTTACGTCAATGTGCTCTCACTGAACACCAGTAGGATCCTGTGGAATACAAGTGTGAGTTCAATGAGTACCGGTGTGACCTTATTACGTCAATGTGCTCTTACTGAACACCAGTAGGATCCTGTGGAATACATGTGTGAGTGCAATGAGTACCGGTGTGACCTTATTAACGTCAATGTGCTCTTACTGAACCCCAGTAGGATCCTGTGGAATACAAGTGTGAGTTCAATGAGTACCGGTGTGACCTTATTAACGTCAATGTGCTCTTACTGAACCCCAGTAGGATCCTGTGGAATACATGTGTGAGTGCAATGAGTACCGGTGTGACCTTATTAACGTCAATGTGCTCTTACTGAACCCCAGTAGGATTCTGTGGAATACATGTGTGAGTTCAATGAGTACCGGTGTGACCTTATTAACGTCAGTGTGCTCTTTCTGAACCCCAGTAGGATTCTGTGGAATACATGTGTGAGTGCAATGAGTACCTGTGTGACCTTATTAACGTCAATGTGCTCTTACTGAACCCCAGTAGGATCCTGTGGAATACATGTGTGAGTGCAATGAGTACCGGTGTGACCTTATTTACGTCAATGTGCTCTCACTGAACACCAGTAGGATCCTGTGGAATACATGTGTGAGTTCAATGAGTACCGGTGTGGCCTTATTAACGTCAGTGTGCTCTTTCTGAACCCCAGTAGGATTCTGTGGAATACATGTGTGAGTTCAATGAGTACCGGTGTGACCTTATTACGTCGATGTGCTCTTTCTGAACCCCAGTAGGATTCTGTGGAATACATGTGTGAGTGCAATGAGTACAGGTGTGACCTTATTACGTCAATGTGCTCTTTCTGAACCCCAGTAGGATTCTGTGGAATACATGTGTGAGTGCAATGAGTACCGGTGTGACCTTATTAACGTCAATGTGCTCTTACTGAACCCCAGTAGGATCCTGTGGAATACATGTGTGAGTGCAATGAGTACCAGTGTGACCTTATTAACGTCAGTGTGCTCTTACTGAACCCCAGTAGGATTCTGTGGAATACATGTGTGAGTGCAATGAGTACCGGTGTGACCTTATTTACATCAATGTGCTCTTACTCAACACCAGCAGGATTCTGTGGAATACATGTGTGAGTTCAATGAGTACCGGTGTGACCTTATTACGTCAATGTGCTCTTTCTGAACCCCAGTAGGATTCTGTGGAATACATGTGTGAGTTCAATGAGTACCGGTGTGACCTTATTAACGTCAGTGTGCTCTTTCTGAACCCCAGTAGGATTCTGTGGAATACATGTGTGAGTGCAATGAGTACCGGTGTGACCTTATTAACGTCAGTGTGCTCTTACTGAACCCCAGTAGGATTCTGTGGAATACATGTGTGAGTGCAATGAGTACCGGTGTGACCTTATTAACGTCAATGTGCTCTTACTGAACCCCAGTAGGATCCTGTGGAATACATGTGTGAGTGCAATGAGTACCGGTGTGACCTTATTAACGTCAGTGTGCTCTTACTGAACACAAGTAGGATTCTGTGGAATACATGTGTGAGTGCAATGAGTACCGGTGTGACCTTATTACGTCAATGTGCTCTTTCTGAACCCCAGTAGGATTCTGTGGAATACATGTGTGAGTTCTATGAGTACCGGTGTGACCTTATTAACGTCAGTGTGCTCTTTCTGAACCCCAGTAGGATTCTGTGGAATACATGTGTGAGTGCAATGAGTACCGGTGTGACCTTATTAACGTCAGTGTGCTCTTACTGAACCCCAGTAGGATTCTGTGGAATACATGTGTGAGTGCAATGAGTACCGGTGTGACCTTATTAACGTCAGTGTGCTCTTACTGAACCCCAGTAGGATTCTGTGGAATACATGTGTGAGTGCAATGAGTACCGGTGTGACCTTATTAACGTCAGTGTGCTCTTACTGAACCCCAGTAGGATTCTGTGGAATACATGTGTGAGTGCAATGAGTACCGGTGTGACCTTATTTACATCAGTGTGCTCTTACTCAACACCAGCAGGATTCTGTGGAATACATGTGTGAGTTCAATGAGTACCGGTGTGACCTCATTACGTCAATGTGCTCTTTCTGAACCCCAGTAGGATTCTGTGGAATACATGTGTGAGTTCAATGAGTACCGGTGTGACCTTATTAACGTCAGTGTGCTCTTTCTGAACCCCAGTAGGATTCTGTGGAATACATGTGTGAGTGCAATGAGTACCGGTGTGACCTTATTAACGTCAGTGTGCTCTTACTGAACCCCAGTAGGATCCTGTGGAATACATGTGTGAGTTCAATGAGTACCGGTGTGACCTTATTTACGTCAATGTGCTCTCACTGAACACCAGCAGGATCCTGTGGAATACAAGTGTGAGTTCAATGAGTACCGGTGTGACCTTATTAACGTCAATGTGCTCTCACTGAACACCAGTAGGATCCTGTGGAATACATGTGTGAGTTCAACGAGTACCGGTGTGACCTTATTAACATCAATGTGCTCTCACTGAACACCAGTAGAATCCTGTGGAATACATGTGTGAGTTCAACGAGTACCGGTGTGACCTTATTAACGTCAATGTGCTCTTACTGAACCCCAGTAGGATCCTGTGGAGTACATGTGTGAGTTCAATGAGTACCGGTGTGACCTTATTAACGCCAATGTGCTCTTACTGAACACCAGTAGGATCCTGTGGAATACATGTGTGAGTGCAATGAGTACCGGTGTGACCTTATTTACATCAATGTGCTCTTACTCAACACCAGTAGGATCCTGTGGAATACATGTCTTACTCAACACCAGTAGGATCCTGTGGAATACATGCGTGAGTTCAATGAGTACCGATGTGACCTTATTAACATCAATGTGCTCTTACTCAACACAAGCAGGATCCTGTGGAATACATGTGTGAGTTCAATGAGTACCGGTGTGACCTTATTTACGTCAATGTGCTCTCACTGAACACCAGTAGGATCCTGTGGAATACAAGTGTGAGTTCAATGAGTACCGGTGTGACCTTATTAACATCAATGTGCTCTTACTCAACACCAGTAGGATCCTGTGGAATACATGTCTTACTCAACACCAGTAGGATCCTGTGGAATACATGCGTGAGTTCAATGAGTACCGGTGTGACCTTATTAACATCAATGTGCTCTTACTCAACACAAGGAGGATCCTGTGGAATACATGCGTGAGTTCAATGAGTACCGGTGTGACCTTACTAACATCTTCGTGCTCTAACTCAACACCAGTAGGATTCTGTGGAATACATGTGTGAGTTCAATCAGTACCGGTGTGACCTTACTAACATTAATGTGCTCTTACTGAACACCAGCAGGATCCTGTGGAATACATGTGTGAGTTCAATGAGTACCGGTGTGACCTTATTTACGTCAATGTGCTCTCACTGAACACCAGTAGGATCCTGTGGAATACATGTGTGAGTTCAACGAGTACCGGTGTGACCTTATTAACGTCAATGTGCTCTTACTGAATCCCAGTAGGATCCTGTGGAATACATGTGTGAGTTCAATTAGTACCGGTGTGACCTTATTAACGTCAATGTGCTCTTACTGAACCCCAGTAGGATCCTGTGGAATACATGTGTGAGTTCAATGAGTACCGGTGTGACCTTATTAACGTCAATGTGCTCTCACTGAACCCCAGTAGGATCCTGTGGAATACATGTGTGAGTTCAATGAGTACCGGTGTGACCTTATTAATGTCAATGTGCTCTCACTGAACCCCAGTAGGATCCTGTGGAATACATGTGTGAGTTCAATGAGTACCGGTGTGACCTTATTAACGTCAATGTGCTCTCACTGAACCCCAGTAGGATCCTGTGGAATACATGTGTGAGTTCAATGAGTACCGGTGTGACCTTATTTACGTCAATGTGCTCTCACTGAACACCAGTAGGATCCTGTGGAATACAAGTGTGAGTTCAATGAGTACCGGTGTGACCTTATTAACGTCAATGTGCTCTTACTCAACACCAGTAGGATCCTGTGGAGTACATGTGTGAGTTCAATGAGTACCGGTGTGACCTTATTAACGTCAATGTGCTCTCACTGAACCCCAGTAGGATCCTGTGGAATACATGTGTGAGTTCAATGAGTACCGGTGTGACCTTATTTACGTCAATGTGCTATTACTGAACCCCAGTAGGATCCTGTGGAATACATGTGTGAGTTCAATGAGTACCGGTGTGACCTTATTTACGTCAATGTGCTCTCACTGAGCACCAGAAGGATCCTGTGGAATACAAGTGTGAGTTCAATGAGTACCGGTGTGACCTTATTAACATCAATGCGCTCTTACTCAACACCAGTAGGATCCTGTGGAATACATGTCTCACTCAACACCAGTAGGATCCTGTGGAATACATGCGTGAGTTCAATGAGTACCGGTGTGACCTTATTAACATCAATGTGCTCTTACTCAACACAAGCAGGATCCCGTGGAATACATGTGTGAGTTCAATGAGTACCGGTGTGACCTTATTAACGCCAATGTGCTCTCACTGAACCCCAGCAGGATCCTGTGGAATACATGTGTGAGTGCAACGAGTACTGGTGTGACCTTATTAACGTCAATGTGCTCTCACTGAACACCAGTAGGATCCTGTGGAATACATTTGTGAGTTCAATGAGTACCGGTGTGACCTTATTAACGTCAATGTGCTCTCACTGAACCCCAGTAGGATCCTGTGGAATACATGTGTGAGTTCAATGAGTACCGGTGTGACCTTATTAAAATCAATGTGCTCTTACTCAACACCAGTAGGATCCTGTGGAATACATGTCTTACTCAACACCAGTAGGATCCTGTGGAATACATGCGTGAGTTCAATGAGTACCGATGTGACCTTATTAACATCAATGTGCTCTTACTCAACACAAGCAGGATCCTGTGGAATACATGTGTGAGTTCAATGAGTACCGGTGTGACCTTATTTACGTCAATGTGCTCTCACTGAACACCAGTAGGATCCTGTGGAATACAAGTGTGAGTTCAATGAGTACCGGTGTGACCTTATTAACATCAATGTGCTCTTACTCAACACCAGTAGGATCCTGTGGAATACATGTCTTACTCAACACCAGTAGGATCCTGTGGAATACATGCGTGAGTTCAATGAGTACCGGTGTGACCTTATTAACATCAATGTGCTCTTACTCAACACAAGCAGGATCCTGTGGAATACATGCGTGAGTTCAATGAGTACCGGTGTGACCTTACTAACATCTTCGTGCTCTCACTCAACACCAGAAGGATTCTGTGGAATACATGTGTGAGTTCAATGAGTACCGGTGTGACCTTACTAACATTAATGTGCTCTTACTGAACACCAGCAGGATCCTGTGGAATACATGTGTGAGTTCAATGAGTACCGGTGTGACCTTATTTACGTCAATGTGCTCTCACTGAACACCAGTAGGATCCTGTGGAATACAAGTGTGAGTTCAATGAGTACCGGTGTGACCTTATTAACGTCAATGTGCTCTTACTCAACACCAGTAGGATCCTGTGGAGTACATGTGTGAGTTCAATGAGTACCGGTGTGACCTTATTAACGTCAATGTGCTCTCAATGAACCCCAGTAGGATCCTGTGGAATACATGTGTGAGTTCAATGAGTACCGGTGTGACCTTATTTACGTAAATGTGCTATTACTGAACCCCAGTAGGATCCTGTGGAATACATGTGTGAGTTCAATGAATACCGGTGTGACCTTATTTACGTCAATGTGCTCTCACTGAGCACCAGAAGGATCCTGTGGAATACAAGTGTGAGTTCAATGAGTACCGGTGTGACCTTATTAACATCAATGCGCTCTTACTCAACACCAGTAGGATCCTGTGGAATACATGTCTCACTCAACACCAGTAGGATCCTGTGGAATACATGCGTGAGTTCAATGAGTACCGGTGTGACCTTATTAACATCAATGTGCTCTTACTCAACACAAGCAGGATCCCGTGGAATACATGTGTGAGTTCAATGAGTACCGGTGTGACCTTATTTACGTCAATGTGCTCTCACTGAACACCAGTAGGATCCTGTGGAATACAAGTGTGAGTTCAATGAGTACCGGTGTGACCTTATTAACATCAATGCGCTCTTACTCAACACCAGTAGGATCCTGTGGAATACATGTGTGAGTTCAATGAGTACCGGTGTGACCTTATTTACGTCAATGTTCTCACACTGAACACCAGTAGGATCCTGTGGAATACATGTGTGAGTGCAATGAGTACCGGTGACCTTATTAACGTCAGAGTGCTCTTACTCAACCCCAGTAGGATTCTGTGGAATACATGTGTGAGTGCAATGAGTACCGGTGTGACCTTATTTACGTCAATGTGCTCTCACTGAACACCAGTAGGATCCTGTGGAATACAAGTGTGAGTTCAATGAGTACCGGTGGCCTTATTAACGTCAGTGTGCTCTTTCTGAACCCCAGTAGGATTCTGTGGAATACATGTGTGAGTGCAATGAGTACCGGTGTGACCTTATTTACATCAATGTGCTCTTACTCAACACCAGCAGGATTCTGTGGAATACATGTGTGAGTTCAATGAGTACCGGTGTGACCTTGTTAACGTCAATGCGCTCTTACTGAACCCCAGTAGGATTCTGTGGAATACATGTGTGAGTGCAATGAGTACCGGTGTGACCTTATTAACATCAATGTGCTCTTACTCAACACCAGTAGGATCCTGTGGAATACATGTCTTACTCAACACCAGTAGGATCCTGTGGAATACATGCGTGAGTTCAATGAGTACCGGTGTGACCTTATTTACGTCAATGTGCTCTCACTGAACACCAGCAGGATCCTGTGGAATACAAGTGTGAGTTCAATGAGTACCGGTGTGACCTTATTAACGTCAGTGTGCTCTTACTGAACCCCAGTAGGATCCTGAGGAATACATGTGTGAGTGCAATGAGTACCGGTGTGACCTTATTAACGCCAATGTGCTCTCACTGAACACCAGTAGGATCCTGTGGAATACATGTGTGAGTGCAATGAGTACCGGTGTGACCTTATTAACGCCAATGTGCTCTCACTGAACCCCAGCAGGATCCTGTGGAATACATGTGTGAGTGCAACGAGTACTGGTGTGACCTTATTAACGTCAATGTGCTCTCACTGAACACCAGCAGGATCCTGTGGAATACAAGTGTGAGTTCAACGAGTACCGGTGTGACCTTATTAACGTCAATGTGCTCTCACTGAACACCAGTAGGATCCTGTGGAATACATGTGTGAGTTCAACGAGTACCGGTGTGACCTTATTAACGTCAATGTGCTCTCACTGAACACCAGTAGGATCCTGTGGAATACATGTGTGAGTTCAATGAGTACCGGTGTGACCTTATTAACGTCAATGTGCTCTCACTGAACCCCAGTAGGATCCTGTGGAATACATGTATGAGTTCAATGAGTACAGGTGTGACCTTATTTACGTCAATGTGCTCTTACTGAACCCCAGTAGGATCCTGTGGAATACATGTGTGAGTTCAATGAGTACCGGTGTGACCTTATTTACGTCAATGTGCTCTCACTGAGCACCAGTAGGATCCTGTGGAATACAAGTGTGAGTTCAATGAGTACCGGTGTGACCTTATTTACGTCAATGTGCTCTCACTGAACACCAGTAGGATCCTGTGGAATACAAGTGTGAGTTCAATGAGTACCGGTGTGACCTTATTACGTCAATGTGCTCTTACTGAACACCAGTAGGATCCTGTGGAATACATGTGTGAGTGCAATGAGTACCGGTGTGACCTTATTAACGTCAATGTGCTCTTACTGAACCCCAGTAGGATCCTGTGGAATACAAGTGTGAGTTCAATGAGTACCGGTGTGACCTTATTAACGTCAATGTGCTCTTACTGAACCCCAGTAGGATCCTGTGGAATACATGTGTGAGTGCAATGAGTACCGGTGTGACCTTATTAACGTCAATGTGCTCTTACTGAACCCCAGTAGGATTCTGTGGAATACATGTGTGAGTTCAATGAGTACCGGTGTGACCTTATTAACGTCAGTGTGCTCTTTCTGAACCCCAGTAGGATTCTGTGGAATACATGTGTGAGTGCAATGAGTACCTGTGTGACCTTATTAACGTCAATGTGCTCTTACTGAACCCCAGTAGGATCCTGTGGAATACATGTGTGAGTGCAATGAGTACCGGTGTGACCTTATTTACGTCAATGTGCTCTCACTGAACACCAGTAGGATCCTGTGGAATACATGTGTGAGTTCAATGAGTACCGGTGTGGCCTTATTAACGTCAGTGTGCTCTTTCTGAACCCCAGTAGGATTCTGTGGAATACATGTGTGAGTTCAATGAGTACCGGTGTGACCTTATTACGTCGATGTGCTCTTTCTGAACCCCAGTAGGATTCTGTGGAATACATGTGTGAGTGCAATGAGTACAGGTGTGACCTTATTACGTCAATGTGCTCTTTCTGAACCCCAGTAGGATTCTGTGGAATACATGTGTGAGTGCAATGAGTACCGGTGTGACCTTATTAACGTCAATGTGCTCTTACTGAACCCCAGTAGGATCCTGTGGAATACATGTGTGAGTGCAATGAGTACCAGTGTGACCTTATTAACGTCAGTGTGCTCTTACTGAACCCCAGTAGGATTCTGTGGAATACATGTGTGAGTGCAATGAGTACCGGTGTGACCTTATTTACATCAATGTGCTCTTACTCAACACCAGCAGGATTCTGTGGAATACATGTGTGAGTTCAATGAGTACCGGTGTGACCTTATTACGTCAATGTGCTCTTTCTGAACCCCAGTAGGATTCTGTGGAATACATGTGTGAGTTCAATGAGTACCGGTGTGACCTTATTAACGTCAGTGTGCTCTTTCTGAACCCCAGTAGGATTCTGTGGAATACATGTGTGAGTGCAATGAGTACCGGTGTGACCTTATTAACGTCAGTGTGCTCTTACTGAACCCCAGTAGGATTCTGTGGAATACATGTGTGAGTGCAATGAGTACCGGTGTGACCTTATTAACGTCAATGTGCTCTTACTGAACCCCAGTAGGATCCTGTGGAATACATGTGTGAGTGCAATGAGTACCGGTGTGACCTTATTAACGTCAGTGTGCTCTTACTGAACACAAGTAGGATTCTGTGGAATACATGTGTGAGTGCAATGAGTACCGGTGTGACCTTATTACGTCAATGTGCTCTTTCTGAACCCCAGTAGGATTCTGTGGAATACATGTGTGAGTTCTATGAGTACCGGTGTGACCTTATTAACGTCAGTGTGCTCTTTCTGAACCCCAGTAGGATTCTGTGGAATACATGTGTGAGTGCAATGAGTACCGGTGTGACCTTATTAACGTCAGTGTGCTCTTACTGAACCCCAGTAGGATTCTGTGGAATACATGTGTGAGTGCAATGAGTACCGGTGTGACCTTATTAACGTCAGTGTGCTCTTACTGAACCCCAGTAGGATTCTGTGGAATACATGTGTGAGTGCAATGAGTACCGGTGTGACCTTATTAACGTCAGTGTGCTCTTACTGAACCCCAGTAGGATTCTGTGGAATACATGTGTGAGTGCAATGAGTACCGGTGTGACCTTATTTACATCAGTGTGCTCTTACTCAACACCAGCAGGATTCTGTGGAATACATGTGTGAGTTCAATGAGTACCGGTGTGACCTCATTACGTCAATGTGCTCTTTCTGAACCCCAGTAGGATTCTGTGGAATACATGTGTGAGTTCAATGAGTACCGGTGTGACCTTATTAACGTCAGTGTGCTCTTTCTGAACCCCAGTAGGATTCTGTGGAATACATGTGTGAGTGCAATGAGTACCGGTGTGACCTTATTAACGTCAGTGTGCTCTTACTGAACCCCAGTAGGATCCTGTGGAATACATGTGTGAGTTCAATGAGTACCGGTGTGACCTTATTTACGTCAATGTGCTCTCACTGAACACCAGCAGGATCCTGTGGAATACAAGTGTGAGTTCAATGAGTACCGGTGTGACCTTATTAACGTCAATGTGCTCTCACTGAACACCAGTAGGATCCTGTGGAATACATGTGTGAGTTCAACGAGTACCGGTGTGACCTTATTAACATCAATGTGCTCTCACTGAACACCAGTAGAATCCTGTGGAATACATGTGTGAGTTCAACGAGTACCGGTGTGACCTTATTAACGTCAATGTGCTCTTACTGAACCCCAGTAGGATCCTGTGGAGTACATGTGTGAGTTCAATGAGTACCGGTGTGACCTTATTAACGCCAATGTGCTCTTACTGAACACCAGTAGGATCCTGTGGAATACATGTGTGAGTGCAATGAGTACCGGTGTGACCTTATTTACATCAATGTGCTCTTACTCAACACCAGTAGGATCCTGTGGAATACATGTCTTACTCAACACCAGTAGGATCCTGTGGAATACATGCGTGAGTTCAATGAGTACCGATGTGACCTTATTAACATCAATGTGCTCTTACTCAACACAAGCAGGATCCTGTGGAATACATGTGTGAGTTCAATGAGTACCGGTGTGACCTTATTTACGTCAATGTGCTCTCACTGAACACCAGTAGGATCCTGTGGAATACAAGTGTGAGTTCAATGAGTACCGGTGTGACCTTATTAACATCAATGTGCTCTTACTCAACACCAGTAGGATCCTGTGGAATACATGTCTTACTCAACACCAGTAGGATCCTGTGGAATACATGCGTGAGTTCAATGAGTACCGGTGTGACCTTATTAACATCAATGTGCTCTTACTCAACACAAGGAGGATCCTGTGGAATACATGCGTGAGTTCAATGAGTACCGGTGTGACCTTACTAACATCTTCGTGCTCTAACTCAACACCAGTAGGATTCTGTGGAATACATGTGTGAGTTCAATCAGTACCGGTGTGACCTTACTAACATTAATGTGCTCTTACTGAACACCAGCAGGATCCTGTGGAATACATGTGTGAGTTCAATGAGTACCGGTGTGACCTTATTTACGTCAATGTGCTCTCACTGAACACCAGTAGGATCCTGTGGAATACATGTGTGAGTTCAACGAGTACCGGTGTGACCTTATTAACGTCAATGTGCTCTTACTGAATCCCAGTAGGATCCTGTGGAATACATGTGTGAGTTCAATTAGTACCGGTGTGACCTTATTAACGTCAATGTGCTCTTACTGAACCCCAGTAGGATCCTGTGGAATACATGTGTGAGTTCAATGAGTACCGGTGTGACCTTATTAACGTCAATGTGCTCTCACTGAACCCCAGTAGGATCCTGTGGAATACATGTGTGAGTTCAATGAGTACCGGTGTGACCTTATTAATGTCAATGTGCTCTCACTGAACCCCAGTAGGATCCTGTGGAATACATGTGTGAGTTCAATGAGTACCGGTGTGACCTTATTAACGTCAATGTGCTCTCACTGAACCCCAGTAGGATCCTGTGGAATACATGTGTGAGTTCAATGAGTACCGGTGTGACCTTATTTACGTCAATGTGCTCTCACTGAACACCAGTAGGATCCTGTGGAATACAAGTGTGAGTTCAATGAGTACCGGTGTGACCTTATTAACGTCAATGTGCTCTTACTCAACACCAGTAGGATCCTGTGGAGTACATGTGTGAGTTCAATGAGTACCGGTGTGACCTTATTAACGTCAATGTGCTCTCACTGAACCCCAGTAGGATCCTGTGGAATACATGTGTGAGTTCAATGAGTACCGGTGTGACCTTATTTACGTCAATGTGCTATTACTGAACCCCAGTAGGATCCTGTGGAATACATGTGTGAGTTCAATGAGTACCGGTGTGACCTTATTTACGTCAATGTGCTCTCACTGAGCACCAGAAGGATCCTGTGGAATACAAGTGTGAGTTCAATGAGTACCGGTGTGACCTTATTAACATCAATGCGCTCTTACTCAACACCAGTAGGATCCTGTGGAATACATGTCTCACTCAACACCAGTAGGATCCTGTGGAATACATGCGTGAGTTCAATGAGTACCGGTGTGACCTTATTAACATCAATGTGCTCTTACTCAACACAAGCAGGATCCCGTGGAATACATGTGTGAGTTCAATGAGTACCGGTGTGACCTTATTTACGTCAATGTGCTCTCACTGAACACCAGTAGGATCCTGTGGAATACAAGTGTGAGTTCAATGAGTACCGGTGTGACCTTATTAACATCAATGTGCTCTCACCGAACACCAGTAGGATTCTGTTGAATACATGTGTGAGTGCAATGAGTACCGGTGTGACCTTACTAACATTAATGCGCTCTTACTGAAAACCAGCAGGATCCTGTGGAATACATGTGTGAGTGCAATGAGTGCAATGAGTACCGGTGACCTTATTAACGTCAGTGTGCTCTTACTGAACCCCAGTAGGATTCTGTGGAATACATGTGTGAGTGCAATGAGTACCGGTGTGACCTTATTTACATCAATGTGCTCTTACTCAACACCAGCAGGATTCTGTGGAATACATGTGTGAGTTCAATGAGTACCGGTGTGACCTTGTTAACGTCAATGTGCTCTTACTGAACCCCAGTAGGATTCTGTGGAATACATGTGTGAGTGCAATGAGTACTGGTGTGACCTTATTAACGTCAGTGTGCTCTTACTGAACCCCAGTAGGATCCTGTGGAATACATGTGTGAGTTCAATGAGTACCGGTGTGACCTTATTAACGTCAGTGTGCTCTTACTGAACCCCAGTAGGATTCTGTGGAATACATGTGTGAGTGCAATGAGTACCGGTGTGACCTTATTAACGTCAGTGTGCTCTTACTGAACCCCAGTAGGATCCTGTGGAATACATGTGTGAGTTCAATGAGTACCGGTGTGACCTTATTTACGTCAATGTGCTCTCACTGAACACCAGCAGGATCCTGTGGAATACAAGTGTGAGTTCAATGAGTACCGGTGTGACCTTATTAACGTCAGTGTGCTCTTACTGAACCCCAGTAGGATCCTGTGGAATACATGTGTGAGTGCAATGAGTACCGGTGTGACCTTATTAACGCCAATGTGCTCTCACTGAACACCAGTAGGATCCTGTGGAATACATGTGTGAGTGCAATGAGTACCGGTGTGACCTTATTAACGCCAATGTGCTCTCACTGAACCCCAGCAGGATCCTGTGGAATACATGTGTGAGTGCAACGAGTACTGGTGTGACCTTATTAACGTCAATGTGCTCTCACTGAACCCCAGTAGGATCCTGTGGAATACATGTGTGAGTTCAATGAGTACCGGTGTGACCTTATTAAAATCAATGTGCTCTTACTCAACACCAGTAGGATCCTGTGGAATACATGTCTTACTCAACACCAGTAGGATCCTGTGGAATACATGCGTGAGTTCAATGAGTACCGATGTGACCTTATTAACATCAATGTGCTCTTACTCAACACAAGCAGGATCCTGTGGAATACATGTGTGAGTTCAATGAGTACCGGTGTGACCTTATTTACGTCAATGTGCTCTCACTGAACACCAGTAGGATCCTGTGGAATACAAGTGTGAGTTCAATGAGTACCGGTGTGACCTTATTAACATCAATGTGCTCTTACTCAACACCAGTAGGATCCTGTGGAATACATGTCTTACTCAACACCAGTAGGATCCTGTGGAATACATGCGTGAGTTCAATGAGTACCGGTGTGACCTTATTAACATCAATGTGCTCTTACTCAACACAAGCAGGATCCTGTGGAATACATGCGTGAGTTCAATGAGTACCGGTGTGACCTTACTAACATCTTCGTGCTCTCACTCAACACCAGTAGGATTCTGTGGAATACATGTGTGAGTTCAATGAGTACCGGTGTGACCTTACTAACATTAATGTGCTCTTACTGAACACCAGCAGGATCCTGTGGAATACATGTGTGAGTTCAATGAGTACCGGTGTGACCTTATTTACGTCAATGTGCTCTCACTGAACACCAGTAGGATCCTGTGGAATACAAGTGTGAGTTCAATGAGTACCGGTGTGACCTTATTAACGTCAATGTGCTCTTACTCAACACCAGTAGGATCCTGTGGAGTACATGTGTGAGTTCAATGAGTACCGGTGTGACCTTATTAACGTCAATGTGCTCTCACTGAACCCCAGTAGGATCCTGTGGAATACATGTGTGAGTTCAATGAGTACCGGTGTGACCTTATTTACGTCAATGTGCTATTACTGAACCCCAGTAGGATCCTGTGGAATACATGTGTGAGTTCAATGAGTACCGGTGTGACCTTATTTACGTCAATGTGCTCTCACTGAGCACCAGAAGGATCCTGTGGAATACAAGTGTGAGTTCAATGAGTACCGGTGTGACCTTATTAACATCAATGCGCTCTTACTCAACACCAGTAGGATCCTGTGGAATACATGTCTCACTCAACACCAGTAGGATCCTGTGGAATACATGCATGAGTTCAATGAGTACCGGTGTGACCTTATTAACATCAATGTGCTCTTACTCAACACAAGCAGGATCCCGTGGAATACATGTGTGAGTTCAATGAGTACCGGTGTGACCTTATTTACGTCAATGTGCTCTCACTGAACACCAGTAGGATCCTGTGGAATACAAGTGTGAGTTCAATGAGTACCGGTGTGACCTTATTAACATCAATGTGCTCTTACCGAACACCAGTAGGATTCTGTTGAATACATGTGTGAGTGCAATGAGTACCGGTGTGACCTTACTAACATTAATGCGCTCTTACTGAAAACCAGCAGGATTCTGTGGAATACATGTGTGAGTTCAATGAGTACCGGTGTGACCTTATTTACGTCAATGTTCTCACACTGAACACCAGTAGGATCCTGTGGAATACATGTGTGAGTGCAATGAGTACCGGTGACCTTATTAACGTCAGTGTGCTCTTACTCAACCCCAGTAGGATTCTGTGCAATACATGTGTGAGTGCAATGAGTACCGGTGTGACCTTATTTACGTCAATGTGCTCTCACTGAACACCAGTAGGATCCTGTGGAATACAAGTGTGAGTTCAATGAGTACCGGTGGCCTTATTAACGTCAGTGTGCTCTTTCTGAACCCCAGTAGGATTCTGTGGAATACATGTGTGAGTGCAATGAGTACCGGTGTGACCTTATTTACATCAATGTGCTCTTACACAACACCAGCAGGATTCTGTGGAATACATGTGTGAGTTCAATGAGTACCGGTGTGACCTTGTTAACGCCAATGTGCTCTTACTGAACCCCAGTAGGATTCTGTGGAATACATGTGTGAGTGCAATGAGTACCGGTGTGACCTTATTAACGTCAGTGTGCTCTTACTGAACCCCAGTAGGATCCTGTGGAATACATGTGTGAGTTCAATGAGTACCGGTGTGACCTTATTTACGTCAATGTGCTCTCACTGAACACCAGCAGGATCCTGTGGAATACAAGTGTGAGTTCAATGAGTACCGGTGTGACCTTATTAACGTCAGTGTGCTCTTACTGAACCCCAGTAGGATCCTGAGGAATACATGTGTGAGTGCAATGAGTACCGGTGTGACCTTATTAACGCCAATGTGCTCTCACTGAACACCAGTAGGATCCTGTGGAATACATGTGTGAGTGCAATGAGTACCGGTGTGACCTTATTAACGCCAATGTGCTCTCACTGAACCCCAGCAGGATCCTGTGGAATACATGTGTGAGTGCAACGAGTACTGGTGTGACCTTATTAACGTCAATGTGCTCTCACTGAACACCAGCAGGATCCTGTGGAATACAAGTGTGAGTTCAACGAGTACCGGTGTGACCTTATTAACGTCAATGTGCTCTCACTGAACACCAGTAGGATCCTGTGGAATACATGTGTGAGTTCAACGAGTACCGGTGTGACCTTATTAACGTCAATGTGCTCTCACTGAACACCAGTAGGATCCTGTGGAATACATGTGTGAGTTCAATGAGTACCGGTGTGACCTTATTAACGTCAATGTGCTCTCACTGAACCCCAGTAGGATCCTGTGGAATACATGTGTGAGTTCAATGAGTACAGGTGTGACCTTATTAACGTCAGTGTGCTCTTACTGAACCCCAGTAGGATTCTGTGGAATACATGTGTGAGTGCAATGAGTACCGGTGTGACCTTATTTACATCAATGTGCTCTTACTGAACCCCAGTAGGATTCTGTGGAATACATGTGTGAGTGCAATGAGTACCGGTGTGACCTTATTAACGTCAGTGTGCTCTTACTGAACCCCAGTAGGATCCTGTGGAATACATGTGTGAGTTCAATGAGTACCGGTGTGACCTTATTTACGTCAATGTGCTCTCACTGAACACCAGCAGGATCCTGTGGAATACAAGTGTGAGTTCAATGAGTACCGGTGTGACCTTATTAACGTCAGTGTGCTCTTACTGAACCCCAGTAGGATCCTGTGGAATACATGTGTGAGTGCAATGAGTACCGGTGTGACCTTATTAACGCCAATGTGCTCTCACTGAACACCAGTAGGATCCTGTGGAATACATGTGTGAGTGCAACGAGTACCGGTGTGACCTTATTAACGCCAATGTGCTCTCACTGAACCCCAGCAGGATCCTGTGGAATACATGTGTGAGTGCAACGAGTACCGGTGTGACCTTATTAACGTCAATGTGCTCTCACTGAACACCAGCAGGATCCTGTGGAATACAAGTGTGAGTTCAACGAGTACCGGTGTGACCTTATTAACGTCAATGTGCTCTCACTGAACACCAGTAGGATCCTGTGGAATACATGTGTGAGTTCAACGAGTACCGGTGTGACCTTATTAACGTCAATGTGCTCTCACTGAACACCAGTAGGATCCTGTGGAATACATGTGTGAGTTCAACGAGTACCGGTGTGACCTTATTAACGTCAATGTGCTCTTACTGAACCCCAGTAGGATCCTGTGGAGTACATGTGTGAGTTCAATGAGTACCGGTGTGACCTTATTAACGCCAATGTGCTCTTACTGAACACCAGTAGGATCCTGTGGAATACATGTGTGAGTGCAATGAGTACCGGTGTGACCTTATTTACATCAATGTGCTCTTACTCAACACCAGCAGGATTCTGTGGAATACAAGTGTGAGTTCAATGAGTACCGGTGTGACCTTATTAACATCAATGCGCTCTTACTCAACACCAGTAGGATCCTGTGGAATACATGTGTGAGTGCAATGAGTGCAATGAGTACCGGTGACCTTATTAACGTCAGTGTGCTCTTACTCAACCCCAGTAGGATTCTGTGGAATACATGTGTGAGTGCAATGAGTACCGGTGTGACCTTATTTACGTCAGTGTGCTCTTACTGAACCCCAGTAGGATTCTGTGGAATACATGTGTGAGTGCAATGAGTACCGGTGTGACCTTATTACGTCAGTGTGCTCTTACTGAACCCCAGTAGGATTCTGTGGAATACATGTGTGAGTGCAATGAGTACCGGTGTGACCTTATTTACATCAATGTGCTCTTACTCAACACCAGCAGGATTCTGTGGAATACATGTGTGAGTTCAATGAGTACCGGTGTGACCTTACTAACATTAATGCGCTCTTACTGAAAACCAGCAGGATCCTGTGGAATACATGTGTGAGTTCAATGAGTACCGGTGTGACCTTATTACGTCAATGTGCTCTTTCTGAACCCCAGTAGGATTCTGTGGAATACATGTGTGAGTTCAATGAGTACCGGTGTGACCTTATTAACGTCAGTGTGCTCTTTCTGAACCCCAGTAGGATTCTGTGGAATACATGTGTGAGTGCAATGAGTACCGGTGTGACCTTATTAACGTCAGTGTGCTCTTACTGAACCCCAGTAGGATTCTGTGGAATACATGTGTGAGTGCAATGAGTACCAGTGTGACCTTATTAACGTCAGTGTGCTCTTACTGAACCCCAGTAGGATTCTGTGGAATACATGTGTGAGTGCAATGAGTACCGGTGTGACCTTATTTACATCAATGTGCTCTTACTCAACACCAGCAGGATTCTGTGGAATACATGTGTGAGTTCAATGAGTACCGGTGTGACCTTGGTAACGTCAATGTGCTCTTACTGAACCCCAGTAGGATTCTGTGGAATACATGTGTGAGTGCAATGAGTACCGGTGTGACCTTATTAACGTCAGTGTGCTCTTACTGAACCCCAGTAGGATCCTGTGGAATACATGTGTGAGTTCAATGAGTACCGGTGTGACCTTATTTACGTCAATGTGCTCTCACTGAACACCAGCAGGATCCTGTGGAATACAAGTGTGAGTTCAATGAGTACCGGTGTGACCTTATTAACGTCAGTGTGCTCTTACTGAACCCCAGTAGGATCCTGTGGAATACATGTGTGAGTGCAATGAGTACCGGTGTGACCTTATTAACGCCAATGTGCTCTCACTGAACACCAGTAGGATCCTGTGGAATACATGTGTGAGTGCAATGAGTACCGGTGTGACCTTATTAACGCCAATGTGCTCTCACTGAACCCCAGCAGGATCCTGTGGAATACATGTGTGAGTGCAACGAGTACCGGTGTGACCTTATTAACGTCAATGTGCTCTCACTGAACACCAGCAGGATCCTGTGGAATACAAGTGTGAGTTCAACGAGTACCGGTGTGACCTTATTAACGTCAATGTGCTCTCACTGAACACCAGTAGGATCCTGTGGAATACATGTGTGAGTTCAACGAGTACCGGTGTGACCTTATTAACGTCAATGTGCTCTCACTGAACACCAGTAGGATCCTGTGGAATACATGTGTGAGTTCAACGAGTACCGGTGTGACCTTATTAACGTCAATGTGCTCTCACTGAACACCAGTAGGATCCTGTGGAGTACATGTGTGAGTTCAATGAGCACTGGTGTGACCTTATTTACGTCAATGTTCTCACACTGAACACCAGTAGGATCCTGTGGAATACATGTGTGAGTGCAATGAGTGCAATGAGTACCGGTGACCTTATTAACGTCAGTGTGCTCTTACTTAACCCCAGTAGGATTCTGTGGAATACATGTGTGAGTGCAATGAGTACCGGTGTGACCTTATTTACGTCAGTGTGCTCTTACTGAACCCCAGTAGGATTCTGTGGAATACATGTGTGAGTGCAATGAGTACCGGTGTGACCTTATTACGTCAGTGTGCTCTTACTGAACCCCAGTAGGATTCTGTGGAATACATGTGTGAGTGCAATGAGTACCGGTGTGACCTTATTTACATCAATGTGCTCTTACTCAACACCAGCAGGATTCTGTGGAATACATGTGTGAGTTCAATGAGTACCGGTGTGACCTTGTTAACGTCAATGTGCTCTTACTGAACCCCAGTAGGATTCTGTGGAATACATGTGTGAGTGCAATGAGTACCGGTGTGACCTTATTAACGTCAGTGTGCTCTTACTGAACCCCAGTAGGATCCTGTGGAATACATGTGTGAGTTCAATGAGTACCGGTGTGACCTTATTTACGTCAATGTGCTCTCACTGAACACCAGTAGGATCCTGTGGAATACAAGTGTGAGTTCAATGAGTACCGGTGTGACCTTATTAACGTCAATGTGCTCTTACTCAACACCAGTAGGATCCTGTGGAGTACATGTGTGAGTTCAATGAGTACCGGTGTGACCTTATTAACGTCAATGTGCTCTCACTGAACCCCAGTAGGATCCTGTGGAGTACATGTGTGAGTTCAATGAGTACCGGTGTGACCTTATTAACGCCAATGTGCTCTTACTGAACACCAGTAGGATCCTGTGGAATACATGTGTGAGTGCAATGAGTACCGGTGTGACCTTATTTACATCAATGTGCTCTTACTCAACACCAGCAGGATTCTGTGGAATACAAGTGTGAGTTCAATGAGTACCGGTGTGACCTTATTAACATCAATGAGCTCTTACTCAACACCAGTAGGATCCTGTGGAATACATGTCTTACTCAACACCAGTAGGATCCTGTGGAATACATGCGTGAGTTCAGTGAGTACCGGTGTGACCTTATTAACATCAATGTGCTCTTACTCAACACAAGCAGGATCCCGTGGAATACATGTGTGAGTTCAATGAGTACCGGTGTGACCTTATTTACGTCAATGTGCTCTCACTGAACACCAGTAGGATCCTGTGGAATACAAGTGTGAGTTCAATGAGTACCGGTGTGACCTTATTAACATCAATGTGCTCTCACTGAACACCAGTAGGATCCCGTGGAATACATGTGTGAGTGCAATGAGTACCGGTGTGACCTTACTAACATTAATGCGCTCTTACTGAAAACCAGCAGGATCCTGTGGAATACATGTGTGAGTTCAATGATACCGGTGTGACCTTATTTACGTCAATGTTCTCACACTGAACACCAGTAGGATCCTGTGGAATACATGTGTGAGTGCAATGAGTGCAATGAGTACCGGTGACCTTATTAACGTCAGTGTGCTCTTACTTAACCCCAGTAGGATTCTGTGGAATACATGTGTGAGTGCAATGAGTACCGGTGTGACCTTATTTACGTCAGTGTGCTCTTACTGAACCCCAGTAGGATTCTGTGGAATACATGTGTGAGTGCAATGAGTACCGGTGTGACCTTATTACGTCAGTGTGCTCTTACTGAACCCCAGTAGGATTCTGTGGAATACATGTGTGAGTGCAATGAGTACCGGTGTGACCTTATTTACATCAATGTGCTCTTACTCAACACCAGCAGGATTCTGTGGAATACATGTGTGAGTTCAATGAGTACCGGTGTGACCTTGATAACGTCAATGTGCTCTTACTGAACCCCAGTAGGATTCTGTGGAATACATGTGTGAGTGCAATGAGTACCGGTGTGACCTTATTAACGTCAGTGTGCTCTTACTGAACCCCAGTAGGATCCTGTGGAATACATGTGTGAGTTCAATGAGTACCGGTGTGACCTTATTTACGTCAATGTGCTCTCACTGAACACCAGCAGGATCCTGTGGAATACAAGTGTGAGTTCAATGAGTACCGGTGTGACCTTATTAACGTCAGTGTGCTCTTACTGAACCTCAGTAGGATCCTGTGGAATACATGTGTGAGTGCAATGAGTACCGGTGTGACCTTATTAACGCCAATGTGCTCTCACTGAACACCAGTAGGATCCTGTGGAATACATGTGTGAGTGCAATGAGTACCGGTGTGACCTTATTAACGCCAATGTGCTCTCACTGAACCCCAGCAGGATCCTGTGGAATACATGTGTGAGTGCAACGAGTACCGGTGTGACCTTATTAACGTCAATGTGCTCTCACTGAGCACCAGCAGGATCCTGTGGAATACAAGTGTGAGTTCAACGAGTACCGGTGTGACCTTATTAACGTCAATGTGCTCTCACTGAACACCAGCAGGATCCTGTGGAATACATGTGTGAGTTCAACGAGTACCGGTGTGACCTTATTAACGTCAATGTGCTCTCACTGAACACCAGTAGGATCCTGTGGAATACATGTGTGAGTTCAATGAGTACCGGTGTGACCTTATTAACGTCAATGTGCTCTCACTGAACCCCAGTAGGATCCTGTGGAATACATGTGTGAGTTCAATGAGTACAGGTGTGACCTTATTTACGTCAATGTGCTCTTACTGAACCCCAGTAGGATCCTGTGGAATACATGTGTGAGTTCAATGAGTACCGGTGTGACCTTATTTACGTCAATGTGCTCTCACTGAGCACCAGTAGGATCCTGTGGAATACAAGTGTGAGTTCAATGAGTACCGGTGTGACCTTATTTACGTCAATGTGCTCTCACTGAACACCAGTAGGATCCTGTGGAATACAAGTGTGAGTTCAATGAGTACCGGTGTGACCTTATTAAAATCAATGTGCTCTTACTCAACACCAGTAGGATCCTGTGGAATACATGTCTTACTCAACACCAGTAGGATCCTGTGGAATACATGCGTGAGTTCAATGAGTACCGATGTGACCTTATTAACATCAATGTGCTCTTACTCAACACAAGCAGGATCCTGTGGAATACATGTGTGAGTTCAATGAGTACCGGTGTGACCTTATTTACGTCAATGTGCTCTCACTGAACACCAGTAGGATCCTGTGGAATACAAGTGTGAGTTCAATGAGTACCGGTGTGACCTTATTAACATCAATGTGCTCTTACTCAACACCAGTAGGATCCTGTGGAATACATGTCTTACTCAACACCAGTAGGATCCTGTGGAATACATGCGTGAGTTCAATGAGTACCGGTGTGACCTTATTAACATCAATGTGCTCTTACTCAACACAAGCAGGATCCTGTGGAATACATGCGTGAGTTCAATGAGTACCGGTGTGACCTTACTAACATCTTCGTGCTCTCACTCAACACCAGTAGGATTCTGTGGAATACATGTGTGAGTTCAATGAGTACCGGTGTGACCTTACTAACATTAATGTGCTCTTACTGAACACCAGCAGGATCCTGTGGAATACATGTGTGAGTTCAATGAGTACCGGTGTGACCTTATTTACGTCAATGTGCTCTCACTGAACACCAGTAGGATCCTGTGGAATACATGTGTGAGTTCAATGAGTACCGGTGTGACCTTATTAACGTCAATGTGCTCTCACTGAACCCCAGTAGGATCCTGTGGAATACATGTGTGAGTTCAATGAGTACCGGTGTGACCTTATTAACGTCAATGTGCTCTCACTGAACCCCAGTAGGATCCTGTGGAATACATGTGTGAGTTCAATGAGTACCGGTGTGACCTTATTAACGTCAATGTGCTCTCACTGAACCCCAGTAGGATCCTGTGGAATACATGTGTGAGTTCAATGAGTACCGGTGTGACCTTATTTACGTCAATGTGCTCTCACTGAACACCAGTAGGATCCTGTGGAATACAAGTGTGAGTTCAATGAGTACCGGTGTGACCTTATTAACGTCAATGTGCTCTTACTCAACACCAGTAGGATCCTGTGGAGTACATGTGTGAGTTCAATGAGTACCGGTGTGACCTTATTAACGTCAATGTGCTCTCACTGAACCCCAGTAGGATCCTGTGGAATACATGTGTGAGTTCAATGAGTACAGGTGTGACCTTATTTACGTCAATGTGCTCTTACTGAACCCCAGTAGGATCCTGTGGAATACATGTGTGAGTTCAATGAGTACCGGTGTGACCTTATTTACGTCAATGTGCTCTCACTGAGCACCAGAAGGATCCTGTGGAATACAAGTGTGAGTTCAATGAGTACCGGTGTGACCTTATTAACATCAATGCGCTCTTACTCAACACCAGTAGGATCCTGTGGAATACATGTCTCACTCAACACCAGTAGGATCCTGTGGAATACATGCGTGAGTTCAATGAGTACCGGTGTGACCTTATTAACATCAATGTGCTCTTACTCAACACAAGCAAGATCCCGTGGAATACATGTGTGAGTTCAATGAGTACCGGTGTGACCTTATTTACGTCAATGTGCTCTCACTGAACACCAGTAGGATCCTGTGGAATACAAGTGTGAGTTCAATGAGTACCGGTGTGACCTTATTAACATCAATGTGCTCTCACCGAACACCAGTAGGATTCTGTTGAATACATGTGTGAGTGCAATGAGTACCGGTGTGACCTTACTAACATTAATGCGCTCTTACTGAAAACCAGCAGGATCCTGTGGAATACATGTGTGAGTGCAATGAGTGCAATGAGTACCGGTGACCTTATTAACGTCAGTGTGCTCTTACTGAACCCCAGTAGGATTCTGTGGAATACATGTGTGAGTGCAATGAGTACCGGTGTGACCTTATTTACATCAATGTGCTCTTACTCAACACCAGCAGGATTCTGTGGAATACATGTGTGAGTTCAATGAGTACTGGTGTGACCTTGTTAACGTCAATGTGCTCTTACTGAACCCCAGTAGGATTCTGTGGAATACATGTGTGAGTGCAATGAGTACCGGTGTGACCTTATTAACGTCAGTGTGCTCTTACTGAACCCCAGTAGGATCCTGTGGAATACATGTGTGAGTTCAATGAGTACCGGTGTGACCTTATTAACGTCAGTGTGCTCTTACTGAACCCCAGTAGGATTCTGTGGAATACATGTGTGAGTGCAATGAGTACCGGTGTGACCTTATTAACGTCAGTGTGCTCTTACTGAACCCCAGTAGGATCCTGTGGAATACATGTGTGAGTTCAATGAGTACCGGTGTGACCTTATTTACGTCAATGTGCTCTCACTGAACACCAGCAGGATCCTGTGGAATACAAGTGTGAGTTCAATGAGTACCGGTGTGACCTTATTAACGTCAGTGTGCTCTTACTGAACCCCAGTAGGATCCTGTGGAATACATGTGTGAGTGCAATGAGTACCGGTGTGACCTTATTAACGCCAATGTGCTCTCACTGAACACCAGTAGGATCCTGTGGAATACATGTGTGAGTGCAATGAGTACCGGTGTGACCTTATTAACGCCAATGTGCTCTCACTGAAACCCAGCAGGATCCTGTGGAATACATGTGTGAGTGCAACGAGTACTGGTGTGACCTTATTAACGTCAATGTGCTCTCACTGAACACCAGCAGGATCCTGTGGAATACAAGTGTGTGTTCAACGAGTACCGGTGTGACCTTATTAACGTCAATGTGCTCTCACTGAACACCAGTAGGATCCTGTGGAATACATGTGTGAGTTCAACGAGTACCGGTGTGACCTTATTAACGTCAATGTGCTCTCACTGAACACCAGTAGGATCCTGTGGAATACATGTGTGAGTTCAATGAGTACCGGTGTGACCTTATTAACGTCAATGTGCTCTCACTGAACCCCAGTAGGATCCTGTGGAATACATGTGTGAGTTCAATGAGTACCGGTGTGACCTTATTAAAATCAATGTGCTCTTACTCAACACCAGTAGGATCCTGTGGAATACATGTCTTACTCAACACCAGTAGGATCCTGTGGAATACATGCGTGAGTTCAATGAGTACCGATGTGACCTTATTAACATCAATGTGCTCTTACTCAACACAAGCAGGATCCTGTGGAATACATGCGTGAGTTCAATGAGTACCGGTGTGACCTTACTAACATCTTCGTGCTCTCACTCAACACCAGTAGGATTCTGTGGAATACATGTGTGAGTTCAATGAGTACCGGTGTGACCTTACTAACATTAATGTGCTCTTACTGAACACCAGCAGGATCCTGTGGAATACATGTGTGAGTTCAATGAGTACCGGTGTGACCTTATTTACGTTAATGTGCTCTCACTGAACACCAGTAGGATCCTGTGGAATACATGTGTGAGTTCAATGAGTACCGGTGTGACCTTATTAACGTCAATGTGCTCTCACTGAACCCCAGTAGGATCCTGTGGAATACATGTGTGAGTTCAATGAGTACCGGTGTGACCTTATTAACGTCAATGTGCTCTCACTGAACCCCAGTAGGATCCTGTGGAATACATGTGTGAGTTCAATGAGTACCGGTGTGACCTTATTAACGTCAATGTGCTCTCACTGAACCCCAGTAGGATCCTGTGGAATACATGTGTGAGTTCAATGAGTACCGGTGTGACCTTATTTACGTCAATGTGCTCTCACTGAACACCAGTAGGATCCTGTGGAATACAAGTGTGAGTTCAATGAGTACCGGTGTGACCTTATTAACGTCAATGTGCTCTTACTCAACACCAGTAGGATCCTGTGGAGTACATGTGTGAGTTCAATGAGTACCGGTGTGACCTTATTAACGTCAATGTGCTCTCACTGAACCCCAGTAGGATCCTGTGGAATACATGTGTGAGTTCAATGAGTACAGGTGTGACCTTATTTACGTCAATGTGCTCTTACTGAACCCCAGTAGGATCCTGTGGAATACATGTGTGAGTTCAATGAGTACCGGTGTGACCTTATTTACGTCAATGTGCTCTCACTGAGCACCAGAAGGATCCTGTGGAATACAAGTGTGAGTTCAATGAGTACCGGTGTGACCTTATTAACATCAATGCGCTCTTACTCAACACCAGTAGGATCCTGTGGAATACATGCCTCACTCAACACCATTAGGATCCTGTGGAATACATGCGTGAGTTCAATGAGTACCGGTGTGACCTTATTAACATCAATGTGCTCTTACTCAACACAAGCAGGATCCCGTGGAATACATGTGTGAGTTCAATGAGTACCGGTGTGACCTTATTTACGTCAATGTGCTCTCACTGAACACCAGTAGGATCCTGTGGAATACAAGTGTGAGTTCAATGAGTACCGGTGTGACCTTATTAACATCAATGTGCTCTCACCGAACACCAGTAGGATTCTGTTGAATACATGTGTGAGTGCAATGAGTACCGGTGTGACCTTACTAACATTAATGCGCTCTTACTGAAAACCAGCAGGATCCTGTGGAATACATGTGTGAGTGCAATGAGTGCAATGAGTACCGGTGACCTTATTAACGTCAGTGTGCTCTTACTGAACCCCAGTAGGATTCTGTGGAATACATGTGTGAGTGCAATGAGTACCGGTGTGACCTTATTTACATCAATGTGCTCTTACTCAACACCAGCAGGATTCTGTGGAATACATGTGTGAGTTCAATGAGTACCGGTGTGACCTTGTTAACGTCAATGTGCTCTTACTGAACCCCAGTAGGATTCTGTGGAATACATGTGTGAGTGCAATGAGTACCGGTGTGACCTTATTAACGTCAGTGTGCTCTTACTGAACCCCAGTAGGATCCTGTGGAATACATGTGTGAGTTCAATGAGTACCGGTGTGACCTTATTAACGTCAGTGTGCTCTTACTGAACCCCAGTAGGATTCTGTGGAATACATGTGTGAGTGCAATGAGTACCGGTGTGACCTTATTAACGTCAGTGTGCTCTTACTGAACCCCAGTAGGATCCTGTGGAATACATGTGTGAGTTCAATGAGTACCGGTGTGACCTTATTTACGTCAATGTGCTCTCACTGAACACCAGCAGGATCCTGTGGAATACAAGTGTGAGTTCAATGAGTACCGGTGTGACCTTATTAACGTCAGTGTGCTCTTACTGAACCCCAGTAGGATCCTGTGGAATACATGTGTGAGTGCAATGAGTACCGGTGTGACCTTATTAACGCCAATGTGCTCTCACTGAACACCAGTAGGATCCTGTGGAATACATGTGTGAGTGCAATGAGTACCGGTGTGACCTTATTAACGCCAATGTGCTCTCACTGAACCCCAGCAGGATCCTGTGGAATACATGTGTGAGTGCAACGAGTACTGGTGTGACCTTATTAACGTCAATGTGCTCTCACTGAACACCAGCAGGATCCTGTGGAATACAAGTGTGAGTTCAACGAGTACCGGTGTGACCTTATTAACGTCAGTGTGCTCTTACTGAACCCCAGTAGGATCCTGTGGAATACATGTGTGAGTGCAATGAGTACCGGTGTGACCTTATTAACGCCAATGTGCTCTCACTGAACCCCAGCAGGATCCTGTGGAATACATGTGTGAGTGCAACGAGTACTGGTGTGACCTTATTAACGTCAATGTGCTCTCACTGAACACCAGCAGGATCCTGTGGAATACAAGTGTGAGTTCAATGAGTACCGGTGTGACCTTATTAACGTCAATGTGCTCTCACTGAACCCCAGTAGGATCCTGTGGAATACATGTGTGAGTTCAATGAGTACCGGTGTGACCTTATTAACGTCAATGTGCTCTCACTGAACCCCAGTAGGATCCTGTGGAATACATGTGTGAGTTCAATGAGTACCGGTGTGACCTTATTAACGTCAATGTGCTCTCACTGAACCCCAGTAGGATCCTGTGGAATACATGTGTGAGTTCAATGAGTACCGGTGTGACCTTATTTACGTCAATGTGCTCTCACTGAACACCAGTAGGATCCTGTGGAATACAAGTGTGAGTTCAATGAGTACCGGTGTGACCTTATTAACGTCAATGTGCTCTTACTCAACACCAGTAGGATCCTGTGGAGTACATGTGTGAGTTCAATGAGTACCGGTGTGACCTTATTAACGTCAATGTGCTCTCACTGAACCCCAGTAGGATCCTGTGGAATACATGTGTGAGTTCAATGAGTACAGGTGTGACCTTATTTACGTCAATGTGCTCTTACTGAACCCCAGTAGGATCCTGTGGAATACATGTGTGAGTTCAATGAGTACCGGTGTGACCTTATTTACGTCAATGTGCTCTCACTGAGCACCAGAAGGATCCTGTGGAATACAAGTGTGAGTTCAATGAGTACCGGTGTGACCTTATTAACATCAATGCGCTCTTACTCAACACCAGTAGGATCCTGTGGAATACATGTCTCACTCAACACCAGTAGGATCCTGTGGAATACATGCGTGAGTTCAATGAGTACCGGTGTGACCTTATTAACATCAATGTGCTCTTACTCAACACAAGCAAGATCCCGTGGAATACATGTGTGAGTTCAATGAGTACCGGTGTGACCTTATTTACGTCAATGTGCTCTCACTGAACACCAGTAGGATCCTGTGGAATACAAGTGTGAGTTCAATGAGTACCGGTGTGACCTTATTAACATCAATGTGCTCTCACCGAACACCAGTAGGATTCTGTTGAATACATGTGTGAGTGCAATGAGTACCGGTGTGACCTTACTAACATTAATGCGCTCTTACTGAAAACCAGCAGGATCCTGTGGAATACATGTGTGAGTGCAATGAGTGCAATGAGTACCGGTGACCTTATTAACGTCAGTGTGCTCTTACTGAACCCCAGTAGGATTCTGTGGAATACATGTGTGAGTGCAATGAGTACCGGTGTGACCTTATTTACATCAATGTGCTCTTACTCAACACCAGCAGGATTCTGTGGAATACATGTGTGAGTTCAATGAGTACTGGTGTGACCTTGTTAACGTCAATGTGCTCTTACTGAACCCCAGTAGGATTCTGTGGAATACATGTGTGAGTGCAATGAGTACCGGTGTGACCTTATTAACGTCAGTGTGCTCTTACTGAACCCCAGTAGGATCCTGTGGAATACATGTGTGAGTTCAATGAGTACCGGTGTGACCTTATTAACGTCAGTGTGCTCTTACTGAACCCCAGTAGGATTCTGTGGAATACATGTGTGAGTGCAATGAGTACCGGTGTGACCTTATTAACGTCAGTGTGCTCTTACTGAACCCCAGTAGGATCCTGTGGAATACATGTGTGAGTTCAATGAGTACCGGTGTGACCTTATTTACGTCAATGTGCTCTCACTGAACACCAGCAGGATCCTGTGGAATACAAGTGTGAGTTCAATGAGTACCGGTGTGACCTTATTAACGTCAGTGTGCTCTTACTGAACCCCAGTAGGATCCTGTGGAATACATGTGTGAGTGCAATGAGTACCGGTGTGACCTTATTAACGCCAATGTGCTCTCACTGAACACCAGTAGGATCCTGTGGAATACATGTGTGAGTGCAATGAGTACCGGTGTGACCTTATTAACGCCAATGTGCTCTCACTGAAACCCAGCAGGATCCTGTGGAATACATGTGTGAGTGCAACGAGTACTGGTGTGACCTTATTAACGTCAATGTGCTCTCACTGAACACCAGCAGGATCCTGTGGAATACAAGTGTGTGTTCAACGAGTACCGGTGTGACCTTATTAACGTCAATGTGCTCTCACTGAACACCAGTAGGATCCTGTGGAATACATGTGTGAGTTCAACGAGTACCGGTGTGACCTTATTAACGTCAATGTGCTCTCACTGAACACCAGTAGGATCCTGTGGAATACATGTGTGAGTTCAATGAGTACCGGTGTGACCTTATTAACGTCAATGTGCTCTCACTGAACCCCAGTAGGATCCTGTGGAATACATGTGTGAGTTCAATGAGTACCGGTGTGACCTTATTAAAATCAATGTGCTCTTACTCAACACCAGTAGGATCCTGTGGAATACATGTCTTACTCAACACCAGTAGGATCCTGTGGAATACATGCGTGAGTTCAATGAGTACCGATGTGACCTTATTAACATCAATGTGCTCTTACTCAACACAAGCAGGATCCTGTGGAATACATGCGTGAGTTCAATGAGTACCGGTGTGACCTTACTAACATCTTCGTGCTCTCACTCAACACCAGTAGGATTCTGTGGAATACATGTGTGAGTTCAATGAGTACCGGTGTGACCTTACTAACATTAATGTGCTCTTACTGAACACCAGCAGGATCCTGTGGAATACATGTGTGAGTTCAATGAGTACCGGTGTGACCTTATTTACGTTAATGTGCTCTCACTGAACACCAGTAGGATCCTGTGGAATACATGTGTGAGTTCAATGAGTACCGGTGTGACCTTATTAACGTCAATGTGCTCTCACTGAACCCCAGTAGGATCCTGTGGAATACATGTGTGAGTTCAATGAGTACCGGTGTGACCTTATTAACGTCAATGTGCTCTCACTGAACCCCAGTAGGATCCTGTGGAATACATGTGTGAGTTCAATGAGTACCGGTGTGACCTTATTAACGTCAATGTGCTCTCACTGAACCCCAGTAGGATCCTGTGGAATACATGTGTGAGTTCAATGAGTACCGGTGTGACCTTATTTACGTCAATGTGCTCTCACTGAACACCAGTAGGATCCTGTGGAATACAAGTGTGAGTTCAATGAGTACCGGTGTGACCTTATTAACGTCAATGTGCTCTTACTCAACACCAGTAGGATCCTGTGGAGTACATGTGTGAGTTCAATGAGTACCGGTGTGACCTTATTAACGTCAATGTGCTCTCACTGAACCCCAGTAGGATCCTGTGGAATACATGTGTGAGTTCAATGAGTACAGGTGTGACCTTATTTACGTCAATGTGCTCTTACTGAACCCCAGTAGGATCCTGTGGAATACATGTGTGAGTTCAATGAGTACCGGTGTGACCTTATTTACGTCAATGTGCTCTCACTGAGCACCAGAAGGATCCTGTGGAATACAAGTGTGAGTTCAATGAGTACCGGTGTGACCTTATTAACATCAATGCGCTCTTACTCAACACCAGTAGGATCCTGTGGAATACATGCCTCACTCAACACCATTAGGATCCTGTGGAATACATGCGTGAGTTCAATGAGTACCGGTGTGACCTTATTAACATCAATGTGCTCTTACTCAACACAAGCAGGATCCCGTGGAATACATGTGTGAGTTCAATGAGTACCGGTGTGACCTTATTTACGTCAATGTGCTCTCACTGAACACCAGTAGGATCCTGTGGAATACAAGTGTGAGTTCAATGAGTACCGGTGTGACCTTATTAACATCAATGTGCTCTCACCGAACACCAGTAGGATTCTGTTGAATACATGTGTGAGTGCAATGAGTACCGGTGTGACCTTACTAACATTAATGCGCTCTTACTGAAAACCAGCAGGATCCTGTGGAATACATGTGTGAGTGCAATGAGTGCAATGAGTACCGGTGACCTTATTAACGTCAGTGTGCTCTTACTGAACCCCAGTAGGATTCTGTGGAATACATGTGTGAGTGCAATGAGTACCGGTGTGACCTTATTTACATCAATGTGCTCTTACTCAACACCAGCAGGATTCTGTGGAATACATGTGTGAGTTCAATGAGTACCGGTGTGACCTTGTTAACGTCAATGTGCTCTTACTGAACCCCAGTAGGATTCTGTGGAATACATGTGTGAGTGCAATGAGTACCGGTGTGACCTTATTAACGTCAGTGTGCTCTTACTGAACCCCAGTAGGATCCTGTGGAATACATGTGTGAGTTCAATGAGTACCGGTGTGACCTTATTAACGTCAGTGTGCTCTTACTGAACCCCAGTAGGATTCTGTGGAATACATGTGTGAGTGCAATGAGTACCGGTGTGACCTTATTAACGTCAGTGTGCTCTTACTGAACCCCAGTAGGATCCTGTGGAATACATGTGTGAGTTCAATGAGTACCGGTGTGACCTTATTTACGTCAATGTGCTCTCACTGAACACCAGCAGGATCCTGTGGAATACAAGTGTGAGTTCAATGAGTACCGGTGTGACCTTATTAACGTCAGTGTGCTCTTACTGAACCCCAGTAGGATCCTGTGGAATACATGTGTGAGTGCAATGAGTACCGGTGTGACCTTATTAACGCCAATGTGCTCTCACTGAACACCAGTAGGATCCTGTGGAATACATGTGTGAGTGCAATGAGTACCGGTGTGACCTTATTAACGCCAATGTGCTCTCACTGAACCCCAGCAGGATCCTGTGGAATACATGTGTGAGTGCAACGAGTACTGGTGTGACCTTATTAACGTCAATGTGCTCTCACTGAACACCAGCAGGATCCTGTGGAATACAAGTGTGAGTTCAACGAGTACCGGTGTGACCTTATTAACGTCAATGTGCTCTCACTGAACACCAGTAGGATCCTGTGGAATACATGTGTGAGTTCAATGAGTACCGGTGTGACCTTATTAACGTCAATGTGCTCTCACTGAACCCCAGTAGGATCCTGTGGAATACATGTGTGAGTTCAATGAGTACCGGTGTGACCTTATTAAAATCAATGTGCTCTTACTCAACACCAGTAGGATCCTGTGGAATACATGTCTTACTCAACACCAGTAGGATCCTGTGGAATACATGCGTGAGTTCAATGAGTACCGATGTGACCTTATTAACATCAATGTGCTCTTACTCAACACAAGCAGGATCCTGTGGAATACATGTGTGAGTTCAATGAGTACCGGTGTGACCTTATTTACGTCAATGTGCTCTCACTGAACACCAGTAGGATCCTGTGGAATACAAGTGTGAGTTCAATGAGTACCGGTGTGACCTTATTAACATCAATGTGCTCTTACTCAACACCAGTAGGATCCTGTGGAATACATGTCTTACTCAACACCAGTAGGATCCTGTGGAATACATGCGTGAGTTCAATGAGTACCGGTGTGACCTTATTAACATCAATGTGCTCTTACTCAACACAAGCAGGATCCTGTGGAATACATGCGTGAGTTCAATGAGTACCGGTGTGACCTTACTAACATCTTCGTGCTCTCACTCAACACCAGTAGGATTCTGTGGAATACATGTGTGAGTTCAATGAGTACCGGTGTGACCTTACTAACATTAATGTGCTCTTACTGAACACCAGCAGGATCCTGTGGAATACATGTGTGAGTTCAATGAATACCGGTGTGACCTTATTTACGTCAATGTGCTCTCACTGAACACCAGTAGGATCCTGTGGAATACAAGTGTGAGTTCAATGAGTACCGGTGTGACCTTATTAACGTCAATGTGCTCTTACTCAACACCAGTAGGATCCTGTGGAGTACATGTGTGAGTTCAATGAGTACCGGTGTGACCTTATTAACGTCAATGTGCTCTCACTGAACCCCAGTAGGATCCTGTGGAATACATGTGTGAGTTCAATGAGTACCGGTGTGACCTTATTTACGTCAATGTGCTATTACTGAACCCCAGTAGGATCCTGTGGAATACATGTGTGAGTTCAATGAGTACCGGTGTGACCTTATTTACGTCAATGTGCTCTCACTGAGCACCAGAAGGATCCTGTGGAATACAAGTGTGAGTTCAATGAGTACCGGTGTGACCTTATTAACATCAATGCGCTCTTACTCAACACCAGTAGGATCCTGTGGAATACATGTCTCACTCAACACCAGTAGGATCCTGTGGAATACATGCATGAGTTCAATGAGTACCGGTGTGACCTTATTAACATCAATGTGCTCTTACTCAACACAAGCAGGATCCCGTGGAATACATGTGTGAGTTCAATGAGTACCGGTGTGACCTTATTTACGTCAATGTGCTCTCACTGAACACCAGTAGGATCCTGTGGAATACAAGTGTGAGTTCAATGAGTACCGGTGTGACCTTATTAACATCAATGTGCTCTTACCGAACACCAGTAGGATTCTGTTGAATACATGTGTGAGTGCAATGAGTACCGGTGTGACCTTACTAACATTAATGCGCTCTTACTGAAAACCAGCAGGATCCTGTGGAATACATGTGTGAGTTCAATGAGTACCGGTGTGACCTTATTTACGTCAATGTTCTCACACTGAACACCAGTAGGATCCTGTGGAATACATGTGTGAGTGCAATGAGTACCGGTGACCTTATTAACGTCAGTGTGCTCTTACTCAACCCCAGTAGGATTCTGTGGAATACATGTGTGAGTGCAATGAGTACCGGTGTGACCTTATTTACGTCAATGTGCTCTCACTGAACACCAGTAGGATCCTGTGGAATACAAGTGTGAGTTCAATGAGTACCGGTGGCCTTATTAACGTCAGTGTGCTCTTTCTGAACCCCAGTAGGATTCTGTGGAATACATGTGTGAGTGCAATGAGTACCGGTGTGACCTTATTTACATCAATGTGCTCTTACACAACACCAGCAGGATTCTGTGGAATACATGTGTGAGTTCAATGAGTACCGGTGTGACCTTGTTAACGCCAATGTGCTCTTACTGAACCCCAGTAGGATTCTGTGGAATACATGTGTGAGTGCAATGAGTACCGGTGTGACCTTATTAACGTCAGTGTGCTCTTACTGAACCCCAGTAGGATCCTGTGGAATACATGTGTGAGTTCAATGAGTACCGGTGTGACCTTATTTACGTCAATGTGCTCTCACTGAACACCAGCAGGATCCTGTGGAATACAAGTGTGAGTTCAATGAGTACCGGTGTGACCTTATTAACGTCAGTGTGCTCTTACTGAACCCCAGTAGGATCCTGAGGAATACATGTGTGAGTGCAATGAGTACCGGTGTGACCTTATTAACGCCAATGTGCTCTCACTGAACACCAGTAGGATCCTGTGGAATACATGTGTGAGTGCAATGAGTACCGGTGTGACCTTATTAACGCCAATGTGCTCTCACTGAACCCCAGCAGGATCCTGTGGAATACATGTGTGAGTGCAACGAGTACTGGTGTGACCTTATTAACGTCAATGTGCTCTCACTGAACACCAGCAGGATCCTGTGGAATACAAGTGTGAGTTCAACGAGTACCGGTGTGACCTTATTAACGTCAATGTGCTCTCACTGAACACCAGTAGGATCCTGTGGAATACATGTGTGAGTTCAACGAGTACCGGTGTGACCTTATTAACGTCAATGTGCTCTCACTGAACACCAGTAGGATCCTGTGGAATACATGTGTGAGTTCAATGAGTACCGGTGTGACCTTATTAACGTCAATGTGCTCTCACTGAACCCCAGTAGGATCCTGTGGAATACATGTGTGAGTTCAATGAGTACAGGTGTGACCTTATTTACGTCAATGTGCTCTTACTGAACCCCAGTAGGATCCTGTGGAATACATGTGTGAGTTCAATGAGTACCGGTGTGACCTTATTTACGTCAATGTGCTCTCACTGAGCACCAGTAGGATCCTGTGGAATACAAGTGTGAGTTCAATGAGTACCGGTGTGACCTTATTTACGTCAATGTGCTCTCACTGAACACCAGTAGGATCCTGTGGAATACAAGTGTGAGTTCAATGAGTACCGGTGTGACCTTATTAACATCAATGTGCTCTTACTCAACACCAGTAGGATCCTGTGGAATACATGTCTTACTCAACACCAGTAGGATCCTGTGGAATACATGCGTGAGTTCAATGAGTACCGATGTGACCTTATTAACATCAATGTGCTCTTACTCAACACAAGCAGGATCCTGTGGAATACATGTGTGAGTTCAATGAGTACCGGTGTGACCTTATTTACGTCAATGTGCTCTCACTCAACACCAGTAGGATCCTGTGGAATACATGTCTTACTCAACACCAGTAGGATCCTGTGGAATACATGCGTGAGTTCAATGAGTACCGATGTGACCTTATTAACATCAATGTGCTCTTACTCAACACAAGCAGGATCCTGTGGAATACATGCGTGAGTTCAGTGAGTACCGGTGTGACCTTACTAACATCAACGTGCTCTCACTCAACACCAGTAGGATTCTGTGGAATACATGTGTGAGTTCAATGAGTACCGGTGTGACCTTACTAACATTAATGTGCTCTTACTGAACACCAGCAGGATCCTGTGGAATACATGTGTGAGTTCAATGAGTACCGGTGTGACCTTATTTACGTCAATGTGCTCTTACTGAACACCAGTAGGATCCTGTGGAATACATGTGTGAGTTCAATGAGTACCGGTGTGACCTTATTAACGTCAATGTGCTCTCACTGAACCCCAGTAGGATCCTGTGGAATACATGTGTGAGTTCAATGAGTACCGGTGTGACCTTATTAACGTCAATGTGCTCTCACTGAACCCCAGTAGGATCCTGTGGAATACATGTGTGAGTTCAATGAGTACCGGTGTGACCTTATTTACGTCAATGTGCTCTCACTGAACACCAGTAGGATCCTGTGGAATACAAGTGTGAGTTCAATGAGTACCGGTGTGACCTTATTAACATCAATGTGCTCTTACTCAACACCAGTAGGATCCTGTGGAATACATGTCTTACTCAACACCAGTAGGATCCTGTGGAATACATGCGTGAGTTCAATGAGTACCGGTGTGACCTTATTAACATCAATGTGCTCTTACTCAACACAAGCAGGATCCTGTGGAATACATGTGTGAGTTCAATGAGTACCGGTGTGACCTTATTTACGTCAATGTGCTCTCACTGAACACCAGTAAGATCCGGTGGAATACAAGTGTGAGTTCAATGAGTACCGGTGTGACCTTATTAACATCAATGTGCTCTTACTCAACACCAGTAGGATCCTGTGGAATACATGTCTTACTTAACACCAGTAGGATCCTGTGGAATACATGCGTGAGTTCAATCAGTACCGGTGTGACCTTATTAACATCAATGTGCTCTTACTCAACACAAGCAGGATCCTGTGGAATACATGCGTGAGTTCAATGAGTACCGGTGTGACCTTACTAACATCAATGTGCTCTCACTCAACACCAGGAGGATTCTGTGGAATACATGTGTGAGTTCAATGAGTACCGGTGTGACCTTACTAACATTAATGTGCTCTTACTGAACACCAGCAGGATTCTGTGGAATACAAGTGTGAGTTCAATGAGTAGCGGTGTGACCTTATTTACGTCAATGTGCTCTCACTGAACACCAGTAGGATCCTGTGGAATACATGTCTTACTCAACACCAGTAGGATCCTGTGGAATACATGCGTGAGTTCAATGAGTACCGGTGTGACCTTATTAACATCAATGTGCTCTTACTCAACACAAGCAGGATCCTGTGGAATACATGCGTGAGTTCAATGAGTACCGGTGTGACCTTACTAACATCAATGTGCTCTCACTCAACACCAGGAGGATTCTGTGGAATACATGTGTGAGTTCAATGAGTACCGGTGTGACCTTACTAACATTAATGTGCTCTTACTGAACACCAGCAGGATTCTGTGGAATACAAGTGTGAGTTCAATGAGTAGCGGTGTGACCTTATTTACGTCAATGTGCTCTCACTGAACACCAGTAGGATCCTGTGGAATACAAGTGTGAGTTCAATGAGTACCGGTGTGACCTTATTAACATCAATGTGCTCTTACTCAACACCAGTAGGATCCTGTGGAATACATGTCTTACTCAACACCAGTAGGATCCTGTGGAATACATGCGTGAGTTCAATGAGTACCGGTGTGACCTTATTAACATCAATGTGCTCTTACTCAACACAAGCAGGATCCTGTGGAATACATGCGTGAGTTCAATGAGTACCGGTGTGACCTTACTAACATCAATGTGCTCTCACTCAACACCAGTAGGATCCTGTGGAATACATGTGTGAGTTCAATGAGTACCGGTGTGTCCTTATTAACGTCAGTGTGCTCTTACTGAATCCCAGTAGGATCCTGTGGAATACATGTGTGAGTTCAATGAGTACCGGTGTGACCTTATTAACGTCAATGTGCTCTCACTGAACCCCAGTAGGATCCTGTGGAATACATGTGTGAGTTCAATGAGTACCGGTGTGACCTTATTAACGTCAATGTGCTCTCACTGAACCCCAGTAGGATCCTGTGGAATACATGTGTGAGTTCAATGAGTACCGGTGTGACCTTATTAACGTCAATGTGCTCTCACTGAACCCCAGTAGGATCCTGTGGAATACATGTGTGAGTTCAATGAGTACCGGTGTGACCTTATTTACGTCAATGTGCTCACACTGAACACCAGTAGGATCCTGTGGAATACAAGTGTGAGTTCAATGAGTACCGGTGTGACCTTATTAACATCAATGTGCTCTTACTCAACACCAGTAGGATCCTGTGGAATACATGTCTTACTCAACACCAGTAGGATCCTGTGGAATACATGCATGAGTTCAATGAGTACCGGTGTGACCTTATTAACATCAATGTGCTCTTACTCAACACAAGCAGGATCCTGTGGAATACATGTGTGAGTTCAATGAGTACCGGTGTGACCTTATTTACGTCAATGTGCTCTCACTGAACACCAGTAAGATCCGGTGGAATACAAGTGTGAGTTCAATGAGTACCGGTGTGACCTTATTAACATCAATGTGCTCTTACTCAACACCAGTAGGATCCTGTGGAATACATGTCTTACTCAACACCAGTAGGATCCTGTGGAATACATGCGTGAGTTCAATGAGTACCGGTGTGACCTTATTAACATCAATGTGCTCTTACTCAACACAAGCAGGATCCTGTGGAATACATGCGTGAGTTCAATGAGTACCGGTGTGACCTTACTAACATCAATGTGCTCTCACTCAACACCAGGAGGATTCTGTGGAATACATGTGTGAGTTCAATGAGTACCGGTGTGACCTTACTAACATTAATGTGCTCTTACTGAACACCAGCAGGATTCTGTGGAATACAAGTGTGAGTTCAATGAGTAGTGGTGTGACCTTATTTACGTCAATGTGCTCTCACTGAACACCAGTAGGATCCTGTGGAATACAAGTGTGAGTTCAATGAGTACCGGTGTGACCTTATTAACATCAATGTGCTCTTACTCAACACCAGTAGGATCCTGTGGAATACATGTCTTACTCAACACCAGTAGGATCCTGTGGAATACATGCGTGAGTTCAATGAGTACCGGTGTGACCTTATTAACATCAATGTGCTCTTACTCAACACAAGCAGGATCCTGTGGAATACATGCGTGAGTTCAATGAGTACCGGTGTGACCTTACTAACATCAATGTGCTCTCACTCAACACCAGTAGGATTCTGTGGAATACATGTGTGAGTTCAATGAGTACCTGTGTGACCTTACTAACATTAATGTGCTCTTACTAAACACCAGCAGGATCCTGTGGAATACATGTGTGAGTTCAATGAGTACCGGTGTGACCTTATTTACGTCAATGTGCTCTCACTGAACACCAGTAGGATCCTGTGGAATACATGTGTGAGTTCAATGAGTACCGGTGTGTCCTTATTAACGTCAGTGTGCTCTTACTGAATCCCAGTAGGATACTGTGGAATACATGTGTGAGTTCAATGAGTACCGGTGTGACCTTATTAACGTCAATGTGCTCTCACTGAACCCCAGTAGGATCCTGTGGACTACATGTGTGAGTTCAATGAGTACCGGTGTGACCTTATTAACGTCAATGTGCTCTCACTGAACCCCAGTAGGATCCTGTGGAATACATGTGTGAGTTCAATGAGTACCGGTGTGACCTTATTTACGTCAATGTGCTCTCACTGAACACCAGTAGGATCCTGTGGAATACAAGTGTGAGTTCAATGAGTACCGGTGTGACCTTATTAACATCAATGTGCTCTTACTCAACACCAGTAGGATCCTGTGGAATACATGTCTTACTCAACACCAGTAGGATCCTGTGGAATACATGCGTGAGTTCAATGAGTACCGATGTGACCTTATTAACATCAATGTGCTCTTACTCAACACAAGCAGGATCCTGTGGAATACATGTGTGAGTTCAATGAGTACCGGTGTGACCTTATTTACGTCAATGTGCTCTCACTGAACACCAGTAGGATCCTGTGGAATACAAGTGTGAGTTCAATGAGTACCGGTGTGACCTTATTAACATCAATGTGCTCTTACTCAACACCAGTAGGATCCTGTGGAATACATGTCTTACTCAACACCAGTAGGATCCTGTGGAATACATGCGTGAGTTCAATGAGTACCGATGTGACCTTATTAACATCAATGTGCTCTTACTCAACACAAGCAGGATCCTGTGGAATACATGTGTGAGTTCAATGAGTACCGGTGTGACCTTATTTACGTCAATGTGCTCTCACTGAACACCAGTAAGATCCGGTGGAATACAAGTGTGAGTTCAATGAGTACCGGTGTGACCTTATTAACATCAATGTGCTCTTACTCAACACCAGTAGGATCCTATGGAATACATGTCTTACTCAACACCAGTAGGATCCTGTGGAATACATGCGTGAGTTCAATGAGTACCGGTGTGACCTTATTAACATCAATGTGCTCTCACTCAACACCAGGAGGATTCTGTGGAATACATGTGTGAGTTCAATGAGTACCGGTGTGACCTTACTAACATTAATGTGCTCTTACTGAACACCAGTAGGATTCTGTGGAATACAAGTGTGAGTTCAATGAGTACCGGTGTGACCTTATTAAACTCCAATGTGCTGACACCGAACACTAGTGTGATCTTGTTGAATACAAGAGTGAGTTCAATGAGTACTGTGGTGACCTTATGAAACTCTAGGGTGCTCTCATCGAACACTAGTGTGTTCCTGTCGAATACAAGAGTGAGTTCAATGAGTACAAGAGTGAGTTTGAGGATTTCAAGTGTAGCCTTATTAAATTCCAATGAGCTCTCATCGAACTGTGATCCTGTCGAATGCAAGAGTGAATTCGAGGAGTTCAACTGTGACCTTATTACGCTCAAATGTGATCCTGTTGAATACAAGAGTGAGTTCAATGAGTACAAGAGTGAGTTTGAGAAGTTAAAGTGTAGCCTTATTAAATTCCAATGTGCTCTCATCGAACTGTGATCCTGTCGAATGCAAGAGTGAATTCAAGGAGTTCAACTGTGACCTTATTAAGCTCGAATGTGATCCTGTCGAATACAAGAGTGAGTTCAATGAGTACAAGAGTGAGTTTGAGGATTTCAAGTGTAGCCTTATTAAATTCCAATGAGCTCTCATCGAACTGTGATCCTGTCGAATGCAAGAGTGAATTCGAGGAGTTCAACTGTGACCTTATTACGCTCGAATGTGATCCTGTTGAATACAAGAGTGAGTTCAATGAGTACAAGAGTGAGTTTGAGAAGTTCAAGTGTAGCCTTATTAAATTCCAATGTGCTCTCATCGAACTGTGATCCTGTCGAATGCAAGAGTGAATTCGAGGAGTTCAACTGTGACCTTATTAAGCTCGAATGCGATCCTGTCGAATACAAGAGTGAGTTCAATGAGTACAAGAGTGAGTTTGAGGAGTTCAAGTGTAGTCTTATTAAATTCCAATGTGCTCTCATCGAACTGTGATCCTGTCGAATGCAAGAGTGAATTAGAGAAGTTGAATTGTGACCTCTTTCCAAGCCGGTTTGATTGCTTCAAACTCCGTGATCGTAGTCCGGCGGGGCTTAACAAACACCGGTGTGATTTTATCGCAAACCGGTGTGATTTTATGGAACTTGGCGTCCTGCGTGATTTGATCAATCTCCCGTGTGAGGTCGTGAGCTTGGCGAGACAAGCCGTGCAAGAACAACACTTGTGTGATCTTATCGAGCACCTGTGGATCTTATTAAGGGAAGGCTCCGGCGTCCGGCTGCATAGTGTGCAGAACAGAGTCCTGGCATGACTCCGCTCTGGAGTCAGGTTCATTCCCGCCATTTTGTGGATACAAGAAACCTGGAGACACTCCCTCAGTGGGAAACAGCAGCCTGGGCACAACCCCTCTCCTCCTCAGAGCGTATGCTTTGCTGTTCTGCCTGCCCACAGTCCAGTCTGGCACTTGAGGTGTAGTGAGCATTGTACAAGCTCCAGTTTTAGCCCATGAATTTACCGTCCGAGGTGGTGGTGATTATCAGGGCAAAGTTAAAAAAATAAATAGAAAAAAAATTTTTTTTTTTACCTTTGGTATAATCGCGGCACCCACGCTTTACTTTTAATGTTATAAGTAAAGCGCGGGTGCCGCGATTATACCAAAAGTAAAGGAATAGAAAAAACATCTATTTCTTTACTTTTGGTATAATCACGGCACCCGCGCTTTACTTATAACATGAAAAGTAAAGCGCGGGTGCTGCGCTTATACCAAAAGTAAAGAAAAACAAGTGGCGCGCGTCACACCTGTGTCTGGGCACGAGCATAGCTCCTCCCACGGCCTATTGGTGTCTACTACGTGCTTGGTACGCGTAATAGACACCAATAGGCCATGGGAGGAGCTATGCGCGCCCCTCGGGCCAATTGCATGCAGTCTTTTAGAATAAGACGCACGCAAAGGCCAATGGGGGAGCTGGAAAGGAAACGCACATGCACGAGCGTGTGCAATTCCAGGGTCTATTTCTGAACCCCGGACAAAAGGACTCTCGCCTGCGCGAGCACTGCTCCGCAGTGCAACGCAGGTCAGAGACCTAAAAAGCAATTGCTGTTGTCCGTATATCCCTAAGGATGTCCAGACTGTCAGGAAAAGGAGGAAAGGAAAGTGGAAGCGGTCCCATAGAGGTAGTTTGCTCTCCCTCCAATCAATCTTCGGGGTCTGAGGTATCCAAATATAATGGAACAGACGCCTCACTCACTTATCGTGACATGCTTCATCATAGGCTTCTTTCCACACCCAGGTAAGATGGTACTACCTGGGCGGACTCAACCAAAGTTGTTTTGGGAGTTCTTATACAAGAATAAACTGGCCATACAGGTAACCAGATGAGTGATGTTAAAATACCTCCAGGTATACCCAAACAACACGTTTATTCAGTGGGTACCTGGGGTATAGAATAAAAGCGTGAACCAAACGGGGTTATGTCTGAATATTTTGATTCAGTTATACCCTCTTAAAAGTGCCAACATGTTTCGTCCCACAACGTGAGCCCGCATGGGTCTGAGGCCTTCTTCAGGGCTAGAATATCTACTCTTAAGTATCCCTGCTCTAGAATAAGCGCGCATTCCCTGCAAACAAATGAGGCCTAATGCGCTCACCTGTGTTTTCTGTTTTCCAGTAGTTTCGTTTTTTACTGGGGTATGCTAGTTTGCACCATACGGGTCAGGCAGTTGGTGCAGTCTTTTAGTCACACATTCGTCAAAGTACAGTCACCCCTGGGGTACCTGTGTATCTCGCCCTGCCCTCCACCGAGTCGAAAACAAAATTACCTAAACAAAATGTGAGTGGTGACATTTTTAAAGTGTTTGCTGCAAATATGATCCCTTCTTGGTGCTTGATGTGTTGATGCAGAGGCGCAACTAGAGCCAAATTTCGGGGGGGGGGGGGGGTACAAAACATTTAGCGGGGGGCTGATTCTTCCAGCAATATGCAGAGTGGAGATGCAGGGGCTCTAAGAAGGGGTGAAAACACAACAAAGCCTCTTTAACAAGTAAATGGTCCTTTAAAGACCTGTGAAGTACTCGGGTGCGCCCGGGAAGCTGTCTCAGCTGGGCTGACACACACGACGGGGGGGCTGAAGCCCTTTGAGCCCAATGGGCGTTGCGCGCCTGTGCTGACGGTGGGTTGGCTATGGGGGTAAAGCAACTTACTTTTAAACTAACCATGTCAATAACATACTTATAAATAATTATAGATATGTAGGTATTACTTCTCAGGCCAATGGAGCGTGTCATTTGCATCATCAGAAGTGGAAGTCCACGGTATTGCATGTTTTGAATGGTCTGAAGCTTTAACTTGCCAGTTGAAAATAGGCATATCTCACCTTTACCTGCAGTTTAAGAAGTAGAAATTTCCATATGCCACTCTGTGGATTAGAATGTTTACTGATATCTTGTTTTTTACGTAATCAATTGAATAAAGTTAATGGAAAGATCTGACAGATATCCTCGGTGCTCGTCAGCCCTCTCAGTGGAGCTGGGGATGAACAGCAGATATGAAAGGGCTTGTTGGAAGTAATAAGATATCCCTTCCTTGCCCAGACTCATTAATGTATGAACTAAAAAGGGTTTAATTAATCCAGGGAGTACAGCCTCCGGCTTTAGAATTCTACTAGATGACATGAGGTGGATGAAAATTAATTTGTTGATATTCCTGTTGAAATGTAGTTTGAAAGTTGAAAAAAAAACGAAGAGTTGGAAGGCACTAATTCCAAAGAGACCTAAAGTTTGGTTCCAGTATACCTTACCTAACCCCTGTCGTCGGCCGACTCTCCCAGGAGCCTGCCAGTTTTACTTACAGGTCAGTATGGCATCTGAGGCTAGGCCTTTTTATACTACTTTTAAATCTAGGGGTCTCTCGGCAGCATCAAAGAGAGGAGCATAGGAAGGGACATCATGGAAAAAGGTGCATTTTGTTTTCTCATCATAGTCTATAAATGCTAATTCCTGTTCTATTTGTGCATCCGGTTTGGAAGCGACTCTGATATTGAATCATTAGACCCTTTTCTGTGACCAGTCTCATTTGGGCTATGAAAGATTTAAAAAATGTAAGATTTGCTATAATGATGTTTTAGTATGATGTATTATTAAAATTAATGGTACCTTTCCTGCATGAGGGGAGTAAAGTGCACTATTTTAAGTGAATGTTAATTAAGTGGGTTCTGCATAGGGCACAGTGATAGGGTTTGTGCAGCAACCAGAAGAGGATTCTGAAGACAGCAAGAGAGAAGGCGGGACACCCCACATTCTCCCACTCTGGAGGTTGTTGAAGAAAATAACAAAAGGTAATGGAAACTGAGAGAGGGGCCAGGACAATGCTTGGAGCTGGGGCACATGTGCACCCTAAGATGGGACAGAAGTCCCCCGAGAGCATAGCTGCCAAGGTTTCAGGTTGCTATGTGTGACACTTTAATAATTTCAGTGTAATTATGAGTGACACTCAACTACCATGAGTGACCCTTACTGTGAGAAAAATCAAGCAGTGAAGATGAGGGAAGCATATAAATATCGCCCATTTGAGCAACGAGAAACTCTAAGAAGATCTTAAAACTGCTGCAAAGCACCAGAAATGGACGGGCACTGGACCCGACTGTAGCAAATAGGATGGGAGAGGCCCTAACGCGGATGATCTCAGCTGCCTGCTAATAAATTATCATAATTACTCAGTCAGGACATCTGATTAGCAGAGAGAGAGTGAGAGGCTGCACACACAAAAGTATATTAAATTAGGAAGAAAATACCAGTGACTGTGGCACCTACTAGATTAAAACCAACAAAGTTTTGCCCATGTGCCTAGCAAAATGCACTTTACAACTGAGTTCAAATGAACATCACCGCGTGATTGAAATGTTAAAGAATGTATATAACTGGCAAATATATTAACCTACAGCTACTTATGGGACAACATTTTGAAGCTCGCAATCCGGTGAATCAGCAGAGCTGGCACTCCGTGGAGTCATTCATAAGAAAACTTAATTTCCATGTTTTATGTTCTTAAGAATAAATACAAAGATTTAACTTCCCATCCACCAACCACAAGTAACCATAATAAAAATACTTGCCGCTGACTTCGTAATGAAAGCAAAAGACACACGGTTGATGGACGAAATGCAGAACAAATCAAAACATTCACCCCCAGTCAAGAGATCTGGGTTGAATCCATCATTCTCTTGCTCACCATGCCACCCCAGTTTAGACCCGGCCATATGCAAATCATTCTCGACCCTGTGCCTCATGGGAACAGTCCAGCCCGAACTGCCAAGCCAGGTCCTCCCTGGACTGGCTCTGAGTCTGAAATGCTACAAGTTCAACGGTATAGCTCCCTGAAGCGGCACACCTGCCTAGAGGCTATATCGAACAAGCATTGAAAATGCAATAGGTCTCGCCTTTGATTAAGTTAAAGCCATTTGCTTGCTAATGGTATTGTATAGCAAAGCAAATGGCTTTAACTTAATGAAATGCGAGACCTGTTGCATTTTTAATGCTTGTTCTCTTTGGGAAGAGGCGAATTGACAGAGGCTATTCCGAAGAGTGGAAGACAGGCATCTCCTGTGCTTCCGTCGTTTACAGCAAAGGTTCAGTTACATGACAACAGGCCAATTATGATCTAATTGGTGAACTGGGACAACACAATCAGAGGATGAAAAAAGAAGAACTCCACGTAATCATAATGGAAACATTTCCGGTTATGTTACAGAAGTTCAAGATAGGAGCAAAGGAAAACGCATGATAAAAAAAAAAATGGAAAGCACTCTTCTCTCAATATGACGCAGATTAAAGAGATCGCCGCATGAAGGGAAAGGCGTGTTTCCTCGTATAGCACAGTAGGACGCCACTGTTTATTATTTCACTCCTACAAATACCACGTCTGTTAACAATGTCATATTCAGTAAACGTGGGCGGCTCTGAGCAGACGGCTGAACGGTCAGCACTAAGGGGCATATTATCAAGACAGGCGATACAATTATCGCCAGTTTAGCGGCAGAAAACTGCGGCTAAAACGGCGATAATGGGCTTGATAATATGCTCTATGGAATTCCAATTGAAGCCCATGTTAGATGTGAAGGACACATAGTGGGAGAATTATGAAGAGTCGTAGGCTTGGCTTACAGCTGAGCTGTCGGTTGCAGAACCACATAAAGTAAACTCTAATCTTAGCACCCTCGCCTTCTTAAACTGTGTGACCCCGGGCAGATATTGTGTGCCCCTGTGCCACATTAACAGTAGTGTCCAAAAAAGGTGAAGTACAGCACTAGAATTAAGCGTTTCTATTGCCCAACGGAACTTGACGTAATACAGGTTCCCCCTCACCTCACCTCCCCAGAATATTATTCTAGCTTTTCCAAAATATCTATGTAAAAGCGCAACAAACCATAATGCAGACTGAGTAAACGACATTGGTTTTAACGGAAGGCACATTCAATAATTTTGAGGGAACATATTTACATTTTAAAACTTGGAAGCACTGTATGTGAATTTGTTTTTGGCCTAATCCTTCTGAAAAATGGTGCGTGTTTTTAAAATAATAATCTTGGGAAGAAGCACGGCTTTGGATTCAACATTTTCGAACACTAACTGATGGCAACAGGGGCTACGGAAATGAAAGCCTCCTGATGGATGGACGTGACTGTATAACAACCTACTTAGGTACACGAGGCTACACCGCAATAATAGTTTACAGGCAATAGTAACACGGCACACTTTACGGTTTCAGTAGCATTAGTCGCTCTTCATTTATTTCTTAGATACCACTCCAGTTATTCTCGGTTTCACATAAGAAGGAAAGTAACTCGAGGGAAGGAAAAGGACATTGAAAACAAACACTTCAACATGCATGCGATAATGGTCTTCAACTCCAAACATTTGTCACTTCCGGATTTGCATGGTAATAGTAAACTTCTACAGGGAGGTGGTTTAACCCATCAGCTGTTGTTAATCTTAAATCAAGGTAGCTTTCCAGTCACAAACTCCTACAGTGCCACAGATCGAAGGACCGCCATCCATCAAATAAACATGAAACTTGCTTAATGTTGGTCTTTTCTACAGCGATTCGCAGATAAGGGGGATTGCGGGGTTCAAAGGCAGCCCTTTAGTGTGCAAGTCGAGAACAGAGAAAAGAAAAGCGCGTCAGCCATTGTTGAAGGCAAACGCAGTAATACGAAAAAATAGTGCTTAGCGGCTAATTAAGAGACACTGTCTCCCGCAGCAAGTAAAAGATCAAATCCTGGTGGGTGGGGCCAAAAGCGGACAGGGTGGCAACCCTCAGTGTAATGATTGCCTCCGGTGCAATCATTACAACTGTGTTTTGCATTATCCATGACGCATAACGACGTGCACCAATCAAAATTGGAGGCGGAACCGTGACACGACTTCTGGAATCGTATCGATTCCAAGAAGCCCTCGTATGACGAGAGACGCGCATGCACTGCTTTCGCCAGGTGGAGACCTAAAAATGGCAGTATTATTTATATTTCGCAAAATTATTTCTACGCCTCCTTTGGTATATAGTTAAAGGCCGCGTGCCTGTGACAACGCTGCTGCTTCCATTTATACAAAGCACTGGCTGGCACCAAGCCCCAACATCAAACACCGAATTAGTGTAGTGCTCAGTCTAACAAGCTACTTACCATGCAATTTCCCAGAGTCCTCTGCGCTCCTCAGGTAAACGTTTGGCGCTGGAGAGCTGATCGAAAGTGCAGACATAACGCTACCACATTCATTATTTTGACTACCATAAGTCAACAGTGCTATACCAATGCCTCACACTGATACATGGTTTCCGTGCTCTCTCTAACTTAAGGAACTACGACAAGGGGGCACGTAATTCACAATACATTTCCTAGCTTTGCGCAGTGGCAGTATTGTAGCCAATGAGGTCTAACCGAGGCGCGATTATTGCTTATTGAAAAATTTACCCAATACTCCGCTATGGCGACTTGAAATATAGTCTCTATTGCAATTTTTGACAGTCTCTAAGGAGACGGAATAAACCAGTGAAAAATAAAAGTTTTGATTAAGTCGAGTATGGGAACTTGCATCGAAGAGAGATTACATGGAGATTTAATGTGTCTTTAAATTACTACTTGCCATTTAGATATTCTCTAGCAGGTTTTCTACTCTCTGGCAGTAGTTTCGGGATGTTTTTTCAATGAACAGTTTTCATATTTCTTGTATTTCTTAGTCTTTGTTCCCACCTTTGCTCTCCGGATCTCTTCTTACCGTAGAGCATCCCAAGACTCCCCAGCACCTTTGGCAGCCAGGGGGTCACCCCAGAGACGTTTAAAGGCATGGTAAAAATGGACTCTGGCCCAGGGCCCCTCCCTTTAGGTCAGTCCTGCACTGATGGCTTTGAATGGTTCTTAAACATAGATCGTTTTAAATACTGCTTTCCTTCATTTATTTTCAGTATAGGTTATGTGTGGGAGTCTGTTCAGACATTATGCAGACAAATGTGTTCACGTTTTTTAACAAAATCTAACATCCATAAAAATGTATTTTAGATCAAAACAGGACCTCACATATTTGAAAACGGGAGAGGGTCACAGAGATTATTTGCAATAAAATGAGTGAGCTGATACGTATCAACATATTGAAAACGCCTGTTACTATCCCTGAATATTATATGGAAGCACATTTAGAATCTGGACCTGGGTGCCTGCCAGTGTGTCAGGGACTTGGGCAAAGAGGGCACGAAAGAGCTGTAATTAGATCGCAAATCCATTGCTGTTCTTAACAGGCGCCCCAAAATACGTTTGGTCCGGAGCCCCCCAAAATCCTTAAGATGTCCCCGGGGCACCGCCCTGCCTCACTGAATTTCAAGTGACGCGGCGCAGTGGTGTTTGGTACCATTTGAAGATGGCAGGGAAAGAGCCAAGTTGAAATGCACTGAGTGAGACAGGTGACCCCAACTCTTGGAAGGAAAGTTTGGCAACGAGAGAGGGACTGTTTCTCCCACAAAGCGTCCTGTTGTGCTGTGTGTGGTCTATTCCCAGCCCAGTGTAGGAAACAAGCAACAATACACAGCATACTATGGAAACACTGCACTTTCTCCCCTGCTGTAACACCAGTTTCATGGAGAGCTGATGACAAACATTCATACACTGAACTATAACTATATTTTGATACAATAAAAATCCGGTGCAGCCGTCCAGAAGGAGGCGCTATTTGATGACAGTGCTTCACAACAACCTGTAAATAAAGCACCCGCTGTGCTGGCATTTAGTGGGGATTTCTGAGCGCCCTGAACGATCAGCTGAAACCACAACGCAGCCATTGCGTACAGCATGTCATCTTCGAACAAGCAGTTGCAATGCAATGGCCTTCCTATTGAACTGTACAAACGTCTAGCGTCAAAATTAGCACCCCATTTGCTTCACATGTGGAGGGAGGAAAGAGAAGAGCATATGCGTCCGCCGGCTCAACACCAAGCTCCGATAGTAGTAATTCATAAGGCTGGGAAACTGCCGGAGAGTTGCCACTCATACCGCCCCATCTCTCTTCTCAATGCGGAGGTAAAGGTCCTTGCCAAGCTCCTGGCGACTAGGTTATGCAGGGTCATAACTACCTTAGTCCATCCAGACCAGGTGGGCTTGATGCCCAACAGAGGAACGCGCTTCAATCCGCGCAGACTGCATGGAGTGATGGCCAGCTCTAGAAACAACAAAATATCCAACATGGCTTCGCCCATGGATGCCTCCATGGCATTTGACACCCTCGAATGGACATATATGTGTAGAACACTTGAACGTGTTGGTTTCGGACAAAGTTTTTGGGTTGGATGCGATTACTATATATGGCCCCAACTGCCCAGGTTAAGGTAAATGGCATAACATTGAGCAGTTTCTCTCTGGGTAGAGGAACCAGTCAAAGGGTGCCCTCTTTCCCCCTTAATATTCACGCTAGCCCTGGAGCCCTTGTCGGCATGGGTCCGACAAGATCCGATTGTAATGGGAGTCACGTGGGGAGAATCATGGGAAGAATGCATTTCTTTATATGAGGATGACATCGTTTTCTACATGTCCAACCCCCAGCAATGATTAACCGCCTCCCACACATCCTTCACATTTTTAGACAGTACTGTGGCTACAGGATGAACTGGGAAAAATCCCTCATGCTCTTAATAACTGGTCCCATTCCCACAATACCCAGAAGTGTGGAGTTGACATTGCCAGCGGGCCACTTTTGCTTAGGTATTCACGTCACCATGGACCCCGTCCTGTTTTATCGCTTGAATTTAGCCCCCCTCCTGGAACATTTTAAAGCAGATGTTGAACATTGGAAAACTTTAACGCTCTCACTATTGGGCCGAGTGGCAATGTTAAAAATGATTAAGTTACCCCAAATGCTCTACATTTTGCAGAATACCCCGCATCGGGTGCCAGATAGCTTCTTTCAATCCATTGACTCCCTTATACGCTCACTGTTATGTAACGCAGCCCCACCACGGATTGCTCTAGCTAAGCTAGTACGTGGAGTTTACGACGGAGGTATTGGCCTTCCAGATATAAAAAAGTATTACTGGGCGGCGCATTTAGCGATAGTGAATGATTGGGTGTTTGCCCCCTGGGACGACCCGAATTATAGATTAGAGAGACTCTCCATGGGGCCCGGAGAATTTCAAGCCATTCTTTACAGTTCACCCAAGGGTTAAAACACACACAATAGCTCAGATATGGCGTACCGCCACGTCCTTTTTGGGATGGAAGGGTAAGATTACTAACATGACTCCACTATGGTATAGTGATGCACTTTCACAGGTACATGACCTACGGGGGTTTAAAACATGGGACTTAATAGGCATCTCCACATTGGGAGACGTTTGGAGGGATGGTAATACGTTCACTTGGGAAGAGCTACACACCCAATATGAACTGACTGACACTAAGGCTTTTAGATACCTTCAGCTTCGACATGCATTAAGAGCGCATATACCTGGGGAGACCCCCCTGCCAGAGTACTCCCCCCTTGAAGACAGAGTCCTAACTGAAGCAGTACCAAAAAAGACAGTCTCTCTGATATATAAAAAATTACGAAACAACTCTCCCGACCTCCTTGTTGAGTTGAGATCCAAGTGGGAGGCTGACGTTGGAGAATGTGATGACGGGGAATGGGAGGAGGCACAGGGGACCTTCCAAGAGGTTGCTATACAGAAAGGGTTCAGATAGATTTTCTTGCGAATATTACATCGATCATACTATGCACGCACTACTCTCAGACGAACTGGGCGAGCCCCCTCAGACCTATGTCTAAGGGGTTGTGGAACAGAGGAAACTTTCTTCCACACGTTGTGGACGTGTCCCAAGATCCAAACTTTCTGGATCGACCTGCAGAAAATAATGGGGGCAGCGACTAGGGAACCCCCCCGACAACAGCAAAGAAATGCAGCTTACATATTTGGGGAGAGGAGCCGCCACCTAAATAATCCAGGATCTGGATCTCCTTGGCCTTATAGTAGCTAAGCGAAACATAGCAGGATTGTAGGGAGGGGTTGAGGTTCCGCAGGTGGGCGGCTGGGAGCGGGGTTTGGACTGGTGCATGACCAATGAGAAGCCTATAAATCAGGGACAATGCTGCCCACAAATGTGGGAGAAAGTATGGGCAGGTTGGCGATCCTATAGAGGCCTGGATTTGGGGCCCATCTCAGGAAGAGACGATGATGTACATGACATTTTATGTGCCTAGACATGGTGAGATGGTAAAATGTAACGACTGCCTTTATTTTTGCCTTTCCTTATGTGATTTCTTGAGGTCTCCGACAATAACATGATGTATCAAAAAAATTTATATACCGGTCTCTGTATGCTGCTCTTTGTTTTATATATATTTCTTTATTGCAGTAGGTCTCGCATTTACGCAAGTTTAAGCTTTTGGCATTGTAAATGACAATGCGTTTTATTTATGTTTTAAAAACCAAAACATAAATAAAAGGCATTGTCATATACCATGCCAATAGCTCAAACCCGCGTAAATGCTAGACCCATTGCAAATGGTCGGCATCACAGACAACGGGAGGGAGGGAGGAGGGCGGGGTGGGAGAACGCACGGACAGCTGGCAGGCGGGGGGGACAACGGGGAGGTAGAAGGCACGGACAACGGGAGGGAGGGAGGAGGGTAAACAAGTAACGACAACGGGAGGTGGGTAAAGAAGGCACCAAAGCACATCGTACCTGCAATAAGAGAAACGGAATAACGAAAATAGTGCTCACAGTCTAAAGAACAGGTACCATGTAATAACCGAAGTAAATTGGCCAGTCACCATGGAAGGTGACAAATGAAGAGGAGGCGGTACTAAGGAGGGACTAACAAGCCTCATTACGAATCAGAAGCCAACATTTAGGACACACAATGACACATGCCAATGGCAAATATGGCCGTAGAGTGGGCCAGGCTTCTATTGGCTACTCTACCACAACTTGTCTCGCATAGCAGTGCATGCGTGCTGGCTCTAGGCTCGACACAAAAATTGTAGAGGAGCAGCAGCATTTGGACAGAGTCCCTACAAAAAAATGTTTATGTGCTAGGAGTCTGAGGAAAGTAGTTTGTAGTACGTTCGTTATGAGGCTTAAAAGAAAGGGAATGCGATGGAAATAGCTTATTTGGCAACATTGGAAATAATTTGTGTTATTATTTACACACTGATAGTACACACAGGTGGGTGGCAGTGGCCTTGAGTTTTGCAGCACTGCACACAGCGTGACAGGCATCAGTGACTCTGCAAGGCAGCAGGCTCAGGCCGGGAGCCACCTCCCCCCACGGCAATCAGTTCGGTTTGCCACTCGCTTTTAGTCCAGGCTGCCGGCTGTCCTCATTGCATCCCGTCTGTCCTGGCAGCTGTTGCAACTGGTCACGGTCAGTCGTGACTAAATGATGGCTCTCTCCCTGGCCCTGGGCTCATCAATAATGAATTCGCCGGCCATAAAAGAATCATAATATTACAGTGGCGTGGGCGGCCCGGAGTGAGCAGCAGACAGCACTGCACGCTGAGCGCCAAAGATTGCGGCAGGTGCTGCAGCCTGCAAAGCAGTAGCTTGTTGCCTTTCTCACTAATTCCCAGCTCTGGCAGCCATTGGGCAATACCTCATGACGTCTGTGTGATTCTCAGAGCCCGGGGCCCTGCAGGAAATAATAGCTACATTGTAGTGAGCCTGCCAGCGCCGTAGCTCAACTGTGCAGCGAGCGCCCCAAGCCTACGGTTAAGTGACAGCGGATACACAAGCAAATGCGTGACAATGCATTTTAGTGCGGTGATGCGAAGCACCACACTGAAATGCGATAGTCTAACAACTGATGCGTGGTACTTGGCAGGACTGCGAGAGTGCTGTTGTTTAGTCCGATCACCCCAGATTTTGAAACCTTTCATCCCACTGACTGAAAATAACAACGCCATGGTGTTTTCAAGGTTGTGCAGACATCTTCCTCAGACGACACCCAAAAGTAGCGTTATAAGGACGCAAGTAGCTGAACTGGGTACTGTGTGTTCTTTACAAACAGTTGAAAAACACCGGTATTAGACATATAGCAGTGATGAGACATAAACACAAGCATTTCTACTTTTCTTTGGTTGATCAGGCTTACACTCCCCTTCAGGAAATGGAGTGTGGTCCGTGGTTTCTGAAATGAGTGCTTCAGAGCAGAAGGGAACACCACCAGGTTTTTACACTCTATATTTCAGGTGAGAGGAAGCTCCTGCTGGGATCCCTATTTTGGGTTGTGGCGGTGGGAGGTAAATAGCCTTATTGCCCTTATTTGCAGGAGAATAACGTCTCTTAATTACTCCTCTTGATATGCACCATCACATGTGGCTCGGGCCCATAACAAGCAAGCAGGGTAATTACTAGCTATTATTGCCTGTGGATATGGGTAATAACACTAAACTAAAACTGTTATTGCGCTCTTTGAGATTCTCAACAGCCTTATGCTGATGGTAATAGACAATTTTCTATTGGCTGCTTTACTGAATTGAGTGAAATAAAACTACATCCCCTAAGCTTTAACTAACGGTAACAAGTAGTTCACCAGACGTCGCCTTCCTGACCGAGACCTGGATGAATGAAGCCTCCTCTCCAGACATCGCCATAGCCATCCCCGACGGATACAAGATCGCCCGCAGAGACCGCACCAACGGAGTCGGAGGAGGAATCGTCATCGTCCACAAGAAGACCATCAGGGTCTCAACAAACACCGACGACACTCTCAGCAACGCGGAACACATGCACTTCCAGATCCACACGGACCCCAAGACCACCCTAAGAGGCACCCTCGTCTACAGACCACCCGGACCCCGACCACAATTCTGCGACGCCATCGCCGACTTCATCAGCACGCACGCACTGACCTCCACCGACTACATCCGCCTCGGAGACCTGAGCTTCCATCTGGAGAACAACAACGACAGCAACTCCTCCACCCTGATAGATAACCTCGCCAACCTCGGACTGAAACAGCTCTTCACGACGCCGACACACATCGCCGGACACATGCTCGACGCCATCTTCTCCTCAAGCCCCCACGTCTCCTTCAGCCACGTCCCCGAAACCACCTGTACCGACCACCACTGCATCCACTTCACCTTCCGGAAACCAGTCGCACATCACCGCACCCTACAGATCCCCCGTCGCTCCTGGGGCAAAATCACCGAAGTAAAAATACAGACAAACCTCGCACTCAACCCACCGAACAACCCCTCCAACCCCGACGATGGTGTGCGCACCCTCAGATGATGGATGGACAACTGCGCCAACACCTTAGCCCCGCTGAAAAAACAAACCCTCAAAGGCACCAGCAAGAGAGCCAACTGGTTCACCCTGGAACTCCTAGTGTCAAAGCGCACCTGCCGGAAGTTGGAGAACATATGGCACAGCGAGAGGTCGCCGGGCAGCCGTGCAGCCCACAAAGACGCCATCCACAACCACCACCACCTCATCAGGACCTCCAAGAGGACCTCCTTCAAAGACCGCCTCGACAACAACGCACACAACAGCAAGGAGCTCTTCAACATCGTGAAGGAACTCTCCAACCCCAGCTCCAACGACATCCCGCCATCGCAAGCCCTGTGCGACTCCCTCGCCACCTTCTTCCACCGCAAGATCGCCGACATCCACGAAAGCTTCAACCCCCGGACGACCCTAACAGGCCCCAACATGCCGGACCCACCACACCCCACTGACCACAACCCCCTGACAACCTGGGCCAACATGAACATCGAAGACACAATCAAGACCATGGGCACAATCCACTCCGGCTCACCGTCTGACCCTTTTCCTCACCACATCTTCAACAAAGCTCCATCGCAACCCAATTGCGCAACATCATCAACCTCTCCTTCGAGACCGCAACCTTCCCTGAGAGCTGGAAACACGCAGAGATCAACGCCCTACTGGAGAGACCCAATGCGGACCCGAGCGAACTCAAAAACGTCCAGCCCATCTCCCTGCTTCCGTTCCCAGCTAAGGTCATCGAGAAGATAGTCAACATCCAGCTCACCCGCTACCTCGAAGACAACAGCATCCTGGACCCCTCCCAGTCAGGATTCCGCAGCAACCACAGCACCGAGACCGCCCTCATCGCCGCCACAGACAACATCAGGATCCTACTGGACAACGGCGAGACGGCGGCCCTCATCCTTCTGGACCTCTCCGCCAACTTCGACACCGTCTGCCACCGCACACTACTCACACGACTCCACGACGCAGGAATCCGAGACAAGGCCCTGGACTGGACCTCCTCCTTCCTCTCCGGCAGAACCCAGAGAGTCCGCCTCCCCCGTTCCGATCCGAAGCCTCCGAGATCATCTGCGGCGTCCCGCAGGGATCCTCCCTCAGCCCTACGCTGTTCAATGTCTACATGGCGCCTCTCGCACGCATCGCCCGACATCACGACCTCAACATAATCTCCTACGCCGATGACACGCAACTGATCCTCTCCCTCACCAAGGACCCCCTCACTGCCAAATCCAACCTCCACCAGGGAATGAAGGCCGTCGCCGACTGGATGGAGGATAGTCGCCTTAAGCTGAACACAGACAAGACGGAGATCCTCATCCTCGGGCCCAACCCCTCAGCATGGGATGACTCCTGGTGGCCCGCATCGCTGGGGACACCCCCCGCACCTACCAACCACGCACGCAACCTGGGAGTCATCCTCGACTCGAAAATCACCATGACCAAACAAGTCAACGCTGTCTCCTCCACCTGCTTCAACACCCTCCGTATGCTCCGCAAGATCTACAGATGGATCCCGACAGACACAAGGAAAACAGTCACCCAGGCCCTAGTCAGCAGCAGACTCGACTACGGAAACGCCCTCTACGCCGGAGCCCCGACCAAGCTCATCAACAGACTGCAAAGAATCCAGAATGCCTCTGCACGCCTGATCCTCGACATCCCGCCCGCGACCACATCACCCCCCACCTGAGGAACCTGCACTGGCTCCCCGTCGACAAAAGAATCTCCTTGAAGCTCCTGATCCACGCACACAAGACCGGCCCAGCCTATCTCAGCAGTCGACTCTCCTTCTACGTACCCAATAGGAAACTCCGCTCCGCAGACCTCTCCCTGGCTACCATCCCACGCATCCGTAGAACCACAGCCGGAGGCAGATCCTTCTCCCACCACACCGCCAAGACCTGGAACACCCTCCCCCTCAACCTACGACAAACCGAAGACCTTCTAACCTTCAGTAGACAACTCAAGACCTGGCTGTTCAACCAGTAGCAACAGCACCCCCCCTACTCCCCACCCTTAGCGCCTTGAAACCCTTGCAGGCAAGTAGTGGGCTTTACAAATTATTTGATTGATTGATTTGATTGAGTAGTTCCAGCTGCAACCCGTGGCTTGCCCTTTGTTACCCGCGGCACTGCTCTACCTAGTCCCAGGCATGGGCAGAAGCAGGAAGTGGGGAAAGGGCTGCAACAGCCATCTTCACTTTCTGTAGTTTCCTTTCTGTGTCCTCCTGTTGTCTGTGTGGCTGCAACTTAGAGGTTTCTGAAGGGTTGGGGATTGTGGGTGAACACTGTGATGTCTTCGGGGTCAAAGGATGCTTTATATCACTTCCACAACCACTGGCATTCTGGTGAATGAGTAAATCTCAGGCAGTAGTTCTTCTGCTAATAAACAAAAAATAACAGCAATTTCCAAATCACTCTAATAAGAACCCATTACCAGTTCCAGGCTGCAACTGGAATTACCTGTACGCTTCTTCACAGCAGTTGAGTGCATGCCTACAAACTGAAATGCGATTGCTGGATCCAATTGAAACCATTAGTAAGTGGTGAACTGGACATACACACTTCCTCTCACCTGTGGGATGGTGTAGGCTGAGTGCTGTTGTGAACGGGTACCGGTCTGATAGCTTCATATTTTTGATGGCGAGCCCTTCTGGCAGACGAGGACCTGTAACAGACAGGCTCCAGGTGAATATCGTTTTAGGAACTCGCAGTTGACATTTAGGGCTTGATATAGAGATGAGTGGTATTGGAAATTCCCTCTGCTAATGTATGAAACACAATCAGATTCATTTAACGATTCATAATGAGGTCGCAAACAGACCTACCTCATGAATATTAATGAGGTAGGTTGCAGTTTGCGATCCATTAGGAATTGCAGTAATCACAGGGATGGTGGCTTGCGAGGGTTAAGAGACCACCATGTTTGTGATTACTTTTTAATAAGGCAATCTTTTTTTTATTTTATTTTTAAAGGCAGCCTATTTTCCTTAAAGTACAACGGGATGCATTTAAAAAGAAAAAAATCAACATTTAAGTTTAATTCTTAGGTCGAGCCTGGGCAGCGCATGCTCTGCAAGGCATGCTGTATTGGAGTATGGACTTGAAGCCCCGCCCACTCTCCACCCATATTTGTCATTGACTTTTGTCATTGTCCTTCGTAAAAGCTAGCTTCCGATTAGTTAATAGGCTTGTTAGTACCGCCTTAGTTTACTTCTGTTGTTACACGCCATGTCTTATTTAGTCTGTAAGCACTATTTTCTTTATTGAGTTTTTCCTGCTGTAGGCACAACATGCTTTCCAGTAACATTCAGCACGCCATACGCGCTTTCGCTGTTCAAATAGCCCGGGACAATGGCTGCCACTACTTTGAAATGAAATAGGGCTTGCATATACAAGAGTTTGAGCTATTGGCATTGAAAATGACAATGACTTTTATTTATGTGTCAATTATCAAAACAGATCAATAAAAGGCAATGCCAATAGCTTAAACTCTCGCAAATGCGAGACCTATTGTATTGCAAATGCTTGTTTAAGTGTAGGCAATGGTCTGTGGGACCACGGCCTGCTCTTTAAAAATATTTGTATTAACATTCACTAAGGAGAAAGGGTCCCCAAGGGTCCCCTTCCGAATTGCGAATGGTTACCACCTCCTCTGAGGCGTCAGTAAAAATTGAATGTTTTGCAACCTTAATTTGGTTGCAAAAGATTCATACTTACCACGGCGAATCGGTATTTGGGAGGGACACCCTAAACATGGCCCTTCCAACTGCGATTCACAAACCCAAATTGCAATTCAATCACAATATTATTTTGGTGCATTTAAAAACCTTTTTTGCAGTCGCAAACGGCCTGATTCTGCTAATCAACCTAAAAAAAGTTTCGTACACATAGCCCTAAGTCCTTCAGACATTTACCAGATAAGTGAAACAAATGCTTTTGCTTTCTCAGTCATGCATTTTACAGCAGCTTGGTTCTGCTCATAGGAAATGCAGGTAAGAGCAGCTGTCATCTTACAGCAGATGCTTTCCACTCTGAAGTATTTTGACGATGTTCACTGTATCAATCAAGCGATTCTAGGTTTCCTGCCAGACGCAACCAAAGTGAAGCATACAGTGTGCGGAACCTGCAGTGTCACTGCTTCAGCAACATGCGGCCACGCACCTAGTCCAAGGTTGTCCACTGCACGCACACCTCTGCGGATGTGCTACGATACATTTTTACTCTCCCGCCCAAGTTGCACTCGCTATTTAAACTTCCACTTTTCCACATGTGGCCACAACGAGCCAAACACGTTCGAGATCTGGGAGGGCACACCAGAATAAGGGCCTGATTTAGAGTTTGGCAGACATGTGCTCCATCACAACTACATATACAAATGCACTTGTGATGTGGCGGACGGGATATGCGTCCGGCAAGCTCAAAACCAGGCTATTAATTCCACAATCCTGTGGAACGGGTTGGAGAGTGGTTCCATCAACATTCAAGTGGGGCCCCTCCCCAGAGGGACAGCAGAACATTGAATCACCATTATATTTTGTTGCTGAAACAAAATGCACTCTCTGCTTGTTCAGTACATCATTCCACAATGTGGTTAGATCAAGGAGAGTCTGTGGACCTGATTACAAGTATAGGTGCTATTCAGGGACTCCTCCATTAGGGCAGAGGAGCGTCACCCCACTGCTTTCTCGCAGTGCGAGAAGCAGAAACATAAAATGGTAAAACTATCATGTTATGCTTCTACGAGAAAGCAGAAGGGTATAGTTGCGGACGGGCGGGTGGACGGGTCTGCTGCAGTCCAGGGGAGGAGTGGCTTACTCACTGTGAGGACGCTCACTGTTTGATCGGACTCAGGGCCGACCAAACCAGTCATATGCACTCTGCATTTTCTCCATGTAGGCTGCATGCAGCCTACATGGAGAAAATGGCCTCCCCATAGACGCCAGTGCAGTTGGCGTCCCAGCCAATCACAATGCTGCCATTGCAGCGTTGTGATTGGCTTAGGGGAGGAGGGAAGGCTGGCAGCTCTGCCTGCTTCCTGTTCAAACGCGGGACCCGGCCGGAGCTGAGACGGTGCGGTACCTGGGAAGGTAAGTTTATTATTATTATTTTTAATTAACCCCCCACGCACGACACCCGCGCGACCCCCCCACCAGCGAGTCATGCCAGCTGCGACTGGTGCTATTTATTGTATGGGTATAGTATAGGTGTTAAATAACAATACCACTGAGTTTGTTATTTATTGGGTGCGGTAAATAGCACCTATTACGAGCTTCTGGGGAATAACATGCAGATTTTGGTGTTTAACCTGACAAAATCTGCTTGATACAGCAATTACTGTATAGTTTTCCCTGTTAAATTTCGGCAGGTTTGACCTAATGAAATGTAAAGAAGCTTGAGGTATTTAACGCATTTGATCATCATTGGATGTGTTAAATAAAACTCAACTCGTAATTCCGACCCGTGCGTAAACAGAGGCTGGGAAAAAAAAGACTGACTCATAATCAGGCCCTATGGAGCTTCCCATTCAAGATGGAAGACTGAGTCATGTCTCAGAGTGAAGGTCAGCGAGAGCTCATGTCAGCCCTGACAGAGTATAAATGGGAAACTAAGAAGTAACCCATTGTCTTTACAAATCCTCCTGTGGCTGCTGAGCTAGACTCTGGAGTTGCCTCTTTCTCTTCTTTTGATGTTTTATTCCCTGTTCTGTTGATGCTCCAGTTCCTGTCCTGTCATGGCTGCCAGGAGTTCACTAATGTTACTGAGCTTGGATGTATCAAGGATTGTTGTCTGCTTTAGGGAGCACTCTCTTCGAAAACAGACCTTCAACTTTGAGCAATAGTTCTATTCCAAATTCACTTTCAATGTTAAATGTAATAAATCTTTCTTTGTTTTATAATGTTGCATTGCAGTCACACAAATCCAATTACTTGTAGTTATAAACAAGTGTCGGTCTCAATGGCGTCACTTCATCTGGAGAATGAACAGATGAATAATAAAGAATAAATATAAATGTATATTGATTCTATTTGTAGCATATCACGTGGGATTATTGCCATAAAAACACGGAGTCCTTCCAATATGTCGATATTTTATCTTTCATATGGGATACATACATGTGATTTTATTGTGCATACAAATCAGTTCGACAAAACAGATCGTTAGCCTACTCACAAAATAAATAATAAAATGCCAATTAAAACCCCACAATACTATTCATGCGAAAACCGGTTGACAAAAGAAGATGAGAAATTTAAAGATTCATTAAGGTCATTTTATTTTAATGTGCTACAAAAGTGAATCTATTCCATTTTTCAATAAAATTTCAATGTGTCATACCCTTCAGGGCTCAAAAACATTTTCATAGACTTTTGTAGCTGTATCATTAGTTTCTTCTTATTTTATAAAATACCTTGCAAAACTGAGTTTCATATTCTTGGTTTAGGTAGAAGATTTAAGTTCGAATTTGCTGTCAAACTTTATGGGATGTCTGACTGATTCATCCCAAACACAGGGACATTTGTTCATATAGATTATTCTTTCCTTTTCTCATTTTGCACAGTATCTTAAGGTCACTTTTTAGCATTAGATGGATAAATTAAAGTTGACCTAGTACTAACATTGTTACACTTGATTCAATCCAAGCAGTGGTAACTTCAGAGCCTTTAGGTTCTCCGGTCATCCATACTTTTAAATCTCCTTTAAATTCAGCATTCATTCCTTCCGGTTTTGTTTCCTGGTACAAACCACAAGAAGTTTCCAGCTGCCTTCATGCATTTTGCCAAAGGTGATTACATTTCATCAGACGCTGTGTTTTTTCTATTTCAACATGTTGCACTGTGTTTATAGTCTCTTGGTGGCCGGTATTGTCTTGCATGCGTCTTCAGGGGAGGCATTACATGCACCTTCTCTTGTGGTGGGCTGGCTCACTGTGCAGGTGTGCTCATGCCATCCCTGGGTACAAGAACTTGTTGCATCACAAGCAGACATGCCCTCCTTTGGTGCTGCTGCCTTTGCTGGCCAGAGAACCGTGCCCAGTACACTCCTCTTCCACTCAGCAGTGAGTGCTGACTCTTAGATACAAAGTTGTCTCCTGAAGCATTTGCTCTCACATCTGCTTCTTCTGCAAGCTCTTCCAGTGTGGAGGTCCAGCTATCAAAGTAAGAAGCAGGCGGAAGACCGACATGGGCAGGGTCCCGAAGCATAAGAAGCTGTTGGAGCACTAACATCGTGGCAGGCAGAGGCGGGGGGGCCATGATTAGTAGTAGGGGGCACTGTCACAGCTGTTCTTGTCAATGTACTAAAAGTGACCCCTCAGGCAAGGACACCAGGTTTAAATCTCAGGTGCTGAGCAATCAGGCAAACTGCACACTGTGCCTAGTGTCTAATCAAGCAGCGGCATCACCAAGACCCCAAGAATGCACGTACATGCTTGGACAATGAGCCCTGACTGATGGTTTGTTCATGGTGGAAACAAAAGCCGCTTCCCTGGGGTTGTTTTTGCCCCGGTGACTCTCTCAAGCCCATCATGTGCCAAGTCCATGAGGTGCTGCTGTGTTGACCTTTCCATGGCCCATCTCTCACATGTATTTCATTTGTATTACAGCACCTCTCATACCAGTGTAGGATGCTGGAACACTGTATAGCACACACACATACAGAGACAATTACTCATACATGTGTGAACCAGTGTATAGAAAATGTTACATGAGACAGAAGGGAATACCAGGTGTAGGATGTACCTGTCATCCACACAGGTGGGCATTTTTTACGCGTTTGGTTGGGAGAAGCACAAACTCAGGATTCAAATGCCAGCACAGTAGTTGGGGTTGGATTTACTAATAAAAATGTATTTCTACCCAAACCAATATTAGGATATTTAAAGACAGGGGGGAAAAACATACCTTTTAAACTGGCTCCATGCAGCTTTGGTGGTAGTTCACAGCTCACTGTGCTATATTACGATTGGAGGCTATGAACTGCAAGCTACAAAAGGATCTCCGTGACAAAAGCCGTAACCCACTGAGCTATGCACAATAAATACAGTCCTGTGATCTGCATGGCACGCATTCTTTGCAGCAGGCATAGTAACCCTCTGCCTTACTTTAGATGAGTCAAAACTGCTAATAGACAAAACTTGGATCTCTTTTCAGCAGGAAGACTAATCACAGGAGATATTAACCTTGACACTTTTATTGTTGCCTGGAAATACGAGGAACTCTGCAGCGAGAGCGTGAAGGGAGTGATAATGCTTGACAGGCCTGCTGAGTTTGTTACTGGATGCCGATATTGCAACACTGCTGCAAAACCGACCCCCAGTGATAAAACCGCCGCCTACCCATCCAGCCTCCCTGGGAAAAACCAGAAGCCCGGGACGGCCAGTCCGGCCTTGATTATTTGGTACCTAAAAACGACAAAACCCTATAAGATGCTCTTTGACAGTAGACTGGGAGCTCTCCTTTCAACTGTTGATAATTTCAATATAAAATACGGAGTGAAAAACGAAAATAGGGGCATATTATCAAGACAGGCGATAAAATTATCGCCGCTTTAGCGTCAGAAAACTGCCGCTAAAACGGCGATAATGGCCTTGATAATATGCTCTATGGAATTCCAATTGAAGCCCATGTTAGATGTCCTTCACATCTAACATGGGCTTCAATTGGAATTCCATAGAGCATATTATCAAGCCCATTATCGCCGTTTTAGCAGCAGTTTTCTGCCGCTAAAGCGGCGATAATTTTATCGCCTGTTTTGATAATATGCCCCATAGTTATTAGAAAAACCTGTAACAGGTGCAAAAAGGGGTTTCCTGGTGGGGTTAAAGGCCTGATGTTACAGTGACCGCTAGCACCTGATTGGTTACATTTAAGCCATTGCTCTACACCCTGGGGACTCACAAACATTTGCACAGGGGCCACAAAGTACAGTCTTTGGTGTGACTGAGGGCCGCACTGATGCTAGCTGGGCAGCGGTAGGGGGTCTGGGTGGGTCAGGGTTGTGGAAGGCGGTCTAAAAAATGTAAAATAAACAGGTAAGCATCTATTCGCAGGTTAACTAAAGTTACGGGGTGCAGGACACCATCGTAGTTACTTCATGACTTCATTTAACCTGCAAATAACAGCTTGCCCGTTTATTCATTTTTTTTCTGTATATTAGTGCTCAGCAATAAAGTGCAGCTCGTGCTGCTGTTCACCAGGAGGGCCGCATGTAAAAGTCAGGAGGGCCGCCAGCGCCCCCTGGCTGTGCTTTTGAGCATCACGGCTCTACACGCGGTTCCTTACCCAGACACTGGAGGAGGGATGGCTGGCCGCGCATCACTTTCACGATGTCCATTCTCTGTTCTTTCAGCTTGTTTGCCAGGGGGCGTAGCTTCTCCTTGGACCTATCCATCGCCTGAAGCGTTCGCATGAGCTCCCTCACCTTCAGAGGAAGCGCCTCCTGCGGAAACAGAAAGTTTATCAGAAAGGTCTTGTGTTTTTGTTCCATCAGCTTCATTCAGAAGACAGATTCTCTCACTGAGCACTGTACCACACTACCTCACTGGAGATAATTGGCCTGACTTAAGCTTTAGCAGACTGGCTTTTACTCCATCAGGGCGACGGAGTACAATACTCCGCTGCCCTAACAGACTAGTCCATTGTCCTACAGGAGTCCCCTCCTGCCACATTTTGAGATGTCTGATGGACCAGCAGATATCTCTAGCATTGGCAGGAACAGCAGTCACAGTGGTTCCTGTTAATGAATTGTAAGTTTGACGGACAGCTCTGTCAACATGATGTAGTCACCCAGCAAACTTACAGTGTTTTTTTTTATTATCCAAAACAAAAAAACAAAGTGGGATTTTGTTTTGGAAAATGCCCCTCGGCCATTGGAGTTTTCTCATATGGCCACTTTTCCTTTCCGCCAATGGGCAGTGAAAACTGCCATCATGTTGCCCACTCTAGATCGGGTGCGTGGAGACACTGCCAAATCTCCAACGGCGCTTACTCCGTTGGGCTGCTGGAGGTTTCTGTCAGTGCCAGAGACAGAAAGAAGGTTAGTTTGAAAAGTTTTATGAAGTTTCTTGGAAACCTTTGAAACGTGTGTTAAGGTTAAGTGGTTTACAATTTAGCAAAAACAAAATCTCAGTAAAGCAGGAAAGCTCACTTGCAAAAGCTTATGACACAATTTGTCTCAAACAACTTTACTAGGGGGATTGTTTCCCAAGGTGGAATCCAAAATGGTCGAAGGGCCTCCTTGAACTAATGGTGATATTACTTACAGACACCCAAGACATGCTAATGAAGGTATCCTAAATGCCCCACTGGTATTCTCCATCCCACGATGTTTCATCCCTTCACAGCACTCTACCATGCCACCTGACGCCTGCCCACTCCCCGAACACGACTGTCCACCTAGCCGACCTCCAGTGACCTTGTCATCTTTCTCTCTTCTCCTGGGGTACGCAGGGCAAACCCCGCCCGGACGTATAAACCAGGTATCCTTTCGCATTATTATGTATACACGCTGCACTGGTGTACTGGCTCATGCCATGAAGAACAAAAGAAAACAAAAAAAACAGGAAAGGTACGTGTGTATTCTTCATATCCTATCATCTGTTTTTTATGGACCTCAGAGTTCTCAAATTATGTTTAAATAACTGTTTTTCTTTTGTTTGCTCTTTTCTCCTCTCTTTTCTCTTCTCTTTCTCTTCTCTCTTTTCTCTCTCTTTACACAGTTAAAGGCCGCACAGCAACTCCTGTGTTTACTGCCACAAACGGTTCACTGTTGTAAACATAACTAATGCAGCACATTTACTCTGATGACATATAATGCAAACCTGTATGTATATGATGGAAGCTTCAAAGACATTTGCTGTGACATAATAGCCGCGTGGTCAATAAAAACATTTACAAAAAAAAAGAGGGATTTTAATCCATAAGTGAAGTTTTGAGAAGTTATCAAAACTCTGGGCCTCATTTTCGAGGTTTTGACGTAGGGTAGCGCAGTAAGGAATCTTGCTGCGCTGCCCTACGTCAAAACAAGGATATGGTGCATTCCTGTCCTTTTCCCCAGCGTTGGCGCACAATGGGCTGCCGCGCGCCAACGCAGGCACCCTTGCACCATGGTGCAAGGGTGCCTCCGTTGTGGGACTGATTGATTGTGTGCAGGAAGGGACACCTTCTTGCACAAAATCAATCAATTCAGGCAATTTCCTTTTTCTATGTATAGAAAAAGGAAAGCACTAGGAGAAATTAAAACATTTCTCCTGGTTGCGCCTCCCTAACGCCACCCCTTTACGTGGCCTTATAAATATGTTGTGGCACATTGCGCCACCAGAACCTTAAAAAAGTGACGTTCTGGCAGCGCAAAAGGTAGGGCCTCATAAATGAGGCCCTCTGTACTCTTCATGAGTACGAAGATTGTAAACTTCAACAATTTTCACTGACGAAATGCACATTTTCTCCATTTCCTGATTGAGAAACAACGCCTTTTTTTTCAGAATCATACTGGTTCTTGGAAACATTCGCTCTGCCTTTGTTTACTGACAATGCACCGAAAGGTAATCAGTTGTTTCGCAGCACATGTTACTAACTTGGCAGGTGAATTAAATGTTCTCGAGTACCCGACCTGCAGATCTCTTGTTCAATAGTACATTTGATTTTTTTCTCATGGTGCTAAGGAATTAACCAACAGATATTTAGGTCTCGCCTGACCCAGCGCATGCGCTGGTCTGGCGAGACATTTTGTGAGGGCTCCAAAAAGTGCTTCCAGGCCAGCCTAGAGCTACAGTGCAAGTGCGCGGGCGCGCGCGCCACGCTTGATCGCGTTTACTTTCACTTTCGCGGCCACACGGCCGCTTTGATGTTCTCCGTGAGGCTTCAATAGATTGCAGCAATTAAAACAAGCATTGGCATAGCCAATAGGTCTCGCTTTTGGGACCTTATAAGTGTTTAGTTATGCAACTGTTGCATGGCTAAACACTTATAAGGTCCCAAAGGCGAGACCTATTGCCTATGCCAATGCTTGTTTTGTATTTCTTTCCTATTCTGAAAGGTTCTTGTCCCATCAAGAAATGGCCAGATGGAGACAAAACCTTCCGATCCCTGATAAGGTGCTGGTTACCTACAAGTGGTCATAGTGCTTCGATTCTTTCTTTGTTGCCCCAGTATTTACATTTAGGAGGTGTGCACGGGAACAGGGGGAGTGTCTGGAAAAATGGGCATACTTACTACTACTAAAAGGAAGGGGTTTAGTGAAGGAGGGCCTTGGGAGGAACATGCACTCACAATAAACCAGTAAGGTCATTGCTATTGATAAAACACACTTCTAAGGTTACTACAGCCAAAAGGGGGTTTATTTTAAGTCCCTGTCTCCATTATTTTCTATGGGAGGGTGTTGCAGTATCACTGGTTGGCCATGGATGGTGCTGGACTTAGACTGCTTTTTCAGCAGTAGTAACTTAGACTGCTTTTTTAGGCAGCGAATACATCACTCTACACTTTTATTTAATAATAAATATCTTTATTTGATAGTTAATTAAAACCATTCAAATCTTTTTAAAACACATAAAGTCCTTGTATCCAAAAAAGGCAATTCATGTGAGCTACACTTTTGAGTAACTTTACACTCGGATTTTGTGACTCGCCAAAAGTAGTAGATTTATTCAAAAGTGTAAGATTAAATTACGTATAAACTACTCACAAGTGAAAGTTACCTTTCTTAATAGCCCTTCCTGTGTCAGTTGGCAGGCAAAATACAAAGAGACAGATTTTCAAAAATGTCACGCAGCGCATCCCCCAAAGAGGCTGCGCTGCGTTGCGTGACAGGGAGGGAGCAGGAGAGCGCTCTCTCCTCCCCTTTCCCTAGCGCCAGCGCTGATTTAAGCTAAGCGCTAATGTGCGTACCTGAATCTAGCACCCTTCCTGTACAAAATACTATGCCTAGACAAGTTTCAAAGATGTTCTCCCTTTGTATGTGCACTGCACAGTGCAGCACGCATTCAAAGTCAGAAAAGCACAGAGAAATGAAAACATTTCTCCTGCTAGTCCCTCCTTTGAACGCCCTTGTAGTACCCATGTAACGCTCCCTCGGTACTAAGTAACGCAAAGCAGTACTGAACGCTGCTTTGCACTAATTTTAGGGTGATTTCCAGCACAAAACGAAAGAAAATTCCCCACAAAAACATTTTGCACTGGTTAGTGTCCCTTTTGTGACACTAACTTAGCGCAAATTGTTTGAAAATTTACCCCGATGTCTTAAAGCTCATGCTTGCAGTTGAGAGCAGGCTGCAGAGGCAGCAGGCATGTCCAGTGTCTGGGTATGGTATGTTGTGTTCTCAAAATAAATAATGTCAATCAATCAATCAAACATTTGTAGAGCGCACTACATACCCATGAGGGTCTCAAGGCGCTGGGGGGGGGGGGGGGGCGCTACTGATTGAACAGCCAGGTCTTGAGTAGCCTCCTGAAGGTCAGCAGGTCTTGGGTCTGTCGTAAGCTCAGTGGGAGGGTGTTCCAGGTCTTGGAGGTGAGGTGGGAGAAGGATCTCCTGCCGGTGGTTGTTCTTCGGATGCGCGGGACGGTGGCGAGTGCGACGTGGGCAGAGCGGAGCTGGCGGTTGGGGATGTAGAAGGAAAGTCGTCTGTTGAGGTAGGCTGGGCCGGTCTTGTGGAGTGCCTTGTGTGCGTGGATGAGGAGCTTGAAGGATATCCTCTTGTTGACGGGGAGCCAGTGCAGGTTTCTCAGGTGGGGGGTGATGTGGCCGTGGCGTGGTACGTCGAGGATCAGTCGTGCAGAGGCGTTTTGGATGTGTTGCAGTCGTTTGATGAGCTTGGTCGGGGCTCCCGCGTAGAGGGCGTTTCCGTAGTCGAGTCTGCTGCTGACGAGGGCCTGGGTGACTGTTCTTCTTGTATCTGTCGGGATCCACCTGTAGATCTTGCAGAGCATTCGAAGAGTGTTGAAGCAGGAGGAGGAGACGGCGTTGACTTGCTTGGTCATGGAAAGTGTTGAATCGAGGATGATTCCCAGGTTGCGTGCGTGGTCGGTGGGTGTCGGGGCTGCCCCCAGTGCCGTCAGCCACCAGGAGTTGTCCCAGGCTGAAGGGTTGGAGTCGAGGATGAGGACCTCCGTTTTGTCCGTGTTCAGCTTCAGTCGGCTGATCCTCATCCAGTCGGCGACGGCCTTCATTCCTTCGTGGAGGTTGGCTTTGGCGGTGATGGGGTCCTCGGTGAGGATCAGTTGAGTGTTGTCGGCGTAGGAGATTATGTTGAGGTCGTGCTGTTGGGCGACGTGTGCGAGCGGGGCCATTTAAATGTTGCACAGTGTCGGGCTGAGGGAAGATCCCTGGGGTACGCCGCAGATGATCTCGGAGGCTTCGGATCGGAATGGGGAGGCGGACGCTCTGGGTTCTGCCGGAGTGGAAGGAGGGGGTCCATTCCAGAGACTTGTCTTGGATCCCTACGGCGTTGATGCATGCGCGTAGTGTGCGGTGACAGAGGGTGTCGAAGGCGGCGGAGAGGTCCAGGAGGATGAGGGCTGCGGTCTCACCGTTGTCCAGCAGGGTCCTGATGTCGTTGGTGGCGGCGATGAGGGCGATCTCAGTGCTGTGGTTGCTGCGGAACCCTGACTGGGAGGGGTCCAGGATTCTGTTTTCTTCGAGGTATCGGGTTTGCTGTCTGTTGACGATCTTCTCGATGACCTTGGCCGTGAACCGAAGGAGAAGGGCACAGAGTCATCGGGGTAACGATGGGAACAGAAGGAAAAAAGGGTACAGGAGAAAATACAGGCACAGGGGGCAGACAGACAACAGCAGTCACAGACACCAAAAAACAATAAGGGCAATACAATGAATGACACCGACAATAGGACAGATCTGAGGCCTACCACTGGCCACCAGGGATGAAGCGCAGGTGGTAGCCTGCATGTGAAGGAGGGCCTCAACCTTCCTCAGCGGCGGCAGCTGGGGCAGGGTCAGGACGCACGAGCGGTGCTGTGCAGAGGGGGAGCGACCTACCTAACAAGGTCAAGGGTCGCTCCTCTGGGCAACTGAAGTATCCTCGTCTGCCTGTCCATAAGGGAGACATTTTGCTGACATCCAGGTGCTTGCCTGAGTACCTGCAGATCAGAAGTCCAGTACTTAGCTGGGCAGGGACAGCCTTTCATTCTTCTGAGGTCAATCAAGAGAGCACGACTTAGCTCAGAAATAACACATTATTTAAAAGCTTTAAGACAAGTGCCTCTATTGAAAGAAAAGAAGATAATTCTTCAAACTTTTACTGTCTCCATTTGTTATGATGTACCAATGATTTATAAGTTTTGTTGAATCGATTGAAATTGTGTGTACCCTGACTCCTGAGGCGACCAGGCTTAGGTTGGTTGTGCTGCGAAGGAACTATTATTTTCAGCAGCGCTGAGTGACCGCCACCCATGAGGCATGCACACACAGCTGGGCAGGCTGCCGGGCTCATGGCAGTGAAGGCGCTTCACTACCTTACAGTCAGGAGACCAGCCAAAGAAGTTGGTTTCAGTGAAACAGGGTGGCAGCCTGCCAGGGTGGGGATTTCTCCGAAGGGTGGATGTATTCCCCTGAGGCCACCTCTATGGCGATGCTGAGGTTTGTTGTGCAGTGCACCACACTACATGCTTCTGGCAGGTATCAGCTCTGGAGCTGAGGCGGGGCGATGCATCAGCTCGCCCCGGCGGCTCCATTCAGGTGGAGAGTCTGAACTCATGATCTAACAGGCACCCCAAGCAGGCCTGCTCCCAGTGGAGGCCTCAGCTCTCACTGCTAAACCATAGCAGCAGTGCTTAATTTGGGTCGGTGCTCATATGGGAAGAGCAATAGGACCTATTTTTCAGCTTTGGGCTCTGAAATACAGCAAGAGGGAGTGAAAGACGGAAGAAGGAGAAAAAAAGGAGGAACAGAAACATGGGGAAACGATGACGTGGAGAAACTTTGGGCGAAACCTAGCCTGCAAGAGTGAGCCAAGGAGACAGGGAGTGTAGGGTGGTGGAAGACCGAGACAAGAGGATGAATCAAGACTAGGATATCTTAGCATTCTTCAACTCCTGCATTCCGCAGCGCCACTCCCAGGAAAACCTTGGCCCCTGCACATTTTTTAAACAAAGTAAGCTCTGCAGCATTGTTGGCAACACTAGAGATCCCAGAATTGTGTTGAACTGCTCTCACTTTACGCTTCCACTGCATCATGAAAGCCAAAGCAGCATTTGCGCCCACCAGTGGTGGCTCTTCCTTATGGGCGCTGGGGCTATGCCCTCCTTGTTTTCTGGTGCATTTTTTACTATACCAAAAGTAAATTATAATCTATTCTTCACTCTTGATATAATAAAAAAAAATACCATCTAGCAACAGCTGGAGGCAGCGTGGTTTGAGCCTGTTTGATGTCTGGCACAGGCGCACAAAGGCACCTGATCGGGGCGTAACACAGCCCCCGCATCCCCCGCAGTGCGGGCGGGCCCCCATGCTCCAGGGGGCCCCCTCAGCACTGCACCGTGGCTGGGGAGCTCCTGATAGAGTCCGGAGGGGGCCCCTCTACGTACCTTGCAGGGAGGCCCCCTCAATTATCGTTACGCCACTGCACCTGATCAACCATCAGGGATTACCCAGGGCTGGTGAAATCCCAGCCCTGGCCTCAGGTCCTGCACCTGTGCAGGCAGCGAGGTAAGTAACAATGCTGTTAAGTATTGTGGGGCAGATTTACAAGAAAGTGACGCATCTGTACAGATGCATGTTTCCCTGCGCCTCCCTGCGGAACCCTTGCGCCACCATGGATGCACCGTATTTACAATACGGAGCACCATGGCGCAAGGATTGACAGATGCGTCACAAATTCTCGCAAAAGTCACGCATTGCTGGAGTTGTGTCGCAAGCACAACGCAACCCCAGCAATGCATGGAGAGGCCTATTCCCAACACACTGCGTCACTCCTTACGCCTGCTCCAAGCAGGCGTAAGGTTGTAACGCATGGCGTCCTAGAACTGGCGCAGTGAAATTCACTGCGCCACTTCTGCAAGGCTTTTTTGCGTGGGAACGACCACCCTGCATACATTATACCTGACGCAGGTATACTGTGACGCAGGACTTTACAACTTGACGCATCTCCCTAGATGCGTCACGTGGTAAATGGGCTGCAACATGGCGCATTGTTTTTGCCGCAGCTGCGTCCCAAAAAGAGACGCAACGGCAGCACCAAAGTGACGCAAGGGGCTTGTAAATCTGCCCCCGAGTGCTTTGGGTGAGTGCGCGCATCTGTGTTTGAGAACATGTGTATGTGTTAGTGTATCTGTGTCTCTGAGTGTGAGACAGAGTGAGTGAGAAACAATGTCTGCTTTACTATTAGCTCCCGTTAACAAAGCAAGTGACGTGCTGATTAGCTAACGAGGAAGGATGATTTCTCAGGCTTGAGGAGGCTTACGTCACTAGTACCAGCTCAGGCAGGACAGTCATGCCACACTTGTCCAAAGGTGAGAAAACTCTTCAAAGTGCCGGCTTGAAATCCACTGGTTGTTTTGGTTTTATGATGGTAAGATATGCAGTAGACCCAGAGACCCTTTAAAAAGTGGTGACCCCAATATGTGGTCCTGTATTTATTTGTTGTAAGTCTTTTAAAGCTCCACACGTAACCCCAGGTATTTGGCTCAAAAGCTAGAAAAATCGGGGGGTTGCAGACCGTTGCGTGTCGCGAGCTCCCTGCTACTGAAACAACAATGTTTCATAAAAAGAAATGGGATACAGAGGTTTCTCAGGCTTCGAAGCTAAGATATGGCACTCTCTGCTGCCGGATATTCGCCTAATCTCATCTACCGCCTCCTTCAAAAAAGAAGCAAAGTCATTTCTGATGAACAAGTTTTTACCCTAAGCGATCACCTCTGTGTTTATTGATTGCAGCCATACCAGTGACTCTTTTGTGATGCCGGAACAGTTCATTGCGAACTACCTTTGAGAACACGCTTAGTAATTTGTGCATTCTCAATGCTCTGTACTTCACTCATATATGCGAATATTCTAGTGAGCTCAATTATACCCTACCTTCCCTTCATGTGAAGCGCTGTACAAAACTTTATACAAAAATAAATAAAATAAAATAAAATAAACCTTGACCCCTCCAGAGCGCTGTAACATGCAGAGTACATGAGCGCTTGAGTAGCTGGACACGTAGGGCCATAATATCAAGAACAGCGATAACATTATCGCTGCTTTAGCAGCAGGAAACTGCCGCTAAAGCGGCAATAAGGGGCTTGATAATATGCCGCAGAGAATTCCAATATAAGCCCAGGTTTGTGGTCCTTCACACCAGAACCTGGGCTTCTATTGGAATTCTCAAGGGCATATTATCAAGCCCCTTATCGCCGCTTTAGTGGCAGTTTCGTGCCGCTAAAGTGGCGATAATGTTATCACCCTTCTTGATAATATGGCCCGTAGACTGACCTACATCTATTGTTCTTTGATCGCTCTCGTATAGATTGGTTGAAAAGTTTGTTTGAAAGTTCAGTTTTCCAACGTTTCCTAAATTGAAGATAATCTGGTTCCATTCGGAGGTGGGGACTAAGAATGTTCCATAACTTTCACTTCTATTCCCCAGTCAGATCCTAAAACTGACTAAACAGTTCCAGTCCTTCTCACAACTCTTTTCCACACGTGGAGATATTTTAAACTCTCACTCTCTCATCTTCTTCAAATTTATGCTCTCGCTTCCCTGTCACAAAGGATTGGTTGAGAAGTCCGCTGTCCCCCTATCGCTTTTAGATGACGTCTAGCGGTTTGTCGCGCCTTACGAGGAAAAAAAACACACAAATAATTAAATAATTGTACTCAAGCCCTGGATCCCTGCGGTCCTTCCACCTTCCTCAAGTCTTTTTAAAGCGCATTGTTTGATCATTGAAGCTGAAGAAGAATGTGGGTTTCTGAGTGGCTGGTGGTAGCATTGCAATATGTTTAAGTTAGCCAAGACTTTCACCTCATTATGCTTTGTGCATAATGTAGAGTGCCTTGAACTTGGTTCTGTATCCGAGAGTGAACCAATGGAGAGCTTTCAGGCCTGGCCTAATGTGGTCTGCTTTTCGTAGATCTGGCGCCACATGGCTACCTGATTCTGAATTAAGTGCAGTCTGGTGATGAGATTGCTTGAGTGACCCGTGAAAGAGTCATTACAGCAGTCAAGTCTGGCCAGGACCAAAATTCCTCTAAGCTCAATTTAGTGGTTAGTTTGAAAGGGGGGGGGGAGGATTTTCCAAAGAAAAGAGAGTTGGAAGGTAGTTCACTTGATCGCGCCTTTGTTTGTAGGATGAAATCGAGGTTGGAAAAGTAATTGATCGAGATTTCTAACCCACTGGGAAGAGGCGGGGTGGAGCTCAGGTTAAACGTGCAGTGGCTCTTCACTAACAATTAGTTTTTGTTCTGCTCAGACAAAGGAAACATAGATGAATCAACAAGTAGACCTGGTCTAGGCCGTCCACAACGTGGGTATAATTCGCAGCATTCTGCTACGCACTGATGTGTATCGGGGTGTCATATGCACACATCTGGTGTTTGCTTTGTTCGCCCTAAGTGCGCCTGGTATGCCCAGACGTGGGTCCCTTGCTCACTTTGCCACTGGATTCAATCTAGCCTGGCTGATGAGGGGTGTTGCCCCGAAACCGGTCCCAGCATGCTTCTTTACGGGCCTGTGGAAGACCTGGCTTGGCAGTTCGGGCTGGACTGTTCTCATGAGGCACAGGGCAAGACTGCTTTGCATATAGCTGGGTCTGAACTGAGGTGGGGAAGTGAGCTAAAGAACGATGATGGATTCAACCCAGATCTGTGACTGGGGGTTAGTGTCTGAAAAGTTTCAGCACTCCTTCCATCATCTCCTTGTGTTTATCTAGGACCTGAGCCAACGGATGCATGTAGATAATAAAAGGGAGTTTGGAGAGGGAGAACGCCCGTGTGGGAGTCCACAGCAGATGATTCTGTTAGAATTTGTTTGCTCCTGCATTAAAGAAACTAACAAACCCAATCAATGGCCGTACAAGCTACTGCGCTCATTCCCTAAGCATAATCAATCAGATATTGAGGTTGACGGTGTGTAGGCTGTTGAGTGGTCACGGAGGATCGGAGCTCTTTGCTACCTTCTTCCAGGACAACGAGGAAGTCGTTCCTCCGTGGAAGGCCTGAATGTTTGTAAGAGAGTGGTAGTTGGCAGCCTTTGACGTCTGCAGTAGGTTTCATGGAGGGGGTGAGGAATGCATGTTTTAATAAGTCAGAAATGTGCCAGTAAGTAGAGAAGCGTTGAATATGCTTGTGAAATCTGCGGTAATGGAAGGCGGAACTTTCATCAGGAATGCAGCAGATCACGTGGCCACTGGAAGGCAGGAAGCTTTGATTTTCTTGGCCAAGTATATCACTCCTTCCTCCAACAGGTGGGCAGGGAGTTCTGGGCGGGCTCTGTTAATGACGACTTTGCAGACATTTGAGATCTTTGCTTTATGATATGCCGATCGACGTAAGCATGCCTTTTTTACTTAAGGACAGTGATGTTCGCATTTCTGCGGTGTCCATTCTAAAGCCTTTTTCAACTAGCTGGACAGTGATAACCACACAGCCTGTTTTGTATGAGTTATTCACTAGCAAGTCACATCCTTCGCAATTCGCGCAGGTGAGTAAAACAGAACTGAGTCCTTTTGCCAGAAACCCTTCTGGGAACATAACTTACTATGCATTAAATTGGGAGACCATGCTTCCTCTAACTCACAACAATGCACTATAATAGGAGCAATTATATTAAATCATGTTTCACCATTTTAAATTTGTAATCTTTGCTTAGACCTGTGTTGATGTGTTCATGAAATGCAACGGGTACAAACATTCTACGGTTTACAACTTTGACTCTCCGCCAATCTTCTACGGCATGAGGCCTATAAGCTTTGACAATGCTTGATTGAGCAGTGTGAGGGAGATAGTGTAAAACACCCACATTGATATTATGTTATAGTTAATCAGGAGAACAGATGAACAGTAAAGTGAGTAACAGCAAAGCCAGCTACTTACATCACTTAGAAATGGCACAAGTGCTTTATAAAAATGATTAACTTTTTTTATCAAGGCTGAAAATACCTCTGGTTCTGACATCTGGGCAGCGTTAACCTTAATTCTGCGTGCAAGCCAGTGAGCACCTATTTTTATGTCTTGCCTAGGCAGCACATGCACTGTCTCTTCAAGACATGCTGTATCCACTCTGTGGGCTTACAGCCCGCCCATTTCTTTTGATTTGTTGCTTTGCGTGCCCTTCCCAAAAGCTTGCTTCTATGTGGGTAGTCTGTGTTTTTGTCCCTCCTACTACTGTCTTGCTCCCTCCCAGGGAGCAGTGGCCTATTACTTGCATCTTTTCACTTTTGTCTATCTCAATTTGTATAAGCGCACTATTTTTTTCATTCCTTTCAGCCCGTGTTGTGGGAAGGTTCCCTTTTGTTTCTTTGTAGTGTTGATGTTCCTAGCACCGTTTCTGTAAACAGCCCTGTAAATCATGACATCCATTCTGTAACATTGCATACAGACTTCCATAATTTTTTTAAATACATCTTATTTTATGCAAACACATTATTTCTTTAATTCGTTTTTTTGTTCCCTGGGAGCTGTGTATGTTGGGCCTCCCGCCGACACTCACACCTGGTTGCCCAGCTTCAAAGACGACCACTCCCGCCGTGACGCCACATCCTTTTCCTTTGTCCCCACACTCCATACGAGTGCATGTGTTTAAACTCAATCTCCTCTTTGTTTTATTTTTTATTTTGCACTTTAATATAGAGCGAACTTGACCTGAAGGTATTGGAGCGTTTTATATGAGGAGTCAGTTGCATTACATATGAACACATTCATTTTTAGTTACAGGGAGATTACGTTTAATTTATTTGTACATTTTTATATAGCGCCAACTTGAACCCAGAGGGTATCAGAGCGCTTTACAAATTGTTAAGCAAGAAGAAACAGGTAGAACAACCAACAAACATATATGCTGACTGAGTACGGTGTAAATCAGGAAACGGACAGTAAGTTAATAAAGAAGGACAGTGCAGGAGAGTAATAACCATGTGTGTCGACACTGCATCATCTCAGTGCCCGAATATTGGAGTCAATGGGTTCTTGGGTAGAAATGTGTTCATCAAAAGAACTTTTACTTATTTTTTGAAAGATGTAGTTGAAGGGTTCAATCTGATTTCAGAGGGCAGGGAGTTCCAAATCCTCAGGGCCATTCCAGAGAAAGCTCAGGTGTAGGTTTTCTTTTTCAGAAATTTCTGAGGTTTCGACAGTAGGGTGCTGGAGCTTCCAGAGGATCTGCAACCACCAGACAGCTCGAGTTATTCAGCTAGGTACTTCAGTGTGTTGAAGTGTACGGCTTTATGGGTCATGCAAGCAATTTTCAGTTGAATCCTTGCCTCATATGGGAGACAGTTTAGCGACTTCAGATCGGGAGGGATGTAGTTGTTTCTTCTGGATCCAGTGATGAGCCTTGCAGCAGAGTTAAGGGATGCCCTTAGTGGAGCCAATTGGATCTAGACAGACCGCAGAGGGTAGCACTACCATAGTCCAACCTGGGGATCACCAGAGCTTGCATCGCTGACTTGAAGTCGTCAAGGGGGAGACAGAGCTTTATTTTTCTTAGTACGTTCATTTGAAAGTTTGCTCCTTTGGTGGCTGAACTGATATGTTCCTGCATGTTAAGATTCTTGTCAAAGGTTATTCCCAGTGATCTTGTGAAATCTATAATGTATGGAAGGGCTGTTAGATGCTTCATCCAATCTTTGATATTGAGGGATTATTTGGGTGGGGCAATTAAGCAAAATTCAGTTTTGAGTGTGTTTAGTTTGAGGTAGTTTCAGGTCAGGCAGTTCTGTTTTGTTTTGCAGAGTTATGTTGTGGTATCGCATATCTTCGGGGAACATATTTTTAGGTATAGCTGGGTGTCATCTACGTACAGGTGGTATTGGATATTAGATCGTTTTAGAATATCAGTTAAAGGCTCCATGAACAGGTTAAAGAGAGTAGGTGAGAGGGTGGACCCCTGTGGGATCCCTAATGTGACCAGAGTGGTATTGGATAGGGCGTGGTTAATCTTGATTCTTTGAGTCCTGTCGTAGAGAAATGACGCGAACCCGTATAGAACGGTCCCTGATAATCCCATTCAAGTGTGTCAAATAGACTGTCATGCTTGACCATATTGATAGCTAAGGAGAGGTCTAGAAGGATTAGAAAGCACGATTCAGTCTGATCCATCATTTTTAGGGCATCGTCAACTATGTGTGTAAGGGCTGTTTCTGTGCTGTGACCTTGACAGAAGCCGAATTGGTCTATCAGTCGAGATTGCTCTATGTGGTTTCAAAATTGCACATGGACACATTTCTGAAGAGTCAGAATGGTGGAAATTGGACGGAATTTATTTGGGACCGCATGATCCACGGTGGGTTTTTTCAGAAGAGGGGTTACCTGCCCTGATTTTAGGCAGTCTGGTGTGGCCCCTTGAAGTAGTGAAGCACTCACTATCTTAAGTGATTTGCCAAGAATCACAGAATGTTGTACTGCCAAGACTCGAACCTGGTTTTGAGGATAGGGTCTGTGTGTCTGCCGGGGGTGGGAGGGAAGAGTTGCCACATTGTTCATCGTGTGAGCAAAAGCTGCTCCAGTCATGGCAACAACAGCAAACTTTTGCATAATCATTTTTGCGCTCTACAGTTTTTTGCCCCAAGCTTGATTTTAGTGCAAATGTAAATCAGTTGATGGCTGCTCAAACTTGCACGTAGTGATAAGTACTACTTCACTTCAATGCATCATGACATCCCTCTAATCAAGGTTGTTTTCTTAATAGCCAATTTCTTATGCTTTGAACATGTTAACCTTGTTCTGGTAACATACTGCTGTTTGAAAACCTGCCGTGAAATTGCAATTACAGGGTTTTTCCTGCAAGCGTGTCATCACATGCTTATAAATATAAAATGCCATGCTTGGCGAAAATTGAACACACGCCTCCTAAGGACGTCTCCCGCAGGATGGTGGGGTGATCTGGTCTTTCTAACACCAACCAGGAACGTCATGGCGATTAGTTATCGATTTACACGACAGCGTGACTCTGAGGGCTCCCAAGGGGTGGGATCACGCACACCCTGATCATTTCCAATGATTACCATGATACTGGGATAAAATGTGGGTCTACCAAGATAGTTATGGCAAATCACAGCGGCCTCACTATAGCGTTAGGAAAGGGAGCACTGATAAAGCCAATTGTCCTCACTTTAGTTTGCTTTCATTGTGAGTGGCAGGCATGCCACCGTTTTAGAAAGGTAAATCCTGCTGTCTCGGTTAACTCTTGCAGTGCTGCGGTAAAATGACGATATTTACAGGCGCTTGCTGCTCAGGTTGGAAGAAGCTGGACACTGAGCTAAACAGAGTTACAGCAGGCACAGAAGGCGCTGCTCTGGTCAGTACAATAGTACAGCATTGGCATCAGAGGATGCTTTTTATTGCCTCAGACTGTGTGCGATCATGACAAAAAGGAAAATAGCTTGCTAAAAACCATATTCAAAGTGATTTTTACCTCTCTTTTTAGGTCTCGTCTGACCCAGCGCATGCGCTGGTCTGGCGAGACTTATTGAGAGGGCTCCAAAAAGTGCTACCAGGCCAGCCTGGAGCTACAGTGCATGTGCGCGGGCCGCGCTTTACCGCAATTACTTTCACTTTCGCGGCCGCATGGCCGCTTTGATGTTTGATCGTGATCCCGATCGCGATCACTTTAACTTTCACGGCCGCTTTGCATAGCCAATAGGTCTCACTTTTGGGTCCTTATAAGTATTTAGTTATGCAACTGTTGCATGGCTAAACACTTATAAGGTCCCAAAGGCGAGACCGATTGGCTATGCCAATGCTTGTTTATTTTATGTTGAATCCAGCTTCTGGGTGAATGCATTGTGTTTATAACTAGTATATGTCAAAGCAGCATGGCACAAACCACCTGTGCAGATGTATCACGACAGGCCCTGTGCCTACTCTTTGATCACTGCAGAAGGGCAAGATAATTTGCTGCCGGGAGACCTCAACCCCACTGATCTGCTTGACCAGTCACATGTATGGAATTGTGTTGTTTTACAGAATTTCTTTATTTCACGAACTCGACCGAAACATTCAGGCGCGCTTTACATGAGCATCACTTGCATTTCACAAGGACACATTCATTAGGTCTCGCCTGACCCAGCGCATTCGCTGGTCTGGCGAGACTTATTGAGAGGGCTCCAAACAGTGCTGCCAGGCCAGCCTAGAGCTACAGTGCATGTGTGCGGGCGCGCGCGCCGCATTACTTTCACTTTCGCGGCCGCTTTGTTGTTTGATCGCGATTGCGGCCGCTTTGCATAGCCAATAGGTCTCGCTTTTGGAACCTTATAAGTATTTAGTTATGCAACTGTTGCATAGCTAAACATTTATAAGGTCCCAAAGGCGAGACCGATTGGCTATGCCAATGCTTGTTTATTTTATGTTGAATCCAGCTTCTGGGTGAATGCATTGTGTTTATAACTAGTATATGTCAAAGCAGCATGGCACAAACCACCTGTGCAGATGTATCACGACAGGCCCTGTGCCTACTCTTTGATCACTGCAGAAGGGCAAGATAATTTGCTGCCGGGAGACCTCAACCCCACTGATCTGCTTGACCAGTCACATGTATGGAATTGTGTTGTTTTACAGAATTTCTTTATTTCACGAACTCGACCAAAACATTCAGGCGCGCTTTACATGAGCATCACTTGCATTTCACAAGGACACATTCATTTTTTATAGGCACAGGGAATTTCAGGGATTTGCTCAGAATCACAGGATGTTGAGCTGACGCCAAGACTCGGACCTGGTTCCACAGTTCCAAAGTCAGCAGCTCTTGCCCATACCCCACATCTTCTTCCCAGGGTTTCATCTGAGATTACGTACTGACTTTGCAGCCTTGCTTGATGTACAATTTTAATGACCTGGCTTGATGTTTATAACTTGCTGTTTGGTTATATTTTGCACTGTTTGTGCTGTAATATGAAGATTTTTAATTGTGTGATGTTAATTATTGAATTGGTAATTTTTCGGGGTTGGGTGGTCATTGGAATTTAGCGTGAACAGACGTCTTGATTGGGGGTCCTTTTATACTATGCTGTCTGGAAACACAGTTATTTCCAAGATGCAGCACCTTTTAGTGACTGCAATAAGTATGGCTTTTTCCTACTTACATGCTCTCTCCTCGTTGATATTTGAATTGTTGGCCTTGCCTCACTTATCACATGTATCCAGCTGCAGGACCGAAGACTTTAATTGGCTGACTTTAGAGCTTTTGAAATGTTGAGTACGACTTAATTGAGGAACTGGCATACCAAAGGTTTTTTAATTTTTTTTAGATGTGGATACTGTTAGATGTTTTTAGATGATGACGGTCCTTTTCAAAAGAGTGTTTGATTTGGCACAGACAGAAAACCATTCCAATTTTGGTTGGAATGGCTGACGGGTTCAACCAGTTGAGCCACTTCTAGCTTCCTGTTCCTTAGTTGCATACCGGCACTGTCATGAGCCTGGGTGTTTATTTGGGACACTGGTAACATTGTGCCTTTATTTTCCACACCACCGGCCATTCGTGGTCTCGCTTTATACTCGTGACCATTTATGTAGGATGCTGAAAAAAAATTAAAACACTAAACCCGGGCAACTTTGGCCGCATCATCGCACTTTTTTCCTTGACTTTAACCCATGTTGCACAGCAACTTGCGCGGCTGCACAACATGTCTAAAAAAAAACATTGGCAAAGCCATCAAATCTTGCATAGCCTGCTTGCTTAGCAGTAAAATATAGCAATAATCAGTGTTTAGTGGGTTTCCTAGACCTTCTGGCCCTTGTGCCACTGCACTTGCTGCACCCTTCAAATCAAGACCCTAGTGCCTGCAGGGTAATTGCACTTGTGACTGCTTGTTTAGTAGTAAAATATAGCAATAAAATATAGCAATAAAATATAGCAATAATATTTGTTTCCTAGATCTTTTGACCCCAGTGACACAGCACCAGCTCCAGCATTCAAATCATGATTCTAGTGCCTGCAAGAACAAATGAGCTAATTGTTTATATCCAGTAATAGGTGTGCTCCGAAAAAGGCACTGTTGCAGATGAAATACATAATTACTGTGTGGCTAAACAAAAACAAAAAAGCTTTTGTCAAAATGGATCCATCATTATAATGAACTTTTGCAAATTTAAATAAGCCGGTCAGATAGCAGCATAGATAAACAAAACGGTTGAAACAACGGCGGACTGGAAAAACCGCGGCTCAATCAGAATTCACAATAATAAATAGTCCTGTGCACTGCGCATCCGGTACCTGCCGCTGCTCAGTACCACTGTCCAGCAGATTAATAACAGTAGGAAAGTGGATGGGTGCACCAACAAGAAGTCCGAAGCGTTTCCAAGATGTTAATTCCAAATATGCTTATTTATTTCATCCACCAATTCCAACAAAATCCAGCCACCACGGTTCGTTCCAACAACTAATAGAACTTAGCCGGGGCTTAATGCAATAACATACAAGTACATCCGTATCATGCATAGTAGAATAGTACAAATCCATCCAAGTCATGATCAGAGGTAACTCATGATAAATGTGTCACTGTATCTCGATATGTAGTGGTCGGGATAGTGTAGTTCACGGATCAATAACTAAACTGAAAGGGCACCGTGCCACACACTAGTATGAAATTAAATAAACAAATAGTCCCCAAAGAACACACATGCATAGACTGCAATTAAAAAAATATATGAAAGAATAACAAAGCAAAAAGAAGTAACATAGGTGAAACCTATTGGCTTTGCCAATGTTTGTGTTTCTTTATAGTGTTTGGAGTGACCTCCACCTGGGACAACACCTGGTGGCCCTCAGCCCTCGGGAATCCACCCACCCCTACAGACCACGCACAAAACCTCGGCGTTATCCTCAACTCCTCCCTCTCCATAAATCGCCAGGTCAACGCCGTCGCCTCCACCAGTTTCAACTGCCTGCGCATCCTCCGCAGGACCTTCAAATAGATCGCCCCCGATTGCAGAAGGACCATCACCCATGTGCTCATAACCAGCAGACTGGATTACGGCAGCGCCCTTTACGCCGGAATCAACAGAACTCTTCTACACAAACTCCAAACCATCCAGAACACCGCAGCCAGACTTGTCCTCGGGACACCGCGAAATAAACCCATGACCCAACACCTACAAGACCTTCACTGGCTCCCCGTCGAGAAGAGGATCACCTTCAAACTCCGCACCCACACCTACAAATCCCTCTACAACATCGGACCCAAATACCTCAACAAGAGAGTCTCCTTCCACGTACTCAAGAGGAACCTCCACTATGCCGACCTCATGCTGGCAGAAGCCCCCCCGCATCTGCAGAAACAGAGCAGGCGGAAGAGCTTTATCCCACATCACAGCCAAGACCTGGAACGAGCTCCCGGTGAACATAAGATGCTTCCCGACCCTGCACACGTTCAGGAAGGACCTCAAGACCTGGCTCTTCGACTGATTCTTCTCCCCCCCTCCTCCTGGCACCCTGAGATCCTCACGGGTATGTAGCGCGCTCTATAAAATCCCTGATTGATTGATTGATGCTCCTAGAGCTGTTTCAGTAAGCAGCCCTGTAAATCTTGTCCTTATCCAGTCGAATTTGCTGTTTTTTGAGGGGGTCTGTTTCATCCACCCACCCCTTACCTCATCACTGCTTGCCCCCTCCGTCATTGGCTGCTCTTTCCAACTCCTCCCCTCTGAGTCCAACTTTAGCTTCCTGGCCCCTTGTTACAACTGCTTCCAATTGAGAGCTACACGCACATGTGAGACCGCCAATCATCACACAAAGGCACAATGCATTGACAATAATTATCACAATCATATATGCAAACATAAAACTTTACAGCTATGTATTTTATAAAAGGAACTGTTAGTGCACAGTCTTGCGGCTACCGTGCATATTCCAAAAGTTAAGTTTCAGGAGCAAGGAAAGCAGTTGTGCGGGCAGTCTACACCATCTTCTTCGTGCTGCGTCACACGACTCAAGTTGGCTGACGGGTTGCGCAGAGACGATGCTGCAAGCGGTGATTGATTTACCGACATTGATTCACATGTTTACGTCAACCCGCGTCAGCAATACTCCACAGACCAACTACCACTTCTATCATATGTTGTGATGCTCTGCCTTGACAATATACATAGCTCCTCTGCCTTTTAATTAGATTTATATATAAATACCTTATACATACACCTACTGTACTGAATAGAGGCTAAAATAAGACCCCCTCTCCTACTGAAAGAACCAAGCCTCTGTGTGCTGTGCTAAAATGGCTTAACAAAAGCATGTACTGTAGCTCGCTGAACACAAGCCAAAGGGAGCTTATGTAATCTGCAGTAATAGTTTCCAAAACAGTTGAGGAAGTGCAGGGCATTAATGCTTCAGTTGGCTAACATTGACAAAAACACCCCCTTGATGCAAAGTAAGACAAAGAGCACATATCACAACTTTGTTCCTTTGGGATAGTATCCAAATAAAATCTTGATTTGCGTTGGATAGTACATCCCACCGTAAGACTTTGTGCAAAAGAGACGCAATCCTGGCGCGATAAGTTAGTAAATCTCGGCTTTTTAATTTTTCAACTGTACCTCAAAAGCGTCCAGAATAAAGGCAGCTTGAAGCAGAAAACAGGCAAAGTGAACATGCCTGGTGGGCCCAGTGTGCAACCAGCACATAACAGATAACGTATGCGTTCTGATGCGTGCAGTCCCTGGCTGGCGAATTTACCATCTGCAGATAACAGGTCTGACTTTCCCACATCTACTATGTATAACTGTAGCGTTGAATACCAGATTTAAGACCAGACACCAAAAAAGAACCAGATAAAGGAGCTGAATATACAGCTTCCGTGGGCATCTCGAGAGCATTGGCTGCCATCAGTGCTCCCCTGAGCATGTGGACGGTCTGGCTTGGCACTACCAGTCCCACAGGTTGCGTCCATCAGCTCGCAGTAAGAAAGTAAGGAACAACAGAGGATGGTTTCGAAGCTCTGAGAAAAGAACCAGAGTGTGATTGGCTCAGTGCTTAATTTAAGCCTGTGATTGCAGGTGGGGCCCACCAGTGCTCATTTTTGGAGACTAGCACTGATTTTTCCTTAAAAAACTTTGATCCAGAGCAAGGCATAGAGAAACACAGAAGAGGGATAAAGGAAGCAGGGAAAGATGGGAAACCATGACAAAGGGAGAAAGCAGGGATGAAAAAGAAACTTCACGAGTGAGATAAAGGGGCCAGTAGTGCCTGGTGGAGGATGCAAGAGGCATGATATTTGGCATCTTGCCCTTCGATTGCATCGGCTATGTGCTTCTGAGCAAAACTTTGTGCGCCGGCACTAATTAATTTACAAATTAAGCACTGGATTGGCTGGAATGGTGGATGTCTCCGTGATGCAGCAGCTGAATGCTATACATTTAAATGCAACTGACATATATGGTGCCCAGCTCCTTCTACACCCACTCTGCAGATGCTGCTGCTCGTCCTAGCCCACTGACCGCTCCCAGGGTCCAGTGAGAAGAGCAGGTCCAGTGAAGCCATTGAGAGTTTGTAAAACCCTTGCGTTAGGCCTGGAAGAAACTGTTAAACTCAACCATTCATCATTGTGCTGAATCATGTAGTGTAATCAAAAGCAACAAGTGCCTGTCTGGTGTCATGGTGGAGGGGCACTAGGATCCTGCAGTGCAAAATCCTCTCAGGTCCACAGCCAGGACACTGAAAACACCTTCCTGTTAGGAGACAGAAAACGGCAAGAAGCAAGGGGAACACGGGACAGTCTAGTGCGGGCTAGGATAGGGACAAACTTGGGTGGACACAAGGTTCCCCAGAAGTACAGGAACAACTGTAACAGAGTGCATGATGCCAAAAACAAAGAATAGAGCTAGGCAGTAGCGAAGTCCATGGGGTCTGTTCATATGGCATGAGGATACTCCACCTGGGTTTGTGATGACAGAGGTGCAATCCCCATACTCAACAGCCCAGCAAGACTCCATCTTGTGAATGGCAGTACGTGCATTAGTGTTCGCCATTAGTGGTTGGCAAAAAGCACACCACAATATACATATATTGCCAGTCACAAGAAGGAGTCCTGGGACTTCTGGGATATTGAATACTAAGTGAGCAAGGTGTAGTGTGGTCACACACACAGTATTCAATATCTATTGAGCATGTGCTGTAGAGGTATTGAGGATAAACAGGCACAAAACAGACCCTGAATTGGCGCAAGACAGCACATTGTGCGCCAGCACAAGGAGAGGACAGGAATACCCCATGTTAAATATGGTGCATTCCTGCCCTCTTCCTTTCACGCAGGTGTCTTGCTGCATTGCGTTGCATGAAATATTAATACATCTGCCCCTGAGTGTCTAGATAAATGCTCCTGTGAGACAGAAGTTAGTTAGAAACATTACATGGACGTCAATTAACCAAAATGCTAGGAGTAGCAGAAATGACATCTATACGACGTCCATCAAAAACCACATTAATTTTGGTGTAGTGTTTTAGAACCAGATAACACACAGAGACAAACTAAGCACTTTTGAGAGGTGATGAACCGAGGTAGGCGATACAATAACTAACCTGATGGGTCCTGAACACCTCGGAAACCGTCTTCAATTCCTCCGGCGTAAAATCTCTGAGCTTCCCGAATGCAGTCAAGATCTCCTCATCCCAAAGAGGATCCAATTCTGTGGAGAGAAACCAACAGCACTCGTGTGTGGGGGCCAGCACAGGCAGCCCTGCCCCACCTGGGGTTACAGCATCAAGGGATGACTACGACAAACATGGACCACAGACAATCACAAGGAAGCAATGGTTGCAAACCACCCACTTTTCTAGAATTTGTGAAAGGTCTGGAAACTTTCCTGAGCACAAAGAGACAGTATTGTAGCAAGGATGCCCTGGGCCGTGTGCAAGCAAGGAAAAGGACCTCTTTGACTGCTGTTGGAGTATTAAAATATAGCAATTATCAGGGTCTTTGGGGCTCTGGGCCCCGGTGCCACTGCAATTGCTGCACCAATGGAAGTTACGCCCTAGCAAAGATTATCAGGTAGTGAGCTCAAGTACCGAGCATCCACCACCCGGTTATGAAGGCCCATCAGGACTGTAAAACCACTAGGTACTGCAGGGGGTGAGGAGTAGATGCCTCACTGACCCACTCCCTATAACACTGCCCATTATCCTATGCTCCCTGTTACTCCCCTAATCATCCTTCAACAATTCATTTGTGCCCTCTGACCCAGTGGCAAGAGCTGGAGATGCAGAAGTCAAATCCCTAGAAAAAGTTAACTAGAAGGATCCCATCTAGGAAAACTGGAGCAGAAAAGACATTGGATAGGGAAGCGAAGGAGGAGAAAAAACGCAAGAAGGCTAACACCTTTGGACTTAAGAAACCCTGGCTACAAGTGAGAACCAGTGACTTGGGTCTCATGGGCCCGGCCACTTCCTGGAAACAACAACTGCAACAAGTCTTTTAGGTAGATATGTTCCTTTGAAGGGGTATTAACTTGAGGAGACCCTTTGGGGTGCCGGCCCATGCCCAGTATCAAGTCTTCAAACTCTGGGTTCAGAGACCAGTGAGGACAATAAGTGTCAACCGTATCCGGGGTCCTCCACCAGCGAAAAAAGAAGCCCGGCTGGGTTCCCTCCCTGGACACTGGAAGTGATTCTTGGACTACCTGGACGCCACTGATTGCCGCAGGACCTGAAGAAACGAAACCGGTGTGAACGCGAGGCTCATCCGCTGAGGAAGTAAGAATTGGCGTGTGGCTCTTGTCTCTGTCTGCTTCGTAGAAGAAGGGCTTAAGGATGTGGTGCCCAATAGAGTTGGGGCCAGGTTCCTGCAGCGGGCACCTGTGGTTCTCTCGCCTTGGTCATGTTAAAAGCTTCCGCTCCAGGGGGCATATCATCAAGGACCGGCGATAATTATCGCTAAGCGCGCTTAGCGCCAGGATAATTATCGCTGTGGAATGTTATTGCTGAGATAGCGTGCTATCAGCAACGCTTATCTCAAAAGCGATAAAATTCCAAGCGCTAACTGCCAAATGTGAGATTATCACTGGAAATCCAGTGATAATCTCACAAAGTTTGGCGACAGCTTGATGATAGGGCAGGGCAGACTTAGCCATGATATCCACCTTACATAGGATATCATGGCTAAGTCAAACTAAAAGCAGGCGTAAGGAAAGTAGCGATAACCAAGGTTAGCGTTACTTTGCTTATTGCTATGCCTGTTAGCGTGCCCATTGATAATTGGAGAAATGTCGGTTAGCGACATTACTCCAGTTATTTTGGGATGGAACGCCCACTTTGCATCTCATTAGAGATGCAAAGATGGGCGTTACGGGAAAGGAAGCTAATGCAAGGATTCACGTGATAGTGTGACCTTGCTGATAAGGCAATAAAATTATCGCCGCTTTTCGTCCGAAAACGGACGCAAAAGCGGCGATAATTTTATATCGCCTCCTTGATGATATGCCCCCAGGTTGTTAAAAGATGATAACAGAGAGCAGTTTGATATACATGTACCTGAAGAACACAATCATGAACAGAGCATGGATCTCTTTTGTAGAATTAGCCCAGCCCCAACAAATGAGCCGAGAGAGAAGTAAACCACTTCTCTGAAGTAAACTGTTGGTCCCTCTGAAATCTGTGGCAGCGATGTGCTGCCAGTGACGTGCCAGTCCACAGAGGACATGTCTGAAGGTAAGATCCTTCAAGCTGCTTTAGTTATACCAAGGTACAGGCACATTCTGAAGGACAACGCTGTGGAAAGTGACTTCCAGTCGGTACGTATCTAAAGAGGAAACTAACAGAACAACCTTGAATGAGGGGGAGCATGTGCCCAGGGTTGGCAGCCCTGCAGATTAATCTTGATGCCACATTTGATGCCACCTTGCATCTGTTGCAGTAAGGTCTTGGACACAGACACGTGGAGTGCATAACCAACAAGTACTAGTTATACTTGATAAAAGCAGACTAACATTACACAGCGACATGTAGACATACAGACCACAACATAGACAACTATTAGATAGAGTGGCAGAGGCGGGTTCACCTACCTCGAGACGAGCATACAGCATTCTCGATGGTCGTGTGCTGGCTGTGGCCAGTCTGACAGGTCCAGTCTTCTTGACTGCGACAACTCGAGTCAGGTGAGATCTGCAGTTTATGTAAGCTCAAAATTCCACTACTTTCTTGGTCAGGACACCTGGCGCAGTTGTAGAGTCCGTTGATGTTAGATGACAGAGGGTCTCCTGGTGGAGGGATGGAGGGAGTTTGCAGAACCACACCCTGCTGGGTTGCTATCTTCACTGGCACGACGCCTTCTATATACCTGCTTGCATCTTTGAGAACAGTCTGGTCAACACTTTGAGGGTGAACCGTCTGACCACAGGAAACCCCTGGAACACCCACTAGGAGAGATGGATTCCCTGTTTCTTGCTGGGGCTGGTGACAACTGACGTAGCCTAGGGTGGTGTTGTGAGAGGCACCATGTAAGGTAGGTGCTCGTTGAAAGGGAGGCCCAAATGTTGAACTCTCGACTGTGAGTCCTCGATCCTTGCTTAGATGTTTCGTGCACGATGGAAGTGCAGAGTCTTCTTCATCCTCTTCTGGCTGCAAATTCCTGGTCAGGCCACAGCGCAGCAGATGTGAGACACGAAGATGTACAGAGCTGGGACTTGGCTGAGTAGGCTGTTGTGGTAATGTGAAGGGATCTGGCCTGGGAGCAGTGGTAGTTGTCGCCATCTCTCTGCCGTGCTGCATGCCATCATCACCAAGGCATGCAGAGGCACCAACAGCTGTGGATAAAGACAAGGGTATAGCTATTAAATACAGTACAGAGGGGGCAAACCTAGAGCAAGCCGTGCATCTGCAAAAGAGGTTACAACTGCATTCTTATGGATTTGGAGTCTCAGACATAACATCCAATAATAAAACCCTCATCTACATGGAACTGGTGTAGCAGCTGCCATTTTTCTTGCTGCGCTGCCCTACGCCAATGTGAAAGGGCAGGAATGCAACATATTTATGAAATACGGTGCATCCCTGTCCTTTCCCCCTGTGCTGCCACACATTTTGCTGCCTAGCGCCAACCCAGGTACCCTTGCACCATGGCGCAAGGGTGCCTGCATTGCATGCAGGATTGTTTTTTGCAGGAAGGTCCATATGAGGCAGTGTCAAAATCCATGGGTGTTGCACGGGAAAGTCCACGGCAATGCCCATGGAACGCCTCCCTGGCGCAGAGTAAGGCAACAGAGCGACCTGCGCTGCTTTGTCTTACTCCATTTATCTATGAGGCCGCTAAAGACACGCACAGGGACTTCGCATGGCCTCATAGATGATTGAGAGGCTTGCGCCACCAGAGCGTAAAAAAAATGACGCTGCGGTGGCACAAACCTCATATGAGCCTTACTTTGTATATGAATTCATACCAAACGTCTGCCATGTCTAAGCACTGTACTAGTTTCCAATCCAATGGTGGTCAATTTACAACCTTCATAAGAACAGAGGGTCTCATGTACTATAGATTGACGCACGGCAGTACAGCGAGTCTTCCTGATGCGCTGCCGTGCGTCAAAACAAAAGGGCAGGAATGTGCCTTATCTACAAGACACAGCGCCTTCCTGTTCTTCTACTCTGCACCGGCGCACAAACAGCAGCCGGCCCCCAACGCAGACATCCTTGCGTCACGGTGCAAGGGTACCTGCATTGCAGGGATAATTGTTTATGTGCAGGAAGGGACACCTTCCTGCACAAAAACAATCATGAAAGGGGGTTCGCTCCAGTGTGTGCTGCAAAACGCAGCATACATAGAGAGAGCAAAAAACAACGGCAAATACATTCTGACGCATTCCCAGGTTTATGACACTTTGTAAATCTGGAAATGTGTCAGGTCCCATGAATGTTGCATGGGAACCCTTACAGCAACACCCATGGACACCCTTTTCATGCAATGTAATGTGTGAAAGGGGCCCATATGTACAAGGCCATGACAAGTCACACAAGGTGACTTTACGTGGCCTTGTAAATGTGGGCAGGAACACTGCGCCACCGGTAAATTCTAAAAAAGTGACATACCGGCAGCGCAATGGGTTTGTAAATGAGGCCCAGAGTCTACTTAACTTACCTAGACAAAGAAAATCAGGTTTGTGGACATTCATGTCCAGAATGTTGGGGCTGTTATAGGGTTCGCTGCGACTGATGGACAGATGTGTGTCGAAAGAAGAACTGTACTGGCTCTCACAGCTGGATACCTCTGGTTTACACTGAAAAGATCGTCCTGCTGAGAAGAAAAGGCCAGGCACAGCTTTAGAACATCAGCTTTTTGTAATTAGTACCAAGTCAGATCAAAGCTACAAGAACGTCTCTCCAGAAGCATCAGCCTTCCTAGCTCAGCATCCCTTCGCGACGACCAGTGTCTCACTCACAGTATCCAATAGCATGACAGCTTCTAAGGCTGAAAAGCGGACGCCAAGGGACACAATCAGCCAAAGAAAGAACAAAACAGGCGTTTTTCGACTTTTTGGGGCTGTTTGAGCTTCCCTCAGTGGCAGAGGCCCGGGCAGCCGTCTGTATCTGTGAACCAGTGGCTGCTTCTGAAGTGCCCAGGTGAGCGCTGCAGGAGAATGGTGCTGGTTTTTTAGGTCTCGCCTGACCCAGCGCATGCGCTTGTCTGGCGAGACTTATTGAGAGGGCTCCAAAAAGTGCTACCAGGCCAGCCTAGAGCCACAGTGCATGTGCGCGGGCGCGCACGCCGCGCTTTACCGCGATACCTTTCACTTTCGCGGCCGCACAGCCACTTGGCATAGCCAGTAGGTCTCGCTTTTGGGACCTTATAAGTATTTAGGGGCATATCAACAAAGGCTTTATCTCTGCTTTTTTGGCTTTAAAAGGAGGCGCAGAGAAGTCTCAGGCATAGCCAACAGCTAGTGCGCTATAGTGTTTATAATTTTACAAACGAATCTCTCTCAACACTGAGACAGTTGTTTCCAAGTTCTTCAAGGAAAGGCCCGTTCAACTTTATGCCGCTCAGCACCAATAGTTAATATACAAAATAAACATCCTGCTCTATTTTCCATCCATATGCTCCAATAATGACCTAAACACTCATTATACCGAACAAAAAAAAAAATTGCACAATTTTAATAAAACAACAAGCATTGGCATAGCCAATAGGTCTCGCTTTTGGGACCTTATAATTATTTAGTTATGCAGCACAATATCCTTGGTGCAACAACATCAACTGTTGCATGGCTAAACACTTATAAGGTCCCAAAGGCGAGACCTATTGGCTATGCCAATGCTTGTCTTTTTTACTTTTCCTTCAGGCAAGTGACAGCTCCTGCAGGGCTCCCTATTTTTTTGGGGGGGACGGAGACTTTTAATAGCTGCATTGGCTTTACCAGCCGGGCAAGGCTGGTGATTACCCAAAATGTGGGCTATAATAAGGGCCACTGAAATTCTGCGGCAGAAGAGGGTCAAATTAGGTGGCAAGGTTAGTGAATTTTGCGGCAAGAAACTGAAAATTATGCAGCATTATGCGGCACATTTTGTGATAGTATTACTTCATTATTTAGTCATTTTTAAACTTGTTAACACTGTCTGGGCATTAGTTGTACCTCATTAGTACAAGTTTAACACCAAAATTTAGCAATGAGCTACAGACAGGTAACCAGTCAGCCTTTGCACAGGTCCTTCCACTGCGCAGCAACATGTCACTGCATTTTTACTAACTTTTGAACCGTTTGAGCTAGAAACTATTTTTGTGTGTTAAAATCTGCAGATTATGCGGCAGATGAAGTATAATGTGGCAAATGCAGCAAATCTGCAATTATGCTATAATTGTCGCCGGCATAATAATTCATCAGTTGTGCTGACAAAGGCATGCCCTATAAATGGACAGCTCTGCCACATGACCTTTTTCACGTCGGCCTTGAATGCCCAATGTTAGTTCTTGAGTGAACTCCACAGTCTGCTGATCGCCTTCCATGTGTTCTGACTTTCCACCAGCAGAGCTCAAGGGTGTCCTGTCCAGGCAGTGCATCAGAAGTGAGGACAGCGACCCCTGCCCGTCAAACCGGTGACAGCCGGTGGCAGCGGAATCAATAGTTCTGACCTTTTAACCTGTAAATCTTGGGACAACTGACAGAAAGTGCCCCTAGGGGATAAAGGGCTTTTGTACCCGTTGTTATTGCCTTGTGGCACTTTGGTATTACAGAAGAGGCCGCAGATTTGTGTGTAAACACTTCCTTTGACTGGGCCACATGTGCTCACATTTTGCACCCGTGCGATCCAGAGGGGGTGTTTATTTATTTTTTAATTTATTTTTGTAATTTGAAAGCGCATGGCTACCTTAAAAAAGGTTTCACAGCGCTAATTTCCTCATAGTATCTTCAACAACCGCAAAATACCCATTGCATTCAGTAGAGGAAATGAGCCGGGTGAGAAGAACCCCGTCTTCAGAAGCCTACGGAAAGCTGCAAGGGATCCCTCAGAGAATGCCTGTGCCCTTGCACCTGTCCTAAATGTAAGTCCCGGCGCAGGGGCAAATGGGCTGTTCGGAGACACTGTGATTGTGCAACAGATATGAAGGGGCACACAGTCAGTGCATCCTGAGGGGACCCTTGGGATGGGGGCACGAGCAGGGGCGGCTCCTCCGCTAAGGGGGAGGAGCATTGCCCCACTGCCTTTCAGCAGGCAAAAAAGGAAACATAAAATGATAATCACGCGATGTTATCATCATTTTATTTTTCTGTGCTGGGGCAGTTTTGTGGGGCGGGGCTAGGCTGCACAGGGGGGAGGAGTGGTGGCACCCTCCTAAGTGCGCATGAATGCTTGGCCGGTCCTCTGGGGCCAGCCAAACATACATGTGCACTTTGCATGTTCTCCACCCAGGCTGCATTACATGCCCAGGCTCCCATTCCCCAAACCACGGCTCTCAAACCAATCACAACGCTGCATTGCAGCGTTGTGATTGGCTTAGGGGAGCCTATCCTGCTTCTTCTTCTAACAGAAGCCAGGAAGAGGACGGAGATGACGGAAGAGAGACGGCGTCCGGCGGGCCAGCAGGTGCTTTTTTAAATTCTTTTTTCTCCCCCCCCCCCCCCCTTCCCGCCCCACTACTGCTTCACAGGAGCAGCCACAACTGGGCACGAGGAACTCGGAGACCCTTCGCCCAGGCATCACCCCGCAGGCGTGTGTGGTGAACCACTGCACCCACCTGCTGGGAAACCTGTGCAGTCTTCTCAAAGTGCGGGAAGTTAAAGTGGAAAGGTGATTCCTGCATGCACTGGGGACAGCCCACTGTGCCAGACTGCCCGTCTTCACCTGACATAGCCGACTAAACGAGCGCCCTGTGCATTGGGGGACAGAGTAAGAAGGCTCCTGGTGGGGACCTTCCCGGCCCACCGCTGGAGTCTCTCTCTTCTGTTGCCCATATGTGTGTTGTAAGAGTGGTGTCCCCTGCATGCACATATTGCCTGCACTGGGAATGGCATTCCAGGTTTCTTGTTCTTCAGCAGCCCCCTTGGGTGGTGCCGTGGACAACATTTCTTTTTTTGATAAACAATTTTATTGGTATTTTGATAACAAGCAGAGCCACACCATTGCCAGTCATTATTGGTCACCAACATAGACATCGGAAGCAAAGCGTCGTGTACAGTCAACAGTACAAAGCCTACTGCGTAAATTACATGCAGAAACAGTTTCAGTCAATTTACAACCAAGGACCGAGCCCGAAGTGATCCCACCACTTGCTCCAAATGTTCCCATGTTTCTTTGGACAGCCTTTGGCTTCATACACTGGCCCTTCCTGTTGCGCACACCAGTCCACTCCCTTCCACCAGTGAGACAGCGAGGGTGGGGCGGGAGACTTCCATCGGCTGGCTATGTCCCGTATTGGGACCATGGTGGCCACCCCAATCAACGCTTGCCTCAGACATCCTAATGTACTTATACCCATGATGGATTACAAATATGGCATGTATTCAGACCACAGCCAACCAGAACATAGAATACTGACGTAAACCATTTCCCACCTCAGCTTTCTCAAGGCATTCAGTAAAATCTCAGCTTGGGTAGACTTCTGAGGGACACTGGAAGAGGAACTCTCACCCTAGGAGACCAAAGAGACTTTGTGCAACATGGAGTGGAAGGGCTTTCTTCCTGGCATATTACTGATTCTTAGACAGTGCAGAAGCATTTGCTGTTCGAGCGAAACAGGTGTCGGCTTATCAAACCTCTACAATTTGTCCTTTTGGAAGCCATTTACCTGAGAAACCTACCTCTGTTGTGAATATAAACAAAAAGAGAAAAATAAAAACATCCATTCTTAATTCTAAACACCTTGCTAAGAATTTACAATTCAAACTTTCTGGAGAGTTTTTCTTTTTTCACAAATTACCCAGGCACTACAACTTTAAAAAAAATACTTTTATTTAAACAAAAACAGCAATGTGGGTCTTACAGTACAGATTTAATGAAAAACCTACTTTTAGGAGAGAATTGTCTTGCAAAAAACATTTTGCAGAAAACGTGTTGCACAAATCCTTTTCATCAAGAATTTTGCCTGCAGTCCATTGGCAATGGAATGAAACACCCGGAAGTTCAGAGGGTGAATGAGCAATAAAGCGGCCTTTAAATTTGTTTTCATTTGTCCTATGTTCAAAGACAGAGGTCAAATGTCAGGCTAAGGCAGTCAAAAGCCTGAGAAAATGGTGCTTATTCTTTTAACACGTAGATTGGTGTTTACTTTTCTTTCTCTCACTACGAAGGTAGAGGATTTTGAAAAGTTACCTACCTGATATCTTGCTAGGGTACAGGGGGTGTGAAAGGAAAGGCTGTAAGATGTCAGTTTTTTTCTAAACCACAACATTTAACTACACATAATTGAACTGCACCGCTATTTCAGAATATGTCACCAGTTAGAAAAGCACAAATTAAGAATTTTTTTTGTAATTCTGAAGTGTGGAGTAAACAAAGATTTCATTAGGTCCTAAACAAATCAAGGCACTTTACTTGGAGATGTGAAATATTTGCTGAAACCCAATTTATACACATCCATTTTATCAGTAAAACTGCATGTTAGCGTGAATTTTGTTGCCATTTCAATGGAAAATGTGCCGTCTGTGAATGACACCGGGCTACCACACCTTGCTTTAGTAACGGATTTGCGACAGTGTGCTCGGAAAGGCACCACCGGCTACATACCACACCCTGACCACTCTCCTGCTGAATGCATGTGACTTATTTGCTTCACTTGTTCTTTGTGTGACGATTGGATTTCTCAGAATCCCTATGACTTCAGTGATGTAACATTGAAGTACTGGAGTGAATGTATGACATTGTTCTGCATTCTGTCCATCAACTGTTGTTTTTGCATTTGTCACCCCGAGTGGGACGGGTATGCTCAGATGTGAGTCCCGTGCTCTCCATGCCACTGGAATCAAGCTATCCTGGCTGAAGAGGGGTGAAACCCCGAAACCGGTCCTAGGATGCTTGGTTCCAGTCCAGGGAGGACCTGGCTTGGCAGTTCGGGCTGGACTGTTCCCATGAGGCACAGGGTCAAGACTGATTTGCATATGGCTGGGTTCAAACTGGAATGGCATGGTGAGCAAAAAAACTATGGATTTAGGCCCAGATCTCTGTACTGGGGTGAATGTATTACATTGTTCTGCATTCTGTCCATCAACTGTTGTTTTTGCATTTGTCACCCCGAGTGGGATGGGTATGCTCAGACGTGAGTCCCGTGCTCTCCATGCCACTGGAATCAAGCTATCGTGGCTGAAGAGGGGTGAAACCCCGAAACTGGTCCTAGGATGCTTGGTTCCAGTCCAGGGAGGACCTGGCTTGGCAGTTCGGGCTGGACTGTTCCCATGAGGCACAGTGTCAAGACTGATTTGCATATGACTAGGTCCAAACTGGAATGGCATGGTGAGCAAAAAAACGATGAATTTAGGCCCAGATCTCTGTACTGGGTGAATGTATGACATTGTTCTGCATTCTGTCCATCAACTGTTGTTTTTGCATTTGTAACATTGAAGTCAGCACCCCACTCGGAAAATGGTTCCAGCAGCACCGATGCAGTCTGCATTTTGGAAAGTTGAAAATATGTGCAATCCGCAAACCCCAACATTTGATGTCACAAAGAAGGCAAAATGCTGAAAGCTGGAGCGACGAGAAATACCAAAGTACAACTATAAACAAACTTTGGTGCAATCAGTCACTCACACACAAGTAGATTAAATAAAGGCCAGTCAGTCCAAGGACGGAGCTGAGTAACAAAGAGGGCGGGAGTGGAGCAGTCAGGGGCGCAGCTTGGTCAGTAAGACTGGGAGGGGGGAGGGTGGGCAGGAGTGAGTAAGAGTTTCAGACTTCCCAACAATCACGCGGGTTAACCCCTTGTGTGTGCACGACGGCTCCCGGCCGTCGTGCATCACGGTGGGCGTGTGCGCACGACGGCCGGGAGCCGTCGTGATCCCGCCCACCGTTTATTTCTCCCGCACAGCGCGGGAAATAAACCCGCACACAAGGGGTTAAAATGCATTATACGAGTAGCAGGGTAGGAGGGGGTCCTTAAGGAGCAGTAGAAAGGGAGAGGAGTGTGGATGGTGAGGGTTAGTTATAACTCAATGTTTTGTAAAATAACAATTTTTTAAGACCTTTAAAACTGCGACAAGAGTGCGTGTGTGTTTTTGTCTGCGTATGTATGTAGAAATCCCAAGTGAAATCCGACAAACATATCACCCTACCCAGTCCTATGTTTTTTAATGCAAAAGCATTGACTGACAGACCACTTACTGTGCTTTTATTTATGTCCTATCGGTGTCTCAGCTTCTAACCTACACCACCCCCAAGGAGTAAGCCTTGACGCCTTGCCTTTGTGAAAGTCAAAGTGAGGAGGGAATTGGAAATTCGGGGAGCTCACAGTAGCATATGGCACCTGAGGTTCCAAGGACAACAACACTTATTAACAAGCATTTGCAATGCAATCGGCCTAGCATTTGCTCTTATTTTATTTTACTTTTGTTTTTTGTATGAAGTGGAGTGATGATATTTGCATAGCACTATTGCCAATCGTATGACCTTGCGGCGCTAAAAAACTTGAAAATGGGAAATAGGTTGAGAGAGAGGAGACAAGAGTAATATGTTGGCTGAAAAAACAATATACATTAAACCATTCTAATTCCCTACAGAAAGCGGTGACTTGACTTTCATGAATACTCTATAGAAAGATTTCGAAAATAATTCTGTTGTACCGTGATTAAAACAGAAATAAAGTAAAGGTGAAAAGCAATACAGAAATTTCTATGAAAAATATCTATTCGATTAATACAGTTGGAATTTGAAACAACACAACCCGTTATGTTTAGCAACATGCAAAATAAGTGAGCTGCTGTGCGATATCATGGTGCACGCATCTGAAGTTAAATAAATACATAACGGCTCTTCCTGCTTGGGTTTTGTGTAATGAGTTTCGGGCATGGACTAGGAATATTTTGTGGTGAAAAAAACATTTTAGGCATAAATCCACAAGATGTTGGATAGCAGAACTTAAACCTGAAATGTATGGTCCCTGACATATATCTATTGGATACAAGATTTAGATTCCTTTTTAAAGAAAAATAAGAACTGCATCAATTATGTTCTTTTCACAAATACATGTTAACCCTAAAGGAAATCTCCCTCCCAGCAGTAGAACAAAAGCTCCAGTCATGGAAGAACTTAAAAGAGGTGTTACAGGGACCGTCGTCTGCGGAAGCGGGCAACGATAATGTTGCGTCTACCAGCCAGGACACATAAACATTTGACTAATTTGGCCCATCATGTGCTGGGAGGAATTCGACTTTTTGAAAAACAAACTGAAAATGTGGAACTCCATAACAAAATTGACATTCTTTTGGGCATGCATGGCTTTCAAATGCTTGTAGTAGTTCGAACTATATCTACGGACACATTAGAGCTATGGCTTGAGTGACAATATTCTTTTTGAACTTTTTAAAGATTTTTTAGACCTTCTAAATTATTTTTAAACAATATCTGTTTATTAGAAATATTAGCGCACCAGTGTCTAGTCAACCTAGGAGTATGTTGAGAATTTAACTATGTCGTCCTTTCGGAAGAGGAGTGGGTCTCATGTTTCATAAAGGTACCATAATATAGGCCCAGGTAACTTCACAACCCTTCACCTATATTCTTTCCTACATTACACTTACGGTTTACAGGGACTGACCTTTTACCTAGAAACGACACTGCATTCAGAATGCGGGTTTTCCCTAGTTTGAACTCTCATACATTATGCATGAGGATTCTTGGAAGCACAGCAGGACTACTATCTCTTGTATAATATCTATGTATAAAGTTCATGCCCGATTTCATCCTTAGTCTGACAGAGTAATACAGCGAGGTAGGACCCCTGGGGAGACCTTTGGGTATATATTTACATCACATCTTGCAAAGACAGCGGGAGGAGATGAGGACTTCCCGGCCGACACACTGACCAGAGACGCTGAGGTTCCTGCATGCAGACACTCCAGCTCGCAGTGGTCTAACATTCCTCGCAGGGTGTCCAACTCGAGACCAAGACGGGGTCCCACAGTCTCTCACCTCAGGTAATGGGGTTGACTTTATCCTAGAGGGATTCTTGGCTTAACACCTACACACATGCTAGGTACACTTAGGTACACCTAGTTATGGGAGACATCATAGGAGTGTGCATCTTTTATCATGTATTTTAAGTACTTGCATGTATTCATGATTACTGCAAAATGGTAGAGCTTTACCATCCATTTACTTTCATAGTGCTTTTAATCCTATATATCTGCTACTGTCTAACGGTTGTTGCAGCTCATCTATTTTACACCAGAATAACAACTGTTCAATAAATACTTATTGAAAACGCCCAGCCTGTTTAGTCTGTGTAACTCTATAAGACAGACTAAGTAACCACGAGTGACTGAGTGAAAAGTGGTATATTGTTTCCATGGTTCTGAGGGATCAGGGTTGTCATGTTTGATGGTTGCCAAGAACTATTCTCTCCTTGGTAAGAGGAGATTCTAGTGGCACTGTGAGCTAGCTGGTACAAAAGGCCATCATACCCGGTGGGGGTGTTCGGAATCAGTCTGACACCAATCCTACAGTGTATGTTGTCCAAATGTGCAGAGCCTGTATAGGTTTTATAGAAACTAAACGACATGGCTGTAGGACCCAGAAGATGATCTGAAAAACAAGAGCATGTGGTGTCAGGCACAGATCTGATGCGCCTGCCTCACAGGCGTAATCAAAGATTCAGGACATAAACGACAACTCCCAGAAGTCTTGTAAGGGAGGAGCTAGGGAGTACTTGAGGCTGTTAACGCTAGTTAGCGGCGTGCGTAATTCTACTTTCATGTTCGGAGGTCGGAACAATGCGGGTGCATTGTTCAGCGGCTTTTCCTTGATTCAGATTTGCCGGCCCGGCAAAAGAGTTGGAGACCTGCTGACACTCGGCGCTCTTCAGAAACCGCAGACGGCGTTCTGCAGGCTCTCTTGGTGAGAGTCCTCCATGGAATTCAGATTTAGTTTTCCTTTGAGACTGGCGGCGCACTCTGGGTTAGCGTGTTCTACATTCTGTTTTTGGCTGCGAGGACTATGGAGCGGCCAAAGATTCGTGCTACATTTTTCCTTCCTGTTTGGGCTCGAGTTATAGACAATAAGGGAAAGGAGTATGGACTCCAGCCTTTCCGGGACTCGCTTGGCATAAGGTACGATTGGAATGGACCGAGCTAAAGCTGCATTTAGCGTTTGGTTATTATTTAGTCTACTTTTGATTTGAAGGATTCTTTTTCTCTTGGAGAAACAATTTGTTGTGGGGACTTTGCAATTGGATCCAAGTCCTTATTGTGGATCATACTGGCATATACTGATATCCCCCCCCCCCTACAGAACTATTTATCAGTACCTCTACGCTGTAGAAGAGTGATTCTACTTCTTGTTTTCTTTTCTTTTGTTGGATGGGAAGGCACTAAGTGTATGTATGAATAATGAATGAATTATTGTTACCCGTGTGTGTGAAGTGAGAGCGTACTAATGGTTCTGCTTTGTTGTTATAGGTATGATGATTTGTACCATGATAAGAGCAGTATCTTTCGTGGCTTGTAGGGAGGAACATCGCTTCTTCTTGGCATTTGTTATCAGGTATTTGTCATATTAGTGAGACTAAATGAGAGTAGAGAGTTTTGTTTACCCTGTAGTAATTGTGTGTTCTTTGTCTTCAGGTGTCCCATCCCCGCCGTTCCTACCCTTTTCCCATCCCTCGCTTGATCGCCTTTTAACTCTGTGTCACTTAGTCAGAGTTTGGGGATGTCATGAGGTGGACCCCTTTGTGCATCGCCCGGATTCTGAGGAGTTCCTGGATACGTTATAGAATTACGCACCTACGAATATTACTCCTCCCGATCTGTGTGAATCACTGGGATGGTGACTTTAGAAGAAGTGATGCAGGCACTGGTATTGGTCCAACAGGAACTAGTTACATCACGAGCTAAAACGGCAGCCTTAAGGGACAAGATAGATAGACAACTAGAAACCCTTTTGAAGCCTCTACAGCAGCATCGCAGATACAGGCCAATGTACCTCCACCCACTCCCTTAGCCAGTCCTGAAAGGTAGTCAGGGGATCCCCTCAAAATACAGACATTCCTTACTCAGATCGTGTTACATTTCTCCTGCAAACCCACTTCATTCCTAACAATCACTCTCGAGTGGCTTTTGCTATATCATACATGACAGGAGATGCTGCCAATTGGGCGGTTCCTTTAGTGAAGTATGACGATCCTTTACTGTCTGATTGGAATGCTTTTCGTCGGGAATTTGAGCGAGTGTTCGACGTGCCACCACGTTTAGTGCTAATAGGGAACTTCTAGAGTTAAGGCAGGGAAAGAAAGATCTGATTACCTATCTGGCTGCCTTCAATCGGTTGATAGCCGAAACTGCATGGCCTGAAGAAAAAAGGATGTCACTGTACTACTTAGGGCTAAGAGATGAGATGAAAGATGTGTTAGCCCAAATCGATCCCCAACCAACCACGTATACTGATTTAATGAATCTCACCCTATGTCTGGATCATAGATTGGCGGAAAAGGAAGGGGAACGTAAAAGAGGAGAAAAACCCTATGTTCATTGGGAGAGAGGGACCAGAACTACAGAGGCCTCTAAAGAATCGAAAGCTGTACCCATGGAAGTAGTAGCCATTTGGGCCCCCTTGTCTAATAGAAAGAGAAAGCCGCAGAGCACAGGGCCTATGTATGTATTGTGGTAGGAAAGGTCATTTCGTGAGAGAATGCCCCCATAAACCTAAGACACAGGGGTCGTTTTATTCCAGCAAAAAGGTGGCGGTCACCGCTGTTCATACCACAGAGACATGGGTCACACCTGAGGAGGTCGCGATCGAGGAGAAACTTCCAAAACTGGCACTTAAGGTACCTTCGCTAGCCGGAAGTGAGTCCAAAAATATGGAATCTCATATAGTGCTCTCCATGACCCTCACAAACTGTCCTCATATACACCAAGTGTGGGTGATGATCGATTCCGGACCCACCGGGAATTTTATTGATTGTGGGTTGGTACAAAGGATAGAATTACAAATCGTTCCCAGAGAAGTTCCAGAGAAGGTGTTGGCTGTGGACGGGAAACCACTGATATCAGGTCCCATCACAGAACAGACTGAGATGATGGGGTTAATGCTCAAGGGGGATAGGCAGGACCACATGGAGGACACAATCTTGAATATCATTGAGGCTCCTTAGTATGAGGTAATCATAGGTATGCCGTGGCAACACAATCCCACTATCGACTGGAAAAGGAAGACAGTGGTTTTCTTGTCAGAGGAATGTAAAAAACATTGCACAAGAGTTCCAGGCGAGCACACGTTAGCACTCACACAAGTATTTCACATCGCAACCGCTGCTGAGACAGGTACAGAACTCCCCGCAGAATATGTGTCTTATAGTGATGTTTTTTGTGAAGCCAAGGCGGAAATCCTACCCCCCCCACCGAGACTACGATTGCCGCATAGACCTCATTCCGGGAGCCACTATCCCTTCTTGTAGAGTCTATGCTTTGTCAGACTCAGCGACTAAGAATCTGCGTGAATACTTAGATCACTACGTCGACATAGGCTTTATCAGGCCATCTCGTTCACCAGCAGCCTCGCCTCTGTTTTTCACAGCAAACGCCAATAAAGATCTCAGAACCTGTATCGATTATCGTATGTTGAACAATAACACTGTGAGGGACCGATACCCTCTTCCGCTCATCCCAGTGTTGTTGGACCAGGTGAGAGAATCCAAAATCTACACTAGGCTTGACCTGAGAGGGGGTTATCTGGTTCGAGTACACGAGGGGGATGAGTGGAAGACAGACTTTAAAACACGCTATGGATTATTTGAATACCTGGTGATGCCCTTTGGGCTATGTAATGCCCCAGCGGCATTTCAGTTTTTCTTAAATGATGTGTTCAAAGACTAAGTAGACAGATTTGTGGTCATTTATATAGACGATATTCTGATTTATACTGCCAACCATGCTATGCACTTGAAACATGTTGCCTTGATACTCCAGAGGCTGAGAGAGCATAGTTTGTTTTGGAAGCGGAGCAAATGTGTGTTTCATGTGGAAGAGGTTGAATTCCTGTGAGTGGTTCTAAGTCCCTCAGGTTTATGTATGGTGGAAAGAAAGGTGAAGGCAGTTCAGGAATGGCCTGTTACTAAATGTGTGAGAGATGTTCAATGCTTTTTAGGATTCTCAAACTATTACCGGAGATTCATCTCTCACTTCTCTCATCTGGTATCACCAATAACAAGACTATTGAGAAAGGGAGTGCCTTTTCTTTGGAACACTGAGGCCATGGAAGCCTTCGAGTACCTATTAAAGGCGTTTACCACTGCACCAATTCTGAAGCACCACATACGGAAATTCTGTTTATTGTTGAGGCCGACGCCTCAGATGTAGCAATAGGGGCGGTTCTATCCCAACGAGATAAACATACGGGACAACTCCATCCAGTTGAATTTTTGTCCAGGAAACTCAATGCAGCAGAACTTGATTACACTGTGGCAGAAAAATAGTTATTGGCTATAAAGAGGCATTGCAAGAGTGGAGACATTATCTGTGGGGGGGACTTCATCCAGTCACGGTATATACAGACCACAGGAATCTCCAATACATGAAAACTGCCAGACAACTCACTCAAAAACAGATTCAGTGGATGCTTTTCTTTGCAGAATATGACTTTGTAGTTACGTTTCGTCCTGGGTCAGAAAACTGAAAAGCAGATTCATTGTCTCGACAAGACGACCAGACTATACCTCAGCAGGGGATCACAGAAGCTATCGTTAGCCCCGATAAGGTGATATGTACCATAAAGCTGGAAAACTTTCTGGAAGAAGTCACAAAACATCAAATCCCTGCAGGGTGGCAGACATGGGTAGAGCAATATGCGCATAGAACACTCAAACATGGAATACCATTGTACAGAAACAGATTATATCTACCATCCCAGGAACTCAGACTACGGGCTTTCAATTGGTGTCATGATTCAGTTCTAGCTGGCCATCCAGGTAGCACAAAAACCCTACAACTTGTACGTCGACAGTTTTGGTGGGAACAATTGACCAAAGATGTAACACAATGGGTATCTCAGTGTGAAATATGCGCACGGGCAAAAGGGGAACAATCAGCAAAGAAAGGAAAACTGATGCCAATGCCCACACCATCGCAACCATGGCAAACCATCAGCATGGACTTTGTGCTAGGTCTACCTCTGGATCAGGAATACAATGCCATACTGGTTGTCATTGATAGCCTAACCAAAATGGGCCATTTTATTCCCTGCAGAAATCTACCCACAGCAGGACAAACCGCCCAACTTCTATTAACTCATGTAGTACGGTTACATGGACTTCCACAAGTCATCGTATCAGACAGAGTACCTCAATTTGTTGCAAGATTCTGGCGGATGTGGTGCAAAGCGCTTCACGTGGAAGTAGCCCTGTCTACCAGTTTCCACCCGCAGACAGACGGGCAAACAGAACGGGTAAATCAGACTCTCAAAAAATACCTACGGTGCTACACCAAAGATGCCACCGATTCTTGGGTGTCCTTATTATGGCTCGCAGAGCTTTCCTATAACAACGCTTGGCACAGTTCCATAAAGGAAACTCCATTTAGGGCCAATTCAGGTTTCCATACTAAAACATTGCCACTGTCTATTCCCAGTGATGTGGTCAACCAGCCTACAGTTATGTCGCAAATGAGAAGTCTACAAGCCATGCACAGTAAGGTACAGAACAACCTAAAACGTGCCAAACAGTCCTACAACAAATGGGAGGACTTACACCGCAAGGAGGGGCCCTGTTATCAACCTGGGGATTGTGTATGGCTCTCAACTAAAAACATCCGATTTAGAGTCCGTAGCATTTTCCATCCTAGGTTCATAGGTCCTTTTTAGGTCTCGCCTGACCCAGCGCATGTGCTGGTCTGGCGAGACATTTTGTGAGGGCTCCAAAAAGTGCTACCAGGCCAGCCTAGAGCTACAGTGCATGTGCGCGGGCGCGTCGCGCTTTACCGCGATTACTTTCACTTTCGTGACGGCACGGCCGCTTTGATGTTTGATCGCGATCACTTTCACGGCCGCTTTGATGTTCTCCGTGAGGCTTCAATAGATTGCAGCAGTTAAAACAAGCATTTGCATAGCCAATAGGTCTCGCTTTTGGGACCTTATAAGTGTTTAGTTATGCAACTGTTGCATGGCTAAACACTTAGAAAGTCCCAAAGGCGAGACCTATTGGCTTTGCCAATGCTTGTTGTGTTATGCGCCAGATCAACCCTGTGGCGTATAAACTGAAACTGCCCGCCTCCCTGCGTATCCATCCTGTATTTCATTGCAGTCTACTGATACCAGCAGTGGGTGCCAGACGTCGGGCAGTTCCTCCAGTGATCAGGGATGGTCAGTTGGAATATGAGGTGCAACGGGTGTTGGATTCAAAATACTGAAGGGGTTAGTTGTGGTATCTCATCTCTTGGAAGGGTTATTCTGCAGAAGATGATTCCTGGGAACCATGAACCCATGTCCACGCTCCCCGAGCGGTCCGGCTTTTCCATTTACGCAATCCGGGCAAACCTGGTTCTATGAGGCGCATGGTAGAAGGACATACTGTCAGGCACAGATCTGATGCACCTGCCTCACGGGCGTAATCGGAGATTCAGGACATAAACTACAACTCCCAGAAGTCTTGTAAGGGAGGAGCTACGGAGTACTTGAGGCCGTTAACGCTGGTTAGCGGCGTGCGTAATTCTACTTTCATGTTCGGAGGTCGGAACAATGCGGGTGCATTGTTCGGCGGCTTTTCCTGGATTCAGCTTTGCTGGCTCGGGAGAAGAGTTGGAGACCTGCTGACACTCGGCGCGCTTCAGAAACCGCAGACGGCGGTCTGCAGGCTCTCTTGGTGAGAGTCATCCCGGGAATTCAGATTTAGTTTTCCTTTGAGACTGGCGGCGCACGCTGGGTTAGCGTGTTCTACATTCCGTTTTTGGCTGCGAGGACTACGGAGCAGCCAAAGATTCGGGCTACATTTTTCCTTCCTGTTTGGGCTCGAGTTGCAAACAATAAGGGAAAGGAGTATGGACTCCAGCCTTTCCGGGACTCGCTTGGCATAAGGTACGATTGGAATGGACCGAGCTAAAGCTGCATTTAGCATTTGGTTATTATTTAGTCTACTTTTGATTTGAAGGATTCTTTTTCTCTTGGAGCAACAATTAGTTGTGGGGACTTTGCAATTGGATCCAAGTCCTTATTGTGGATCATACTGGCATATACTGATATTCCCCTTCCCCTACAGAACTGTTTATCAGTATCTCTACGCTGTAGAAGAGTGATTCTACATCTTCTTGTTTTCTTTTCTTTTGTTGGATGGGAAGGCACTAAGGGTATGTATGAATAATGAATGAATTATTGCTACCCGTGTGTGTGAAGGGAGAGCGTACTAATGGTTCTGCTTTGTTGTTGTAGGTATGATGATTTGTACCATGATAAGGGTAGTATCTTTCGTGGCTTGTAGAGAGGAACATCGCTTCTACTTGGCACTTGTTATCAGGTATTTGTCATATTAGTGAGACTATATGAGAGTAGAGAGTTTTGTTTACCCTGTAGTAATTTTGTGTTCTTTGTCTGCAAGTGTCCCATCCCCGCTGTTCCTACCCTATTCCCATCCCTCGCTTGATCACCTTTTAACTCTGTGTCACTTAGTCAGAGTTTGAGGATGTCAAGAGGAGAACCCCTTTGTGCATCGCCCGGATTCTGAGGAGTTCCTGGATACGTTACATGTGGTGCTGAACAGTTTGGTGGTGGTCACATCATCCTAGGAGCACCACATGCAAAGATATGGGCAACATGATTTTTTAAATAAAAGGCCCTGCAAAGCATTATGGGGTGAGTCTCCGTGATGCAGTGAATGTTATAGCAGCAGTTCTCCAGCTGTGCAAGGGAGAGCCATGAAGAGGTTTTTCTTGTTTTTCCCCCTATTTTGCTACCGCTTCACGCCTCGGTTTAATTTTTCTTCGGAGTGTTTCAACAATATTAAAGTAAAAATAGATCGCAGATTAAGTGATTTGCCCAGAATCACAGGATATTGAGCCGGCACCACGACTCGAACCTGGTTCCCATGCTCCGAGGTCAGCAACGCTGCCCGCTACGCCACATCCTTTCCCTTATAAAACGTATAAACACAAATCCTGGGAAATGTAATGAAATGTGCAGAAGCAAAGAAAGAGTCTGCCAAGATGTACAAGCAGTGTGGTGTGGGTGCAGTGTCATAGGCTGTCACTAGGTGTCCCTTGGGACCTCTTTTGGCCACATATGGTACTGCACCCTGCAACATGGCTGGGAAAAGGATATGGCACAGATGTGAGAGCTGCAGACTGCGAAGCTGAGGATTCGTGTTCGAGTCTGGTGTTGGCTCCACACTGAGTGCGTGGATAGGTGCGCTATATAAATAAAAAGGACTCATTTAAAATAACATAAGAATTCAAAGCAGCAATCTCGTGAGCAGGCAAGGAGTGTCATGTCATGTCGTGCACAGGGGTGGGGGCCTGCAAGCAGTGTTGTGTGAGGGGCAAGGGGAGGCAGGGAGATAAGAGACCAAGGCAGTGTTGTGGAGGGGTGAGGGGGAGGGGGAGGCACCCGGCAAGCAAATTAAATGACCTGTTTCATTGCACAAGTAAACAGAAGAATTAATGAGCAAAGTGGCAGACCAACTAAAAACAGAGTTCTCTCGAAGTATAAATAACTTGAACAGTAAGAACACATGTAAGAGGGCCAGTCCTCGTAGAAGGATACAAAATCCCAAAAGGAGGGTCTACTAAATGTATTCACCAATGAAAAGCAAGTATTTCTAAAGGACAGGAACCAATGAAAAAAATAGGCCTTTTTTCAAGCCCATATCCTAGATACTACGGGGCAGATTTACAATAACTGGCGCATCCCTGCATATCAGCAGGGATGCGCCAGTTATTTTGTGTCATGGCAGACACATCTTGCGCCACCATGGATGCGCCGCATTTACAATGCAGCACACCATGGGGCAAGAATAGACAGATGTGTGACGCATCTGCTGCCGTAAAGGTGATGCATTGCTGGAGTTGCGTCGCATGCGCGACGCTACTCCAGCAAGGCTCAGGGTGCCCCTATGCCTAACATGCTGCATCAATCCTTACGCCTGCTTCAAGCAGGCGCAGGGTTTTGATGCAGCATGGCCGTAAATGTGACTGAGTGAAATCTTGTAGATTTCACTCAGCCACTTTTAGGAGGCGTTCCTGCGTCGGAACGCCCCCCCTGCGCCGGAACGCCCCCACATGTGGCGCAGGGCTTTACAACGTGACGCACCTCCCTAGATGTTTCACGTTGTAATACCCCGCAGCATGGCGCTGGCTTTGCGCCGCCGCTGCGTCACAAAAGTGACACAACTGTGGCGCAAATGAGGCGTACGGGGCTTGTAAACCTGCCCCAGAAGGTCTCACAGAGACAACGCATGCGCTGCCTAGGCGAGACCTATAAAGATTCCTAGTTACCCCTGCCCTGAAGGGCTGGTCGGTTTGGAGTCTCCCCGCTCTTACGGTGCACCAATGGGGTGGGCTCCCTTGTGTTCCAAGGACAGCAAGGTTCACAATATGGGTGTACATTGGAATTAGAGGCCCCCCAAACTGAGTAAAAAAAAAGAAAATACAGGAGTTCTTCATGAACAAAACACAAGGGGACTGCCAGCAAAGTCAGCTGGGGATTTTCATCCTTACAGTAAAATGTCATGGTTTCCTCTCCTCCCTAAGGGGAAGCAAAGATCAAAGATAGAAATAGGGAACGGTCATATGATGTCTAAGCCAGTGTTATCTTGCATTATGGAGAGGAAAAAAAAAGATGCAAATACTTCTAATTTGGGGAAGTTGCTCTTTTCTACCCTAAGTCGTGCATTCTGCTCCATACAGAACATCCGATCAGAGATATTTGTAGTGCATGCAACCCATTAAAAGAGCAATTTACACTGTTTGATGACACTTTTGTTTTACATTATCATTTTTATACAGTTTTGAACAGGTTCAAGCACATGGCCTTTCGTGTATAAAATCAGTTGTCAATTACTGTGTTGAAGGGCAAGTAAGTAGGAAATGCAATAACACAATACAGTAATGCTGAAGAAATCAGGTAGGCTAGGATTTTACAACCAGCCACAAGGATAAAATTAGAATATAAAAGTTGCTTGCAACCATTTTTAGGTGTGGCTTGATAGCACTGTTGTTGCGTTACCTACTGTTACCAATTCTTTGAAGTATACATAGAGTGGTCTTTGGATCCGTCTAAAGCAGAGGTCTTCAAACTTTTTTACTCTGAGCCCCCCCAATCAAAATGGTTTGGGGTCGGGCCCCCCTCCGAAACTTTATGGCAAGTATTGGGGAGCAGGAGGGACATGGCTGCGTGCAGGGAGCGGGGCTTATGTGAGGATATCAGGAATACTTTTGCTATAGCTTATGAACTGCACTAAATACGAGACTTATAAAACAGCAAATGCATCAAACAAAAACAGATTTTATCCCAAACAAACTGCTCCCCATAATTGGGAGGTTGTGAGCCCATCACACTTGTTGACCCCCTGGCAACTACACCTGCTGCACTATTGATAACAGCAGTCCTGAGTAGCAGGCTATCTCCTCTGTATCTTTCACCTCTACCCCTCCATGACAGATCATCACCTCAGTCCTAATGTTTGAAAGAAAAATAAGCTCCTATGCCCCCTTTTTAAAAGTAGACAGTCATAACTGTGATGCAGTGAGCCCCTCAAATACCTGGGCCCCAGTCCTGCTGCATCTGCTTCCTTAATGATAACCTGCAGTGGCCACTTACACATTTGGCAGCAGTACCAGCTTCACTAATGAAAGTCCCTTAAAAAATAAAAACACTTATATTGTTCCCTTCTTTGGGGTATCTCTCTGAAGATGTTGTCTCTGGCCATTTGTAAACATGAAAATGAGTCCTCATACTGTGCTCCCTATTCTGGGCCTTCTCTTCGACAATATCTACGAATCTCGCTCCTTACTGGTCTCCTAGACCATTGCTGTGAGGCCCCCAGGGATCAAGAGGATTAGGGTTCTGCATCTGAATGCAACACTGCTGGGCTTCTACCTGCCACCCCATGGACTCTGCTTTCACAAAAACTGCCCCTGAATGGTTAATACTGACTTTGAGGAGTCTCTGCCTGAAAGCGAAGGGTGTGGTGGTAGTGCAGAAAGTGAAAAAAAAAACAGCCTTCTTACCAGCCATTAATTGATTGAGTCACTTAAAGCCAGGGCCACTGGAATTATGAGTTTCTGCAGCAGCAGCTTTTTCACATAATTATCAGTTTACTCACACTGAGTTCTTTGATCTGCATAGTAAACGTTCTTTGCAGCAGGCACATTAACCCTCTGCGCTGTGTGGGTGGCAAGAGCGTCCATGTGAGTGCACGGTGAGCCATGCAACAGTGAGAGAGTAGGGTAAGAGTAGTGACTGCAGGGTGAGTGAGGTGACCGTATGAATTTGGGTGCGGATCTAAGTGCAGAGTGGGACAAATGAATGTAGGGTTAGTGATGGGCTTATTGGGGTGAGATTGCAGAGTGAGCAGTGAGGGGGACAGGTGAGTGAAGTGTCACATGGGTGCAGGGTGAGTAGTGTGCTCGTGTGACTGCAGGGGAGGTACAGGGTGAACAGCGCAAGAGCATTGTGAGTGCAGAGTGGTCACTGTGACTGCAGGGTGGGGGGGTGATTGGTGTGAGTGCATGGGGAACAGTGTGAGGGCATTGTGATCGCTGTGAGTGTAGGGCGAGTGTGAAAGCGAAGGATGAAAATGAGGAGAGTGTTGTCTGAATGCAGGGTGCATTCCCAGACTCTTGAAGTATGTCAGCATGTTATTGATGGCTGCGTAGGGTTTCACATACAAGTTAAACTGTTGCTATTATGGCATTAACCAGGGATCGAGGGTGGAGGCAATAAATAATGTGCTGATCCTGCAACAAATTTCCAGTTTTATGATTAGGATTGCCAGCTCATTATTTTGATGTCAAAGGTGGTCCAAAAATAAGCACTCACCTAAAGCTGTATTTACAGCATTTATATGTGCATACTTCGAAAAGCAAATATAAATAGAAAGCACTTTAAATTGTGTTCTAGGGCTGCCTGAAAGATCCATGACTGACAATTAAAAGGAACAAAGACATAAAGGTCACATTACAAATAAATACATATTTCTTTATTAATAAACCACATTTAGTGCCAAAACAAGGAATTTGCAGGCTGTTTATGAAACACGAGGCTGCCATTTTTCTTTTGGCAACTTGAAGACCTTTCAGCCCTGTGGATGTTGCCGCCTGCCTGTATAATTCTAAAAGAAACTACTAACTTTCCAGCTTGGCTGCTGTGCTCGTCTAAGGCAGCCCAAGTGCAACATTCCACACACTTGCCTGGGAGGCTTATGTAATAGTTGAACTCCAGTCCAGGAATATTTTAGAGAAAGTTAAACATTCTTCAAATATTTACAAACAGGTTTGAAATGGTGTAATCTAGCTTCTCTGTGCAGACCCAGGGGCTGCTGCCCTAAAGGTACCTCTCAAGACAAAGAGTATCTCATAAACCCCAAAAGTACTCCAGCCCTCACAGTAAGCAAAAAAACACTATATAATTGCCAGTGCAATACAGTTTAGGAAGCTAATACATACTTTACTGCCTGTATAATTCTAAAAGACACTTTGTCTCCGTTCTGGGAAACGCTAATCCTCCCAGGTCGGGGTTACATTCCTACAGCTGAAATGCTTCAGATGCAGTGGGAGGCAAGGAGGAGAGGGGAGAGGAGTTGGCCCAATGGTTGGGGCGCTCAACCTCGGACCTAGGGAACTGGGTTCGAGTCTCGGTAATGACGCTGAACATCCTGTGATTCTGGGAAAATCACTTAATCTTCCCGTGCCTAACAAAAAATGAATGTGTGTCCTCATGTAACGTAACTGGTGCTATGTAAAGCGCTCTGATACCTGATTGGATTCGGGTCAAGTTCGCACTATATAAAACTCTGCAAAAAAAAAAAAAAGAGTCTCCTCTGCTAAAAAGCAAATGAACAGACAGCCCACAGTGCACGGTCAGTTCCTTCGCTCTCCGTTTCAGCAGAGGAGACTCCTTGCCTCCCACTGCAGCTGAAGCATTTCAGCTGTAGACATTAACCCCGTGAAAATGCGGGGGCATGGGCACGATTTCCCCTTCTTCCACCCCCTCCATTACCAAGGAAACTCTGCCCAACAATAACCCCCCCCCCCCCCAGACTTTGACGTTCCTACGTGCTGATTGAAGAAAGCCGGAGCAGTAGCAAAACGAAAATCCCCATTTGAAATGGGTGAAGACTTGCAACGTGGCACAGTAGAGGAACAAGCATTGAAAATGCAATAGGTCTCGCCCTCGTTTAAGTTAAAGCAATTCTGTTTGTAATTAGGTGGCTTTTTAGCTTTGCTTTTATTAGTGTTTTTCAAACTTCCATGGACATAACATGCATATGTATGCATATATGTATATATATGCATGCATTTATATTTGTATAGATATGCAGATGTATATATGTATATATACACATACATATATATAAATGCATATGCATATATATACATATATATATGTGCGCGTAGAGAGAGGTAGAGAGTAGTAGAGAGAGAGGTAGAGAGTAGAGAGCGAGTAGTAGAGATTGTAGTAGAGTGAGTAGTAGTGAGTAGTAGAGTAGTAGAGAGTAGTAGAGAATGAGTAAAGTGAGTAGTAGAGAGTGAGTAGTAGAGAGTAGTAGATAGTGAGTAGTAGAGAGTGAGTAGTAGTGAGTAGTAGAAAGTAAAGTAGTAGAGAGTGAGTAGTAGAGAGTGAGTAGTAGAGAGAGTAGAAGAGAGTAGTATAGTAGTAGAGAGTGAGTAGCAGAGTAATAGAGAGTGAGTAGTAGAGAGTAGTAGAGAGAGTAGTAGAGAGTGAGTAGTAGAGTGAATAGTAGAGTGAGTAGTAGAGAGAGAGTAGTAGAGAGTGAATAGTAGAGAATAGTACAGAGTAGTAAAGAGTAGTAGTAGAGAGTAGTAGAGAGTGAGTAGTAGAGAGTAGTAGAGAGTAGTAGATAGTAGTAGATAGTAGAGTAGTAGAGATTGAGTAGTAGAGAGAGAGTAGTGGAGAGTGAGTAGTAGAGAGTGAGGAGTAGAGGGTAGTAGAGAGTAGTAGAGTGAGTAGTAGAGAGAGTAGTAGAGAGAGAGTAGTAGATAGTAGTAGAGCAGTAGAGAGTGAGTATTGGAGAGTGAGTAGTAGAGAGAGAATAGTAGAGTAGTAGAGACTAGTAGAGAGAGTAGTAGAGAGAGAGTAGCAGAGAGTAGTAGTAGAGAGTGACTAGTGGAGTAGTAGAGAGTGAGTAGTAGAGAGTGAGTAGTAGAGAGTTAGTAGTAGAGAGTAGTAGAGAGTGAGTAGTATAATGAATAGTAGAGTTTGTGTGTGGGATGCATTGTATGTTTGTATGGTATTTTGTATTGTGTTATTATTAGCTACTTTGTTGTTATGTGGGTTTTTTATGTGCAGATGGTGGGTTATTTTGAAGGGAATACTTTGTAACGGCTGGCTTAATGCTACACAGAGTTAAGATCTCTTTTTTTTTAAGTTGTGTTTTGGCAATGCTGTTTGTTTCCCTAGTTTTTTTGCGATTACAAGGTAGAGAGTGAGATAGAGAGTGGTAGAGAGGTAGAGAGGTAGAGAGATAGATAGAGAGAGAGAGGTAGAGGTAGAGGTATAGAGGTAGAGAGGTAGGAGGAGAAGTATAGAGGTAGAGAGAGAGTTAGAGAAAGAGGTAGAGAGGTAGAGATGTAGAGAGAGAGAGGTAGAGAGAGAGTGAGAGGGAGAGAGAGGGAGAGAGAGGGAGAGAAAGGTAGAGAGGGGTAGAAAGGTAGAGGTATAGAGGTAGAGAAAAGTAGAGAGGTAGAGAGAGGTAGAGATGGGTCGAAAGGTAGCGAGATGTAGAAAGGTAGAGACAGGTAGAGAGAGAGGTAATGAGAGTTAGAGAGAGGTAGAGGTAGAGAGAGATAGGTAGAGAGAGAGATAGAGGTAAAGAGGTAGAGAGAGATAGAGGTAGAGAGGTAGAGATAGGTAGAGAGGTAGAGGTAGAGAGAGATAGGTAGGTAAAGAGAGAGAGAGAGAGAGAGAGAGATAGAGAGGTAGAGAGAGAGAGGTAGAGATAGGTAGAGAGGTGTTGAAAGCTAGAGAGGAAGAGAGGTAGAAGAAGAAGTAGAGAGGTAGAGAGAGAGGTAAAGAGGTAGAGAGCGGTAGAGAAAGAGGTAGAGATGTAGAGTGAGAGGTAGAGAGAGAGCGAGAAAGAGGTAGAGAGAGGGAGAGAGAGTTGGAGAGGGGTAGAAAGGTAGCGGTATAGAGGTAGAGAAATGTAGACGTATAGAGGTAGAGAAACGTAGAGAGGGTTCGAAAGGTAGAGGTAGAAAGGATGAGAAAGGTAGAGTTAGAGAGAGGTAGAGATGGGTAGAAAGGTAGAGACGTAGAGAGAGGTAGAGAGAGAGGTAATGAGAGTTAGAGAGAGCTAGAGGTAGAGAGAGAGATAGGTAGAGAGAGAAAGATAGAGGTGAAGAGGTAGAGAGAGAGAGGTAGAGAGGTGTATAGAGGTAGAGAGGTGGAGAGGTAGAGAGAGAGTTAGAGAGAGAGGTAGAGAGGTAGAGAGGTGTAGAGAGGTAGAGATGTGTAGAGAGGTAGAGAGAGAGAGCAAGAGCAAGAGAGAGGTAGAGGAGAGAGAGAGGTAGAGGAGAGAGAGGGGTAGAGAGAGGTAGAGAAAGAGGTAGAGAGAGGTAAAGCAGCAGAGAGGTAGAGAGTGGTAGAGAGGTAGAGAGGGGTATAGAGAGAGGTAGAGAGGTAGAGAAAGAGGTAGAGATAGAGGAGAGAGGTAGAAAGAGAAAGAGAGGTAGAGGAGAGAGAGTGGTAGAGAGCAGTATAGAGAGAGGTAGAGAGAGGTAGAGAGGTAGAGAGAGGTAGGTAGAGAGAGGTAGGTAGAGAGAGAGGTAGAGAAAGAGGTAGAGAAAGAGGAGAGAGGTAGAAAGAGAGAGGTATAGAGAGTCGTATATAAAGTGGTATAGAGAGTGGTATAGAGAGAGGTAGAGAAATAGTTAGAGAGGTAGAGAGAGGTAGAGAGGTAGAGACAGGTAGAGAGAGAGAGGTAGAGAAAGAGAAGTAGAGAGAGAGGTAACGCGTTGGAGAGGTAGTGAGGTAGAGAGAGAGGTAGAGAAGTGTAGAGGAAGGTGTAGAGAGGTGTAGAAAAGTTGAGAGAGAGTTAGAGACAGGGAGTTAGAGAGGTAGAGAGTCAGAGAGGGGTAGAGAGGTAGAGGTAGTGAGAGAGGTAGAGGTAGTGAGAGAGGTAGAGATGTAGAGATAAATAGAGAGAGAGGTATAGAGAGAAGTAGGGAGTGGTAGAGAGACGTAGAGAGAGGTAGAGAGAGAGTTAGAGAGAGAGGTAGAGAGAGATTGAGAGAAAAGAAAAGAGTTAGAGAGAGGTTGAGAGAGAGAGAGGTTGAGAGAGGTTGAGAGAGAGTGGTAGGTATGGAGTGAGGTATAGAGAGAGGTAGAGAAAGAGGGGTAGAGAGAGGTAGAGAGAGAGGTAAAGCGGTGGAGCGGTAGAGAGAGGTAGAATGATAGAGAGAGGTATATAGAGGTATAGAGAGAGGTAGAGAGAGAGAAGTCGAGAGGTGTAGAGAGAGGTGTATAAAAGTAGAGAGAGGTAGAGAGAGGGAGGTAGAGAGAGGTAGAGAGGCAGAGAGGTGTAGAGAGGTAGAGAGAGGTAGAGAGAGAGGTCGAGATGTAGAGAGAGGTAGAGAGAGAGGGTGAGAGAGAGTTAGAGAGAGAGGTAGAGGGAAAAAGGTAGAGAGATAGAGAGATAGAGAGAGAAGTAAAGAGGTAGAGGTAGAGAGAGGTTGAGAAAGAGAGGTAGAGACAGGTAGAGAGAGAGTGGTAGGTATAGAGAGAGGTATAGAGAGAGGTAGAGAAAGAGAGGTCGAGAGCGAGAGGTAAAGCGGTGGAGCGGTAGAGAGAGGTAGAATGATAGAGAGAGGTAGCGAGGTATAGAGAGAGGTAGAGCGAGGTAGAGAGAGAGGTCGAGAGGTGTAGAGGGAGGTGTATAAAAGTAGAGAGAGGTAGAGAGGGAGGTAGAGAGATGTAGAGAGGTGTAGAGAGGTAGAGGTAGAGAGAGAGGTAGAGAGAGAGGTAGAGAAAGAGAGGAAGAGAGCGAGAGGTAAAGCGGTGGAGCGGTAGAGAGAGGTAGAATGATAGAGAGAGGTAGCGAGGTATAGAGAGAGGCAGAGAGAGGTAGAGAGAGAGGTCGAGAGGTGTAGAGGGAGGTGTATAAAAGTAGAGAGAGGTAGAGAGGGAGGTAGAGAGAGGTAGAGAGGTGTAGAGAGGTAGAGGTAGAGAGAGAGGTAGAGAGAGAGGTAGAGAGAGAGTTAGAGAGAGAGGTAGAGGGAAAGAGGTAGAGCGATAGAGAGAGATAGAGAGAGAAGTAAAGAGGTAGAGGTAGAGAGAGGCTGAGAGAAAGAGGTAGAGACAGGTAGAGAGAGAGTGGTAGGTATAGAGAGCAGTATAGAGAGAGGTAGAAAAAGAGGTAGAGAGAGTTAAAGAGGTAGAGACAGGTAGAGAGATGTAGAGAGTTATAGATGTAGAGAGAGAGGTAGAAAAATAGAGGTAGATAGAGAGGTAAAGCGGTGGAGAGGTAAAGAGGGTATAGAGAGAGAGGTAGAGAGATGTAGAGGGAGGTGTAGAGGGGTGTAGAAAAGTCGAAAGAAGTAGAAAGGGGTACAGAGAGGGAGGTAGAGAGAGGTAGAGAGAGGCAGAGAGAGGTAGAATTGTAGCGAGAGAGAGGTAGAGAGGGGTAGAGAGAGGTAGAGAGAGATGTAGAGAGAGAGAGAGGGAAAGAGGTAGAGAGGTAGAGAGAGATAGAGAGAGAAGTAAGGAGGTAGACAAAGGTTGAGAGGTAGAGACAGGTAGAGAGAGGTGTAAAGAGGTAGAGTTGTAGAGAGAGAGAGGTAGAGAGAGGGAGAGAGAGAGCTATAGAGAGAGGTAGAGAGGGGTAGAGAGAGAGTGGTAGAGAGAGAAAGAGAGAGGAGAGGGAGAGAGAGGTAGAGAGAGTTAGAGAGAGAGGTAGAGAGAGAGTTATAGAGAGAGGTAGAGAGAGAGGTAGAGAGAGAGGTAGAGAGGTAGAGACCGGTAGAGAGAGAGAGGTAGGGAGGTGCAAAGAGGTAGAAAGGGAGCTGTCTGCAGAGACCTGGAGTAAGGAGTTGCTGATAGCGCTGTAGTTATCCTCAACATTCTCTCACTCTCTTATGTCCACCTCTTCAAATCCTATTTTTCCCTTCTTCTCAATTTTGTATTGAAATGTCGCAATGTAACTTATCAGGATTCTTTAGTCATTTACCAATGTATTTAAAGTAAACTGTCGTCGCATTTTAAACATTCGAACACAAAAGCGTCATTCACAATCAAAATAATAGTATAATCCTAAAAAGAAAAACAACTAAGGCGCCTTGAAACAATCGTGTGAAGCTAAGTGCTTCATTCATTGACTCATTCCACACGCGCTCCAGGAACAGCAGAAAAAGACCATAGAGCATACCCAGTCTCAGCTTTAATCCAACAATGACGGGCCTTTCCGCGGCGAAGCTTGTGGCACTTTCGCTTACATTTAGAAACGCAGGTAGCATGCAGCTTCACACGTGATATTAGATGAGTGGGCGGCATCTGCACTTGTGGCATTCATTCCGCTTCTTGGCATCGTTCGTACATGCGTGCCTTTCCTGCGATTATGTGGCTACATGTGGCCTGTAATTGTAACAATTAAAGAAGTCTTCTGCATGATTAAACTTATAAGGTCCCAAAGGCGAGACCTATTGCCTATGACAATGCTTGTTGTTTTTTGCGCTGAAGTAATGAAAACAATAATTTTGTACGGGGATGCACGTTAATAAGTGGTGAAGCGCGGAGAGTTACAAAATAGGCATCTACTAAAGAACACATATACAGCAAATGGATGCAAGTGGCCTGCAGGCGAGGTGTACTTTATTTAAATGTAGAAGAGATGAATTGTAAAGCAGTAGTGACGCTCTAACAAACATTGCAGTGCGGCGGTGTTTAGTTTAAATTGCATAAATAAACAAGCGATTACTGTACATAGTATGCGTCGGTGTCACAGGAAAAACTATAATCGGGCGCCGCGCTCCAAAATAAAGTAAAGCAGCACTGAAAAGGGGGCGGGTAGCAGTGGGGAGGAATGGGGGGGGATTATAAGGTGAGAAATAAAAGCGCGTTAGCCATTGTTGAAGGCAAACGCGTATTACGGAAAAAAAGTGCTTAGCGGCTAATTGAGAGACACTGTCTCCCGCCGCAAGTAAATGATCCAATCCCGGTGGACGGGGCCAAAAGGGGACAGGGTGGCAACCCTCAGTGTATTGATTGCCTCCGGTGCAATCATTACACTGTGTTTTGCATCAGCCATGATGCAAAATGACCCGCACCAATGAAAAATGGAGGCGGATGGAGGCGGAGCCGCGAAACGACTTATGGAATCGTATCGATTCCAAGAAGCCTCGTATAGAGAGAGAGGTAGAGGGAAAGAGGTAGAGAGGTAGAGGTAGGTAGAAAGAGAGTGGTGGAAAGGTGTAAAGAGGTAGAGTTGTAGAGAGAGAGGTAGAGAGGTAGAGAGGGAGAGCTAGAGAGAGGTAGAGAGGTAGAGAGAGAGTTATAGAGAGAGGTAGAGAGGGGTAGAGAGAGAGAGGTAAAGAGAGAGTTAGAGAGAGAGGTAGTGAGAGTTATTGAGAGAGGTAGAGAAAGAGGTAGAGAGGTAGAGACCGGTAGACAGAGAGAGGTATGGAGGTGCAAAGAGGTAGAGAGGGAGCTGTCTGCAGAGACCTGGAGTAAGGAGTTGCTGATAGCGCTGTAGTTAGCCTCAAGTTTCTCTCGCTCTCTTATGTCCACCTCTTCAACTCCCATTTTTCCCTTCTTCCCAATTTTGTATTGAAACGTCGCAATGTAACTTATCCGGATACTTTAGTCATTTACCATTGTATTTAAATTAAACTGCCGTCACATTTTAAGCATTCGAACACAAACGCGTCATTCACAATCAAAATAATAGTATAATCCTAAAAACAAAAACAACTAATGCGACTTGAAACAATCGTGTGAAGCTAAGTGCTTCATTCATTGACTCATTCCACACTTTTTTGAAGCGCCTACCGCGTTGGCGTCCTTCGGGCGCTCCAGGGACAGCAGAAAAAGACCATAGAGCATACCCAGTCTCAGCTTTAATCCAACAATGACGGGCCTTTCCGCGGCGAAGCTTGTGGCACTTTCGTTTACATTTAGAAACGCAGGTAGCATGCAGCTTCACACGTGATATTAGATGAGTGGGCGGCATCTGCACTTGTGGCATTCATTCCGCTTCTTGGCATCGTTCGTACATGCGTGCCTTTCCTGCGATTATGTGGCTACATGTGGCCTGTAATTGTAACAATTAAAAAAGTCAGCTGCATGACTAAACTTATAAGGTCCCAAGGCGAGACCTATTGCCTATGACAATGCTTGTTGTTTTTTGCGCTGAAGTAATGAAAACAATAATTTTGTACGGGGATGCACGTTAATAAGTGGTGAAGCGCGGAGAGTTACAAAATAGGCATCTACTAAAGAGCACATATACAGCAAATGGATGCAAGTGACCTGCAGGCGAGGTGTACTTTATTTAAATGTAGAAGAGATGAATTGTAAAGCAGTAGTGACGCTCTAACAAACATTGCAGTGCGGCGGTGTTTAGTTTAAATTGCATAAATAAACAAGCGATTACTATACATAGTATGCGTCGGTGTCACAGGAAAAACTATAATCGGGCGCCGCGCTCCAAAATAAAGTAAAGCAGCACTGAAAAGGGGGCGGGTAGCTGTGGGGAGGAATGGGGGGGTATATAAGGTGAGAAATAAAAGCGCGTGAGCCATTGTTGAAGGCAAACGCATATTACGAAGAAAAAGTGCTTAGCCGCTAATTGAGAGACACTGTCTCCCGCCGCAAGTAAATGATCAAATCCCGGTGGGCGGGGCCGAAAGGGGACAGGGTGGCAACCCTCAGTGTAATGATTGCCTCCTGTGCAATCATTACACTGTGTTTTGCATCAGCCATGACGCAAAACGACCCGCACCAATGGAAATTGGTGGCGGATAGAGGCGGAGCTGCGAGACGACTTCTGGAATCTTATCGATTCCAAGAAGCCTCGTAAGACGAGTGCAGCGCATGCGCTGCTTACGTCACGAGACCTAAAAAGATAACAAAGGTAAAATCTTAGGGAGGAGTGCGCGCCCCCCTGGGATGGTAGCGCGCCCCACAGATTGAAGAACTCTGCGAGCTATGCACACTTTTGCATGGCCAGTTGCCAGTAGTAGGTGGTAATTGACTGCGCAGATTAGTAGAGAGCGCAAATTGCATTCATCTCCTAATGGTCGCTGCTGTGAAACTGGATGCAAATTCTTTTTGCTCCTTGTTTTTAGGTCAATCCTACTAGACAGCACATGCAATCTATGTTGCTAGGCATATTACAGGTTACCAAGGACAGAGGGCCTTGGGTTCCTCTCATTGCTTACCATTGATTGGCTCAGTGGCGTAACAGTAGCCTCCACAGCCCCCGCGGTGCAGGGGGCCCCAAGCTTTAGGGAGCCCCCTCTGGCACTGTGCACGGGCGGCGGCTAAGAGCTCCTGAGTGGGTCCAGAGCATGGGGGCCCCCTTATGTACTTTGCAGGGGGGCCCTCACACGTTTTGTTACTCCACTTTATTGCCTTTCTTTGTCAATCCCATTTGCCTGCTTCTTGTTTGCATCCCAGCTTGTCAATCTTATGTTTGTCCCTCCCATGGAGCATTGCATCTTTACAGTCTCTTTGATTGGCTGGTATCACTGCTTGCTTTTCAAGCACCTCTTTTTGTGTTATACAATCCATTACAGTGTGTATGTTTTTGAACGGTCTCCCTCACGTATGTCTCTCCACTCCAGCCCTATTTCTTCTTCTCACCCTCCTCCCCCTTGAGCTTCCCTGTGTACTTCTTCCCATTGCTTCTTCTCACCTACCCCTCCCTGTTGCTTTCCCCCAACCCTTGTAGCATCCCCTTCAGCCCTCCACCCCATTGCTTTCACGTCCCCTCCCATGTTGCTTCACCATTTTCCCTCCACCTTCCCCTGTGTTGCTCCGCCATTACCTGTAACCTCTCGCCTGTTGCTTCACTCCCCATGCCCACCAGCCTGCTTAAAACAAAATGCGCACTTTATTTTCCTTTTAGTTACCAATGCGACTTGGATCAGTAAATAAAAAGAAAAAGAAGCTTCTGAATCATTTCAAAGTCGCCTGCTTGCATGTTGCGTTTGCCTACAAGATGACGTGGGCGGCCACGTCAGAGGCTTTTTTCTTAGCCTTAGCCAAGCTAATACTGTGCAGCCTGACTAAAAACCATTGGCAAAGTCAATAAGTCACACAAGCGAGACCTATTGGCTTTGCCAATGCTTGTTGTTGGTCTAAATTGCCATCTTACTCATTTCTGTTTGGATTTTTCTTCATTCTTCCTTTTCTCTGGGACCTGGGGCATTTGTGTTTAGGTAGTGCCAAGGAAGAAGCGTGAACATTAGCTAAGTGCCTGGGACTGAGAACAGGTTGGAAGAACAGTTCTAGGGTGGATGGCGAGTGGGTGCAGCACATCAGTGGGTTTGGTGGCGAGGAGAGAGCAGAGGAGTTCTTCTTGCATTTTGGAAGGAACCAGGGAACCTCCGACCTTCATAGATTTAGGATTCATCCATTCTTCCGAGCAGGAACAGTGCAGGTGATCACAGTGCTGGTTCCACGTGTATTTCACTTTTCACCATTTGACACAAAATACACATGGGTATCCAAGCCACGCTGCAACAAGTGCAACTGTTGCCCAAATCAAGTGCATTTCATTTTCCAAACTCAAAAGAATGACCCGCTGAATTGATACTGCTAGACTCAAACGTGATACCCATTACCTAAATGAAAGCGTGTGTGCGCGTGCGTGTATGCGCCTGCACATCACAGAGACAGCAGTAGCAGCTCTGTTTCATTTATTATTATTATTATAGATATTTGTAAAACGCACAAATCCCCCCCAGGGGGTCTTTCGGCACTCAAGCAAGGTCAAGTTTACATGAAATTTAAAGATTAACAAGCATTTGCAATGCAATAGGTCTCGCATTATTAAAATTTGAGCTATTGGCATTGCTAAATAATGGAACACCAATAGCTCAAAGTTTAATAATGCGAGATAGAGCAGGTTATGCACATGATAACAACTATATGGAATAAAATGTAGTTATTTGCGAATTTGAATAATGTAGGCGGCATGCAAATATTTTTATGAATATGAAGGTGATACGTATTGTGTATGGTAATAGTTGTGTAAGGTGAGCACATCACGGAGGGAAGTGGGGAGGAAGCACACAAGGGTGAGCACATCATGGAGGGAAGTGGGGAGGAGTACACATGGGTGAGCAGATCACAGAGGGAAGTGGGGAGGGAAGTGGGGAGGAGTACACATGGGTGAGCACATTACGGAGTGAAGTGGGGTGGAGCACACATGGGTGAGCACATCACGGAGGGAAGTGGGGAGGAAGCAGATAGGGTGAGCACATCACGGAGTGAAGTGAGGAGGAAGCAAACAAGGGTGACCACATCACAGAGGGAAGTGGGGAGGAAGCACACAGGGTGAGCACATGACAGAGGGAAGTGGGGAGGAAGCACACATGGGTGAGCACATGATGGAGGGAAGTGGGGAGGAAGCACACATGGGTGAGCACATGACGGAGGAAAGTGGGGAGGAGTACACATGGGTGAGCACATCACGGAGGGAAGTGGGGAGGAAGCACACAAGGGTGAGTACATCATGGAGGGAAGTGGGGAGGAGTACACATGGGTGAGCACATCACGGAGGGAAGTGGGGAGGAGTACACATGGGTGAGCACATCACGGAGGGAAGTGGGGAGGAAGCAGACAGGGTGAGCACATCACAAAGTGAAGTGGGGAGGAAGCACACAGGGTGAGCACATGACGGAGGGAAGTGGAGGGAAGCACAAATGGGTGAGCACATGATGGAGGGAAGTGGGGAGGAAGCAAACATGGGTGACCACATCACGGAGGGAAGTGGGCACACAGGGTGAGCACATGACGGAGGGAAGTGGGGAGAAAGCACACAGGGTGAGCACATCACGGAGGGAAGTGAGGAGGAGTACACATGGGTGAGCACATCACGGAGGGAAGTGGGGAGGAAGCACACAGGGTGAGCACATGACAGAGGGAAGTGGGGAGAAAGCACACAGGGTGAGCACATCACGGAGGGAAGTGAGGAGGAGTACACATGGGTGAGCACATCACGGAGAGAAGTGGGGAGGAAGCACACATGTTGCGTTTGCCTCAAACCTTAACATGCTTCAGAACATGTTGCTTGTAGAGCAAATGTGTGCGACGCACACCGGGAGAAGTGTGGACCTGTCAGCAGAAGTAGAAGGGCTGCACAGAGTGACACTTATTTGCTAAGAAGTTTCAGTACTCAGTTGACTGAGATGGGAAACTACAATATTCTACTACTTAGGTATACACAGTATTGCACTGAGACCAGATGAACGAGGGTGACCTCGGGAGAGCTCTCTGTGGAATTAAATCGCAGATAGCGTGTTGGACTACATTTCCCATATTGCCAATAGGGCGATGATTATACTATCCCGGCTATGGTATTAGTTTGTAAACCTTCCTATAATTCTGCATTGATCTTTCTTTATAGAAATAGACGCAATGATAACCAGTTTGATGAGGCCCCAGCGAGTATCCCTGGCAACATAACTGCTCCAGTGGAAGCGAGAGGACTTGGACTACCCAATCTGCAAAAATATGATGTAGCAGCCCAACTCTACTAAGCATGTGGTTAACTGGCCACTGACTGATGGAAACTGACTTACAAAGAGTTAACCTCACTGACGGCACACTCCTCTAAAGCATCTGAAGGAACGCCGTTTAACTCAACTACCTATTCAGTACCGCACAGCTTTGACAGGTCTAAAGCGAGCCTATTTGCTTCTCAAACATACAATCCCCTACGCACCTTTGACACTGCTGCGGCTCCCGACTCACATTGGGCGGTGTAGGCTCACGCGGCTGCACACATGGCACGAACAGCGCTTCGACACAAACACAGCAGCAATTATTTCCCGAAGGAGAGGAACTAGACTTTGAAACCGGTGACAGGGAATATAATACACCAAGAGGGCAGTTTCGCATGTACCTGCAGATAAAAAGTGCGATCTATGCTTTATGACACACATGACTTGCTGAACCCAATATGCATGCAGTATTACAGATGCTGCCCACAATGGGAGACTCAAGACACTTGATAAAATATATTTATACTTCCTTTACACAACATTAAGATATGAAAGCGACCCAATGAGAAATAGACTCACAAAGACTCCTAATGGAACCCGGATACTGGCATGTCCTCACAAAGTATTGTGTAATGCACATTTTAAATTATTCACCGGGGACACAGGGGCTGTAAAATGGATCCAAAAAAAAAGCAGAGGCTCGCGAGTGGTGCGCGCGCGCCACAGCGAGCCCTGGTTTCGGTTTCAATTATCGCGCCCGTGTCTGGGCACGATAATTGAAACCACACGGTCTATTGGTGTCTAGTACACGCACCAAGCGCATAATAGACACCAATAGGCCGTGGGCGGAGCAACGCGCCCGTCTTTGGCCTATTGTGTGCCGTATTACTGACAAACACGCACGCAAAGGCCAATAGCGGGACACAACAGGAAAAGCACACGCACAAGCGTGTGCTTTTCCTAGGTCACTATCCTAAACCCCGTTTTTCACCTACTAAATGCCTCGTGCTGCGCGAGCACTGCTATGCAGTGCAACGCTAGGCGCGAGACCTCAAAAGCCAAGTTTTAAGAAGTTTTGTAAAAGAGGCTAAATAAACACAGGAGCGTAGATATATTGGTAGCTGGTTCCAATCATGAGAGGCCAAAAAAAAGAGAAAGAGTGGCCCTCGTACATAACTGTACAAATATGCTGGGGGCGTAGTAGCAGTTGCTCACTGGATCTAAGGTTGCTGGTAGGAATGTAGGGTTGCAGCTTATTTTACAGGTAGCGAGGGTCACTTCCATGGAGGGCTTTATGGACCGAACATGGGTTCAGAGGGAGAACGAGAGGATAAGTTGCAAACCAGCCTCGCTGCTGTGTTCTGTATCACCTGGAGCTTTGAGAAGAGACCCTCATTCTTTGCAACCATTAGACAGTTATATGGTCGAGGAGACTCACAATGAGTGCCTGGATAAGGGATTTCTTTGTCTGAACGGGTAGCCACTGAAAGGGTTTGCTGAGCATACGAGCCGAAAACCTTAACTTCTCGCCTATCACAGGTCATTCATAGTGTTGTCTCCATGGGGCAGCACGGTTTAATCCCTGGCAGAGGCGCCATTGAACATATCAGAAGGATTATCTCTCTGTTTGATGCCAGACAGGAGACCCTATGGCTGCAATTTTGTTGGATGCTCAAAAAGCATTAGATAGGGTCTTCTGGCAGTTTCTTTGGACATCAATGTATAGAAAAGGGATAGGGAATAACTCTATGGGTGCGGTTAAAGCCCGTATAAAGAACCTGAGCCTAGAGACTATATAAATGGGGAACTGACGGAAGCCTTTAAAATAACAAGAGGAACGTGACATGGGTGCCCCAGTTCACCGCTCCTTTCTGCGTTATATTTCGATCCTTTCCTGAAGCAGTTAGAACTGGCGGTAGATATTCCCCCTTAATTATGTTTGAAAAGGAAAGTAAGGTGTTGGCTTATGCCGACGATATAACTGTAGTCACTTCCTATCCTGAACAGGATATAAGGGCAATTGAAGAAGAAGCTCAGAGATATGGTGCATTGTCAGGATATGCCCTGAACAAGGATAAAACACAGATAATTATTAATGAATTTGTATCTTTTACTAATTACAGGGTAATAAAAAAAGCAACATATCTGGGGATCACGATAACCTCTGAGTTGGATGAGGTGGTAAAGGAAAATCTGTGCCATGTGCAGAGGAGACCAAAAAAGCGCTAAAAAGAGTGGATAATTTACATCTAACACTGATCGGCAGAGGAAACCTAATCAAAATGGTATTTTGTCCTAAAATACTGTACTTTTTAAGAGCAATTCCTCTTGTTTTCTCGAATTTTTGGATAAAGAAATTTGAAAGCATATTTGCACAATTTATGTTTGCGTATTATACACTAAGAAGATCGATTAAACATTTATCATTACCCAAAGAACGTGGTGGATTGGCCCTTCCAAATCTTAAATAATACTGGTGGGCGGCCTCAATGGTTCAATATACAACACTCCTGGAATTAGACATTAATAGAGGGTGGTCAAATTATCCTTCCCCCATCGAATTGTTGATTGGTCTCGAAGCCTGGTGGTGTCTATTGCACCAACTTGATTATGGCTATTAGAAAAGGGTGCGTTTTAAGACACTGCTCACGGATTTTAAAGTTTGGACCTCAGTACGCCGCCTACTAGGGCAGAGGAGGTTGAATTATTATACTCCACTTTTACAAAATAAGAACCTGCCTGAGATTTTTAGTGACCCTGGATAAAGGCGGGAATGATGTATATAGGAGTTTTTTTTACACCTTATGGCATAATAGCATACAATGAATTGAGTGAAATTTGGTCTTACTAATAGAGAATTGTTTTAATATCTTCAGATTAGAGATTACTTGCAGAGGAAGGGGGGTGGGGTGGACAGATTTGAGATGTGTGAATTTATGGACAAAATAATACAGCCTGTCCCACCCTGTATTGGGATTTTGTATAAGCTTCCTAATGAATATATGAAAGACGATCTGGAAAAGTGCTCCATCGAGTGGCAGGGGACCCTAGGTATTACAGACACAGCTTTTTAAAGTGCTTTTTCAAGTACTCTAAAGACTTTAATGCTTGCCAAACTTCAAACACAGTATTATAAAACCTGTTTTGAACTATATTACATTCCGTATCGGATTGCTAAATGGGGTGAGAGGAAAGGTGTGCATTGCTCGCGCTGTGCCCTGTATAAAGCAGATTAAATTCTAATGTTCGCCACATGTAAAGAGCGTTGGTCACTAATTAAAGTGATTGATGAATTTTTAAGGAGGAAATTACTACTACAGGTCGATGTAACCCCTCCATCATTGATATTGGGTATAACTAATGTGGAAGCAAAGGCTGGAGGAGCCCTTGTCAGCAATAGCAATGGCAGTGTTTAGATTATGTATAGCCTCAGCTTGGCTGGACCCTACTCCTCCCTCATTTCAACAATGGTTAGCTCGATTATTGGTGACCTATAACCTAGAGAAAGCAATATATGCAAAAGGGACATAGGGCTAGAAAGAAAGGGGTTGGAATCTGGCAATACTTTGCCAACAGGGTGGAACAATCGGACGTCTAAACTGCATCTTTACTGTATGAATATTTTAAACTGCTTTATAACTAGAGGATGGAGATAGAGCAAAGGACCGATAACTTTATTGACATTGTGGCTGTTGTATACACTGCGCTACTGCACTTTGAATTTGCACTTTGAATCTGTTGCTAAAAAGATTGGATGGTGAACAGGACTGAATACCTGGGCTGTGAATATGCACTTGCATTTTGTGGATTTTTCAATACTGCTATAAAAATGGTGTAGGATAATCAGATTTAAGCATGGTTGTTAATCACAATAGCACCAACTTTACTGCACTTATTGCACTACGACAGTTCGAATTTGCTTCTAAAAGATGTGATGAAATAAGAGGTGACTCTTTTTTAGTTAAGTGCTTTAGTTATGTAATTAGAAGCCACAGTGTTTTCTATTTTGAATGGTGATTTGCTATACTATTAATGAAATCTACGCTATTTACACACCGCACTAATGCATGTTTGACTTTACTGTTAAGAGAGGAACTGAAAATAAGTTAAACTTTTCAGCTGTGTAATAGAGTCCCACAGTGCCGATGAAATTTTGCGATGGATGAAAATGAAGGGAAGGGTGTGGGGGTGTGAGGGCACTGGGTTGTATCACAAATATATGGGGGGGAGAAACTGTTTTTCTTCTTCCTACTCAATAAAAATATTTACTAAATAAAAAACAACAGTGATACCACAGCTAGCAAAATTTCCCAACCAAATTTTTCGAGGAGCGACTACATGACTTACAAGCGATGGGTTGTTCAATATATTGTACATGCTTGGGTGCAGGAATTTGTGATCATAACACTGAAGGGTCCAAACCCTACAGGAAGAGGTAGTAAATTGCGGGGATGGGATATGCAGGATCTGGATAGGTTTCTGTCAATACCGACCTCAATCAGATCTGGTTCATCTAGAGACCCTCTTCCAACGACTAAGATTAGTACCTTAAACCGAGACAATCTGCAACTCCTGGTGGATCTCCTCAATTCATCTTTAAGGCAGGGTCACATTCCTCTGGCATAGAAACATGCCATGGTTCGGCCCCTTATGAAGAAACCTAATCTAGACCCCAATAGCTGGTCCAATTATAGATCAGTTTCTTTGCTTCCCATCATGACCAAGATAATGGAGAAACAAGTCAACAGACAACTCTCCAGTTTTATGGAATCCCAAGCCTGCCTGCACCACTCTCAATCCAGGTTTAGGAGGGGGCACAGCACATAGTCTGCACTGCTAGGAGTCACATACACCTTAGATGACTCTAGGATCGGGACGAGAACACCGCACTGGTTTTACTGGCTCTCAGTGTGGCTTTTGATACTGTGTCACATGAGACTCTGTTAGAGAAGTTAGCTGAGCTGGTTCTGCAGGGAAACGGCCCTCTTTTGTATTACATATTTTTTAGGGGATTGGCCTTTTCAGATGTTTTCAACCATGACCTTGTCCGTGTGGCACACCCTAACATCAGGAGTTCCTCAAGAATCATCCCTAAGTCCGGTGCTATTTAACATCTATGTGCGCCCATTAGCGGACTTTATGGAAAAGTGTGGGCTTACCTTATTTTCATAAGCGGATGACATGCAAATCATCTTCTCATTGTCATCCGTGCAGAGGCATAACTCGGAGGCCCCCATACTCCTGTTTAGGCGCAATGGCGGAGTGGATGAGTATTCATTAACTCAACCGCAATGGAGATTAAACTGAGGTGTTGTAGCTGGGGAGGAATCCATCCCTTTGGGGTCCCCAACATTGGCCAGAGAGCCTGGGTTCTCTTCTGTCGCCAATGTCCAAGATGAAGAACCTGGGCATTATGTTGGATAAAATATTAGCTATGAAACCCCAGGTGACAGAAGGTGGCAGCGGCATGCTTCGCCGTCCTGAAATGGCTGCGGAAAAGCATGTGGCAGCCCCCATTTTCAGCCCAATGGACGGTGGTACAGGCACTAATAACAGCTGGACTGGAATAAGGAAATGTGCTTTATCTGGGAGCAGATAGAACCGCAATTAAACGGTTGCGGATGGTCCAGAACTCAAATGCTAGGATTCTTTACAGACTCCTGAAAAACTATTCAGGCATCAGAGCTTTTACGGGAACTCCACAGGCTTGAAGTGGAGAAAAGAACCCAGTTTAAAACTCTGTGCTATGAGCACAAGGCAAGTGCAGGTCCAAAGCACCTGCTAGAACTCGTTAAAGTTTATCAACCTTCCCCATGCTCCGTTCCAGTGAGCTCTCCTTGTGGGCTGTTCTGTCAAACGTACACAGATGGATGGCCGGTCATTTGCGTTCCAGGGCCCCAAGCTGTGGACCTCTCTCCCAGAATCTCTGAGAAATGTTTCTTCATTGACAATATTCCAAAGAGAACTGAAGACATGGCCGTTGTGAAGTGGTATATTGGATTCAGACCGTAACTGATGTGTTAGTGCTGGGAAACCCCAATGAGGTAGCTGCACACTATATCAGACAATTTCCACTAACATGACATTTTGTGGCATGGCTGTTGGCTGATGGTGGTTCAAACTTTTATCACATGTCACAACCTAATTCACAAACCACACAAGACGAGAGAAATTTGATTTGTGCAGTATCAGCGCTTTTACCGCAGTTGCCAATAGAAAAGGGATGCACTGAAACTAAATTAAAAGCTTTTTCAGACAAATGTTTATCAATGGACTTACAACCCCAAGGTCACCAGTTATTCATAAATGTGTTGCAATATCTTAAGATGTGCATTTTCTTATTACTCGGAACTGATACAGCGGTAAGGACTGTTCGCAAAATAGATGTATGAGACAAATGGATTTGTTCATCTGCCTGGCCGTGACATTTTGGCAAACACTGGCAGATGGTGTTAAGAGGCAAGAGCAGAGCTTATTTAATCTGGGAAACGGACAGCTGTGGGAATCTCCATACCGGGACACAAACAGAAAACCGTGCTCACCAACGTGTGACATTTAGTCCAGACCGCAGGACCTGATGTTAGCCTGAAGAGGCGACAATCAGAGGGGTTAGAACAGATCTTGACTCAGTGTCCTGGTTTTCACGTCCTAAATTCATCACAAAAAGAAAGGCTCAGAAACCCATTCCTCGTTCGCTTTTCAATACCAACATTTATTCCCTTTGGGCGACCCAAAGTTTGCAAGATACATGAAATGAAATACTGGGAGGTGAAACTGCGCTGGATTACACAATGTAGTGCAATCTTATGTCTCCAGCGTCCATAGCTTAATCAAGTCTACTGCATATTTCAATCCAGATGAATACAAAAAGCATTTTTTTAAAGGAGAGGAGAGGAGAGGACGCAAAACTCGAAGAATATAAAAACATTTTGTTCAGAAAGCGCATTCAGTGCAATTTTACGAAGCTTTTTACATTTAAATTTATGAGCACTACGTCAATCCTTGATAAACTCCCATCAGGCAAACGCGTTTGGATTAGCGCTTTTGATGCAATTTCACAAGGTTTTTTACATTTAAGTTTATTAGCACTACGGCAATCCTTGATGAATTCCCGTCGGGTGAATGCATTTGTATCAACGCATTTGATGCAATTTCACTAAGCTTTTTACATTTAAGTTTATTAGCACTTCAGCAATCCTTGATGAACCCCTGTCGGGTGAACGCGTTTGGATCAGCGCATTCGATGCAAGTTTACGAAGCTTTTTACATTTAAGTTTATTAGCACTATTGCAATCCTTGATGAACTCCCATTGGGTGAATGCGTTTGGATCAACAAGACCACAAAGGAAGAAAAGCTGACATTCCAAAAACACGGGCAGAAACAAAAGAAAAAAATAGTGCGCTTCAACAAACCTACTTCCACAAAAGGGCAGGACTACAAGTAATAGGGCCATGCTCCATATGAGGGATCGAGACACAAAAAGGAGGGACACATAACAAACATTGACCACAGAGAAGCAAACCTTTGCTAAGGACACGCAAAGCAACAAATAAAAAGCGATGGGCAGGCTGTAAGCCCACAGAATAGTTACAACTTGTCTCGAAGAGACAGCGCATGCGCTGCCTAGGAGAGACCTAAAAAGGGAATAAGGCCTTTAAATAATGCAGACCATTTGCACTTCCAGTATTTAGGGGTTCTACTAAACTCTCACCCTCTGAGACTATGTAAATAAGGAAAAGTGCAATGTTTTATTTTCCTTTTTCTCTTTTTATGTATTTTTTTAGTCCCTTATTTTACTTTAATGAAAGGGCGTCCCCAACCGCTAAAGCATAATGTCGGGACGCCCTGAGGGAGAAAATTAATTAATTAACAAACATCCCCTCAACAGCTAGTGCAGGCCGAAAAGGGCGCGCCACCTCACATCGGCAATGCCAATCTAATTATAGTGTGAAGCAACCGTTAGAGCAGGTCAGGAAGCGTAAAGCCAAATAAGATCGCTAGAGCAGATCTCTGCGGCCCAAACTGGTGCAAACAGGAACCTGCTTCGCATAGTCCCATGAATACTTAATAGTTAATCATATAAAAAAAATTAAACTACTTCTACTCGCCCAAAGTAGAACCACTCAGGAAGAGAAATGAACAAAACAGGATGTGGTAGAAGTTACTTCCTCTGTATATAGTGGTGGCAGGAAGCGGAGGACTGCCATATTTAATGTAGTTTTTGTTGATTTTTCTAGCTTGGTAGAACCATTTCGGGGGAGATGATGTCCATCTCACCCACTAAGGACTGGGATGTGGAAGACAGAAAAGGAGATAATGCCCTTTCGGACCTCGCTGATAGCCTTTCAACCATTTGACGAACATGCACATCATCGATGAATCTGCATGTTGCTGGCGAACCTGTGCGCCACTGATCTGATATGTGATCCATCCAGCTCAGATTCCAGGCTTCAGACATATGTGATCGGTTATGATTAATAACGTGGCATGAAGCAGTGACTTTGGTGGGGTGGGACTTATGGGGGACATCAGCCCTACTCAATAGTCGAAGTGGGCTGGGTCTGAGGGGCACGACGTGCCCATACTTTTTAAATTTATGAAAATAAGTTCCCTTACTTTTGTGTGAAAGGGCAACTATCCTGGAATAGTTAATTCCGACAGTTAATATGCTTCAGCTGCAGTGTAAGGCAGGGAGTCTTCTGTGCTGATAAACCAAGGGAGGGGCGGACAGCTAAACAACCCTTCTTGCTAGGGTGCCTGATTGCCTGAAAGAAATGTAAACGTGTGCAACTAGTCAATCTGCAAATGTAAAGGGTGCCTGGAAGCCGATAATGGGCTTAATTGACGGAATCCCTTGAAGATTCCAGATGAGACAGATTTATTCTTTTTGAGTGGTATTGCAAGGGATTTACCAGCTGAGCTGTGAAGTGTGTGCTTTTGAAGAACAGTTTTAAAAGAAACTGCACTATGTACAGTCTGAGTATTACTGAAATCTACATTTTGGAATCCCTTTTTTATTTGTAACTGTTTTGCTCATTTTATAGCAGCCTATCTTCTATTGTGGGTTATGCAAGTTTAAAATAATGACTTACATATTCACAGTGCTTTATGTCACTGCTGGGACCTCCGAGCACTAAACATACACAACCAGGGTTCAATTCTGTGGCTCTCTGGTTACAGATACCGACCTCTGCAGTGCATTAACTAATCGAGGTGTCATAATGTACGAAAGTGTCATTTCCACGGATTAACTTAACTTGCATTTATTTTTCATTTAAGCTGCGTGTTATTATATATGTAATTAACTGAAGGTGAATGACAAAAAAAGTTACACGCCTTTGAACCCACCCACACGCTCATTCACCCTGCCCCCATTTGCGCACAGAATCACAGTTCCCATACTATTTTTAATGCACTTCAATCACTGGCCCTACTGCAAGCAAGGGGAAAAAAACACCTCGACCACCAATTGGGTAGAAACAACAGCCATAACTGAGATAAGAAAGCATTGGCAAAGCCAATAGATATTGTCTATGTAAGAGCTATTGGCTATTCCCAATGTGATTTAGCCATATTGAACTCCAGCGTGGCTGCTGCTCAAATGGCTAAACGTTAGTGGCACAGAGGAGAGATTCTAGGAGTGGAGTGCTGGGGAGTGGCGTAGAGTGGCATAGAGTTGAGTAGGGTGGAGCAGAGTGGAATCGCATGGAGTAGAGTGGAGTGTTGTGTAGTGGTGAAGAGTGTCATGGAGTTGTATATTGGAAATGTGTAGAATGGAGTAGCGTGTCATAGAGTGTAGTGTTGTAAAGCCGAGTAGAGTGTTAGTAGCATACAATGTTGTGGCGTGGATTCGTGTGGCGTAGAGTGGACTAGAGTGTCATAGAGTGGAGTGGCGTAGAAGGAGTTACATACAGTGGAGTGGAATGGCGTACAGGGAATTGCGTACAGTGGCATAGAGTAGAATGGTTTTGAGTGGAGTACAGCGTCACAGAGTGGCATAGAGGGAGTTACATAGAATGGAGTAGAAAGGGATAGAGTGGAGTCGCATAGAGAGAGTTATGTACAGTGGAGTAAAGCAGCATTGAGTAGAGTGGAATTGAGTGGAGTAGAGTGTTGTTAAGTGGCATAGAGTATAGTAGAGTGTCGTAGAGTGGTGTGGCATAGAGTGAAGTAGAGATGTGTTGTGGAGAAAGTAGAGTGTCTTGGGGGCATATCAGCAACAACCGGCGATAATTAACGCTGAGCGCACTTAGCGCTCGGATAATTATTGCCGGCTAGCGCCGATTTTTATCGCTGAGATAGCGTGCTATTAGCAACGCTTATCTCATCAGCGATAAAAATCCTAGCGCTAACTGGCTAACGTGAGATTATCGTTGGAAACCCAGCGATAATCTCACGTTAGCTAGTTGATAGGGACTCACAAACTGAGCCATGATATCCACATTCCATAGGATATCATGGCTAAGTCAGTCCTGAAGCAGGCGTAAGGAAAGTAGCGATAACAGGGGTTATCACTACTTTTCCTGACGCTATGCTTCATAGCGTTAGGCTTGCTGATAGGAGAAATGTCACTTAGCGACATTTCTCCTGTCATGCCAGGTCAGGAACGCCCACTTTGCATCTCATTAGAGATGCAAAGCTGGGCGTTAGGAATCCTGACGCTAAAGCAAGGTTTCACACGTTAGCGTGACCTTGCTGATTAGGCGATAAAATTATCGCCGCTTTTCGGCCGAAAACGGCCGCAAAAGCGGCGATAATTTTTTATCGCCTGCTTGTTGATATGCCCCATAGAGTCGTGTCGAGTAGAGTGGCAGAGACTGGAATAGATTGTCATAGAGTGGCGTGGCATAGAGTGGAGTAGAGTGTTGTGAAGTGGCATAGTGTTGTGGAGTGTCATGGAGGGAGTAGAGTGGTGTAGACTGGAGTAGAGTGTCGTAGAATTGAGTGACATTGAGTGTTGTAGAGTAGAGTGGAGTGGCATAGAGTGGGGTAAAGTGTCGTAGAGTGGCATAGAGAGAGTTTAGTAGAGTGGAATAGATTGTTGTACAGTGGAGTGGCATAGAGTGTCGTAGAGTGGAGTGGAGTGCTGTAGAGTGGAGTGTTGTAGAGTGGACTGTTGTAGAGTGGAGTGGCATAGAATGGAGTATGTCATAGAATGAAGTATGTCATAGAATGGGGTGGCATAGACTGGAGGAGAGTGTTATTGAGTGGCATAGAGTGGAATAGTGGAGCAGAGTACAGTGTCTTAGAGTAGAGTGGAGTGAAGAGGCGTGGAGTGGCATAGAGGGGGATGCTTAGAGCATTGTAGAGTGGAGTAGAGGTGAGTGGCATAGAGTGGAGGGGAATAGAGTGGAGTGGAATAGAGTAGAGTAAAGTGTTGTGGAGTAGAGTGGAGTTGTGTAAAGTGGAGTGGCATAGAGTGCAGTAGAGATGAGTGGCATAGTGTAGAGTGGAGTAAAGTATCACAGAGTGGAGTAGAGTATTGTAGACTAGAGTGTCGTAGAGTGGAGTAGAGTATTGTGTCATAGAGTGTTGTGTCTTAGAGCGTTGGGTCTAGAGTGGGGGGGCATAGAGTGGAGTGGGGTTTCAAAGAGCAGAGTGGAATGACCGAGTCGAGTGGCATACAGTGGAGGGGCATAAAGTGGATTGGTGTGTTGTAGAGTAGAGTGAAGTGGTGTGTCATAGAGTGGAGTGGCGTGTCATAGAATGGCACGTCGTAGAGTGGAGGGGTATGTTGTAGAGTGGAGTGGTGTGCTGTGGAGTGGCATGCTCTAGGCTGGAGTGGTGTGTCCTAGAGTGCACTGGCATGCAGTGGAGTGCAGTGGCTTGTCGTAGAGTGGAGTGGCATGTCATAGAGTGGAGTGAAGTGAAGTGGCGTCTTGTGGAGAGTGGCGAGGAGTGGAGTGTCGTAGATTGTCGTAGAGTGGAGTGGAGTGGCGTGCTGTAAAGTGGAGCAGTGTGTTGTGGAGTGTCGTAGGGTGCAGTGGCATGTCGTGAGGTGGAGGCACATAGAGTAGCACAGACTGAAGTAGAGTGCTGTAGAGTGGAGTGATGTAGAGTGGAGTGGCATAGTATGGCGTATGCATGAATGCAGCAGAATGCCTCAGCCAGACTCATCTTCGGCCTTCCCTACCGAACCCACATCACACCCCCCCCCCTCCCAGGCAACTCCACTGGTTCCCTGTACAGAAGATATGCCAATTCAAGTTGCTGACACATGCATACAAGGCTCTACACAACCAAGGACCTGCCTACATTAACCAACACCTGAACTTCTACCAACCATTGAGAAAACTACGCTCTGCCTCCCTCTCACTTGCTCAGACTCCCTGCATCTACTAAAGCAGAAGTGGAGGACGCTCCTCCTATATCGCAGCAAAGACCTGAAACAGCCTCCCCATGAAACTCCGGACCATGACTCCACTTCCGGAATTCCAAATGGCTCTCAAGATCTGGCTGTTCGAATAAGCCTCTAGGACCTGCAATCGCCTATATACCCTATCGGGTGATTAGCCATGCTTCATAAATCCTGATTGATTGATATGCATAGTGTGGTAGTGCACTGCTATTACAGACAACACATTTTCAATTGAAATGACCAGTACAGTTGCATGAACATACAGTTTTACTGATACAATTATGCAGCACACAAACGATGTGTGGAAATGGAACCACCTAATGTATTGATTTGTTTAGATTGTACTAAAATGTTTGTTTCCACCACACTTCAAAATGACAGAAAATGGGTTTTGTTTGTGCTTTCCCAATTCTGATATATTCTGAAATATCTGCACATTTGAATTACAGACATCTAAATGTTGTCATGTACTAGAAAAAAGCCTTTCCTTTCACAATCACCAGCAGGTTTGTCACAAGAATCCTCTCACTTTGAAGCCAGAGAAATAAAAATAAACATCAATCTCCCTCTGAAGACAGAGCCTGACAATTGACCTCTGTCTTTGAATGCACATCAAATGTGACGAGATAATAACAAAATATAAAAGCCTGTTCACAGAAAGCGAGCACTCATGAAAAAATACAAGAAGCCAGGTAAACACGCTATGCTCCACGGAAGCGACTAACTCAAGCTGGACAGCCTAAAACAAATAAAGGCAGCACATAGAAAGTAATCAACTGTGAGTTACAAAACACAATGCCAGTAGTAAGCAATGGCCGGAATGAATTCCCTGGGAAGCTTTCTGAATGTCCCCAAGGTGTCTTTAGCAAACCAGACAGCTGTGCTGGCTGGTAGGCTACAACCTAAAAGGATGTTTAGCATGGCGTAATGGTAAAAGTAAGGGTTTATTTCGAGTTTACTGGGGCATGAAGCCCCCATAAGTCACCCTGCCATAGTCGCGGGTACCCCATCTCAATTAGAGAGGAAAGAAACTGCTGGGTTTCTGGGCAGTGGGGCCTTTGCTAGATGCTCTTTCATTACATAGATACTGGCCAGGCAGGCAGGGTGCTCTGATCATGGTACGTAGTCCCGTGACCGAGGAGCAGAGGTCAGGACATGGCAGGTTGGCGGGCCATCTGCTCCAATATAAATTACCCACTGCAAGCCTTGTTGCTATGTAATTGGGAGAAACCTTCCACTGGTAGAACAAAAGGTGTAGCAAAAGAGTCCCCCATGCTAGCCTTTCTTGCGGAGGGAAACAAATCAAAATAAGCATTGGCAAACCCAATAGGTTTTGCCTATACAAAATCTATTGGCTTTGCCAATTTTTTTTATATGTTGCACAGCAACAAGGGGTGCAGGTGAACATGGCTTAAAGTTTTTTTAAAAAGCACTGCGTCATAGCATTTTTTTTCTTCATTTTTCTTTAAGTCATGTTGGACAGCAGCCCCCACTGCTGTGCAACATGTAAAAAATAGTGTGTTGGGATGGAGGGGTTGAAGCAACACGAGGGAGGAGGTTGTGAAAGACATAGGAAAACAGGGTTGCACTGATCAAAATGCTAGAGCAACCTATTACCATTACGGAACCAGAGCGGCCATGTGGATTTGCAATGTCTAATATTCAGAATATACCGTGCATAACTGGGGCAAAGTATTTCTATGGTTGTCTGAACTAAAACTAATATTATGTATATGGACAAGGAGGCTGTTTTATAGCGTTTTATAATGTGGTGAAGGGATAAAAATAAATATAGAAATGACAAATCCACCTTGCATGCTTCATACACTTTCATCGAAGTTCAGATAGATAGTTTTTAAAAATAAACATGATTTTAATTAATGACTCAAGGTATTTGGAGGTTGTTTATGACTCCTGTCTTTCTACACGTGCTGAACAATAAGCTTGACTTTACGGTCAGGAACTGCATAGGCAGAAGCTGTGTGTAAATCATTAACAAGAGCAGGCAGGCGTGTGGCCGATGAACAGCAACAAGGGGAGGAAAGTGAGGAAGTGAAGGAGCAGCGACAACAAGCTGGGAGGAGAGAAGACGGCCTGCAGATGCGCTCGCATGGATCGCTTGATAGAAAATGCAAAAAAAAGGACCTTCAGTGTGCTAGCCAGTGGAAGAACACTGGCCAGTAGGCAGTGATCAGAAGCAGTACTTGGGCCAAGCTCCACGGTATGGACAGGCAAAGCAGAGCAGGAAGGCATGCAAAGTCGATATGGTGGCCAATCAGAAGCATGTAAATTAGAGTGAAGTTGGTATCAATAAATGGTAACTTCAAGTACGTTTTTGGCAGATTCTAAACCCCTTTTAAGATTATTTTAGTGTGAATACAAGAGATTTCACAAGCACAGTGCAAGCGCTGAGGTGAAACTTAAAAAGGAGCACTCATGCCAGAGGGGAATGTTCTACCAGAATGTTTCCCACCAGTGGGAAGCATAGGAACCACCCCTCATCTACCCAAAAACACTGAAAGTGCCCTTCCCTTCTCCTCATCACTGATGCCTCTCTTCCCATGCCTTTCTGTGTGAGTACTTCCCTGCAGGCACTCCTGCTTGGTCCATTTGCCCTTCCTCCCATCCCAAGAACTCCCCATTGTTCATAACCCCCCGGGCACTATTGAATTTCCCCTGAATGTGTGCAGGTCTGTGTGCATATGTATGCACACATCTGTGTGTGTGTGTTTGCGCATGAGTGAGGGGTGTTGCAAGTCCACAATTTGGTAAAATGCTGACCCTAATAATGGGGTAAATCTTTGGAACTTGTGGACATTAGTGGGCTTATGCTTTTACCAGTTCTGGTTAAATGCTGGGGCTTGTCTAACGGTGGTCATTTTGGGAAACTCGTGGGCTTGGACAGCATGATTGCCACCCAAGGTAAAATGCTCACAGTACCTGAGTTTTGCGAAGATGCCTTGGCAAGGCAAAACCTGTTGAATTTGTAAGTGCCTGTTTTTTGTTGGATTTCTTTATCTTATACATCTAAAGGAGATAGATCCGTGTGGTGGGAGCCAGTGAAGTAAGGGAGCCCTGTGGTCCTGGGTCGCTGGCAGGGAAAGAGTCTTAGGGTATCTGTGCCACCAGCCTTGCAGTGAGTTCAGTTGTTTTTACTAAATTCCCTGTATGGGTAGGTGTTAAAGTTGGCATTATCATTTGCCCTGGGTGTGTATGAGCGGGAGTTACCCTGTGGACTGGATGGACAGAGGTAGGAGTTACACAGTGCCCTGGTTGGCCAGCGGAGAGGACCGCTTGAAGGGTGCTACTGGATTTATGACACAGGTGAAGTGCCATGTGTTGACGAGTGGTTTGTTTGGCATGGCCAGTTACCCGGTGCTCTGGTTGGCCAGTGGGGGAGGGTGTTTTTGGGGTCTATGATAAGCTAGAAGTGCCTTGTGCAGTTGAGTGGCTTGTTGGCTGTGTTCAGTTTCCATGGTTGGTCAGCAGGGAGGACCAACTGCAGGGTTTAAAGGGTGTATATCGTTGGTGTGCGGTGCCTTGTACTTTTGATATATACATTGGACGAAGTTGATCCGTTGTGTGCTAAAGCTTTTGGCGGGTTTATTGCTTGTAGGGCGAGTGTGATGATTTCAATCAATCAATCAATCAGTATTTGTAAAGCGCGCTAATCACCATGGGGGTATCCAGGCCCTGCATTGGGGGGGAACTATTCGAACATCCAGGTCTTGAGGCCACTCCTGAATTCAGCATAGGAGGAGGTTTGGAGATGGATGGGGGGTCGTTCCAGGCCTTGGCAGCGAGCTGGGAAAAGGTGTGCCCTCCGTCTCGAGTACAATGGATTCGGGGGACGTCGCAAGGGCCAGGGAGGCAGACTGCAGGTGTCTGGTGGGGTTGTGGAAAGTCAGATGGTTGTTCAGGCATTCGGGTCCCGTATTATGGAGGGCTTTTTAGGCGTGTGTGAGCAGTTTGAAGTGGCATCTCTTCTTGATGGGGAGCCAGTGCAGGCTGCGGAGGGGGGGGGTTGATGTGGGCTCGCCTTGGCAGTTCCAGGATGGTTCTTGCCACTACGTTCTGGATGGTTTGGAGGCACTTGAAGAGGAGGGTGGTGGTTCCAGCATAGAGGGTGTTTCCGTAGTCAAGTCGACTAGTGATAAGGGCTTGTGTGGCGGTCCTCCTGGTGTCAGTTGAAATCCATCTGAAGATCATGCGGAGCATTCTGAGAGTGTTGAAGCAGGTGGCGACAACAGAGTTGACCTGTTATCTCATGAAGAGCTCATTGTCGAGGATGATGCTGAGGTTGTGGGCAGGGGTGGGTGCTGGTCCAAGGGTGGAGGACCACCTAAATTCGTCCCACTGTGAGGGGGGTCTTCGGAAGAGGAGAACATCGGTCTAGTCAGTGTTGAGATTGAGGCAGTTGATTCTCATCCAGCCGGCGACGTCAGTCATGGCATTCTGGAAGTTCGCTCCAGTGGTGTCTGTGTCTTTGGTGAGCGAGTATGAGCTGGGTGTAGTCAGCGTATGAGATGAATTTGAGATTGTGGCTGCGATCTTGCTGCGTGGCTTTTCTTGAACTGTGATTGCCCTCTTGTTGTGTGGTGGTCGTCTCGGGTACAATGCCCAGATATGTGTGTGTGTACGGTCTTGTTACAGACCCTCCATGTGTGCAGTTGTGTTGTGGAGTGTATAGGGGTACGGTGCTCGGTTTCCTGTCTTTCACAGTGGGAACAGGGTGGTGTGCAGTCGCGGCCAATATGACCGCAGGTGGGGGGTCGCACGGAGGGGAAGGTTTAATTTAAAAAAAATAAGAGTTAACTTACCTTCGCCGACCTGGTCCCGCCTTGTCTGTCTGTGTCGTCATCTCTGCAACAGGAAGCAGCCGCAGGCAGCCTCCCTCCCCTCCCCTAAGCCCCTAAGCCAATCACAACGCTGCAATGGCAGCAGTGTGATTGGCTGGGACACGGACCACACAGGCATCTATGGGGAGGCCATTTTCTCCATGGAGAAAAGGGAGAGTGGTTTGGTATGGAGAAAAGGGATGACTGGTTTGGTCGGCCCTGGTGCCGACCAAACAGTTAGTGCCCTCAGAGTGGGCAAGCCACACCTCCCCTGCCATAGAGCAGTACCGCCTGCCCCCCTCCCCCCCCCCCCCCCCACCAAACCCTTCTGCGTTTTTCACAGTGCGAGAAGCAGAAACATAAAATGGTATTTATAATGTCCTGTGCTGGAGGGGCTGTTTCAAGTGAAGACCTGAAGGGGGCCGAACAGGCTGGACATGCTGCTTATTTATTTATTTTATTTTGAAAGTTTTATAGAGCGCGAACAAGATCCTTGCGGATATCAGAGCGCTTTACATTAAAACCAACTGTTAGTTATACAAACAAAAAATGTGCAGGTAATATCGTATAAAACAACATTTTGTGCAAACAGCAATAGGGTAGAAAATAGGAAAACGTCCACATTGAGACAAGTCAAGGGCGTGAGTCTTTCTTTTTGAAAGATGCGGTAGAGGCATTCAGTCTGGTTTCAGGGGAAAGTGTGTTCCATATTCTGGGCGCCATCCCTGAGAAGGATTGTGTGTATGTTTTCTTCTTGTGAACCTTTGGGGTTTCAGTAATAGATTTTCGGCACTCCTTGAGGATCTTAGACCACCAGAGATCGTCAGTTTCTGTGCGAGGTAGCTGGGTGTCTTATGATGTAGGGCTTTATGCGTCATGCACACTACTTTTAGGTGGATTCTGGCTTCAAGCGGAAGCCAGTTCAAGGATTTTAAGTCAGGGGAAATGTGTGATCTTCTTTTCGAGCCAGTGATGAGTCTTGCTGCAGCGTTTATAAAGGCTCTTAGGGGCGCTGTTGAAGCTTTTGGGAGGCCACATAAGGAGACGCTTCCGTACTCCACACGAGGGATGACTAGAGCTTGTACTGCCAGCTTGAAGTCATCGACTGGCAGGAAGGGTTTCAGCTTCCTCAATGTGTTTATCTGGAAGTTTGCTCCCTTTGTAGCATTGCTAATGTGTTTTTGCAGAGTGTTGATGCTGTCAAGAGTAATTCCCAAAGATTTCGCTGAGTGCACAATGGTTGGTTGAACGTTGAGTGCAGTAAGCTGTTTGATCAAGTCTTGCATTAAGGGGACTTTGGCACGTGGAGCTATAAGGAGGAATTCTGTTTTTAGAGCGTTCAATTTGAGATGGTTTTCTGCTAGCCAGGACTGGGTGTTCCTGAATGTGGAGTTAAGCAACTTAATGTCTTCTAGGGTGTTGATCTTGAGATAGAGTTGTGTATCGTCCGCGTACATATGATATTGTACGTTAGATGCATGAAGAATTTCGATGAGAGGTTCCATGAACAGGTTAAATAATGTCGGAGAAAGTGAGGACCCTTGCGGAACTCCTAATGTTACAGGTAAGGATTTGGAGAGCGTGTTGTTGACCTTGAATTTTTGTGTACGGTTATGGAGGAAGGAGGTAAACCAGTTTAACACTGTCCCAGATAAACCCATTCTGTGCTCCAGGAGATCTATTAGGTTCTGGTGTTTGACCGTATCAAAGGCTGAGGATAGGTCTCGTAGGATGAGTAAGCACGATCCGTTCTGGTCAAGGATTTGTAACGCATCGTCAATAATGTGTGTCATGGCTGATTCAGTGCTGTGGCCTGCTCTGAAACCTGATTGGTGTTTATTTATGAGGTCAAAGTGATCAATGTGTTTAGTCAATTGGCGGTGTACACATTTTTCAAGTAATTTGGTCAAGGTGGGAATATTGGATATAGGACGATAGTTGTTAAGGACGTAGGGTCAGCTGTAGGTTTCTTAACGATGGGTGAAACTTGACCTACTTTGAGCGAGTCCGGGATGCAACCTTGTTGAAGTGGACTGTTAATGATTTTGGGCCTAAGTGGAAGAAGCCATGGTGTAAGGTCTTTGACAGCGTTTGCAGGGAGAGGGTCAGTGAGGTGATTGGCCGGTTTCAGGGCGTTGAGAATCTTGCCTAAAAGCGTCTTCAGTGTACGTGTCAAAGGAAGACCAGGCTGCGTCGTTTTTTGGGCCAGGCTTAGGGGGGAGTTGGCATGGCGCGGTTAGTGAGGTGGTGGTTTTTGTATGAGGAGCAGTGTGTAGTAATCGGTCATTGAGAAGATCCTTCTTAATGTTGTCAGTCTTCTGATTAAAGAAGGTAGAGAATTCTTCACAGTTGGGTTGTGGGCGAGCTAGGTCTTGTAGCCGTTGAGGTGCGTCCTTGGATTGAGTTTTGATTAATTCGAAAAGTTTTTGGGACGATTTTTTGCTCGGTCTAATTGGTGGCTGAAGAAGTCTGCTTTAGTGCGCTTGATGTTTTCGTAGTAGGCATTTCTCTTTTTCCCTAATACTTTAAGGTGATTAGCAGATGGGACTGATCTCCAGTTGCGTTCCAAGGTTCTGAGGGCCTGTCTATCCTCATGAAGAAGACCGTTGTACAAAGGGCTTAGAGGGAACTCTCTTAAGTTGCAGGGGGGCTACCTCATTGATTATCGTGGTCATAGCGTTGAGGTAGTGGTTGCTGAGATCATGGACGTCAGGGGGCAGAAGCAGGTTGTAACTGGAAGAGGATAATGTGTTGGGGTTGAGTTTTTTCAAGTCTCTTTTCCAGATCTTTGGTTTTGTGGATTGAGCCGAGTTGAATTTTATAGTTTCCTTTATATAGAAGGCGATAATATGATGGTCCGACCAGTCACAGGGTTGGATCGACTCCAACTGAATGACGTCAATTTTGGAGATTATAAGATCAAGGGTTGAACCTTTATTGTGTGTCGAGCTGTTGCAGGATTGGATGAGGGCTAGATCATCCAGGAAGTTTTTGAGGCTGTTGACCGCTGCGTCATTGTTGTCATTCCAATGTAGATTGAAGTCGCCAAGGAATATTTGGGTATTTTGCCGCCAATTGTTAGTAGAGATCATGTCCATGAGGTGTTCGGTGAAGAGGAGGTTGTCTCCTGGAGGATGATAGATTATGTGGAGTGAGCATACTGGTTTGCTATTGCAGCTAATGTCCAGGCATAAGTATTCACACGAGGGGAAAATAGGTGATATGGCTCTGTTTACGGTGATGTTGCTACGATGTATACTGGCTATACCTCCCCCTATCTTGTCCGTTCTGTCTAATCTAATGATGTCGTAGTCGGGTGGTACTAGGATGTCGATGAGAGGGGTGGAAGATTCTGTTAACCAGGTTTCAGTTAACAATAACATGTCCAACTCCTGTGAAATGATGAGGTCAGCTATATGAGCTGCGTGTCTAGAGGCGGATCTACAGTTTAGAAGTGTGCATTTAAGACGGGGTGAGATGAGGGAAGAGGAGGGGTCCTGAGTGAGAGGGATTCTTCTTAGGTTGCTATCACTGACTCCTCTGTTGTTGTGGGTAACAGATCTGAAGGGGTTGAGTGGATAGTCGGGATGGTCATCTGAGAGGACGTAAAGGAGTTGGAGAGAGAGGGTCCGTAAGAGTGCAGAAGAGAGAGAAGATCGCTCTCCGAGAGCGGATTGATGCTACGCAGTAGCATCAATACTGCTGCAGCAGTATTCCCATTCCTTGAAGCTCAGGGCCTGCTGATGTTGCTGCTTCTTGGCCGCTGCCTGATCCTTGCCTGAATGATCCTGAATGCTGCTGCATTCCTCCTTCCAGATCACAGGTTCCTGCCCCGGCTGCTGGCATGGGAGGGTCCATCTTTCTACAGAGACGTTTTTTTTTTGTTTTTGCAGATTTATATAGCGCGAAGTTGACCCGAAGGTATTGAAGCGCTCTACATGAGCTACGTTACACAAGGACACATTCCTTTTTTTTTTGGTAGGCACGGGGAGATTAAGTGATTTGCCCAGAATCACAGGATGTGGAGTCGACCCCGAGGCTCGAACCTTGGTTTCCCAGCTCCAAAGTCGGCAGCTCTAGCCTTAAGACCACATCCTCTCGCCCTGATGGGGATCAGAACCCACAGTTCTCATTGGTGGACGGATGCGCCCTCTCTATTCTGACCACAGAACTTTGGACCTCTGTGCACCGCGCTCTTTGTGAGCAAGGCGGCAATCTTATCATTTGCAATAAGAATTTGCGCCCTCCACCCCCAGCCCTGATTGAGGACCTGTTTTTTACAGCAGGGTGTACAGCAGAGGGTCGAAGTAGGGGCTAAGCTTAGCAGATCACCTCATGTCATCATCAGTAGCGTCATGTTCCAGCCCTTTTCTTTCCTTTCATAAAAAATGTTTTCCAGGTGGGGGGACAACTGTCAGAATAAAAATAAATATTACAAATCCCAGAATGCATTAGGCTGTTAAATTCGAGATGGCGTCCCAGTTACCTGGTAACATTAGAAGGGAGTAAATGGTCAGAGTGCATGGAAGTCAGACACACACACACACACTTTGGCTATGTACTTCGATACATTGCTAAAGGGGAAGGTGCGGAGGCCGCCACGGAGACGCCCAGGAGGGGACAGAGGGATGCACCCTTGCGGAGCCCTCGTGCCAATGGACTCTTGGCGAGCACAACACTTGGCACGTGCTTGGAGGCTGCTGTGACAAACGCAGTGACTTTCAGCACCACAATAGATATTTACAGGGCTTTATGTGGGATGAAAAAACTGGGGGAATCTCTCAAAGGGGCGCGGTCAATGTAATTAAGGGCGTGGCTTAAAAACACATAAGCTAAAAATCTGTGCTTAGTATAGTGTGTCGCCCGACTTGTATTTTGCTGCTCCTGTCCTTCCATCCAGATATATGATACAAGTCAAATCATTTGCTTTGTCAATGGTTGCTAGCTGCATACGATAAATAAGCAGCAACTATAGCTTGTATATAATATTGAAAAAACTTCCACTTAAAGCCCTGGTGACACGACGACAATGTTGCTGCTCCTGAGTTTCAAAAATAGAAGGGAAATCCCGAGAGAAAATGACTCTCTTTAAAGGAGTTCCCTTCCTCTACAACGTTCACCACGCGCACATCGTGGTCACTGCAGTCTGGGAAAAAAACACGGACCGCCTGTGCCAGGGCACAAAACAGAGCCCGATAGAGACCCGTTTCAAGGCCCACTTAAAAAAACACTGCCGGGGCTCAGACCCGGTGAGACCCGGCCCACTTCAAGCCCTGGATATTTATCATCAAAGCGGAGGCGCCATGAACCTGCCACCCAGGCCACCCCTCACATTAGTAGCTCGCGCGAGGGGTGGGGGCGTTACTGGGATGGTCTGTGTCATGACAAGAACTTACAGGGGTGCATATTATCAAGTACGGCGTTAAAATTATCGCCGCTTTAGTGGCAGAAAACTGCCGCTAAAGCGGCGATAATGGGCTTGATAATATGCCGCAGAGAATTCCAATAGATGCCCATGTTGACACCAGAACATGGGCTTCTATGGGAATTCTCTGCGGCATATTATCAAGCCCATTAACGCCGCTTTAGCGGTAGTTTTCTGCCGCTAATTCGGCGATAATTTTAACTCCGTTTCTTGATAATATGCCCCAGGGGTGTTTACAGCTCCTTTGACTTCAGTCGGAGCAGGTCTATGGCAGAGAACTGAATGATGCAGTTATGGGAGGAGCTACAAGAGAGCACACAAGGAAGGGGGTGGGAGGTGAGAGTTAAGGATGAAACATAGATGCGCATGGGGATGGAGAGAAGGGGTGTCGATAGTGGATGGATGGAGAAAAGGATGCGCGATAGAAGTGTGTGTGAATGGAGGAAAGCACAGATAGAGAGAAGGATAAGAGGTAGCTGGGTCAGCGTCTTGAGACCCTATCAGGGGAGTGGCTGCGCTATACAAAATCCTGATTGATTGGATGGAGGAAAGCATGGACACAGAGGAGAATGAGAGGTAGAGGGGCAGGTAGATGGAGAGAAGCATGGACGGAGAGGAGGATGTGAGGTAGAGGGGTAGGTTGATGAAGGGAAGCATGGACTGAGAGGAGGATGAGCGGTAGAGGGGTAGATGGATGTAGGGAAGCATGGATGGAGAGGTGGATGAGAGGTAGAGGGGTAGGTGGATGGAGGAAAGCATGGACGGAGGTGGATGAGAAGTAGAGGGATAGGTGGATGGAGGGAAGCATGGATGGAGGTGGATGAGAGGTAGATGGGTAGGTGGATGGAGGAAAGCATGGACGGCGAGCAGGAAGAGAGGTAGGGGGTAGGTGGATGGAGGAAAGCATGGACGGAGAGGAGGATGAGAGGAAGAGGGGCAGGTAGATGGAGGGAAGCATGGACAGAGAGGAGGATGAGAGGTAGAGGAGTACGTGGATGGAGGGAAGCGTGGACGGAGAGGAGGATTATAGATAGAGGGGTAGGTGGATGGAGGGAAGCATGGACGGAGAGGTGGATGAGAGGTAGAGGGGTAGGTGGATGGAAGGAAGCATGGACGGAGGTGGATGAGAGGTAGAGGGGTAGGTGGATGGAGGGAAGTATGGACAGAGGTGGAAGAGAGGTAGAGGGGTAGGTGGATGGAGGGAAGCATGGATGGAGAGGTGGATGAGAGGTAGAGGGGTAGGTGGATGGAAGGAAGCATGGACGGAGGTGGATGAGAGGTAGAGGGGTAGGTGGATGGAGGGAAACATGGACAGAGGTGGATGAGAGGTAGAGGGGTAGGTGGATGGAGGGAAGCATGGATGGAGAGGAGGATAAGAGGTAGAGGGATAGGTGGATGTAGGGTAGCATGGGTGGAGAGGAGGATAAGAGGTAGAGGGGTAGGTGGATGGAGGAAAGCATTGACAGAGATGAGGATAAGAGGTAGAGGGGTAGGTGGAAGGAAGGGAGCATTGATGGAGTTTAGGATAAGAGGTAGAGGGGTAGGTAGGTGAATGGAGGGAAGCAGGGATGGAGAGGAGGATAAGAGGTAGAGAGGTAGGTGGATGGAGGGAAGCATTGACAGAGATGAGGATAAGAGGTAGAGGGGTAGGTAGGTGGATGGAGGGATGGTGAGGAAGATAAGAGGGCAGGTGGGTGGAGGGAAGCATGGATGGAGAGGTGGATGAGAGGTAGAGGGGTGGTTGGGTAGGTGGATGGAGGGAAGCAGGGATGGAGAGGAGGAAAAGAGGTAGAGGGGTAGGTAGATGGAGGGAAGCATTGACAGATGAGGATAAGAGGTAGAGGGGTAGGTAGGTGGATGGAGGGATGCAGGGATGGCAAGGAAGATAAGAGGGATAGGTGGATGGAGGGAAGCATGGACGGAGAGGTGGATGAGAGGGGTAGTTTGGTAGGTGGATGGAGGGAAGCATGGACGGAGAGGACTATAAGAGGTAGAGGGGTAGGTGGATGTACGGAAGCAAGGGTGGAAAGGAGGATAAAAGGTAGAAGGGTAGGTGGATGGAGGAAAGCATTGACAGAGAAGAGGATAAGAGGTAGAGGGGTAGGTGGCAGGAGGGAAGCATGGACAAAGAGGAGGACGAGAGGTAGAGGGGTAGGTGGATGGAGGGAAGCATGGACAGAGAGGTGGGTGAGAGGTAGAGGGTAGGTGAGTAGGTGGATGAAGGGAAGCATTGACAGAGATGAGGATAAGAGGTAGGTGGATGGAGGAAAGCAGGGATTGCGAGGAGGATAAGATGTAGAGGGGTAGGTGGATGGAGAGAAGCATGGATGGAGATGAAGATAAGAGGTAGAGGGGTAGGTGGGTGGAGGGAAGCATGGACGGAGGTGGATGAGAGGTAGAGGGGTAGGTGGATGGAGGAAAGCATTGACGGGGATGAGGATAAGAGGTAGAAAGGTGGGTAGGTAGGTGGATGGAGGGAAGGAGGGATGGAGAGGAGGATAAGAGGTAGAGGGGTAGGTAGGTATGTAGGTGGATGGACGGAAGCAGGATGGAGAGGAGGATAAGCGGTAGAGGGGTAGGTAGGTGGATGGAGGGATGCAGGGATGGCGAGGAGGATAAGAGGTAGAGGGGTAGGGTAAGTGGATAGAGGAAAGCATGAACAGAGAGGAGGATGAGAGGTAGAGGGGTAGTTTGGTAGGTGGATGGAGGGAAGCATGGACGGAGAGGTGGATAAGAGGTAGAGGTGTAGGTGGATGGAGGGAAGCATGGACGGATGCGGAGGATGAGCGGTACAGGGGTAGGTGGAAGGAGGGAAGCATGGACAAAGAGGAGGATGAGAAGTAGAGGGGTAGGTGAATGGAGGGAAGCATTGACGGAGATTAGGATAAGAGGTAGAGGGGTAGGTGGGTGGATGGAGGGAAGCAGGGATGGAGAGGAGAATAAGAGGTAGAGGGACAGGTGGATGTAGGGTAGCATGGGTGGAGAGGAAGATAAGAGGTAGAGGGGTAGGTGGAAGGAAGGAAGCATTGGCAGAGCTTAGGATAAGAGGTAGAGACGTAGGTAGGTGGATGGAGGGAAGCAGGGATGGAGAGGAGGATAAGAGGTAGAGAGGTAGGTGGATGGAGGGAAGCATTGACAGAGATGAGGATAAGAGGTAGAGGGGTAGGTAGGTGGATGGAGGGATGGCGAGGAAGATAAGAGGGGTAGGTGGATGGAGGGAAGCATGGATGGAGAGGTGGATGAGAGGTAGAGGAGTAGTTGGGTAGGTGGATGGAGGGAAGCAGGGATGGAGAGGAGGAAAAGATGTAGAGGGGTAGGTAGATGGAGGGAAGCATTGACAGATGAGGATAAGAGGTAGAGGGGTAGGTAGGTGGGTGGAGGGATGCAGGGATGGCGAGGAAGATAAGAGGGGTAGGTGGATGGAGGGAAGCATGGACGGAGAGGTGGATGAGAGGTAGAGGGGTAGTTTGGTAGGTGGATGGAGGGAAGCATGGACGGAGAGAAGGATAAGAGGTAGAGGGGTAGGGAAGCATGGACAAAGAGGAGGATGAGAGGTAGAGGGGTAGGTGGATGGAGGGAAGCATTGACGGAGATTAGGATAAGAGGCAGAGGGGTAGGTAGGTGGATGGAGGGAAGGAGGGATGGAGAGGAGGATATGAGGTAGAGCGATAGGTGGATGGAGGGAAGCATGGACGGAGATGAGGATGAGAGGTAGAGGGTTAGGTGGATGGAGGGAAGCATGGACGGAGATGAAGATAAGTGGTAGAGGGGTAGGTGGATGGAGGGAAGCATGGACGGAGGTGGATGAGAGGTAGAGGGGTAGGTGGATGGAGGGAAGTATTGACGGAGATGAGAATAAGAGGTAGAGGGGTAGGTATGTAGGTAGATGGACGGAAGCAGGATGGAGAGGAGGATAAGTGGTAGAGGGGTAGGTAGGTAGGTGGATGGAGGGAAGCATGGACAGAGATGAAGATAAGAGGTAGAGGGGTATGTGGATGGAGGGAAGCATGGACGGAGGTGGATGAGAGGTAGAGGGGTAGGTGGATGGAGGGAAGCATTGACGGAAATGAGGATAAGAGGTAGAGGGGTAGGTAGGTAGGTGGATGGAGGGAAGGATAAGAGGTAAAGGGGTAGGTAGGTATGTAGGTAGATGGACGGAAGCAGGATGGAGAGGAGGATAAGCGGTAGAGGGGTAGGTAGGTAGGTGGATGGAGGGAAGCAGGGATGGAGTGGAGGATAAGAGGTTGAGGGGGTAGGGTAGGTCGATAGAGGAAAGCATGAACAGAGAGGTGGATGAGAGGTAGGAGGTAGGTGGATGGAGGGAAGCATGGACAGAGAGGTGGATGAGAGGTAGAGGGGTAGGTGGATGGAGGGAAGCATTGACGGAGATGAGGATAAGAGGTAAAGGGGTAGGTAGGTAGGTGGATGGAGGGAATCATTGACGGAGATGAGGATAAGAGGTAGAGAGGTAGGTGGATGGAGGGAAGCATGGACGAGATGAGGATAAGAGGTAGAGGGTTAGGTGGGTAGGTGGATGGAGGGAAGCATGGATGGAGATAAAGATAAGAGGTAGACGGGTAGGTGGATAAAGGGAAGCATGGACGAAGGTGGATGACAGGTAGAGGGGTAGGTGGATGGAGGGAAGCATTGACGGAGATGAGGATAAGAGGTAGAGGGGTGGGTGGGTAGGTAGGTGGAAGGAGGGATGGAGAGGAGGATAAGAGGTAGAGGGGTAGGGAGGTATGTAGCTGGATTGACGGAAGCAGGATGGAGAGGAGGATAAGCAGTAGAGGGGTAGGTAGGTGGATAGAGGAAAGCATGAACGGAGAGGAGGATGAGAGGTAGGGGGTAGGGAAGCATGGACGGAGAGGTGGATGAGAGGTAGAGGGGTAGGTGGATGGAGGGAAGCATTGAAGGAGATGAGGATAAGAGGTAGAGGGGTAGGTAGGTGGATGGAGGGAAGCATTGACGAAGATGAGGATAAGAGGTAGAGGGGTAGGTGGATGGAGGGAAGCATGGACGGAGAGGAGGATAAGAGGTAGAGATATGTATGTTGGTGGATGGAGGGAAGCATGATGGAGTGGAGGATAAGAGGTAGAGGGGTAGGTGGATGGAAAGAAGGATGGATCGATGGACAGAGGACGAATGGAAAGAGGTAGATGACAGAAGGGTGGACGGAGAGATAGACGCAGAGATGAGAGGATGGATGGAGCTATGGATGGCTGGGTGGAAGGAGAGAGGGACAGATGTATAAATGGAGAAGTGATGGATGCCTGAGAGAAGGACGGATATGGAGAAGGGTGGGTAGCAGGTCAGATGATGGAGGGAAGGAAAGAAGGGTGGAGAGACGGGCAGATGGAGAAGAGGAAGGGTGGATTAATTATGGATGGAAGGAAGGAGGGGAAAAGATAGGCACAAAATAACAGAATGAAAGAAGGGTGAATGGGTGGAAGAGGACTGAAAGACAGCTGGAGAGAAAGAAAATGGAAGGGTGGGTGGGAAAAGACAATAATTGAGAAATGGAAGGAAAGGACTAAAGAAAGACGGTCCCACACCCTGCTCCCCGGACGAGTGTCGACCTGACCCGCTGGTTCGGTGTTACTTCGGGTACGTTCCAAGTGGGGAGCATTCATTTTTCTTGTGACTCCCCCACAAGCACCAGAATGCAAAGAAGGTGCCATTGCTTGGAGAACTCCCCAGGCCCGGCGTGGGGGCTAAAGTGTGAGTGCAGGGGGCATGGTACCTCCCTCCCTCCCCGCCCTGCTTACCCGGTGGCAGCCTCTGCGCTGAGCCATCCTGCTCCCAGTACCACCTGAGCTGAGCTGCCAGTGTGCCCACCTCCAGCAGGTCGCCCGTCAGCGCGCGCGTGTCCATCCCGTGCCCTGGCACAGTCTCCACTCGCCAGGGATCCGACTCCTCTTCCCACAGCCTCTGACGGGAAATGCCGCCTCGGTGGCGCCGCAGCTGGCACAGCGGCGAAAGTGAAAGCACCCGAGGCCGAGTGGGCAGAGTATCGGTGGCCCACACGCAGATACCAACCCAGAAAAGCCCGGGATAATTTTAGAAGTGGGCTTGCGGTTAATTATCCCGGCTTCCCCAGAAGACAAAGAGAGAGCGTGTGATCCTGTGCATACCGATTTATCTAAGGCGGGCGCCTCAGATACATCGCCCGGCAGCGTTGCAGGAAAGTTACGTGCCAATCAGTGCACACCACGAGTCTGTCAGTGAGAGGTGAGAAACAGCAGGATGCAGCAGGAGGGGGTGGTTCTCACCGTACCACAGTTCATTTATCTGTAATGTCAAGAAATAGACTAAACAGCATTTTCTCTTGACGTGTTCCAGAGGCTCAATTAGCAGCTTAAACCCCAGTGTAATGGGAGGAATAAATACTTGCAAATAGTCAAGCCGCGGACAAACGCTCTGGGATAGGAGGCGGCGTTAGGGCCATAGCTGCAGACGTTGGAGCCAGGGGGCGCAGGCACGCAAACCATTGCTGTTCACGCACCGTGCCACTCTAGACAGAGGCCCGCCTTATGCAGATCTGTGCCGACCCTGCAGCTCATGGGAACAGCCTGGCAAGGCCTCCTCCAGACCTCAGACGGGGTTATGCCCTTAGCTCAGGGTAGCGTTTCAAGCCATCGTTTTTTGCCCACTGTGCCACTCAAACCCAGGGCCCGCCTTATGCAAATCAATCCAATGGTTTGGAATGATACCCGAGCAATTGCCAGAGGTTCGGCCATTTGCAAGGATCCTCCATTACCTTTTGTATGTTTTATGTAACACCCCGAGTGGCCAAGGGTATGTCCAGACATGGGTCTCTTGTTCGCTGTGCCGCACAAAAGGTTGAACCCGGTCTGGGGTTGCTTGTGTTGCCTCCTGCAGCTCTGGGTGGACTTTTCCCCTGAGCAGCAGGGTCAGGACTGATTTGTATAAGGCGGGCCTCTGTCTAGAGTCTGGATTGCCAGTGGTTGGACTGTGTGAAAGTATTCCTCCCATCACCTTCTGTGTGTGTTATGCAACGTCCTGAGTGGCCAAGGATATGCCCAGACGTGGGCCCCTTGCTAAGTGTGCCACAGGATCAAACTTATACCTCATTGACTTGGCATAATAAGGCAGAAAATGGTCTGGCGTGGTGTGGTGAAGATTCTTCACAAAATAAAGAACTGCAGATAGGATCGAGCAAGTTTAGTCTTCAGTAAAATGAACTCCAGCCATCCAGCCTACAGCCGGCTAGAACAAGCGCCCGCCTGTTATCATGCAGGACTCTCATCAATAAATATTCTAAGAACTCTGATGGCACTGCATTGAGAGAACATCATGGGGCATATGTATCAAGTTCCGTTTTTGCAATTCTCAAATAGCTATTTTTAGGGAATCGCTATTTGAGAATTGCAAAACGGGATGGAATAAAAAATTTGCAAATGTTTTGCGATTCCTTGGCATTTCTTAATTGCGATTAACAAATTGCTAATCGCAGTTAAGGAAAACCTTCCCATTCATTCCTATCGGCTAGGGGGCCCATAGGAATGAATGGGAAGACATTCTCATTTTGCGATTCGCAATTTGAGAATCGCAAAATGAGAATGCAATTTCAAGGGTGCTAGGGTGTCAAAAGGACACCCTGTTGCACCCCTGAAATATGTATGTATGCACATGTGGCACACATACATGCCCTAAGGGCATGTCTGTGCGTCACATGGCACTTTGAAAAATGCCATAAAGTGCATTTTTCAATGAAATCGCAAATTAACACCAACTTGAAGTTGGTGGTAATTTGCGATTTCTTACGGCCAAATAGCAATTTTTCTAGGCTTCATACATTGCAGTTAAGGAATCGCAATTTGCGATTCCTTAAATGCAATCGCAAAATAGAGAATCGCAAATTTTGCGATTCTCTAATTTGCGAAGTCCTTTTGGGATGATACATCCCAAAAGGCCTTTTCCCGTTTGCAAACGGGCCGATTCTGAGAATCGGCCCGTTTGCGAACGGGAAAAGGGTTTGATACATACACCCCCTAGTGCGCTAACCGACATACTGAACAGGGATACCACACACCACCACCTACGAAAAGAACAAGACAAAAAAAAGGAGTGAAAAATATTTAGAGGTCAAAACACATACAAACAACACAGACCAGATACCCAGGAAAACACAAAACATATATATTAAAATGGATGCCAATACAATAGATACAGTATATCTAGCACTTCTTTACAATAGCAATGTGGCTCAAATTCCAGATGTGACCAACCTTAAGCTTAAGGGGCCTTTAAACATCTTCATAACTTTAAGGGGAACCCTAAACTGTGAACCCCCTCTTTTCTGTATATTTTACCACCACCGTACCTCCAACACCTACTCCCAGATCACATCCAGCTTTCCTTAAGTAAAAAATCACTTTCCGAGATATTTGTTTCGATAACTCCTTTTCAAAAAGATGTGTAAACTCCCAACATCACCCTTTTGATTCTCCATACTCTCTCTAACCCATGGTGGGCAAACAAATGTATAAAGCTTACTTTCTTTGAATAATTCAAGCAGTGTGAGTCCCGTTGGTGAGAGAGGAGTGTATATGAAAGCTTCAATGGGTACTTTCATTTATTCTTTCCAATTGTTCCCCACACTCCTGGCCAGATACACTTTCCTTTAATTTCCTAATAAATCTCTCATGCATACCATTGGCTTGGGGATGATAAAGTTAATGTGAAGTTAACCGAATGCCTTTATCAGTCACAATTGACCTGGGGTTGCTTTCCCTACTGAAAACCTCCTTCAAAAATTTCATAATTGAGTTACTCGTTATGTCATTTAGCAATGCTACTTCTGGCAACTGAAACAACATGCTCACCAACACTAATAAATAGGCAGCACCAGAACCTCCTTGTAATGGTCCTACTGTTTAAAAAGACACTTCCTCCCATGTGCCTGTAGGTAAACCTCTACATACCATGGAAGGTGTGTTCTGATCTTATACTCTAACCCTTTCCTCAGTCATTTTCTCCACAAAATCCACACCTGGCTACCAACAATCATTTCATAAATGTTCCTTAGTTTATATATACCATAGTGACCAGAATGAACAAGGTCAATTAAACAAGGCCTCAATGTATACAGTGGATACTCATCGGAGACCTAAACTTCCACCCGACAACCTCAACGACCCCAACTCCTCCACCCTCCTGGACAACCTCGGACTGAAACAGCTCGTCACCACCCCCACCCACAAGGCAGGACTCACCCTCGACCCCATCTTCGCAGAAAGGCACAACATCCATTTCAGCCACACCACACAACCCATCTGGACAGACCACCACTGCATACACTTCAACGTCGAGAAACACACCGCCCTCAAACCTGCACCCCACCCACCGTGAAGGAACTGGAGCAAGGTCACCGAAGAGCACCTAAACTCCACTCTCAACCGCGATACCCCCTCCACCTCGACCGACGCCAACCTCGCAGTCAAAGAACTACACAGATGGATCACCAACTGGGCAGACGAACTCGCAACCCCAACAGACAGAGCCCCAGAAAGGCCACCTGGTTCACTGCCGACCTCCATGAGTCCAGATGCACCTGCAGACGTCTCGAGAAGAATTGGCAAACAGCAAAACCTCAGAAGGCCGCACCACATACATGAACGCCATGACAGAATACCACCAACTCATCAGCTCAACCAAAAGGACCTTCATCCAGATCAAGATCACCGCCAACTCAAAGAAACTCTTCAGCATCATCCAAGAATTCACCAAACATCCCAGCGAGGCCACGGACATCACCCCCTCCCAGGACCTCTGCAACAAGCTCACCACCTACTTCCAGCTGAAAATCAAGTCCCTCTAAGACAACTTCAACAAACGGACACCGAAACCACTCCCTCCTCCAACAATGCCAGCCAATCCAGCATCCCCGCCTGGACCCTAACCACCACCGAAGACACCGAATCGACCATGAAAGGCATCCACTCAGGAGCACCCAGGGACGCGTGCTCTCCGCACATCTTCCACAGAGCCGCCGCCCGACCGCACCAGAACTAAGACGCACAATCAACACCACCTTCAAAAGTGGCATTTTTCCCAACGACTTCAAACTCGTAGAAGTCAAGCCACTGCTCAAGAAGCCAACGACAGATCCTTCGGACCTAAAAAACTACCGACCCATCTCTCTCCTCCCCTTCGCGGCCAAAGTGACGAGAAGACCATCAACGCCTAGCTAATGATTCTTCGAAGAGAACTCCATCCTCGACCCCCCCAATCTGGATTCCGCAGCAACCACAGCACTACTCGCCGCCACAGATGACCCGGATCCTACTCAACCTCTCAGCAGCCTTCAACACCATCTTCCACCGCACACTCAACGGCAGACTCCACGATGCCGGCATACAGGGAATCGCCCTCGAATGGCTCCGCTCCTTCCTCACTGGCAGAACCCAAAGACTGCCACCCTTCCTCTCCAAACCCACAGAGATCAAGTGCGGAGTACCTCAAGGATCGTCACTCAGCACTACGTTCTTCAACATCTACATGGCCCCCCTCACCGCCTCAACCTAGTCTCCTACACCGACGAAAACCAGCTCATTCTCTCCCTCACCAAGGATCCCGTCACCACCAGACTCAGCTTCCAGCAAGGAATGAAGGACGCATCCTGAATGAGCAGCAGCTCCCTGAAGCTCAACCCGGAGAAGACTGAGGTCCTCGTCCTCGGACCCTCACCCACCGCATAAAACAACACCTGGTGGCCAACTGCCCTCGGCCCTCGGCAGCCCGCCCACCCCCACGGACCACACCCAGAACCTCTGCATCGTACTCGACTCATCCTTCTTCATGACCCGACAAGTCAACACGGTCGCTTCCACCTGCTTCAACACCCTCTGCATCCTTCACAAGACCTTCAAATGGATCAACCCCACCCTGGAATAAAGAAAGACTTTCACCCACGCACTCATAACAAGCAAACTGGACTACGGAAACGCCCTCTACGCCGGAATCAACAAATCTCTTCTCTGCGAACTCCAGACCATACAGAACACGGCAGCCAGACTCGCCCTCTGCATCCCTCGACAAGAACGCATCACCCAACACCTGCGAGACCTCCACTGGCTCCCCGTCGAGAAGAGAGTAACCTTCAAGACACTCACCCACTCCTACAAATGCCTCCTCAACACCGGACCCCAATACCTCAATGAGAGAATCTCCTTCGACGTACCCGAGAAACTTCTGATCCGCTGACCTCGCCCTCGCCAAAAACCCGCACATCCGCAGAGCCAGTTTGGGTAGAAAAGCCTTCCCCCACATCGCGGCAAAGACCTGGAACGAGCTCCCAATAGACATCAGACCTGCCCCCTGTCTGCACATCTTCAGGAAGACCCTCAAGACAATGGCTCTTCGACTGACCGGAGCTGCTCACCCCTTTCTCCTCCCAGCGCTTTGAGACCCTCATGGGTGAGTAGTGCGCTTGACAATTCCCTGATTGATGAATTGAATAGAGAAATGGACAGCATCTCTAATAGCTTTGAGGAAAGTTCTGGCTTACCTCCAAAATCAGAGGTTTATATACTCCTTTTCTGCATTAGAAAATCAGAGTCATTTTATAAAGCTTCATATTGCCTTTAGTACCTAAGCACTATCCCACTACGTGAATATTGATTCTGCTCACTCTACGCTAATATCATCGAGCGATGGGAGGACAATCTGCAAATTATTGCAGTTACATAAACATGAGTGTCCCCTCAGCTTCTGTAAACAAAATGCGGACGGGACGCGCAGGGTCACAGATGTTTTCATGAATTATGCAGTGACCTTTCAACGATTTGTCCCAACAGAAAGTAACATTTAGAATTGTTTTGATTTGAACTTGACCCTAATTGATTGGGCTAGGTGACTACCAAATGTCTGTCCCAATGGAGACCTACGTATGATTTGTCTAATTAGGGGTCGAAACATGGATTCATAGGTCTAGCCATATCTTTCACTGTTGGATACTCCACTTCAAATATTCACATCATTGTGTTTGTAATTATTTCAGTCTAAAACTCTATGGGAATTGACCATTTGTACATACTGTAAATACTTATCTATCCTTGTACTTTTTCATTATTTGTTAAGGCTCACTGATATTTACTTACCACTGCGACGTCACTTGGGGCACCTTTTGTTATCAACAGCATGAGGATCAATCTTGAATCGAATGCTTCAAATACAAAACTGAAACATCTGCATCTTTGGTTGTACGTGTTCTTTCAGTTGTTACAAAAACGTTTGATGTCTTCTTTCGTAACTTTGAAACGCATGACACTGTCTTTTTGTCAAATCTTTCTAAAAATGATTTGTAGAACACTTGTTTATTCACAATTTAGAAACAGCATTTAAAAAAAATGTGAATATGAGAAACAGGACAGTTGGACAAATCTATACAGCATTCACAGATGTTAATAGTGTCCTAAATATACCACCACCCAAACTATCGATCCATTCACCAACTTTTCTCAACCCCTTTACTGTCTTACTAAATCTGGAACCTACTGCTTTCCACAAGCTATGCTCTTCTGAAGTTTGGACTTCATGAGAAATGTTAGTAATATTATCATAATCATTGCACCCACTGCAATTAGCTCAGAATTAATTTGGGTTAGGGCTCTGGCAGTGTTAGAGGCAAGCCGGTCCAAAAGTGCAGTTAATCTCCTAATTTTCACATCATTCACAGCCATATCTATAGAAAGAATCACAGCTCCTAATATATCTTAACACTATCTGTCCAAAACCACGCCTAATTTTCTTCAAACCAACATCATCATTCATCTGATAGACTTTAGGAAATACTAAAGGCAAATAACAAGAACCCACCCAATCATGAGGCAGGTTGAATTAAGCAGTCTTACCACACACCTAATGAATTAATCTGAGAATTTGTTTTTCGCAAACCAGAAAACCACTACTAGTAGGCGAATACAATCTTGAAGCTGATGTATGGTGATATTGGGAGGATCTTGCTTTTCAGATGTAGAGTATCTTCTCCACCTCGAATGAGAGCACCGGCAAGATCTTGAAAGATGTGATCTAGACCATGACCTAGACATATAGGAGTGAGTCTGGAGTGATGGGTGCAAGATGGACAGGTTACTTACCTTCGGTAATGCCTTATCTGATAGAGACATGATCTAGCTGCAGATTCCTTACCTTTGAACTTCCAGGTGTCAGGCTGGATCAGGAAGATTTTTCTTAGCAGTACCTCTGCACGCCGGTAGGTGGCGTCTGTCAACTTCACATGACGTAGTAGGCATCGTGTTAGTTGTTGTTGTGACGTCAGCGTAGTCAATATAACTGCCACTCGAGTGCGCTGACGTCTGTACTTTTCACAACTTTCCACGCCAGGAACGTGGAACCATGAAGTGACTGACCATGGTGTGTTAAACAAAAACAGCTAGGACCCTGAAGGGGAACATCCCTGACACTAAAAAAAATTTCGCAGTGCAGGGAGGATGGGTGAGTCGGTAAGGAATCTGCAGCTAGATCATGTCTCTACCAGATAAGGCGTTACCAAAGGTAAATAACTTTTCCATCTGGTAGACATCTAGCCGCAGATTCTTTACCTTTGAACAGATACCCAAGCAATACCTTTGCCAGAGGAGGGACTGCGGAAAAGTTTTAGACCAGAAAATCCTGCAGAACAGAGCGGACAACCTGAGAATCCAGGCAATAGTGTCTGGCAAACATGTGCAGAGACGCCCACATGGCAACTTGGCATAGATCAGCAACCAGAACCCCCTGCTGAAGGGCTGTGGTGGCTGCCTTCGCCCTGGTGGAATGGGCCCTAAGGCCTTCAGGAGGCTGTTTCTTTGCCAAGGCGTAACAGATATTTACACAGAGGATGACCCAACGAGAGCTTGCCCCTTCTTTGCTCCCACGTATCCTATAAAGAGTTGGTCATACACACGGAACTCTTTAGTGCGATCAAGGTAGAACGATAACGCTAATTTTGGGTCTTGATGGTGGAGACACTCCTCTTCTACGGAAGGATGTGGCGGTGCATAGAAAGTGGGCAAAGTAACTGACTGTCTCAGATGAAAGGGAGTTACAACCTTGGGCAGAAAGGACGCCCTAGTTCTCAGTACCACTTTTTAAGGAGGCTGTGATGACCATGCCTGCAGTTCACTCACCCTCCTAGCAGGGATAATTGCCACCAAGAATGCCGTTTTGATGGTGAACAACCGTAGGGGGCAGTTGTGCATCGGCTCAAACAGTGCAGACTCTAGGAAGGCAAGGACCAAATGAAGGTCCCATTGTGGCATAATAAAAGGTGAAGGGGAAACAAATAGGTTAACCCCTTCAGAAACCTGTTAACCGAGGGGACTTAAAAAGTGAAGGCTGATTTGGAAGCCGAAGAAAAGTCGAGAGGGCCAAAAGGTAGCCTGTCAAACTGCCCAAAGCAGAGCCCTGCTCGGCCAAAGAAAGAATAAACAGGAGGATATCTGCCAGAGAGGCAGACAGGGGGACAATAGACCTTTCTGTACAATATTTACAAAATTAGTTCCATCTGCAGGCATAGTCCGTTTTCGTAGAGGGCGCCTGGCTGCCAGAAGCACAAGTTACTTACCTTCAGTAACGATATATCTGTAAGAAACATTTGTGAGTTATAGATTCCTTACCTTAGAATTACCCCCAGGCGTCAGACTGGATCGGGAAAGTTTTTTTGTCAGCAGTACCTCTGTGCGTCGGAAAGTGGCACCGGTCAGCTCCGTGTCAGTCGTTGACGTCGCAGGGATGACGTCGCGGCAGCTACTTTGACGCCGCCCTCGTGCGCTGATGTCAGTTCTGTACACGACTTTCCGCACCAGAAACGCAGAGCCATGCAAGACACTGACCACTGGTGCACACAAGTAGGGCCCTGAAAGGATGTCCTTAACCCTAGAAATCAGTTCGGAGAACGGGGAGGATGGGTGGGGTGGTAAGGAATCTATAACTAAGTAATGTTTCTTACAGACATATCGTTACCGAAGGTAAGTAACTTGTGCATCTGAAAGTAACACGTTAGTTATAGATTCCTTACCTTAGAATAGAAACCCAAAGAGGCAGATGGGGCGGAGGATTGATGGCCATGTAGAGCAGCTCGGGATACCAGACTCTTCGTGCCCAATCCGGAGTCACAAGGATGACTTGGGCCCGGTCGCGCCTGATCTTCTTCAGCACTCTGGGCAGAAGTGGTATAGGCAGAAAGGCATACAACTGACGGCAACTCCACTCGCGACGAAAAGCGCCACCTAGCGAGTGCCGCCTTGGAAATTCTAACATGCAGAATTGCTGACATTGCACGTTCTCTTCGTGGCAAATAGATCTAACCAAATCTCTCCCCACTGCTGAAAGAGACCTTGTGCCACCGGCGAGTAAAGACGCCATTCATGATCCATCATGCATCTGCGGCTGAGTTCGTCCGCCCTGGCGTTCAGAGAACCTGCCAGGTGTTGAACTATCAGGGATATGCCCTGATGTTCCAGCCATGTCCAGAGACGCAGAGCCTCCTGACATAGGATCCAGAACCCCACCCGCCTTGTTTGTTGTAATACCACATGGCAGTGGTGTTGTCCGTGAACACCTGCACTACTCTTCCCCGGACAGAGGGAAGGAATGATTTCAGTGAAAGACGGATCGCCCGAAGTTCCAGAAGGTTGATGTGGAGCTCGGACTCCGCCGGAGACCAGAGGCCTCTGATCTCTGCCTCTCCCACGTTGCCGCCTCATCCCAGAAGAGATACATCCGTCACCACAGTATGATCTGGTTGGGAAAGGGAGAGGGACCTGCCGTTGACCAGATCCTGGTTTCTGAGACACCACTGTAATTGTCGTGCAGTGCTCTCCGAGATCTGGACGCAATCGGACAGAGTCCCCTGATGCTGTGCCCACTGGAATTCCAGGTCCCACTGCAGAACCCGCATATGCCACTTGGCATGATCAACCAGCAGGATGCAGGAGACCATGAGGCCCAGCAGCCTCAGAGTCATCCTGACGGAAACCCGGGATAGAGGCTGAAAGATGGGAATCATAGTCCGAATATATGGACTCGCTGTTCGGGAGGATTCACCCGAAACTGCGTTGTGTCCAGAGCCACTCCGATGAAAAGGAGCTTCTGAGAGGGAATCAGGTGCGACTTCGGCACGTTGATGGAGAACCCCAGCAAATGCAGGAGGTCGGCCGTAGTCTGGAGGTGGGAAACGACTGCCTGGGGTGAGCCCGCCTTAAACAGCCAGTCTTCGAGATAGGGGAAGACTGGAACCCCAGATCTGCACAGATGAGCTGCGACTACCGCCATCACTTTTGTGAACATCCGAGGGGCGCTGGTAAGGCCATAGGGGAGCACGGTAAACTGAAAGTGCTTGTGGCCTACCGCAGGTAACACCAGTGGGCCGGCAGGACGGAGATGTGAAAATAAGCGTCCTGCAAGTCCAATGCTACCAACCAGTCTCCCGGGTAGATGGCAGACAAGACCTGAGCGAGCGTCAACATATTGAACTTCTCCTTCCGGAGGAAGCGGTTGACTTTCCTGAGATCCAAGATTGGACGCAGGCCCTTGTCCTTCTTGGGCACCAGAAAGTAGTGAGAATAGCAACCATGACCTACTTCTGGGACAGGAACGCACTCGATGGTTCCCTTGGCCAAGAGAGCCATAACTTCCTGTTGGAGAAGGCCCAGATGATCCTCTGACATGCGGTGGTATCGGGGTGGCATGGCTGGAGGGTAGCCTCGAAGGGGAGGGAGTAGCCCCTTCGGACTATCTGCAAAACCCAACTGTCCAAAGTGATGGTGCGCCAGTGGGGGAGGTGATGGCAGATCCCCAGAGGGGGGGGTTGGTGGACTGGCCCACCAGCTGGCCTCCTGAACCACGGCGGTGGTTCCCATGTCCCAGGACGCGCAAAAATTGGGAAACTTGCTGCGACCTGTGGCTCGGGGCGGTACGCAGTGGGGCACCACTTCCGTAGCCACGAAAGGGGAAAAAAGCAGACTGCGCTGGGTGAGTGGAGAGGTTCAAGGACTTGGCCGTTGCCCGTGAGTCCTTGAAGTACTCGAAAGCGCGGTCCGCTTTGTCGCCATAAAGGCGACAACCATCAAAAGGCATGCCCATGAGGGTACTCTGGACATCCCCAGAAAAGCCATTCGATCTCATCCTGGCGTAGCGGTGAAGGACTACTGACATGGCTATTGGCCTGCCTAGAGAGTTGGCGATATCCAGCCCACAACGGATGGTAAACTTCGCCACATCCCTCCCGGCAGCAACAGCCTGGAAGAGCACTGTCCCAAGCTGGCGGAAGAAAACATCTTCTTCCCAAGATGATCTAGCTTCCTGGAGTCCCTTTCCGGAGGGGCGGAAGGGAATGCGCTCTTGGAAGCGGAGGCTTGAACCACCAAGCTCTCAGGGGTGGGGTGTTGGGAAAGGAAAGTGGGGTCGCCCGGAGCCGGGCGGTGGGGTCGGGCAATCATCCTATCCACGGGAGCCCCCGTGTTGGCCTTGGACCAAGTGCCCGAAAGGACGTCGGTAAGGGCCTTATTAAACGGCAGCAGGGGCTCCGAAGAGCTTGCTGCCGGCCGAAGCACCTCTGTCAGAAGGTTAGCCCTGATCGCCACTGTAGGGAGCTCGAGGTTTAGAGCCTTGCTTGCCCTACGGCACACCACTGCATAGGACGCTCCCTCCTCCGTAACCACGGTAGGAGGAGACAACATGCCAAGGTCAGGGGAGGTGTCTAGAACACTGGCATCCCCCAGTTCCTCTCTCCAGTCCTGCTCAGAGTCGAGCTGATCTGCTAAAGGGTTACCTGACCCCTCCCAGTCCTCCTCCTCATCCTCTGGGTGCCAATCTGGTTGAAAAGGCACTCCTGGAGTGAACAGGGGCACAAAAACCCCTCTTGGTGCCGGATCCGGCTCCACATTGAGATGGAGGGGTCGACTCCAGCCGGGCGCACAACAGGCGTCAGCAGCGGAATCAGTGCCGGAGGAAGCGGCACTGGTGGAGGCGTAACAAGGTCAACCGGCGCCGATCCAGATCCAGGCCTGGATCCAAGGGGGGGCCTGCGGCGCCGAGGCCGGAGCCGCCGACGAAGAAGGCCTAGGCCCCCCCAACCGTGTCCACGGGGCCCAAAGGCGCACCGGCAGAGTCAGGCTGCCCAAAGATGGCATGCATCGCCTCGTAAAATGTATGAAGCTGGGCAGGAGGGAAACGCGGAGTCAACTCTTAGGGCTTCGCGTGCGGAGTCACGAGAGGGGTACCACCCGCATCACTCGTTGCGTCAGCCGCCGACAGGGAGAAGTCGAAGAGCGACGATGCTTCTTCAACTTCTTCTTGTGCTTCGACTTACCTGAGTGCGAGGACTTCGAAGACTTGGACGAATGGTGATGGCTCCACTAACCGGTCCCTCGACCTCCTTCTTGACCGGGACCTTGAACGGCCCGGAGCCGACTGCCGGCACTCAAGAAGCTTTCGGGACCGCTTCCGCAAAGCCTTCGGAGCCATGGAGCCATGGAACCTCAAGCCTTGAGGCCGGGCATCCCTACGTGCACCAGGAGTCGATAGACTCAACAAGATGTGGACAAAAGTCATCAAAAAGTTCGTTCAAAAAAATGACTGGAAGTACCGCTCTCACCGGATCTGCGCTGGCTGGTGCGTAAAAAAAAAGAACTGACGTCAGCGCGCAAGGGCGGCGTCTAAGTAGCTGCCGCAACGAGATGCTGTGCCCATTGGAACTTCAGGTCCCACTGCAGAGTCCGCATGTTCCACCGTGCAAGGTTCACTAGTAGGATGCAAGAGGCCATGATGCCCAACAGCCTCAGTCTTTCCCACCAAAATCCAGGTTAGAGGCTGAAACATTGGTATTATAGCCTGAATATCCTGGACTCGTCGTTTAGGAGGATAAGTCTGAAACTGCAGTGTCCTGAACAGCTCCAATGAAAAGGAGCATCTGAGATGGGGTCAGGTGCGACTTCGGCACGATGATAGTGAACCCCAACGAATGCAGGAGGTACGCCATAGTCTGGAGGTGAGAGACAACTGTTTGGGACGAGCCCGCCTTCAACAACCAGTCATCGAGATAGGGAAAGACTGGAACCCCTGATCTCCGCAGATGGGCTACGACTATCGCCATCACCTTTGTGAACACCCGAGGGGCGTTGGTGAGGTCAAAGGGAAGCATTGCAAATTGAAAGTGCCCGTGGCCCAGCGACGATGGGCAGGCAGGACGAGAATATGAAAATAGGCATCCTTCAAGTCCAGCACTACCATCCAGTCTCCTGGGTCCAGGGCGGATAGGACCTGAGCTAGGGAGAACATCTTGAACTTTTCCTTTTTGAGGAAGTAGTTGGGGGCTCTGAGGTCTAGGATAGGACGGAGGCCTCTGTCCTTTTTGGGGACCAGAAAATAGCAGGAATAACAACCACAGCCTATTTCTGGCCTGGGAACCCTCTCTATAGGTCCCTTGGCCAGGAGAGTCTTTACTTCCTCGCGGAGCAATGCAAATGTGCTCCGTCAGCGGATCGTACACTGGAGGCATAGATGGAGGGGTAGTCATGAAGGGGAGGGAGTAGCCCCTTTGGACTATTTGCATCACCCACCTGTCCGATGTGATGTTCTGCCAGTGGGGAGATGATGGCGTACTCTGCCACCGACTGGCCACGAATGATCATGTGGGATCGGACTAGGATGGTTTTGCGATGGTGGAGGGGATCGTAGCTTGGCTCCACTTCTGGCTTCCTAACCCGTGAGGTCGGGGTGAACCGCGTCCACGGCCCCGCAGAATGTGCTGAACGTGCGGGGCCTGTTGGCCGGAATAGGGTATATAAGGCTACAGTTGGTTTTGTCTGGTAAGGAAAATTGCTTTGAATTTGAAGAACACAATCATTAAACATACATATTAGTTTATATTCACACTCCATTGGTGATTAAGTTGGAACACAAAAGACAGACAATTATGCACTGCATCAAAAATATTTACATGGAGCATTATTATGCATTTTGCGATAGGGCTGTCAACAATCCAATTAAAGATGGGCGTGATGTTAAGTATGATGAGAGACAACGGTGCTCAGTGACATGAGTGAAATGAGTGTCATATATACATAAGTGAGACAATTCTATATACAAATTTCACAAGGGGAAAAAAGAGCTAAAATGGTCAGTGTGAAAGGGAAAACAGTGCCTCTGGTAGATTACACGATTGCTTGTTAATTTGGAACCAGATGGCCTGAAAGGACTAAACCAAAAAACATCGACGTTTTGACCCTGACGTAAGCCCTATTTAAGAAAGCGTCATGGCGGGTCTTCCTCAGGACAAGGTGAAGGATGAAGGGGGAGATCAGCCTAAAATGAAATGTATGTGTATCAGGTAAGTTCCAACTGAGAAAAATGAAATAAAAGAAAGTATGTAAGAAGTGGTATCTTTGACACGATACTCACGTATTGGTGAGATGATACTCCTATGCCTGCATTAAAGTTTGTCGCAACATTAGCTGGTACTCTGGTGGAATTGGAATTGGATTAAAATGAATTCATTATAAAAACCGGCATGGATAATTTAAGGGTGTGATTTGTTAAAAGAAGGGATAGGGAGATCTTACCTGAAGGTTTCAGGAAGACTCCAATTAGAGAATTCTTAAAATGGATATTTGAACCTTTTTGATAGAAAAATAAGGAACCATAATGAATGCAATTGAATTAGGCATGAGCTCTAAATAGGGTGACCAACCGTCCGTAAATTTCACGGACAGTCCGTAATTTCGGCCGTCTGTCCGTTGTCCGTGAAGGATTCTTTAACGGACGCGATTTGTCCGTAATTTTAACCGGGCACCGGTCGCACCACCCTAAACTGGCACAGCTTCCACCCACCTCCCTTCTTGACTCCGATCCTCTGATGCAGCACCAAAGCTCAGATCCCCAGCAGCATTGGGGAGGCACAGCGTGATGGCAAACCTCACACCCTCCGCCCTTGATGAGCTGCTAAGAGGTTCTTGAAGGTGACTGAGAGGAAGGGGCTGCAGCTTCAGGGGCATCCATTCAGATGCAAACAGCCCGGAATGCGTCAATGTCTCTGCAAATTAGAGGGGCCTCACACATTCCCTTTCTGCCCAGGGCCCCAAACACCCTAGAACCGGCCCTGATTACACCAGGCAGCACGTGGTTCTCTTCACAGAGCATAATTCCTGTCAGTAAATTGTAAGCAAACCTCGGTTCTTCAAACATGCTGTGTATAATGTAATAAAATAAAGAAATGGCACAATCGCAGCAACACTGATTAACAAAGTATGGAGGACAATCAGTTAAGTCAGTTCTCTTCCAGTATCTCTTTTAAGTACTGTACATCACAGTGGGGATGGCAAAACTAACATTTTAGAAAGAGAGCCTGTCCTCTCGTTGTCTTGTCCAGGAGGGGGTGAGGAGCCCTACCCCACCCTGGAAGAGACCAAGATGATACTAGAATACTGCATGCCCACCCCTGTGCCCACCCTGGTGGATCCTGTTCCCCCGCCTGTGATAGCTCCTACCCCCCCCCCCCCTCCAGTGATGGCTCCTGTCCCCCCCATGTGGTGGCTCCTGTCCCCCCCCCCTCCGCCTGTGATATCTCCTGTCCCCCCCTGTGGTGGATCCCGTCTCCGCCCTGGGTGGCTTCTGTCCCAGTCCTGGAATGGCTCCTGCAGCGAGGGTGAAGTTCTTGATGGGCCTCTTCTAAAAAAGGCTCAGCTCAATATGAAAAGGTGAACGAGTGATTAAGTGAAGGGATGGGTGGATGGCTGGATGAATTAGTGAAAGGGTGAATGGACGAATGAAAGATTGAATAGATGGCTGAGAGAGGATGGATGGATTGATGAGTGAGTGCAAGGATGGATGAGAGAAAAGGTAAATAGCTGGATGTATGGGTGGAAGGGTAGCTGGATGGGCAAAAGGGTGGATGGATGAGTGAAAGGATGGATGAGCGAAAAGGTGGATGATGAGTGAGTGGGTGGATGGATGAGTGAAATGATGGATGGACTGATGAATTGATAAGTGCAAGGGTGAATGGATGGAGGGATGAGTGAAAGGCGGATGTAAGGATGGATGAGTGAGTGAAAGGAAGGGTAGATGGACAAAAGGATGAATAGATGGGTGAAGGAGTGAAAGGATAGATGGATGAGAGAAAGGATGGATGAGTGATAGGGTCAATGGATGGATTCATGAGTGGACGAGTAGATGGATGGGTGGGTGGGTGGATGGATGGATGGAAGGAAGGATGGCTAAGTAAAAGGGTCGATGGAGAGAGAAAGGGAGGATGGATGGATGACTGAAAGGGTGGATGGGTGGAAGGATGAGTGACTGGGTGGATGGATGAGTAAGTGAAAGGATGTCTAGATGGGTGAAAGGGTAAATGGCTGGATGGATGAGTGGATGGATGGATGGGTAGAAGAGTGGATGGATGAGTGTACAGATGGATAGGGTGAAAGTGTGGATGGATGGATGAATGGATGGATGAGTGTAATGATAGATGGAAGGATACATGATGGATAGGTTTGCAAATGGTTGAATATGTTTGGACATGGCTGGGCTTACTTATATACTATGGCGTGACCTCCTCTGATGTGTCTGTAAAACTTACCTATTGTCCTGACGTTTTGTCCTGAATTTTGACCTCCTGTCCTGAATTTGTGTCCTGAATTTTGACCCTTTGTCCTGAATTTTTACACTCACCGTCCTGAATTTGCACCAATGCCAGTTGGTCACCCTAGCTCTAAAGTTAGAAAAGGGTAAAATCAGGGCCACGGAAGGGCCCGGTCTCACCTGATTAGGATATATTTATATCTTATCCTTTGGGTGGGGCAGCTGTATAAATCAAAGCGCCCAACGCGGAGACAAAGTGATTGCGTCCTCGGCGACCAATCTATGCACTCCGGGATGAGTACTATGTGAAAGAATGACAAAGGACTTGACGGGCTACTATGAAAAGCGTGTGCCGTATGAGGCGAAATTATTACTCAGAGCTGCCGCTTACCTGGAGCGAGAGTGCACGCGTGTCACTTCTAGCAATCTCGGCCGGACTGTTCAGGGACCAGTAAAAAGGAAACATGACGGCCTGACATCAGCTTGACGTCAAGAGAGCCGTGCACGGCGCTTCGCAGCAGCTGGATGCTGTCTGTGGCACTTTAATGTGAAGCGTGACACGTCCGGAGCTGACATTTTGACTGACTAAGAGGTTGGGGGGGCATAGTGTGTAATTCCTGTACTACAATGTGTGACTCATGCACGGATATTATATCAGTTACTATAAAGTGTGGATATGGGTGTCATGGTGCATATTGAAACATAATCCCCAACAAAAATTCCATTCTTTTTTTTTTAACGGAGTTTTATATAGCGCGAACTTGACCCAAAGGTATCGGGTATCAGCGTGCTTTACATAGCAAAAGTGCGTTAGATGAGGACACATTCATTTTATTGTTAGGCACGGGGAAATTAACTGATTTGCCCAGAATCACAGGATGTTCAACGTCATTGCCGTGACGCGAACCCGGTTCCCCAGATTCAAGGTCGACCGCCCTGGCCGTTAGGCCAGCTCCTCTCCCCACGCCAACCCTATTTATAGACATCCCACAGTTCAGAGAGGGCTTCAGCTTTGTTGCAAACAACTGCTCCAGGCACTGGATGGTGCTTGGAGTGGAGACTGCAATTGAATATGTCAAAAAATTGACACGTGAAATAGCTGTGCTTAAAAGGGAGATTCTTGATGATGGGGCTTTAACAAATGCAAAAGAAGCGTTAGAACGTGCTGAGAAAGCTCTAGCTGAGTTTTACACAGTGACACCGAACAGAAAACTGGATAAGCTGTCAAAAGACATACGAAATTACGACAAAAAAGTGACATACTCCTACTTAGCCGACGAGTACTATCAGCAGGATAGTCAGGGGTTCTTCACGAATAGGAGCAGACATGGCCCAAGGTGATTTGCAACCTTCTCTGACTCATCCATAGGTAGTGTTTCAGACACGGAATCTGACAGACCCTTCACAAGCCGCCAAATTAATCAGGGCCAACGCTATCAAGACATACAGAATTCTTTAGGGGAAAGCAATCGGATACCAAACAGGGGAGGGGGGACAAGAGCAGATTTGGGAAATACCAAGAGGCTGGAACAGAGGCAGGAACATCCAGAGAGGCAACTCTCGTGTCAGATTCTACCCACAAGAAACACACAGCGAGATTCAAACACGCCGCCAAACATACAAATGGTAACAACTATGGCTGAATATGCACAACCATTGGGGTTGAGACCACTTGATTTGCTGACGGATGCTACACATACCACTGGGCCCTCCATATACATGCCTCTTCCACTAGTTGTCTTGCCCGTCAGGCCACCAGAACCCTTTGATACAGGACCTGAAGGGGCATTGAATTTTCCAACCGAACCCATAGGAGTCACTACCTATTCTACTTTGGATCCAATCAGAAATCTCTCCAATTATACACTATCTGATGCGGAAAAGGGGATTCTTTCCAAGGGATTGACATTCATCCCCATGAACTGCAAAGATTCTTCAGGAAGATCCAACTGAAGTACTACTTTTCCAAGTATAACCCTCATAATTCAACCACCCCTTTTAGGCCACCCTCTGTATTTACACCAGCAACCTATTTGATGAGCCACACAATTTTGACGTACAAACAAATCGTCCTGAAAGAAATCACAGACCTCTTAGGCAATGGAAGATACATTAAATACAATGTCACCAAAGAGGAGAGACTGGCCCTTAACAGCCTGGGAGCCAACGACCAGATTGTCATCAAGGCAGCTGACAAGGGGGGAGCTGTGGTAGTACAGAAACCCACTGGCGACGTGGAAGAGATATTACAGCAACTGAACGTCCGGGAGAGCTACCTCCCATTAACAAAGGACCCCACACCGGAAGTCAGAAAACTGATCCAATACCTTACCAAGAAAGGCCTCTCTGAAGGTTTTCTAAGCGAACCAGAACATGATTTCTTGAACAAGAAGAAGTCGAGGATCCCGACGATCTACACACTTCCCAAAGTACAAATGCGCCTGGAGAAACCACCAGGGAGACCCATCGTTTCAGGCTGTGGGTCAATCTAGGAACCCTTGAATCAATATATAGACAACTTCCTGCAACCATGGGTGACTGAAAACAAGTCATTTGTAAGGGATACGATGCATATCATCCAGCTGCTGGATGGTCAAGCCTTTGATACATCTACTCAACTGATAGATACTCTTGACGTCTCATCACTCTACACCAGTATTCCACAGAGAAAAGCCCTGGAAGTGACTAGAGAAACTCCAAAGAGACATCCGAAACCAGACTGGGTACCTACTAAGTTTTTGGTGTCATTGTTGGAGATTTCTATGTTCAGGAACTACTTTGTTTTCCAAAAACAGTATTTCTATCAATGTAAGGGTATGGCCATTGGGTCTGGATTCGCACCGCGCTTGGCTAACCTCTTCATGGATTCATATGAAGAAGAACATCTCTACAACTTCAAAAACCCCTTCCTAGATAACATCGCCGTGTGGAAGAGGTATATTGACGATGTGATAATGATTTGGTCAGGATCTGAAAAAAGTCTGATTGACTTCAAGAACTGGTTGAACGATAGATACATTGATATACGGTTCACGATGACGCACAGCAATGAATGCATCAACTTCCTGGACCTTACCTTCAAAGTTGAAGACGGTTTGCTTTATAATGATTTATACAGGAAACTCACTGAATTCAACACGTTACTTAAATATGACTCACATCACCCAAGAACTCTTAGAGACAATTTGCCTTACGGGCAATTCCTAAGGTTGAGAAGAAACTGTGCCCTAAGGGATGACTTCTTTAAAGAAGCCGAGACCCTCACACAATGACTTAAAGAGAGAGGATACCCCACCAGTTTACTCAAACGAGCCAGGATACGTGCCTGGTATTGTCCCTATGACTCCATGCTGGAGGTAAAACCAAAAGAAACAGGAAAAGACAACATCGTCTGCGCTACCACCTTCAATCCCAGAAGCAACAAGATCAAGAAAATTGTGAAGAAGTATTGGACTCTAGTGGCCTGTGAACTTGGAACCATTGACAAACCCATCTTTGCATTCAAGAGAAGCAAAAAAGTCAAGGACTTCATAGTCAAAGCCTATATAGAACCACCAAGATTACCGGACATCAGAAGTCAGTTGAACTTACCACCTGCCCTTGGACACTACAAATGCGGTCATTGTAAGGCCTGTTCTCCAACCATTGAGGGTACCTCATTCACACACCATAACAGGACATAAAACCTTTCAAAGCACACAAACTGCAACAGTGCAAATTTGATATATGCCATCAAGTGTTCGTGTAGCAAGTTATATGTGGGTCAGACTGCTGAGAAGGTGAAGGCTAGAATCCAGCAACACCTCAGTAGACTTAAATGCAAAGTGCAAGGTCCCCCCCTAGTTGAACACTTCACCAATCAAGGACATTCACCTGACAGCCTTAGATGGTGGGTAGTGGAAAAAAATTCATCCTCATCCTAGAGGTGGCAACATTGGCACAACCCTGAACCTCAAGGAGTGTAGGGGGATACACTCTTTGGACACGATTGGGAACGGACTAAATGAAATGGAGGAAATCTCTAGACAAACGGGCCAGCTATAGTCTAGCTGACATGTTCCCTGGTACGCAACTAGCTAGGGGCCAGCGCAGCTACATGTTTTCCTCATTTATGATCGTTCCTTTAATGATATGACATGTTTAATGGCTCTGTTTTGAGCTTCATTTCCGATTGAGTTTCATTGCTACAGTTTCACCTAACTACTTAAAACATGTTAATGGTATTGCATTTTCTTTTGCTCTTTACGAAGCAGTAAATATGTTTTGATCTTTCAATGTACTTTAATCCATTCCCTATTGATTTTCATTGCTTTTATTCCACCTAAGTACTTAAAACATGTTCTTAAAAACATGATTGGTCCATCATTGTGACCACTACCTTTTTACTGAATATTTAACTGTTGCTTTTGAATTTACAACACGATTGGTCCATACTTCACTCTGTTTGGAAGTGTTGTAGAGATATATATTAAATTCTTTCAAGTGTACACAATGAATTGTGGTAAGTAGCCCCCTCCGTAGCCTCTAAAGGAGCGAAAAGCAGATGTGGGCCGGGAAGTTGTGATGAGGCCCAATGACTTGGCCGTGGCCCGCGAGTCCTTAAAACGCTCAAGTGCAGCATCTGCTTTGTCTCAGAAGAAACGGGAGCCATCGAAGGGCATGTACATGAGGTTAACTTAGACATCCCCCAAAAAACTAGATGTCTTCAGTCTGGCGTGGCGACGTACGGCCACCATCGCGGAAATCGCTCTACCCGGCGAGTCTGTCGTGATCAAGTCACATGTGATGGCAAACTTTACTGTGTCTCTCCCGTCTGAAATAGACTGGGAGTAGAGCCTGGTCCTCCTCCAAGACCCTAGGCAGCACTCGCGCAACCGCATCCCATATCGAATGGGAATAATGTCCCAAAAGGCATGTGGTGTTCACCGACCACAATGCCAGACTGGCGGAAAAATCATTTTCTTTTCAAAACTTTCCAGTTTCTTGGACTCCTGTCCGGGGGTGCGGAAGAGAACGCGCCACGGGAAGTGGAAAACTGGACCAACAAGCTTTGTGGGGTGGGTAGTGAGGAAGACTGGTTTGCCCAGTGCAGGGCCATGGCAGCAGGCAATCGTCCTATTTACAGGAGCCCCTTTGCTGGGTTAGGACTAAGTGCCCACAAGGACGTCCGTTAAGGCCTTATTAAAGGGCAGTAAGGGTTCCGAGCTGGAGACCCCAGGCTGCAGGACCGCTGTCAACACGTTAGTCTTGACCGCCACCATAGGGACCTGCAGGTCCAAGACCTCCGCAGCCCTATGCACCATCATAGCAAATGATGCCCCCTCCTCTGTAGCCAAGGTAGGTGGAGACAGCATACCAGAGTCTGGGGAGGTGTCCAAACCATTGGCATCACCCAGTTACTCATAGCAGTCCATATTCTGTGGGTGTGGGATTTCTAAGTGATCCTGCTCCCCCTGCCAATCCTCTTCATCCATCCCCAACACTTCAGAATAGGGCAGGTTGAACAGTATGGAGCCATACGGCTCCGTCATCGCCGGTCTCGGCGTCGGAGGCTGCCCGACCGGCTCTGTATCATTGGGAATGAGGATCAGGGAGGCACCGCTGGTGGGTGTCTCGGCGTTGTACAGAAGGTCACTGTGAAGATGTGACCGGTGCTGGTCCGGACCCGGGAACAGGTCCAATCGGAGGCCGTGGCGCCGGTGCTGGAGCCGCAGGTGTGGGACACACGGGGACCTCTCCATCATCTGAGCGTGCAGAGCCTGAAGGCACGCCGGCAGGGCCAGGATGCCCAAATAAGGTGCACATGGCGTCATAAAATTCCTTAAGATGGGCGGGGGTTGCTCCTCGACCTGGAAAGGCAGGGAAACGTGGAGCCGACCAGGCACCCACTCCGCGGAGTGGAGGCTCGAACACTGATGTTCCTCCACATGGTCACGAGACAGGCGGGGTAAAGCTGAAGCACGCTTTGATTTCTTGTGGTTTTTGTGGTGCCCCTTACCTGACTTTGACAACTTCGACAAAGAGGACTTCGATTCACCAAAGCGGTGCTCGGGCCTTCCTCTTGACCAAGACCTGGACCAGGATCAAGACTGACGAGGCGACCTCTGCTGTGCCGGATGCCGCTTTAGGGACCACTCCCTTAAAGCTTTCGACTCCGTGGCCCAGCAGTCGGAGCACGACTTATAATCATGGTTGTGCTCCAGGCACCAAAGACACACTAAGTGGGAGTCTGTGACTGACATGGCGCGGTGACACATGGCTTCAACCCCGAAGTCTTCTTACTTGACATTCTTCCTATCACACCAAAAGAAGTCGACAAAAAGTCGAGAAAACTCTGTCAAAAAATGACAGGGGATAGCTCTCTTCAACGGATCGGCGCTGGCTGCGTGGAAAGAAAAGATGACATCAGCACGCCGGAGTGGCAGTTATATTGACGATGTGGACATCACGACGACGATGAACACGAAGATGTCACGCGGAATCGACCGACGCCACCTACCGGCACGCAGGGGTACTGTTAAGAAAAATCTTCTGCATCCAGCCTGACGCCTGGAAGTTCAATGGTACGGAATCTGCGGCTAGATTTCTTTATCAGATCTAGGGTTCCTTGGCGTATGTGTCACTGGCTCAGTAGGGTGTAGTGGTGGAGAGACTGGAGAAACTGGCCATGGAGGTGAATCTTCTCATCTCCCTCAAAGTGCACCTGGAAAGGGTCTTGCAGTGGTTACACGTCTTGGGGTCATGAGGGTTTGGCAAACATTATATACAGATCCTGTCCAGGTCTGTTTTCGCCATTATTCTGCCGCAGTTTACGTAGTTTGGAAAAAGAGATGCCAGTTTTGTGAAAAACTTGACACATTTCCTGTCAGGAAATTATCTGAAAATGTTCTACACCCTAAAGGATGTTGAGTTAATCAGTTAAGAAAATCTGATATTGAGATTTTTTGGAACTTTTTTAAAAAAAAGGCAGAGCTCTGCTCCAGGATCCTGTCAGCAAAAGCGGAAAAAAAGAAATGAATAAACTGTCACCTACACGGCATTATGGGACACTGGAGGTCAGAAGGCCCTTAATGCTACAGTGCCCTATTTACATTGTTTCAATGCTGCAGCCTATACATGCTACATTGCTATGATTTATTCCTTAGTTTACTTTAAAAAGAAGCAAAAAGCGTTTGTGAAAGATGTTTTTGAAAGATTACTTTTCATTCTTGTTTACGTGATTTTTAAGGGTATGACTCTTTTTCCTAATAATTTTTAAAGTAATTCCATAAACATTGGCAATTTAGCTTGTTAAAATGTCTGTCACATACGTTTCTTGGCCTTTCCGAAGTAAGACGAAGTAGACGTGTCTTTGAAAAAACTGCTCCGGGAACCCCGAATGTGGGCAGGACTATTCAGTGCTTATGATTATTAATGGAGATCCCCTGAGAGAGAACTGGAGTTACAGGTCAGTAACTCATTTCTTCTCCAGCATTAGATGTTTTATATATTCACATGCTTGAATTAGAAAAGCAAGTAGTACACCTTACAAAAAACCACAAAGTGGGAAGCAGGCTCACCGTTGAGGAAACATGTTTCTCAGTACTGCCTGTCCCACTGCTGCGTCACTTTCTTCGTCCATGTCTAGGCAGTAATGCTTCATGAACGCATGCCTGCTCCTCCAGGTGGCTGCAGGGCAGATGTCATTAAAAGGCACCCCAGCACAGAGTGCTGCAGTTGAAGCCATGCCCCTGGTTGAATGCGGCCTCACCCTACTCTGGAGAGGATGCTTGAGTTTGGCATGACAGAAATCAATACAGGCTGAGAGCCAACATGCTATCCCCTCTTTGGACAGGGCTTGACCTTTTTGTGGTTGACCAAATGACACAAATAGCTGGCCTGATGTATGTATGTCTTTTGTTTTTTTTATATAGAATTTATTTGAGACATCTACGCAAGTTTAGAGAATGTAATGATCTTTCTGCTGTTAAAGATGGATTTGGTAAGAAAGATCTAAGAATAACAGTTCATTTACATGAAAGTCAGTAGGAACCTTTAGAATGCATTTAGGATTGGGTCTGAGTATTACCTTGTCCTTCGTGAACTGGAAAAAAGATTCTCTTATGGTGAATGCCTGATCTCTCCCTCTCTCCTAGTGGATGTCAGAGCCAGGAGTAGTGCTGTTTTCCATGGGACAAATCTTAAGTCTGCTCTATTTATACGCTCAAAACGAGGTAATATCAACTGGCCAACCACTATATTGAGTTCCCATGGAACTGGAGGATGTAGAAGAGGTAGAAATGCTCTGCAGAGCCCTTTCATAAACTGCTTAATGATCTTTTGGGGAAACAACATATTGTTGTGGTTCTGAGGAATACTATTCTTCCTCATAGTATTCCTTGTCATCTTCCTTCTGATATTTTACATTTAACTTGGAAGGGCTATGTGCTGTTCCGAAAGGTCCTCTGTCCTATGACTCTTCCTCATCCAGTAAGTGCGTTGGTTTGGAGAGGGACACTTTACTTGATGAGGTGTGTTCAGGCTTTAAGATGGCAGAATACGTTTTTCCCCTCATCAACGGTATCATTGACGATGTTGTAAACGACCCAACTGCAATCTTTATCATCGGTGTTGGTTTCCTCATCAACAGTGGTGTTGTTGACGGTGTCTTTGTCAACGTTGCCATTGTCAACGGTGTTTTAGTCAATGGTGCCGTCATCGATGTTGCCGGAGACAACAATGTCTTCCATATAAATGTCAACGTCGTTGGAGATGAAGGCGACCTCATCAGATACTGTTATCGACAATTTTTAAATGTGACTTGCTAGTCACTGTGACAGATTTGTCTGTCGACGGCACAGAGGGTGGCTTCTTCAAATCTAATGCCAGATTAGGTGAAGGAGTGGTAGGCTCAGATGGATTAGTTACTTACCTGTAATCCTAGTTCTCATCCAGGGGTATACTCATCAAAGTCATAATCTATGAATAAAACCCGCCCATGTGCGGGATCCCAGAGCATATAGAAAATACATATATATACATATATATGCATATGTGAGAACATATACATGCAGCCTAAAATGTTTCAAACATGGCAAAAATGCTGAAATTACGTAGGTTTGCATTGTAGTACCCCTAACCCATAAGGTAAAAAAGGAAGCACTAAACCAATTGTCCAACAACAATGCTTTATTGCCATTAAGCAAACTTGTAATTGCAGGTATTTGCCTGTAGCCTGCAGCAGAGTATCAAGAAACAAAGAAAACTGACACCTTGCCTTTAAGGCATTAGAGTAGGGGGACCGTGCCTTTAAGTCCTGTAGGAGACCCCCTGCTCCCATGATGCACCACAGGTGACAGTTAGGTCACTTCTTTTTGACGGTGCACATGCACCTGAGTAGATCTGCAATCAATAAACAGTAACTTGAAGAGAATGCTCGTCCGACTTTGATGAGTATACCTCTGGATGAGAACTAGGATTACAGGTAAGTAACTAATCCTTCTCATCCAGGGGATACTCATCAATAGTCATGATTTATGAATAGAGTAGCAAGCCCATACCCAAAGTCCCGCGGACGAGCAACAGAGCATATAGAACATGAAGTAACATCACATTCAAACAGCAGTTATGCAAATAAATTCCTCAAAGAGGCCTGCCCCACCTGGGCATCGGCCTGTGCATCTGAATCTAGACAGTAATGGGGTGTAGAGGTATGTATCGAGCGCCATGTAGCCGCTTTGCAAATTTCAGATATAGGAACGTTGCGAAGGAGAGCTGTAGTACAAGCTTTCCCTCTGGTAGAGTGTGCTCGTGGTCTGCCCTGCAGAACCTTGTTAGCTAGTTGGTAAGACAAGGCTATACAGGAAACGATCCATCTAGAAATAGATCTATTGGAAGCAGCCAGCCCGGTATTTGTTAAACCATAATTGACAAAGAGCCGGTCAGACTTTCTAAGCGAAAGGGTTTTAGCTAGGTAAAACTTTAGTACCCTCCGGAGGTCTAGAGAATGTAAGGCTCTCTCTGGGGGAGTGGTTGGTTGAGGGAAGAAAGTGGGCAACGTGATAACCTGATTTATGTGAAAATCCGAGACCCCCTTGGGCAGGAAGCTCGGATGAGTCCGCAGCACCACTTTATTGGCGTGGAAAACAGTGTAAGGCTCCTTGCAGCACAGGGCCTGAATATCACTTACCCTGCGGGCTGAAGTGATGGCTACTAAGAAAGCAGCCTTCCAGGTCAAATGCTGCAAAGATGCCTTATGGATAGTGTCGCCAGATCCACTGACCTGAAGTGGTGCCCAGTCCACGGGAACAAAGAGAGCTCTCCACACTCCCCAAAGACAGCCCCCCCGATATGGAAAAGCGATTCTCTCATACAGGAAGGCTAGCCCAGGGAGATGCGGGAATGATATCCAACACAGGTAGCCTCTTCTGAATCCCCAAAAGGTTCAAGGAAAGCGAATTCAAAATGAGTGTCCTAGCAGAGAAAACAAGAAATGCCCCAAATGAAATTCTATCCACTTATGTAATTCTCAAAAACTTTGTAAGGATATTATGCCTGTCCTGCAGAGACAGTCGTTCCACTTACCAGCCAGATTTGATAAGGAACGTATGAACTTTGTGAGTGATTCGAAGAACAAGGTAAATCAGGCACATCAGTTATTACCTTCACAGTCCGCAGAAGATCCGAAGAAGAAGAGGCAGATAAATCCAAAAAGGTTTGCTTTCAATGTCCAAACATGTTTAAAGGCGTAAGTTCCACAAAAAGTCAGACTTTACAAATTCGTAGGCCTCTTAAGAGCATTCACAGTCTATTACTGAGAACATATGGAGATTTCCCCACATAGGGACTCTGGCACAAAATAAAAAAGCTGGAGAATGGTTCAATTTCCCAAAAGGCCTTTTATTTCGGGGACGTTTATTCAGCCCAATGTTGCCACTTGATATTGGGGCCAGAAATGTTCATGAATTGGCGCTTAAGCCCAAAAAAAATAATCAGAGAGGTGCTACTGTAATAAACATGGTCGCGCATTAGATATATACGCGACCACGGTTGCAGCGAGAAAAAGGACGCGGCCACGAATTACCTTCAAACGCGGCCGCGGAGTCACACACTGCTCAAATAAAAAAAAATAGGTGCTGCTCACTAAATGCCTTTAGCGCTACTGCGCAATAACAGGTAAACGCTCCATCCACAAAAAGAATCAGGGAGCGGTAGCGTGCCAGCTGGCAAAAGAAAAGGAACAAAAAGGATTGGCAGCCCAAAAGAAATAGGATTTAATACCTCCACAGAAAAACACGTTTCAGCCACAGCAAGGATGATCTCCACGAAGGAACAGGAAGTGGGCGTGGTCTCAAGGGTGAAGTTTCCGGAAGCCAAGCACTGGGTCCATCTGCTGGCCTGCATTTATACCCTTAATGGAAGCGTGTATAAATTCCTGTCCCTCTTCAGCATGGCAAGGGAATCTCGCAAAACGTTCTCTATCTCTGCAGAGCAGGCATTGCTACCCCTGACTAACAGTGGGGCCATTTGATGGCACAAGAGGCTTGAGCTGTGACAGATAGGCTCAAAAGGAGCACCCATCAATTTTGTGAGAACAATGTTAAGCTCCCAGGGAGGAGAAGGTGACCTCACTGGTGGAAACACTTTCTTAAGCCCCTCTAGGAAATCTTTGACTACAGGCAGTTGAAAGAATGAAGTCTGGGTAGGGGACTATAATAAGCTGTGATAGCAGCTACGTGGATCCTGATGGAGGAGTACTTTAGGCCAGACCATGCCAAGTGCAGTAAGTATGAAAGTATCACCTGCTCTTGACCTTGAATCGGATCAAGAGCATTGTCTCTACACCAAAGGTAAAACCTCTTCCACTTGAAGGCATAGGACTTCCTAGTGGAGGGCTTCTTTGCTTCTCTAAGAATGTTCCTACAGTCAGCCGAAAGGTCTAGATGTCCGTACTGGATGACTTCAGGAGCCATGCAGTCAACCGGAGGGAGGGGAGATTGGGATGGAACACTCTCCCCTGATTCTTGGTCAATAAGTCCGGGAGGCAGGGCAACCTCCGGTTTGGAACCTCTGACAGTTGAAGGAGATCCGGGTATCACCACTGGCGTGGCCACTCCGGTGCTATCAGGATCATTCTGGTGTTGGTCCTGTAGAACTTTTGTATGACCGCCGGGATGAATGGGAGAGGAGGAAAAGCGTACAGCAATGTCTGCAACCAGCTGATCAAAAGTGCATTTTCCTGTGATCCCTGCTGGGGGAACCTGGAGGCGAAGACGGGGCATTTCTTGTTTGCCGCGTCTGCGAACAGATCGATGTCCGGCACTCCCCATTGCCGGAAGACCTCTTGGGCGACGTCGTCGTTGAGCACCCAGTCGTGCGCTTCTACGAAGTCTCTGCTGAGGCCGTCTGCCTGAACGTTCAGGGTTCCTGGCAGGTGGACTGCGATGATTGAAAAGCCTCTCGCCAGCAGCCAACGCCAAATGGATTGGGCCTCCAGAGACAGGACTCGTGACCTGGTGCCTCCTTGCTTGTTCAGATAGAACATAGTTGTTGTATTGTCTGTCTGAATCTGAATGTGGCTGGATTGAAGAGACGGGTACAGGGATTTGAGCACCAGATGGACCGCCTGTAATTCCAAGAAGTTGATGTGATAACTTCTTTCTGTCTCGGACCAGAGACCTTGTACCTGAAGCTGGGCCATATGAGCTCCCCAGCCTTGCATTGAGGCATCTGTGACCACTGTCTGTGTTGGAGGCGTCTGATGAAAAGGGCCCCCTTGCAGCAGAAGAGAACGTTTCATCCACCATCTCATGGAGTCCCTGGCAGCTTGGTGGAGGGAAACACGATCTTCTCAGCGACCTGATCTCTGAGACTATTGATCTTCGAGTGCTTATTGTAGAGGCCGCATGTGAAGGCATGCATTGAGCACAATGTAGATGCACGAGGCCATCGATTCCAGTAGTGAAGACACTTGCCTGGCTGTGGGAAGTGCAGTGTCGAGAAGAGTGTGCACTTGAGAAGCACTGATGACAACCTCTCCTCCGAAGGACACACGCTTGCCTCTGCGGAGTCCAGGGAGGTGCCCAGATAGTGTATCCATTGAGTGGGGTTGAGGACCGACTTCTTGTAGTTGACTTGCAACCCCAAGGACTGCAGCAAGTTGAGGCAGTACGAGAGATGGCGCTGGAGCAGCGCAGGTGTGGAACTTTTCAGGAGCCAGTCGTCTAGATAAGGATAGACGAAGATCTTCCCATTGCGGAGGAAGGCAGCCACCACCGCCATGCACTTGGAACGTGCGTGGGGCGGATTTGAGGCCGAACGGAAGCACTCGGTACTGGTAGTGGTGATTAGAGACCTGAAACCTGACGAATTTGCGATGTTTCACTGAGACAGGAATGTGGAAGTAGGCGTCCTGCAGGTCGATGGCACACATCCGGTCTCCCTGGTGAAGGTGCGGAAAGATTTGATGCAAGGCTAGCATTCAGAATTTTTCCTTTCTGATAAACCTGTTCAGCAGGCGCAGGTCGAGGATAGGTCTGTACTCTGTGGTTACTCCTCGCTTTTGAACTAGAAAGTATCGGGAGTATACCCCCTGGTTTCTTTGGAGGTGGGACTTCCTCTATGGCTCTCTTGGAGAGGAGAATAGCTACTTCGTCCTGTAGAAGCCGATTTTGTAGTTCAGAAAGGTGCTTCAATTGCGGGGGCACTTGCGGAGGGGAAGACTTGAACCTTAGCAAGTAACCATGCCGCACAATATTCAGCACCCATTTGTCTCTTGTTATGGTTTCCCACTCTTCCTGGTGAAAAACGATACTAACTCCTACCGGAGTGGCGAACGGGCGCGGAGGAAGTAAAGCCTCACTGTTTGGGAGGCTGCTTCGAGGTGGACTGCTGCTGCTTGGCGTTCCCTCTTCCTCTGCCACTACCCCTTTGCTGGAATTGGGGTCTCTGTTGGTTCTGGGAGGACCATTGAGGGGTTTGAACCCTCTGCTGAAAAGAACGTTTGTCGCCCCGACGAAAGCGCTTCCGATATTCTTTGTGCTTCTCTAGCCCAACAGCCTTGACGGTATCCATTTCTGTTTTCATTTTATTCATTTCGTCATCTGGGTGAGCCCCGAACAAGGAAGAGCCGTTAAAAGGCAGGTTTAGAATCTTCTTCTGCGCATCAGGCTTAAGGCCTGTTAGTCGCAGCCAGGCTGAGCGCCGAGAACAGACGCCATGGGAGTAACCATGAGCGGCGAGATCTGAAGCATCCGCAGCCGCACTTATGATTTGATTGGCTACATGCCCACCTTCAAGAAAAATCTCGTTTAAGTCCTGCTGGTCCTCTTTAGGGAGCTTTTCAGTGAACCTTGAGAGAGAGTCCCAAAGAGATCGGTCATATCACCCGAGAAGGGCTGAGGCACTTGCAACTTTCATGTACGAAGCTGATGTATTGCACATTCTCCTGCCATAGGAGTCCCTCTGCTTACTGTCCTTCTCTGGGGGGACAGAAGATGACACTGACGCTGAGTGCGACCTCATGGCAGCCACCACAATGACTGAGTACTCTGGTGGATCAGTTCCGAGGAATAAGGGATCCTCGGCTGGGGCCTTATATTTTTTGGCGATTCTGGAAGGCACGGAGCCCACCGTAGTAGGGGTGAGAAATGTGGCCATAGCTGGTTCCAAGAGTCCTGGCACCAAAGGAAGCAGTGGTCTGGGAGCTGTGAGATGGTGTAAGGTGTCAAATATGATCGATGTGGGAACCACAGGAGTGTGCAAAGTGATGTTCAGTTTCTGCGCACCTCTACCCAGGACATCGGAGAAGGTAGCGATGTCATCTATGGGAGACACTCGCGATGGAGAAGTCGAGGAAAAGGTCGGAGAATAGTCCCGAACCGAGGACCTCGTGGAGGAAGACCATGTGGGTGATCTGGTGCGTCGTCTTTTGTGGAGACGGTCGCTGTGATGAACCCTGGACCTTGATCGGTGTCTAGAAGGTGATCTTGATCTTCTGGGAGGAGATGGACGATCTCTGGACCGTGATCGGCGTGTGGATGGCGATCTTGTTCTCCCGGTAGGAGACTTGCTTCTCCGCGGTGAGATCCTAGAGGGCGAATACGTGCAAGAGTAGTCCGAGCCCGGACTTCTGCAGTCACCTGTACCCACATCCTCCAGCCAGCAAGGTGAGAGACCATACTTTTCTGCAGCTTTAGGAGATTAATCTGGAGAAATTTGCACGAAATGCAGTCCAGGAGATGATGACTGGTTCCCAGATGACGATCTGGACCTGGACATCACTTTACGCCGGGTTTCCTCTGTGGCCGCTGCCGTTTTATCCCTCGACGTCGATGAAGTCTGCGTCACCATCGGCGTCGATCGAGGGGATCTGCTCTGGGAACGCTGTTCCGATCTCGACGGTGGCCTCGACTTCAATCGCCTACGGCGATGTGGAGACCTCGACTTTCGCCGTCGGCCTGGTGATCTCGACGTCGACCTTCGCCGTCGGGCTGTTGATCTCGACGTCGACCTCCCATGACGTCGAGCCAGCATCGATCTTCTTGACGTCGAGTGATGGGACTTCGACGAAGCTCTCGACGTCGACAAGCCCACTTGCGGCGAGATGTTTGCCGTCGTAACTCTCGACGCCGACCCCCTCGAGTGTGGTGGAGAGTGTCTCGACATCGACGGAAGCCTCGACGTCGACGGAGACTTTCCGGGTCTCATAGGACCAACAGCCTTCGAGCCCGAAGTGCTGTGCCTCGACGCCGACTTACTTGTATGCGGCGGAGAATCTCGACGTCGAATCTCCTGTAGCCTTCTTCTTCCTGGACTCAGGAGAGGTGGTATGTCGCCGTTTTCGGTGTTGTTTGGTTGAAGAAGGTGGTTTGAAGGGTCCATGGTCGCCTCCATGACGGCTTCTTTCCTTCTCCAGCTGGGCATGAAGCTTTATGCGCTCTCTATCACGTAGAGTCCGCCTGGAAAATTTCTGGCAGTGGGGGCACTGGTCAGGATTGTGTGAGGATGGAAGACACAATACACACAGAGTGTGGATCTGCCAGTGCCATCTTATTGCCACAGGAAGGGTATTTTCCTGAACAAGGCAGGCATTCTGACTGGAAAAATTGTAGTAAACCAAAAAAACCAGCAGAATAAGCTTTAAGGAGTCAGAAAATGTCGAGTTTTCTGAGAAAATCTGAAGAAAAATTACTTTCAGTCAAAAAACTGAAGAGCTCAAGCTCCAGGATCCTCATAGAAGGAGCCGGAAAAAAGAACTGACCTAACTGTCACCTGTGGTGCATCATGGGAGTAGGGGGTCTCCTACAGGTCTTAAAGGCACGATCCCCCTACTCTAATGCCTTAAAGGCAAGGTGTCAGTTTTCTTTGTTTCTTGATACTCTGCTGCAGCCTACAGGCAAATACCTGCAATTACAAGTTTGCTTGATGGCAATACAGCATTGTTGTAGGACAATTGGTTTAGTGCTTCCTTTTTTTGCTTATGGGTTAGGGGTACTACAATGCAAACCTACGTAATTTCAGCATTTTTGCCATGTTTGAAACATTTTAGGCTGCATGTATATGTTCTCACATATGCATATATATGTATATATTCACAAAAACTTCCTTTTCAAAGAGGAAAGTCGACGCCTCGTCTGATACGCACACTTATTTTATTTTGTCAGCTAAAAGCGTTAGACGCGTTTCGCCTGCCCTGCAGGCTTGTTCACTAACAATTAGCATAACGTTTTTCAGCCATTTTAAACACACAGTGATTACGTGATACGTGTAGAACTACCCAACCATAACAAGTGAAAACAGACTAGTAGTTCAGTGCAGATTAAACTAAGTACGTAGCTCAGGGATACAATTGTAAACAGTTAATGTGTTAAAGCACAGTTCTATGCATTGAAAACACTTATAATGTTTTACATTACAGCTGTTCTAGAATTTGTAAACATTATTAAACTTGATCCACAATTTAACAGAAAATGAATTAAAGAGATTCGAACCCTGGTCAATAAAACCACAGAGTGATTGCAAAAACAAAAACAAGGACCGCCCCAGTGGGCTAATCAATGGTCACAGTAGCTTGACTGATAAAAGAGCAATACTCAATAACCAAGGTTCAAGTAGTCCAGCCCAAGTGGGCAAATTTGACACTGTTCTGAGCCCTTGAGCAAACTCGTCTTGTCTCTCACTGAATTACGCTAGTCTAAATAAAGTGCTTGTGCTAAAATTTAAATAAGTTCTAAAACTTACGCAGGTTACATGTTAAAATCAGAGTGGGGAGAAGAGCGGTAATGGTCTGCCACTGATCTTTCTGAGTGTCATCTACACTCTGCTTTCATCCACAACAGTCTACTGCATGCACTAATGATTTAGTCCATATCAGTCTTTTGCAGTCTGGCCCTGGGAATGACAGCATTTTGTGATGAATTTGTGTACATCCACCTGAAAACAGCACACTTCAGTGCCAGGGCTGGGTGGCCAGTTCCTTAGCTTTCAGTTTTCTCTTTTCACATTTCCCCTTTCATTCCTCTGCTTCCCCTCTTTTTATTTGAATATTTCTTAAGAGGATGCAACAGCTCTTCAAGTAACAGGTGTGCTGAGAATTTCATGTGTAGTGCACCACATACCATGTGGCCACTTCCTCTAAAGCAAGAGACCATTATGGAATGCTGTTGTTCATATTGTATCATTGTTTTTTGCCATTTCAAGATGGCCAACATGTTGTTCCTAAATGTGGTGGCCATGGTGGAATTTGAAACAATGACAGACAATTTAAAAAACCTCTGCAGGATGGACACCTGCTGCTAGCTTAGTTTTGTTATTGCAAGCATATGCCTGGCTCGTTTAGACGCCAGAATGTTTTCGTTTTTCTACTTGTATTCTTTTAATTTATCTTGCATATGTTGTTGAGTTTATGTGTGTTTTATTACACTACAGTTGAGTCGGAGAGTGAATGCAAGAATGAGTCAGTGGATTGATGAATGGTTGCTTGAATGCAAATGTGAGTGACAGAGTGCATGTATGATGACTAAATATATAAATTACACAAAGGACACTTGCATTCATAAATCAGACTCATTGCATTGCCAATGCTTGTTATTTTATTTTTTAATTACCATGCTCCCTTTTTCGATTATTGCGCGTGGGAAGATAACAACAATCCACACAGACAGCATAGAAAGACTTGGAAACGCTACATAGAGGACATCCTGATCATTTTTTCAGGCTCCCCAATTCATGACTTGGTTAAACAGTTGGGATCATTACTCACAGATACATATCACAAACCAACTGACAAGAACAGTTTACTAAAATTTGACAGTTTTCATCCACATCCCCTAAGAGAGAATCTCCCGTATGGGCAATTTCTACACCAAAGGAGGAACTGCAACAGAGTCTCAGATTACAAAAAAACAGGCAGAAGTCCTGATCAACAAATTAAGGGCCCATGACTGCCCAGAGGGGATAATGCAAAAAAACCGATAGAATAGCCAGAAACCAAAATTGGGAGGCCCTTTTTGGAAACCTCAAATAGAACAAAACAAGAACCGAACCTGCTCTGTGTCTATTTGACATAGCATTAGACAGGGTGAGAAAGATCATTAAAAGGAATTGGCATATTCTCTTTACAGGACCCAAAGCATGGAACTACCCCTTGTTCTCACACAAAAGGGCAAGATGTTTAAAAGACACCATAGTCCACACTAGACCCAAAAGTACAGACATTACAGAAAACATCATGCACAGACAGTGGAGACTTCCTGCTGTAATAGGACACTACCCTTGTGGACAATGCCATGTCTGCCATCTCACATCTCCTACTAAGACAATAGACTTAGACTTATGTAGAATGGCAAATTAAAATACACTAATTGTAACTCAAAACAAGTGATATGTATGATATCCTGTCCCTGGGAGTGCAGATATATTGGGATGGCAACGTGCAAACGTAAAACAAGGATTTGCAAGCACCGGAGTAACATACGTTGAAAACGTGGCAATACAAAAATGGCAGTGGGTAGTGATTGAACAGGTGGAGGGTAACAAGAAAAACCTTAAAAGAATCCTACTTGAAAAGGAACAAAAATGGATATATATATATATAGACTCTCTACACACAAGCAAGGTCTAAATGATGACATTCCTTGGGGAAACATAATAGAAGACTTCCATCGTATACATTTACCAGATTATTTAGAGAACCTGGGGTGTCCGGAAAGGCTGAGGCTAACATGTACCCGCCACCACATAAGACCATTAGATCATCATTCCTCAATGTCCCTGCATGATTAAGAAACCTTGTACCTTAAATAGATATGTTGTTCAATAAACATTTAAAGAAGCCTCTAGACGTTGATAACCCTGGGGAGAACAATGTATTTCTTATAAAAACACCTATAATTGGGGTTGTCAGCAAACGTAATGCACTACATACATTGACAACGTTTGGGTTGGGCCCCAGCAAATTCTATACAAGAATTCTTGTTCTAAAATAATAAATCTTGATTTGGGACAATTAGTACCGGGATTTCCACGGCCATACACTAACCAAAATAGGGTATTTCAAGTCAATTAGGGGAGTGATACATCTTCCTAGTTTCATGGGGCAAAGACTTACATCATAGGTCACACTAGTCCCCCAGTAAACCCACTGAGGCATTTACAATATGAGACTGCATTTCCCAATAAACTCAGGACCGTGAGTTAACAAACGCATGGGCGATCCAAGGGGAATGGGACTAACGCGTGTGTCTGCCTGGGACTTCAATTCCAAGGTGTACACAGGGTGGTGCGACAACCCACACATGTGCAACCCCAGAGGGGCATGTCTCTGTGCTGACCAGTCACGGGGCCGCGTGATGACGCTGAGCAGTGCGTCTCAGTGTACTAACGCTTAAAACCCAAACAAGCATGAGAGCCCGTCAATACGCAGGGCTCAGAGGACACGTCTATGTATTCAGATGTTTCACTAGAAATAGGGGCAACCCAGTAACCCAGGTACCTAGGCTGGACAATTATTAAACAATAAAGTGGTCCCGATGAAGGTAGTGTAGCCCTTGACTACCACAACAATGGTGTTATACTCTTATTTACCAGACTTGTTGGACAAAGAACAATCTGGATTTGTTAAAGGGCGATTCATAACTGATAACACAAGACTTCTTTTAAATGTTCTATCTAAATCTCCACATTTAGATCAGCCTCTTGTGGCGATTGCGTTAGACGCTGAAAAGGCGTTCGACAGAGTTGAATGGAATTATTTGTTTTATGCCCTTAATTGGTTTGGTTTTGGCCCTAAGTTCACGTCTCTAATCTCTCTTCTTTATTCTAATCCCCGAGCGGCTGTTTGTGCCAACGGTTTAGTATCTCAATTTTTTGACTTAGGAAGAGGTGTGAGTCAAGAATGTCCCCTATCACCCTTTCTTTTTAATTTGGCTCTGGAACCTTTTCTATCTAAACTACGTCAGAACCCCAACATTCATGGTTTTCAAACATCACATACGCATATCAAACTTGCAGCTTACGCCAATGATATATTACTTTTCTTATCTAAACCGAATGACTCAATCCCCGCTTTTCTAGCAGAAGTACATGAATACTCTAACATCTCCGTTTACAAATTGAACAATGACAAATGCGAGATTTTGCCTTTAACAAAGCACACTTTTCAATCAGATTTTAGTGCTTCTAACTTCACTTGGAGTCCAAATCATATTAAGTATTTAGGATTACATGTTTCCCCTTCAATTTCAGACACGGTATCACTTTGCATGACTAAATGTACACAAAAAGTTTCGGACCTAACCGCCAAGTGGCATCCCCTTATCATGGTGGGGCCGTCTTGACACAATAAAGATGATGTTATCCCCAATAATCTTATATATTATTTCTAATATACCGGTCCCCATTCCCTCAAAAAATGTTAAGAGGATTAACTCAATTCTTTCCTCCTTCTTATGGAACAATAAAACATCCTGAATGTCTTTATCTAAGCTCATATGTCCCAAGACAGAAGGTGGAGTTAATTTCCCTGATTTTCCGGCGTATCAGAAAGCATTTCTTTTGCGTCAGGCCTCCCTTTGGTTGCGTGATCCCAAAGATGATTGTCCTTTATGGACTACAATTGAACGTCTCTTTTTGTCCCCCTTTTCATTTGCCGAATACCTTTCCTTTTCACGTAAACCACAAACCCTATCTACTCCTATAATTAAACTAACATCTAAACTCCTCCTCACTTCTTCTTCACCCCCCCACAGCACCGTAGACTCCTTCCTTCATTCCACAATCTGGCACAACAAGAACGTACTCATCAGGAATAAACCTTTTTATTGGAAGACTTGGCGCCAGAAAGGATTAATTTGGATATATCAGCTTTTCTCCCAGTCAGATTGTATCCCTTTCTCATTACTTAGTCAATCATTTAGTTTACCTCCCTTATTCATTCACAAACACACCTTGCTTAAGAAAGCTGTGTTGGATACATACACCCAGATATCTGCGATGCATCCTTCTTCCACTATTTCCACTTCTACTTCACATCTTCACATTTTGTTAGAAACAACACCTAAGGCCTCTGTCATATATAGTTACCTACACAGTACGGGTGCTGTTAGGCAGAAATCCAAAACAGAAGAGAATTTGGAGCGCGACTTTGCACTCTCCTGGCCAGTGTCCTTATGGAATAACATCTGCATCAAAATTCGTAAGTCGTCCAGAGCAGCTAATATCACGCAGACACTTTTTTTTGTTTATAACAGACTTTTTTTGACACCAAGCGACTTCAGTAAAAGATTTGGGGAGGCTTCGGATGCTTGTTGGACATGTTCCTCCCCAAATGCAGATTTATTTCACATGTTATTTGCTTGCCCTATTGTGCATAATTTCTGGAAACAAGTGTGGTCCCAAATCAATTTGATTTTTAGAACCAATATTTCTTTTTCCTATACCCATGTCTTTTTAGGTAGTCTGTCATCATATTGGGAAAACGCCACGCTCAATGTCAAAGCTATTGATTTGTTACTAGCAGTTGCGTTTCAGCAAATTACAGCTAATTGGAAAGATTTTTCTAAACTATCTTATAAAGCGTGGTGGTATAATGTCTGCCATAATCACAGGTTGTACACCTCTTTTGTATACCCTTTACATATCTCAACAAAGCGATTGGAGTTATGGTTACCGGTTACAACGTATGTTGATATATGTGCCAGTCGATCCTTTCAGTTGCAGCCAATTCAAGAAGAAGTCTCAAATCCCCCTTGACCCCCTGATACGTTCTCAATATGTTTGACATTCTACTATCTTATATGATTTATGTAAACCATTTTGCTTTTCTTGCTTTTCAAGCCCGATCCATGTAATCCTTTTCGATACAATTTTTCACAGTGATTTCTCTTGTATGAAATGCATTTAATATTGTGAATTTGTATTGACACCCTTATTCTTATTAATAAACTTTTCTGAACTTAAAAAAAAACCAATAGTGTTATACTAGGGTAAGAAGAAAAACTCCTCCAATTAGTAAGTTTCAGTTATGTGTTTAGTGCATGTATTTATGCATATCTCATTTATGAATATATTGATCAATTTACACAGTTTAATATAATACTTATACAAGGTGCTCCTAAAAATTGACTGCGCTGTGAGAGTGATATATGGTAAATAAAAAGTGCATTTGTGCTATGTACAACATATATACATGTGGCTAATACAGTGTATCCTGGACCAACTTCATAGTAGGTATTGGCATGCCCAGATTTATGGCAATGAGAGTCCCATATATGTAGAAGTGTCACACATTATTTCTAAGGACAACTTCAAGATTGGGTTTGCGAACACAGGGGAATCAAACCGGTAAAACTGGATAAGTCAATATAACATGGTTACATCCACAACTGGGATGCATTTAGAAAAGCGTCAAATGGCTTCAAGAATACCAGCACGGGGTGTTGTCAGGGCCAAAATGTCAAAATAGCATAAATCACGGATGCATTGGTCACCCCGAGTAAAGTCAGAAGCCTTCTGTCAAGATGCGCTTTCTATTCAGTTTGTTTAAATGCTGCTGAAACGCTGCCAGTGCTAGGCCACCTAAATTACTAGCTGGTCAGTGTACCATGGTATACTGACTTATCCAGTTTTACCGGTTTGATTCCCCTGTGTGCGCAAACCCAATTTTGATGTTGACCTTAGAAATAATGTGTGACACTTCTACATATATGGCACTCTCATTGCCATAAATCTGGGCATGCCAATACCTACTTTAAAGTTGGTCCAGGACATTTATTTCATTGTGGGAAATTCTGCCTCAATCCTTTGGTATCTCCGTTATATTTATTTTTCATCCTGATGATCACCCTGCTCTAAATACCTATGTTGAGGGGTCGAAACATCGACAAATAACATTTGTGTACTGTGTTTTTAGGAAACTGGATGATGGATAGCAACACCGGTTGCACGGGTGTTGGCTTCAACACATTCTGTTGTCCCTATCAGCCACATGTATATAAGTTGTACATAGTACAACTGCACTTTTTATTCACTATGTCACTCTCACTGCGCCGTCACTTTTTAGGAGCACCTTCTATAAGTATTAAATTATACCGGGTGAATTGATCAATATATTCATAAATGCGATATGCATACATAAATGTACTAAACGCATGGCTGAAACTTACTCATTGGAGAGTAGTCAAGGGCTACACTACTCCCATAGGGACCACTTTGTTGTCCAATAATATGTATTCAGATGGGCGAGAACTCTTGATTAAGTAAGTCTTGGGGCATATCTCTTCAGGGGGCTTTTTCATTATGTTTTAGTCAATCGCTCTCTGATCTCGACAAGATTTACGTTAAGATAACTTATGAATGTGTCCACTTTCCTCTCTAGTGCTTGACTACCGAGTCCGCCTACTCCCGAGACCCTGTGGAGCCATGACATAGGCATGGGCAGTGTAGGTCTAGAGACTTATCTTCCTTGCATGCTAATGTGTACCGACATTTGGCACTTACTTGAATAAAACAAGAGTGTTCCCACAGCTACATGCGGTGCAGTGATGGGTGTTCACCAATAGATATAACAATATGCATGCACTCTGTATTTGACAAATAATGAACAACGTGCAACATTGCACCAGAGTAACCATTAGTAATGTGAATGATAACTAATTATTTTTCTATATTTCGTTCCAGATAAAAATAGGGTAATTCCTGTTGACTGGTTTGTACCTGTATTCATGCTTTTAGTGTGTGAGAATGTCACAACCTAACAATATATCTCAGAGTGGTAAATCATCACTGAGAATCAGAATCTAGAGATCTACAGGGAACTCGGTCCTGAAGAAAGCCCATTGACCCTTTTGGGCAGTTGACAGGGCTTAAACGTGTCAACTGTTGATGTTTGGGTCATAATATACCCTAAAACATCCTCTCACAATTATTTTTAACCTTGCCAAATGTATAGACAATTAATGAATCACCTTAGTATAATTAGAGAAACCTGCAGGAAATTTTAATCAGAGATCCCGAAATAATAAGTGCTCCGCTTGCAAATTGCATCAAGCCCATTCACTCACATTAGGTGTAGTGGGTGAGGATCCGATGATGAACCATGCCACTGGTGGTACCAGTGGGTGAGGATCCGATGATGAAGCATGCCACTGGTGGTACCAGTGTGTGAGGATCTGATGATGAAACATGCCACTGGTGGTACCAGTGGGTGAGGATCCGATGATGAAGCATGCCACTGGTGGTACCAGTGGGTGAGGATCGTTTTATATAATCTAATAGATTCCAGGGTCCTGTACTCTAACACCGAATCCTCTGGGAATGAGAAAACCCAAGAAAGCCCTTTCACTCTGACAGAACTGTCTCAGGAAGATGCCCAATACAGCCTGCCTGCTCATCTGTCCTGCTTAGACTGTTTCATTGCACATTTGTCAAACTGTGCCAAAATCAAAGCGAGCAAGCGTGATAGGAAAAAATCTTGCAGAGAAAGAAAAATGAAATTATTTTTCCTTTATACAAAAATCAGTTTCAAAGGTTACAATTCTTAAAAAGATAAGTAAAACTAAAGAATTCCTTCTTTGCTAAAAAAGGATCTGAAAAGGATGAAATGCATAGCATTTTGTTCTGAGATAATTAACGAGGGAGCTGGAAAAAACAAGCGGGAATAACTGACATCTCACTGCATTGATGGACTTTGGAAAATAATTATTTCCCTAAAAGTGTAGAGACCATTTTCTTTGCTTTGAGTTACCCAACTCTATGTTTATTTTTTTCACTTTGGATTTGGAGAAACAATAATGCACATTTAAATTGGGTGTCTGTTATTTTAGCAACTTAGAAAAGTAAACCCTTATGGGCATGATTATTTTTACTCTTAAAAGATTAAATTCCTCGTTATTATAAAATGTTTGTGATCCCAGACATATTCTGTGGTGGCCCAATGAAAACATTCTTGCCATAGGTACCATCTGCATGATATTCAAAGTGCAACAACATGCGTTATATAATGACAATTTTGAAGTGGACTACCATCCTCTAGACTAAAGTTTTGTCATGGCTCATCTTTTCAATCCTTTCCTCAGGAATACAAGTCTTGCTTAGAATAGTTTTCACCCCCTCTGGTGCTAGCTACTTTGACACGATGGACTGTGTGGGGCTACTGTGCTGTGAGTTCTGTGAAGATTTAGCAGACGACCAGCACCACATGATGGTATGATCTGTTGGGTAGCGTCTTCTTTGGGCGCCTGCTTGGCAAGGCAATGACTCTTTCACGGATGGATATCTGGAGTCTCCACCCTCTTGCTATGTGGCCAATGAGTAACCTTCACCTTGAACATCCCTCAGCACTATGGCATGCTTTCAGGTTGTATAGTTAGATAGCACAGCATGTCTGGTAGCCAGGCATGCATCATCACAGTTTCATAACTAGTATCCCTTTACTCATGATGTGTAACTCGTGGGAGTCGACATTTACTGTAACTTGACAAACATAAGTCAACTTATAATACGACTGCAAAGCCATGCGGGTGGTCCTGTAGTAAGTATGCATACTGCTACAGAAAACTGCACAGTGCATGGCTAGACTTTCACATCCACTGGTATGTTCGAGTATAAATTATTTGGCACTTTTAGTTGATGCATTTTAGTTTTCAAAACATTTTTCAGAGATAACAAAAACTTTATTATTAACTGAACTCTGGCCGGTAGTAAATGTGGCTGCTATTTCTCAGTGTTAATAAACATGAACAACCAAGTAGTAGCCACGCTTATAAATAATCAAAGTAAAAAGGCCTTGCTCTTACTTAACATTCATAGAACTTAAGCACAACCCAAAACCCTCCACCTCTAGTAAAAGCTACTGGATATCTGCATTTTATCTATAACTGCCAACAAAGTACAGGACATTTGTACCCTTACCTCTAACTGTCTCCCCCATTCTTGTTGATCATTTTTAGGTTCATTTAATTGGCATTACCAGGGCCCTTTCCAAAAAGCACAACCAATCTCCATTTCACTCTACTGACAGGCAGACCTTACCAATAACTAACGGTTTCCCTTTAGCGATACCGAAAACTAGTCCCAGGAGTAGTTTAGGATTTTCCAATAGTTATCACCCCTAAATGATATGCTTCACGCAGTCTTACCAACAAACTAGACTCATAGACATTAGTAAGTACTATCAGAAAGCCCTCAAGAATATCCCACAACTAGGGTAAATCCATACCAACAGCTATACCCATTCTCGGTAACGGACAACAGAATTATACTTGAAAACAAGCTCACAAACTTTATCAACAACCGGAAGCGAGAATCGGCCATTGGCCAGACATCTTACCTTTGACCTCACTAGTGCCCTCTGAGGAACGAGCTAATTGACCTCAATATCACAGGACAAATGATAGTCCTTTGCATGTCAATCAAAACAAGATGACCCTGCAATAAGTAGACTTCTGCTCTTTTTAGTTGTTAGCTTCTTTAAATTCTTGCATTAATTCTTCTTTAATATCCATAAGGCAGGGCCAAGACCGGTACCGGCCTTCCCCTTCTCACAACAACCCAGTCTGCCTCACTTGTGGCATTCAGCAATCCACCGCTATCACTTTCCTCAAAACACCATAGGACCCTTCACATCTTTGTAAAGTTTGTTGCCACCGTGGTACAGCGGTGACAGATTCCCATCTTCTCCATCAATGCTTCGGGGTTTGTTTCCCCCCCTGCTGCCAACGCCATCCAGATACCTCCTTTTCTGGGGTTTCGTCATCCTTCCTGTGGTCAGGGGCCTGCTACAGGGCATAAGACAGGGAAAGGTGAGTTATGTTTTGCCTCGAGAGCTAATGTAGCCTCCCCAAATAATCAAACTAATTATAAGTTACATACCTGTAATCCTGGTTTGCTTCAGCATTTCATCTCATGCAGGGGCCACAATCTGCTTACCAAATGTGTAATATCAACAAGCTTTGGCAAAGCCAATAGGCTCGACATGAGAGATCTACTGGCTTTGTCAAGGGATCTTTTTATACATGTTGCAGAGCAATACAGGCTGCTGTACAACATGTCTTAAAAAAAAAAACTGACGCCGTCATAGCACTTTTTCTTCTTCCAGCCATGTTGCACAGGAGCCAGCAGTTGCTGTGCAATATGTCTAAAAACATTAAACAATGCCAACTGGCACTCGCATCTGCAAGAGATATTTGACTTTGTTTAGTATTTTTTTGGGGGGCGTGGGCGTGAGGGTTGGAGAAGGGAACACAATGGACATGGGGAAGAGGGCGGGGGCAAGCTACACAGGGGAGGTGAGGGGGAGGAGGGGAGCAGCAAACAGAGAGTGGGGGAGTGTAGGGACAAGCAACACACAGGAGGTGCGGGGGAGGAGACAGGGAACCGCAACACAATGAAGAGTGGGCAGGACATAGGGAAGAGTACGGGCGGTGGGGGATGGGAGGCACTGGAGACACATACACTTGTATATTCAAAAATATTTTTACAAAAAGTTTTTAAAAAACACAGTTGTAGAGACTCAAAGTTATCTGAAGTAGAGAATGAAAGCTAATGAATTATAGAATTTGTTTATGGATTATAATAATGTGAGAACATATATATTTCTTTCTATTTAAATTGATTAGGGTTGGTCAGATTAATTAGGGCAAATATAATTGCTGTGGTAACACTGATACAGACTGCAGAACATATGTCGATTTCTCACTAAACTAAATATAGGTTTTGAACCCCATAAAGATAAATGATGTTTGTTTTACTATCAAATGTATTTTTTCTGTATACGTCAATTCAAGAACTATTCAAAACTGATTGGTTGCTTTCACATGCCATGCTAAGGATAAAAAACTAGTATTACACCTATATATGATGATTTTATACTTAAGAGAGTGGATGTGATAAAGAAATGTATATTGCTTAGATGCTATAGAGAAGGGTGCCTATGTGAACTAATTGTAAATTTTGTATTGGATTATCAGTCTATTACAAATGTGCATATGTCACTTACCTCATTTCTAATTAGGAACGAACTCAATTGTGGATATGTGCCTTAAGATAGATTGTCTGTGATTTACGAATTGGTAACCATGTTTTTAATAATATATGTTTTAGGATACTTTTTGTTATGTGTTTTTCGATATGATTATAGTTTTTGAAATATTAACACCCGCTTACTGTCTTTTATGTGTTTTTCATCAGCCCTGAAGAAGTCCCACAGTCTTTGGGACGAAACGGGTTGGTTGTGTTTGTTTTTCACATCTAAATTACAAGACGGTAATAAAAAATATCACTGTGACTAAGCATGAGTCCTTGTTTATTGGGAGTATTGTCTAATTGCCTTGAACTTCATATATGAGATATTTGACTTCATATTGAACAATTTGGCTGGTGTGTTACTATTTACAGAGTGCCTCTCCCATATTTTTTAATGTTCTAGTGATATTTTGTTTTTCTCGAAAAAGGTCAACCTAGAGAGTGGAGCACCTGTGTTGTGGAATGACTTGGAGTGCAGTGACATATACCATAAACATACAGTCGTATAGATTGCATGTATAAAAATACCAAAACAAGCATTGACAAAGAAAAAGGTCTCACCTATGCAAGAGCTATTAGCTTTGGCAATGTGTTTTAACCTTTTTGTACAGCAGTTTGGCTACTGTACAGCATGTGTGAGTTTTGCGACACTAGACATGGTGGGGATGTATACTTGTATTGAGAATGACAAAGGTAAACAAGCGTTAAGCCACTTTTTAGGTGGGAGGAGTGCTATCCTACAAGAACATTCCACTATGATCCTGGAAATTAGTGATTTGATACTCAACAACAGCTTTTTTCATTTTGAGGGGGAGTGGTTTCACCAAATGAGAGGCACAGCAATGGGATCAAGGTTTGCTCCCTCTTATGCCAACCTCTTTATGGGGTGGTTTGAGAGGGAGCATGCCTGGTCCAGGAAGGCGAGTAAATGGATGGACCTCATCCTATTCTGGGGACAATTCATTGATATTTTGATGATCTGGAGAGGCACTAGAGCTGAATTGGTGGAATATGTTGACTATTTGAACATCAACAGCCATAATGTTAGGTTCACAATGTGTCACAACTCGAACAAAATGGATTTTTTGGAAGTTCAGTTGTTTATAGTAGAGAACACAATTCAGAGCAAACCTTTCCGCAAGGATACAGCTACTAATAATATTCTGAGAGTGGAAAGTGCACATCCTCCTGCAGTGATCAGGGGCTTCCCCTTTGGGGAGATGATACAAACTCGAAGAAATTGTAGGAAGGATAAAGCGAAGAATAGAGTTTATGCAATTAAGAGAGAGAGGAAACATTGGTTCAGAAACCCAAGAAGCAATCACAGGAGAGATTGGCTTTTGTTTCGACTTATAGCACAGAACACAAAAAGAACTTCAAAATTTTTAATAAAAATTGGAATCTCCTGGAGGGGGTTCCAGGCTTAACTAACAGTATTTCTGAGAAAACGTTGGTGACATATAGGAAAAGCCCTACTATGGGGAACATGATTACCAGGAATTATTTGGAACGTGTGCAAGAATCTGCTAGCAATTGGTGGCAAAGGTCAACCGAATGGTTTTTACATTTGAGGGTCATGTATCATCTGTGATTGTGAAATGTATCGCATGAAGTACTTCAAATATAACACGGACAGACAATATTAGATCAATGAATGTATAAATTGCAACAGTTGTGGTATGATTTATATTATCAAACGTGAATGTAACAAAATCTTCGTGGGGAGCACCAAAAGGGCACTTAAGATCGGGATTCAGCAGCATTATCGTGCCATTTTAAATAGCGACAACAGGTCCCTTATTTACCAATATATTAAGGACAATCATCTGGGTTTGGCTGGTTTTAAATTCCATGGAATTCAAAGGATTGTTCCCAATATAAGAGGAGGGAATTGGGAGTTGAAATTGAGGCAAGAGGAGGCGAAGTGGATCAGTAGATTAAGGTCTGTAGAAAAAGGCCTTAACAGCGATAATGAGTTTAATTATTTTTTGTGATGGATTGTTCAATACACTGTGAGTGACAGATTGGTAGCGATGGTGTAGATGATGGGGTCCCAGGGGAAGTGAGCAGGATTCCCGGACTCGACAGAGACTTTTAACAGTAATTATCAGATGTACAGGTTTTAAGTTTGCACTTTCTTTCTCGAATATTGTATAATTAAAAGACATTAGTAGAAATGTGAATCATGAGTGGCAATAGAGGAAAATCCAATTCTAGGGTCAAGGAAGTTATTCTCGATATCCTTTAGAATGTATGGTAGCAAACACAGAAATGGTTCATGGACTTGGCTCGTCATGAACGTCACTTGGAGACATTATTTTTGCGGAGCCGCGACCACCTTTGTTGGTAATTTTCACCAGTATTATTATGGATCAGGTTTGGTTTGGAGGAACGTTTTCTATGCCCTGTGACGGGAAGGGTTTGAGCGGTACAAGGTGTTTTTGGATGCCATGTTGGCAAGGTAATTGTGACAAAAGGTAATTGGAGCTGTGTTAAGCTCTTATTGTCACGTCCCGAATCAGGCAGGACAGACGGGAGCTCCACTCACTCACGGATAAACTGCAGGGATTGGCACTATAGGCATCATCGAAAGCCAGAGAAGCATAATGGGCTCCCCGGGCAATGCCTAAAGTCAGGGAGGACAGGCAGAGGGAGGCGCTCCATCACAGATATACTTTAGTAACGGACGTGATAGGTGGTAACAGGAGCCGGAAATGGCTACCTTGGCCCTTGATTGGATAGGGATGGATATAAAGTTTACAGATTGGTTGAAATGTGAGAGGACCAGAGAGGAAACATAGTTTTGTATGATTTACACCGTTGTGATGTTGATTGGTGGAAACATAATATAAAAAATAAATGATGGGACGAAGCAGTTAACTACGGGAATCCCAACTATGGTTCAGCAGGAGACGCGTTAGAAGGCAGCGCAATACACAGTTGGTGAGTGCACAGGACTATAAAGGATAACCAGGGGAAGGTCCGGTACGCTAATCAGGACAGCAGGAATGGGGTTAGAAGGAATTGGATGATTACGCAGCTTGTTACTTTTACTTTGAGGCCAGTCAACATAGATTTGAAATAATCTGGGTATGAGGAAACATAAAATGGAATGATTGTTTATACGCAGTAGATTGAGATTAATGTCTGCGGGGCCCAGTGAAGGAATGGGAATAGGAACATGGAATGGTGACAGGAAATACAGGTTACAGTAATAGCATACCTGTGACTAACATGTACAGATGCTCGGAAAACATACTAGAGCGACGTTTGTTTTCTCTCTCATTATAGATGAATACAACAACATAAGGCCATATTAAAGGGAATGTACCAGGATGGGCATACTACATTATAAAACAAGATTTGTGATTCTTGTGTGATTATGAGGTGATAAACATTTTTGTATAAAAAAAACTTTATTAGTTGGTATAATGGAACATGTTATGATGGAGGATTTCATTGATAGGCTATTCATGACATAACAGTTGGTGTTGATGAGATTAGTTTAAAAAAAAATGTGAGTAATATGAACTCTGCTTAAAACCAAGAAATTGAATTGTACGATCTCATGAGGAGATGTGTCAATCATGCTTTTTACAAGATGACTTTGAATAGATTGTATAGGCAGGAAGTCTTAATGGTTTCTTTATTTATTTATTTGAATGATACATTATGTAGGTATTGAATGGTTTTGTAAAGATAATGATTATTGATATGCTTGTTTTCAATTTACAGCCCTGATGACGTCTGCATAGGACGAAGTGCATTGGCTGGTTTGATTTGGCTGGATTGATTTGACCACTGGGCGGATTGATTTGAATTTGTACTTTTGATGCATTTTGGATTGAATAATAAACTCAGAATTGATAATTCAACTAAAAGACTCCCTAAGGATCTTCTTTGATTGGAAGATAAAGAATGGACGGTTAAAGAGCATACTGCTCGAAAAAATATAATATGATAATTCACATGCTACTTTTTCATAGGTTGAAATACTGTACAGCATGGTTAAAAGTTAGTGGTGTGGAGTGGTGGAATGGGGTGGGGTGAAGTAGAGTGCGGTGAAGTGGGGTAGATTGGGTTACTTGAAGCGGGGCAGATTGGAGTGGGGTAGATTGGAGCAGACTGGAGTAGGGTACAGTGAAGGGGTAGATTGAATAGATGGTAGTGGGGCAGACTGGTGTAGAGTGAAGTAGATTGCAGTGGAGTGGGGTACATTGAGTGGAGTTGGGTAGACTGGAGTTGAGTGGGATAGATTGAGGTGGAGTGGAATGGGGTAAATTGGAGTGGAATAGAATAGAGTGGGGTAATTCAGGGAGGAGGGGGAATATTTGGGTGGACTGGAGTGGAATGGTATAGATTGGAGTGGAATAGATTGGGGTAGATTGGAGTGGGGTAAATTAGGTTAGAGTGGGGTAGATTGAGATTGGAGTGGAGTAGGCAGATTGGAGAGGAAGGGGTGGGGTAGATTGGAGTGGAATTGGGTAGATCGGAGTGTCATGGGTAGAGTGGAGTGGGGTAGATTAGATTTGGGGAGTTTGTAGTGGGCTGAAGTGGGGTAGACTGGAGTAGAGTGGGGCAGACTAGAGTGCCGTGGAGTGGGGTGCATTGGTGTAGATTGCGGTAGACTGTGGTAGAGTGGGGAGATTGGGGTATAGTGTGGTAGACTGTAGTGGAGTGAGGTAGATTGGAGTGGAGTGAGGTAGACTGGAGTGGGGTGAGATAGATCGGGGTAGACTGGAGTGGAGTGGGGAAACATGTGTGGATTGGAGTGTAGTGGGGTGAGCAGGGTGGGGTAGATTGGGGTGGGGTGGGTAGATGCAAGTGAGGTTGGGTGCATTGTGGTAGATTGGGGTAGGCTGGTAGAATGGTGCAAATGGAGTAGATTGTAGTGGAGTGAGGTAGATTGCATTTGATTAGGGTAGAATGGATTGGAGTAGATTGGATTGGGGTAGATTGGGGTAGGGGTAGTGGGGTAGACTGGAGTGGAGTAGATTGGTGTGTATTGGAGTGGATATTTTAGTGGGGTAGTGTGGATAGTGGTAGACTTCAGTGAAGGGGTAGATTGGGGTTGAGTGGGGTGGATTGGAATGAAGTGTGGTAGACTAGGGTACAGTGGAGTGGGGCAGATTGGGGTACACTGGAGTGGGGTACATTGGAGCAGAGTGGGGAAGATTGAAGTTGAATGGGGTAGATTTGAGTGGAGTAGATTGGAGAGTGGCAGATTGCAGTGGATTGTAGTGGGGTAGATTGGGTGCAGTGGGGTAGATTGTGGTAGACTTGAGTGGGGTAGATAGATTGTAGTAGACTGGAGTGAGGTAGATTGAAGTGGTGTGGGATAGATTGGAGTGGAATGGGGTGGGGTAGCCTGGAGTGGAGATGGGTAGATTGGAGTGGAGAGGGGTAGATTTGAATGGAGTGGAGTGGGTAGATTGGAGTGGGGTATACAGGAGTGGAGTGGGGGAGATTGGAGGCCAGGGTAGAGGGATAGATTAGAGTGCAGTGGGGTAGTTTGGGTTAGATTGAGGTGGGGGTAGATAAGAGTGGGGTAGATTGGAGTATGGTAGACTGGGGTGGAGTGGGATAGAGTGGAGTTGGGTAGAGTAGAATAGAGTGGGGTAGATTAGATTAGATTGGAGTGGGGTAGATTTGAGTGGGCCCTTAAAAATCTATTTAAAGTAGGGGACTTAAATAAATAGGGGTTGGTCAGGCAGCCACAAGAAGGCAGGCAGAGCAGAAAGATAACCCTTCAAAATGCCCAAAGCATAGCCCTGCTGGGCAAGGGTAAGAATAAAAAGCAAACTATCAGAAAGGGAAGTAGAAAGTGGGAGAATGGATTTTTCTGTACAGTATGATACAAACTGCTTCCAACAGCAGGCGTATAGCATCTTGGTGGAGGGATGCCTGGCTGCCAGAATAACATTGCAGACTTCAGGAGGAAGGTTGAAAGCTATCAACTGCTACCGCTCAATCTCCATGCAAGAAGGCGGAGAGTTGACAGGTTCGGGTGGAGTACCCTCCCCTTCTGCTGCAACAGAAGATCCTATGAAAGGGGCAGCCTGATCTGAGGATCGATGGCCGTGCTCATTGGTTCAGGATACCGGACTCTCCATACCCTGTCCAAAGTCATAAGGATGACTTGGTCCTGGTCGTTTATGATCTTGAGAACTCTGGGCAGGAGTGGTATGGGCGGAAAGGCTTAAAGGAGGCCTGAGCTTCACTCAAGCCGAAAAGCATCTCAGAGCGAGGGAAACTCCAGCACGTAAAACTGCTGACGCTGCGAGTTCTCTGCAGAGGCAAACAGATCTCACCAAGGCTCTCCCCACTACTGCAAGGGACCTTGCGCTATCTCCGGTTGGAGACACCATTCGTGATCTGCTAGGCATTGACAGTTGAGTTTGTTCACCGTGGCGTTCAGGGAATCTGCCAGATGTTGAACCACCAGGGAAATGCCCTGCTGTTCCAGCCATGTTGAGACATGCAGGGCCTCTTGACAAAGTGTTCACGACCCCATCCTGCCCTATTTGTTGCAGTATCATATGGCAGAAGTGTTGTCTGTGAAAATGTCTATCAGCCTTCCCTTGTTGGAGGGTAGAATGGCTTTGAATGCCAATTAGATTGCTTGGAGCTCCAATAGGTTGGTGTGGAGTCCGGATTCCACCAGAGACCAGAGTCCTCTGATCTCTACCTCTCCCAGATGACCACCTCATCCCAGGGGTGGTGCATCTGTCACTACTGTGAGATCTGGCTGTGGAACGGAGAGGGAGTCTGCCTCTGACCCAATCACGGTTCGTTATCCACTACTGCAAATCCTTCACAGTCACCTCTGAGATCTCGACTAGGTCAGAGAGATTCCCTTGATGCTGCCCCCACTGAAATTTGAGGTCTCAATATGCAATCTGGCCTGTATGACCAGCAGGATGCAGGCGGCAATGATGCCCAGCACTCTCAGAGTCAGTCGCACCGAAATCCAGGAGAGAGGCTGAAACATCAGTATCATAGCCTGAATATCCTGGACTTGCCGCTTGGGAGGATAATCAAAAAACTGCACTGTGTCCAGAACAGCTCTGATGAAAGGGAGCGTCTGAGAGGCAGTCAGGTGTGACTTCAGCACATTGATAGTGAACCCCAGTGAATGCTGGAGGTCTCCGGTAGCCTGGCGGTAGGAGAAACAGGCTATGAAGAACCAGGCCTTTGATGCTAATGCTCCTTTGTCACGTTGGCCGAAGGACGAGCAGAAGTCAAAGAGCGATTTTCTTGTGCCTTTTACCTGACTGTTCCGAAGATCTCGAACGGGACGAAGAGGGTTTTGGACTCTGTGAACGATCCAGGGACCTTTCTCTCAACCGGGACCTTGACTTCCAATGGAGAAGCTTGCCAGGCCCGCTAGCAGCTTCAGGGACTGCTCCCTCAAAGCCTTCGGAGCCATGGCCCAGCAATTGGAGCACAACTTGGTGTCGTAGTCGTGCTCCAAGCACAACAGACAGACAAAGTGTGGATCTGTCTCTGACATCGTCTGGTGACGGGCTCCGCAGGGTTTAAAACCTGTCTTACATGATGACATCCTCGACACCCCAGGAGGAAACCTCAAAAAACAGTTGACAAAAAGTAAAAAAATTCCTGTCAAAAAACGACAGTAGCTTTTCTCTGAATCAGCGCTGGCTGGCGTGGAAAGAAAAGAACTGACGTAAGAGCAACTGGGTAGCGCTTATATAAGTACCGTAACGATACTCCAGCACGGACGACGCAGATGGCAGACGTGGAGCCGATCAACGCCTTCTACAGGGGCACAGAGGTACTGCTCAAAAAATCCTCCGGATCCAGTCTGGCAACTGGGAAAATCAAAGGTACAGAATCTGTGGCTTGAAGTCTCTATCAGATGAAGAAAATTTTATTTATGTTAAAAAAAAAACTAGAAATTAATTGAAACAAACAAAGGTAAAAGTGTTTTGTAGTTAGGTATGGTAATAATATGTTAGTTTGCATTGAAAGAACCTCAGAAATGGCCTGAAAAAGAGAGGCTAAAGTGATGTTATAGTTACCTGAAATGTCAGTTTAAACACAACATTTTAAATTGAAAAAAAAATATTCAGATTCACAAGTTGTAGTAATTGCAAGTAACTATAATTCACGCTCTTGCCATGAACTGATTACGACCTCACATATTGCATCACTCATGACATGCTCTATGAGATCACTGATGTCACAACCTCCTCTTGCGTCCTCTGCATAGTGATCTAGCGTGCAGGGCTAATGTTGCTTTACCCTATGGCGCCCTATGCACGCTAAAATATCATGACTGTTGTTTCCCTGCATCCTCATGACCTATGTTACCCCAACATCCTCATGACCGATGTTCCTCCAGCACCCTCATGCCTGATGTTGCCCAGCATCCTCATGACTGATGTTTCCCCATGAACCCTTGATATTCCATTGCGTTTGCATCTCTGCTTGCGTCCCCCCCAAACCCTGTGATTCCCTGTACACTTGATTCCTTACTAGTGTCCCCCACCCAAACATCTGTGAACCTGTAGAGCATCTTGCAACCGTTATTACAAGGGCCTTGGTATGTTTTGCCCTTGAGTTTTTTCAAGCTTTCTCCAGTATTCCGTGAGCCAAAATAATGCCTTGCACTCGCTGTTCCTAGAGCCTTGTGTTGTTTTCCATCAAGCACATTCGAGCAAGACCAACAAATTTGTTTCCTGTTGTTGGTTTCGATGTTCACGTTGCACCTGCCCTTCCTGTGAGGTCAAAGCGAGTGTACTGACACATGTTTTGCTCCAGGGTTCAAGAAGCCTCCAGAAGGCCATGTGCCCCACTTGCCACACATGAAAGATACCAGTACTGGAGAACTACAGTTACAGGTACGGAACGTATTTTCTTCTCCTGTATTGGATCTTTCATAGGTTCACATGCTTTAATCAGATGAAATAGCTGTTAAATAGCACATCATATATAAAATTAGAATATGCCTGTATGTATATCTATATATACATATAAATGCAATGTGAAATGTTCACAATACATTAGCGGCTGACGAGATATCACTTACCATGATGGCTCACCTTTACTAGAAAAGATGACGTAACACTACCTGGCCTACTGCCGCATCGCTGTGGACTGTGGCATCCAAGCAGAGTGATGCATAAATGTGTGTCTAATCTTCCAGTTCGCTGCTCTGAAGGTATCTTGGATAGGCCCACCAGCAAACAATGCTGTCAAAGTCCATATACTTCTAATAGAATGAGCTCACACTTTAACCTGTAACAGTGTGCCAAGTTTTTGATGGCGTTAGTTATCCATCCTGCTACGCTTTGTTTAGAGAGCGGATAACCTTTCCTAGGAGCATTGTATGCCACTAACAAATGACTGGATTTGCGGACTTCTTTTGTCTTGTCCAGGTAAAACTTCAAACATCTGTTGAAATCCAAAGAATGTAATGTCATTTCTGCTACATTATTTGAGCCTAGAAAGAATATCTTTAGTTCTAACTATTGGTTCATTTAAATGGAAGTCTGATGGAACCTTTGGAATGAATTTCGGATTTGTTCACAGAATCACGGTATCGTTCCTAAATTGCAAAAAGGGTTCTTGATTGGTGAATGCCTGCACTTCACCTGCTCGTCTTGCTGATGTCAGTGCCAGCAGGAGTGCCTCTTTCCGATAAAGAAACGTAATGTCTGCTTTGTGTATAAGCTTAAATGGGCTTTTCATTAATTATGAAAGCAAAGTATTTAGTTGCCAAAGCGGGGGAGGAAGTCTCAATGGCAGGTAAATTCTAAACAGACCTTTAAGAAATTGTTCGATGAGCCGGTCCCAGACCATAACGATGGTAATGTCGATGATCTTCTGAAGCGAGATACGGCCCGCTAAGTGAACCTTAATGGAGGCATGAGCGAGACTTGACTGTGCCAGATGCAGCAAGTTAGGAAGAATTTCTTCCGGTGCAGATGACATTGGGTGCATGCTTGACAGCTGAAACCAAATGCAAAACCGTTTCCATTTAAGAATAAGTCTTGTTAGTACTATCTGCTCTAGCTCTGGCTATGATATCCCTGCATTCTTCTGGGATATACACATGTGTAAATTCATTGAATTCAGGATCCAGATGACGTATTTGGCCTTGGTTCACTGTCAGTAGAGAAAGAAATAGTTGCATCTGGATGTGCTGTTTCTCTGATAGTAGAAGTAGCTCTGTGAAACAAATTTGTCATGGCCATGTCGGAGCTATAAGAATTATCCTGCAGGGCTCCGCCTTCATTTTCCTGAGAATCCTTCCGAGGAGAGGAGTAGGAGGAAAAGCGTAAGTAAAGATTCCTGACCATGCGATCGAAAACGCATTCCTTAGGACCCTGGTTGTAGAGGCCCTCTCGCGTAGAATCAGCATTTCCGATTCTGGGAGGTTGCAAACAGGTCCAGATTTGGCTTGCCCCGTTGGGGGAAAATTTCCTCTAGGACTTCATGATTGATCTCCCATTCGTGGAAGGTACTTCTCATTCTGCTCAGCGTGTCTGCAATGACATTTTGCTTTCCCGGCAGATGTTCCGCTTTCAGATTTATCTGGTGACTGATCGACCACTACCTAATCCTTTGCACCTCTTGGGAGAGCGCTTGGGATCTTGTGCCACCTTGCTTGTTGATATAGTTGTGGTGTCGTCTGTGCGGATGATCACTGTAGACTTTTGTATTCTCTGCAGGAAGGCTTGCAAGGCTAGGTATACTGCCTGGAGTTCCAGAAGGCTCTTATGTAGAAGTAACTGAGATGGTTCCCATTTACAGCTGACTTGGAAATCTTGAAGATGAGCTCCAAAACTGTCTAAGGAGACGTCTGCTGGGATGAACAACCAGGAAACTTGGGGTAAGCATGATAGGCCTGTGGAGAGATTCAGCTCCTTTTTTAGGCAGGGGCAGAGGGAAAGGCAGGGGCAAACAGAAGGGCCAACCGAGGGTGACCTAGGATGACCGAGACCAAGAATGGGATCAACGGGTAACCAGGAGTACGGCCCAGAGCCTGGCACCAGGAACACGCAGGGACAAGCAGGGACCATCACTAGTGGTGAACCTCTCCTCTTAAACCCTGACCGAATCACAAGAAAATCTTCTCAACAAGCGTCTGGGTTTTGTCCCGACCAACATGCTGGATCACTTTCAGATCCGCCAAGAATTAGCAACTTTTTTCAGAAGTATCAGACTGAAGATTTATTTTCAGGGTGCGGAAGAAAGAAACAACACCTCTGGGGACACACCATTGCGCCCAAAATCCAATTTCACACCCCAGTTTGCTGCTTTACCACAGGAGGTGGCTACCTTTGAACACGCAGTCATCTATGACATTAAAAATTAACAAAGGTAGAACACACGCTCCTTTGTCAACATGAGCATCGTGGAAAAGGAGGAACTCAGACAATTGAAGGACAATTATTCCATTATCATCAAGTCAGCCAATAAAGGGGGAGCAATCGTCATTCTGGACAAAACAACGTACACGGACGAGTGTCAGCGCCTCCTGTGGGATGAGAGGAATTATAGGGTACTGAGTAGGGATCCTACAGCGGAAATTGCCAAGGACATTGCGACACTAGTAGAGGAGGGGACGGCAAACAACTGGATCTCCAAACACAAGGCAAACTACCTGACTAGAGATCAACCGATAAAACCCTATTTCTATATATTGCCTAAAATACACAAACCTACAAGGGCACCACCTAGTATGCCCATCGTGTTGGGTATTGACTCTACTCTGGAACCTCTATCACAATTTTGTGGACATATCAAACCCCATGAGCCTTTATCTTAAACCTGTCAGAAATAGCCTTGACGAGAAATTTCTTTGCGTTTGAGGGAACATTATATCTGCAGACCCACGGAACCGCAATGGGGAGCACATTTGCCTGGAGTCTAGCCGGTCTATTTGTGGAAGCGTTTGAAAAGACCATGATTTATGACACCGGAAGCCCTTGGTCCAATAACATCAGCCTTTGGTGGCGTTATATAGACGACGTCCTGGTGATCTGGAAGGGAGATGCACACTTGGTTACCCAATTTCTTGATTGGCTTAACAGCAGGAACCCCCTTCTGCATTTTACATCTACGGTTACAAAAACGGAGTTACCCTTTCTAGATCCGGTCATCGAACCGAAGGAGGGAAAACTCTCCACCAGGGTCTACCATAAGCCCACAGACAAGAACTCACTGCTAGCGTATGATAGCTTTCACCCCAAATCCTTAAGGGAGAACCTACCTGTGGGCCAGTTCTTCAGACTAAGGCGGAACTGCACTGAGAGAACCACTTTCAAGGAAGAAGCTGTCCTCCTCACGGAAAAACGTAATCAGAGAGGATTCCCCAGGCGCACCGCCTCAAAAGCCAGAAAAAAAGCAGCCAATCCCAACAGTGAAAACCTATTGGAGAAAACTGAGAGACCATCAGTGGAAAAACCACTGTGTGTCACCACTTTCAACACGGCCTTGCAACAAATAAAACAAATCATATTAAAACATTGAAGCATACTTAACTCAAATGATATGAACATAGCCAAACCCCTCTTTTCTTTCAAAAGGAGTGCCAATCTGAAGGACATGTTGGTACACACCGGACCAAACACACAACAACAGAGGGGGTCAGAGACAACGGGTGGACTCCCACCGCTCCAAGGACATTCTAGGTGTGGATCATGTAATGTGTGTCATCTTACAAAAAACACAAAAACCATAGATGTGGGTCTGACCTATCCATGGGAGCAGAGGACACACACAAACTGCAATTCTGATTTTGTGATCTACCCCATTACATGCCCCTGCCAGAAACGATATGTGGGGATGACCAGCAGGAAAGTAAAGACACGCATTATGGAACATCGCGGTACAGTCAGGTGTCTCAAATCCAGTAGCAGCCCGTGGTGGGAGTGCTGCTGGGTGCTGACATGAGGCCGGGGGAGGGGCAGGGTGGGGGGTAGTAAACTGTGGAATACGGCCACACAGTGGTAAGTACATAAACAAATAAATAAAACGGATTTCGTTGCGCACAGCATCGCCAAATGCGATGCAGCGCTCGCAACGAAATTCGTTTTATTTATTGGTTTGTGTACTTACCTCTGTGTGGCCGTATTCCACAGTTTACTAATTCATGAGCACCTCATAAGCATTGCATGATAATGTCAAGCAATGCGAGCCCATGCGAAACATAGGAGGGCCGCTGGCGATATACTTAACTTAGGGAAAGATAGTCAAAGTGCTTTCTCCACCCGCGTTGCAATAAGGTTTCATGAAACCGGGTAGAGAGAAAGAAACAGCAAGGAGCATCGGCGTTGCCCTGGCAAAGTAGCACGTTGCGGGCAAACGTCACCGACGTGACTGACGCTGACCAAGCCCCGGCTCCCACGTGATGGGAAGCTGGGCGCCGAGTGGGTATTTCAGAATGGAAACTCTCCGTTCCCATTCACCTTGACGGCGAGAGTGGACGAGCGGTCAGAGGGAGAAGTACTCACCCTGAAGAAGTAAGGAGAGGGGGGTGGGTGCAAAACCGGACTGAGGACGAAGTTTGGAGTCATACTAAAGGGAGTCTGTTGAAACACCCTCGAGGATCGAACATGGAACAATAACTGGGTCAGAGCCTATATCTCCGCATCTGTAGGTGATAGCGGTGTGGTAGTAGGGGCATTTTAGGAGATTGAGGGACAAACGCTACCTTAACCGCCTTTAGAGGGCATTAAGAACCGTGATCTCTAGGCAGTATGGACTTAAACGAGTATTGATATTTTGACACCCGCAGGGGTCAATCCCGGTTGGAGGTGTTTTTTTGTGGTGCATGACCATCTAACCACTATATAAGTCTCCCTGTTGATTTGTCTCCCCCAGAGTGCGACTACAGGGGGTCTCTCCTTGTCTCTCGCCAGTTCTAGCAATGTTCTGTAAACTTGTCACTTGGTAAGTGACAAGTGATTATGAGTAAGAGATGCGAGAAAGAGTACATACACATATCGATCTACGCGTACGATTACAGTAAGTGAATCATTAATGAACGACGTCATGTTATCTTTAAATCAAGGATACTGTTCCGGGCACTATACCCGTGTTGTGGTGGATTGACAATGATTGATGCACTGTGGTGAACAAAACTACGAGAGGGAATGATTGATAGGGACCTCTCGTGTTTGTTGTTTCTCTTCCATATAGTATTGCGGGAGAGTGTAACTTAGGGGATACCTCGGTGAAGGAACAATTGGTTCATGTACAACAGCACTCTAAGTAATGAGGTGACCGTGGTTTTGGGATCAGAAAGGTCCTGACGAAGGCCGGCGTGACCTTATGCTGTGGGCACATCACTATGGCTGAAACATGTCAACAAATTGGCAGAAAGGGGGGGTGTAAAGAGTTCATAATTTCTTCCAGTCACCACCATTCTTCACGTTTTTAATCCTGGCCGGAGGGTCCAGGAATAAAATGTACGCATAGCGACACCTCCAAGCAAGTTTGAACTCACACTGCACTTCCACTTTCGGTGATCCCAGTCAAACTGTTTCTATATATCTTTATATGTTGTGTCTTGTCTTCCCCTAGCCTATTGCTCCACCCCAGGCGTTGGTCAGCGCAGGGGTGTACTGAAGCAATTGTATGAGTGAGGGCAGTATTTCGACACAGAGCACGTGCCACCACAGAGACAGATATTATATCACTCTCGGCTCCTTTTGGTGTGTTCAAGTTGTGGCTAGGGGGGCCGGAGTAGAGGGGTCTGAATCCCTCACCCCTTCACTTTTGTGTAAGATGTCACTGAACATGTCATGAGTGATGTAATATGTGAGGTCATAAGCAGTGCACTGCGGGGGCATAAGTTATATTTAGCTCAGGCAACTATAACTGCTGAATTTCTCTGGTTTTGTATGAGTGAAATGTGAGCCTAGCTATAACATCTCTGTACCTTTTTTTTCCAGTGAAATATATATATATCTATAACCTTATTGACCCCAACCGCTAAACCTTACTCACCCTAAACCGTAAGAACACCCTTGTCACCCAAATACCCCTACCACCCTAAACCCTAAAAATACCCTTGTCACCGAAATACCTCAACCCACCCTAAACCCTTAAAATATTCTTGTCACCCAAATACCCCTAACCACCTTAAACCCTGAAAATATCCTTGCCACCAAATATACCTACCCACCCTAAAATACCTTTGCCACCCAAATACCCTTATCCAGTCTAAACCCTAAAAATACCTTCGCCACACAAATACCTCTACCTACCCTAAACCCTAAAAATACCCTTGCCACCCAAATACCCCTACCCACCCTATAAATATCCTTGCAACCCAAATACCCTTACCCACCCTACAAATACCCTTGCCATCCAAGTACACTTACCCACCTTTAAACCCTATAAATACCCTTGCCACCCAAATACGTTTACCCACCCTGAACCCTTATACCCCTGCTATATATATATTTATATACATATATATATATTTATAGAAAGTTTTAAACTTACTTGGGAAATACTTACATTTGTGTTGTAAAGGCGTGCATGGTAAAGGTATATGTGTGGGAAAATTTTGCATGGTAAAGACATGCGTAGTAAAGACTTATGTGATGTTAAGGATGCATTGTAATGGTATTGCGTGGTAACGGCCACGCTGTAAAGGGTGTTTCCCACACAAACTATATTGTCAAAAGATCCTTGTGTTTAGATCTATTGCCTGTCCAGTTCCTCTTCAAACTGTCGCATCCGAAGGCAACAGAACGGTACCACAGGCATGCATGAGAACATCATCTTGTACGTATTTCTGGAGTTGGATATGCTTTGCTCTGCACTGTATCCAGTGTAGCCCCTTAGAACGTTATCCGTGTGCACGGCTGTAGGGCTGATTGTTGGGGTTCCAACGTAAGTCCTAGTTTGCTGAAAACACGTAAGCATGCCTTGGTTAACCGCTGGGCAGATTGATGGGAAGGTGCCTTTATCAGCCATTCGTCAAGGTATGGAAATACTTAGTGTTTTCCTGCCTTCACAATGCTGCTACTGGAACCCAGCACTTTGTGAAAATGTGAGGGGAAGATTTCAGGTCAAATGGGAGGACTTCGAACTGATAAGGCTCCCGGCTGTGAACCTTAAAAATTTTAAATGGTGTGGATGAATTGGGACATGAAAATATGCATCTTGGAGATCTAATATTTTCATATAATCTGCCTGGTTCAGAAGCTGTAGGAAATCTTGAAGTGTGACAATGCAAAATGTCTGTTTCCTGAGATATTTGTTCAATGTTTCTTAAACCCAGGATAGGTCTCCATTCGCCTCACTTCTTCCGGACCAAGAAGAACTGGGAGTAGAAACCTTTTTCCTTCTGATTTCCATGGCCTTGTTCTATGGCCCCTTTGCTGAGGATGGTCTGGACTTCAAACCAGAGAAGATGCAGATGTTTTAGCGGGGACGTTTGAGGCGGAGGCTGTTAATCCAATACCATTGTTCTGTAGTTATTTTCCTCCATTCAGAGGGATGATTGGATATTTTTCTTCCGAGACATGACAGAGGAGATGGATGTGTAGCCGGTGCCTGTAATCTGTTACTGTCGTCGTCCTGTGTCCTTGCCCTTCAAACCCAGCTTTCCTCCCTGGGTTTGTCTTGTGTAGGCTGCCTGAAGAGGTTGTCTCTGTTGATAGTGCAGGCAAAACTATTGGGACCCAGATTGATAGTTGGGTACCTGTATTGTTGGTCGCCTTCTCTGTAAGAGAATTGCTCTCTACCTCATGCACCATAAAAAGGAATATTTCGGTATTGCAGGGTACCCAGCAACTTTGTAGTATCAGTATCCGTTGTAATGGTTTGGAGGGCCTCATCAATGTATTTCCGAAAGAGGGCTTAACCTCATATCGGAGGTCTAGAATTTTGTTTTGCACCTCTGGTTTACACGAAGTGGCTTCCAACCAACCCTGTCTCCGTAGGACTGCTGCTCCTGCCAGCTGTCTAAAACCTGTGGACACAATGACCATGGCACAGTCAATTATTTCGGAGGAGTCACGCTCTCCTCCTTGTAGGATCTTCTTGGCTTCGGCTTTTGCATCCTCTGGTAGACGATCAATATATGTTATGTTGTGTTAATTTCATTTCTTGAGCGCACATTTACCTGAGGGTGTCCTGTCGCTGGCTACTGTCTTTCGAATAGCAGAGTGTGTATTGGCCTATGTGGTAAACAGCCAGGTTTTCAGCCCCTTCCTGAATGTCAGCAGCTCACTTGTGTTCCTGAGATGGAAAGGAAGCTTGTTCCATTCACGCACGGCACATGTGACAAAGCTTCTACCACCCAGCGAGCTTTTTTAGCTAGAGGTGTAACCACCCCTTTGGCTATGGAGGAACTTAGGGCTCTTCTGGGGATGTACCATTGGAAACCTCATTTTAGGTAGTCTGGACCTATTCTTTGCAGGGCTTAGAAAACCGTACACAGGGATTTGAATTGCAGCCATTGTTTCACTGTGAGGCAATGTACCCTTTTCATTTTTTTTGTGACAGAAACAAACTTTGGTGTCCCAGTCAGCAGTCTGGCTGCTGCATTTCGCACCAGTTGAAGCTTGTTTAGGTGCTTCCTTTGGATAGTAAGGTAAAGGCTATTACAATAGTCCACCCGCGACAGGATTGGCGATGTTATTACTATCCTTTGACTGTCAGCTGTTAAGAAAGATTTTATTTTTCTTATCATTCTGAGGAGATGGAAACTAGCAGAGGTTACCGCATTGACCTGGCCCACAAAGGTAAATTTATTGTCTACTATGACACCCAGAATTTTTGCTTTCCTGGGGAGAGTCTCCAGTTCTTCCGGCCACCAATCTGGCATCCAAAAGTTGGCATTGTTGCCATAAAAGAGGACCTCTGTTTTATTAGAGTTTCACTTCAAACAGTTGGTTGTAATCCATGATCTGACCGCTTTCATGCAGTCTTGGAACCTTTTCTCTTTCTCTACCTCCTGTCCAGGGCGGAGTGACACCACTATTTGCGTGTCGTCAGTGTATGATGTCAGCTGAAATCCAAAGGTTCTGATCACCGCCGCCAGAGGGGCCACGTAGACATTAAAAGGGTGGGACTATGGGAAGAGCCCTGTGGTACTCCACATGGAAGGGAGAAAGTGTTTGAGCGGGTTTTATCTAGGTACACTGTTTGAATTCTATCTGTTAGGAAAGACTTCAAAAGGTTCCAATCATTCCCTTGCACCGCATGATGACAGACGGTCCATCAGTACATCATGGTGGACCGTGTCGAAGGCCGCAGAGAAGTCCACCATGATTAGTAATGCATTGCCTCCTTGGTCCAGGGCTTCTCTTAGTTCTTCTGTAGCTTTTAACAGGGCCGACTCTGTACTGTGTCCTGCCCTAAATCCATATTGAGTGGGGTCTAGTATGTTATTTGCTTGGAGGAATGTGCTGAGTTGAGTGTTCATAGTTCTTTCCACCAATTGTTCTGGCAAGGGGAGATGAGAAATTGCCGGTAATTATTTGGGTCCTTAGGGACAAGATTTTGTTTTTTTAGCAGCAGGAGAATGGACGCTGTTTTCCATCTCTTAGGGAACTGCCTGGATTCAAACATAGCGTTAAATATGGGGGTCAGTGCTGTACCTATGATCTCAGGGACAAGTTTAATCACTGATGCAGGGCAGGGATCATAAGGAGATCCCGATGTGATGGAGGCTAGGAGATGGTGTCATGTCTGACCACATCTTGCAGTAATTTCTTACGAACACTGCCAACGAGATGGCTGCTTGCAGCGTTAGTGCCGACATCGAAGAGAAGCGTTTTCTGATATTGTCGAGGCACCTCCCTTCCTTATCAGGAGGTGGTGAAATTGGTGTAGATGGATTTTTAGAACGGCGCTGGGCCGCTTTAATGATTACGGAGTCAGGTATTGGGTGTCCAATTAGGCAAGCTAGAGAATCTTCTGCGGCCTTATACTTCTTGTCTAGGCGTGGCAACACTGCAACCACTATGGCTGGGATTTATATTTTCTTTACACCTTCCTTCCATATGTAGTCCACAGTAGGAATAACTCTGGGGCTCTTATGGAAGGTTTCTTTAAAATCGTATAAGGAGTCAGCTTGCTTAGCTATCACTGGAATGTCAAACCTTTTCGCCGTTCTCTCTAGGAGATTATTGAAACCTCCTATATCTTCAGCGGGTGAATCTGTGGGTGGTGGCATTGGAGATGACAGAGTCGGAATGAGGTAATCATCCCAGTCAGTTTGCATATCTCTTAGTTCCCCCTCATCCCTGTCGTCATCTGAAGACAAGCTATCATGCACTGGCACTAGTCTGGACTATGGTGTATGCCTTGTGGAGGGGACTGTCGGGATATTGAGTGGCGTTTGCGGAGTAAAAGGCTGCACCGAATGAGTTTTAGGAGGCACTGTAACCTGCCTAGGTGAAGTAGTTGTAGGCTGAAATCGCTAGTGGTAATCTGCCAGCTTAATTTGAAGATCAGAGACCAATACCCTTGGTACACATGCCACATCCTCCTGGTACTGTTGCTGTGGATATGGCTGGAATTGTTCCTGATAATGTAGGCCCTCTTGTTGAGGAGGGTAAAACTCCTAGCCATAATACTGTTCCTCGTCCCCATCATCATCTTGCTGATATTTTACACGCAGCTCCGACAGGCTACATGCTACTAAGGCTGAGTGGAGTTTGCGGAGTTCCATGTAAAGTGACAAAAAAATCTGCTAAGCTACGTGGCGAGGGGGAGTGCATTATGGTCATGTCGATCAAGGTGATTTTGAGCGCTGGGTTGTTTGTCCTGCACTGTAAAATCATCACGAAGGCACCATGTGCAGCGCAAGAGGGCGCAGCTTCCTTTCTGTTGCTCGACTAGACCTGCAACGACCACCCGCATTGAGAAATCTCGCCAGGAGGTTGATTTTCCTCACCTGCGCTCGCCAACTAGATCTCGGCAAGCGAGGAAAAATCTCGCCGGGAGGTAGATTTTCCTCACTCGCCAACTTGATGTTGACAAATGCAAGCAAGGAAAACAACTTTGCTCCACTCCGCTGAGTTTTTGGGAACTCCACGTGCTTTGCTGATTGCGGAAAAATCCGCGAACGGTTCACCGTCCAGGGTTACGTACTATCCCAAAAAGAACATCATCCTCATCCAGGAGATGACTTGGTGGTAAGGGTGACACCTTGCTTGGGGATGTGTGTTCCAGCATCAGATATATGTTTTTCCCCATTTCTTTTGATTTTTCTCTCGTTGACGACGTTGTCGTCGATGGTGTTCTGACCGGTACAGCTGATAGGATCAGTGCCATCATCGGTGACGAGGCACAGACCATTTTGACCATCGAGGAGATGGGCACCGTAGACTGTATTGTCGACGATGTATTTGTCATTGGTGGTGAATTGACCACGATCACTGTTGCTACTGTTGTCATGGTTGGCGTCATAGTCGCTGCCATCGTAGTACTCGATCTCTTCGTCGATGGTGTGCTTGTCAATGATTTCTCTGTCAGCAGTGCTGACAATGATTTCTTAAACTTGGGAGAAATCTGGGGGAAGGCGTACACAGTTTAGATCTTGCTTTTTCGAGGATATATCATGTTCCTTATGCTTGTGAGAGTGCCTTTAAGAGGGACTGTGCTCCTTGTAGGACCCACAGTGAGTCTTTTTGAAGACTTCTTGAGAGGCTCATGAGGTGACCGAAATTCTGACCGCTCCCTTTTTTTTTAACTCTCCTGGAAGATGAGGAAGAATCCCCACTGTTATCACCAGGAACAAGGTCTTCCTTTGCTTTAAGCTTTTGAAGCTACGGCAATAACCTACCCCCCCCCTCCCTGTCTTTTAGGGTTTTTGAGAAAAAGGTATAGTAGATCTTACAATCCTTTACCTTGTGGGATGGGTAGAGGCAGCAAATGCAGTCCTGGTGCTGGTCTTCAGAATGCAGCCTCTTCCCAACATGGTCTAAAAAGGCATTTTTCAGCCAGTTCTGACATTGTAGAGTCAGATTTGAAGCAGATGGTAATAGGTAGTAGTAGGTAGTTGTATGTGTACACATATATATAAAACTATTTGAAGATTGAATAGTAGGTTGAAATGACCAGAGCTCAGACTGAGACTCCCTCACAGGATGTGCAGTAGAAAATCTGAGAGACAGAAGCCTCTGAGGGGAGTGTTCTAGAGAGTGCTGCAACCTGATTAGTTGACATTTAGTCTCATAAAATGATAGAGATGTGTTACTAAAGCGAAGGCTTTATGGCCTTCCTAGGCTATGTTTAACATTATTTACACTGCTTTTCTAGTTGTATCCGATGTCAATTGAATTCTCTGAGGGCAACTTTGATCAAATTTACTTACTTTCCTTTTTTTTTTTTTTTTTTGTTACAAATAATCTAATTAAAATGAAAAAATAACCCAAAATGAAAAATGCTTTTTCTGCCTAATCTATTTCCTTTGTTTGTTTTCCTATTTTGTTTATTGTTTTGTTTATACAGCACACAATAGCATAAAAAGCAGAGACAGTCCCACCCGTAAGCACCCCTAAGGTAACAACCCAATATACTCCAGAGTCACATAGCTCGGGAAATAAAGAAGCAAAAAATAAAGACAGAAACTGTTGTTCACACATAGACAGCCAAGCATCAGTTCCACTTTAAGTTGCAATTCTTTACATGGGTTGCCAATCCAGGTACTTCAACCAGATCTGCTGTCTACCTTCTCAGATGTCAGAGCAAATATGAAAAGTTCTATCTGTTCTTTACCACTTGTCTTCTTTCCCCACTGCTTAGTGACAGATTTAAAGAGAAACTCAACACTATCTACATTCTTGAAAGTAGCAGTTCTTACACTCATGTGTAACCCTCAGTTTTGCTGGATGCAGTATACCCACAAGGATTCCTTGAGCTAGAAATCCTTTATCGACCAATAACAAAAAGCAATTATCTGAATAAATATTGGCATTCAAGTGGCCAGTGAAATGTAAAGAGCAGTATTGTATTCCTGAACAGGAATGTGCTACATATTGAGTAATGATAATTTTAAAAAGTTACAAGACACCACTGGGTCTGCTGGAATAATTTAATGAACATTACATGGATTCCTTGATGGAAAAGATGCATTTATTTGCCAGGTACAGTACAGAGCTGATTGTCTCAGCTTCATAGAGGTTGAAATAGGTGTTGAAGATGATAAAGTTTTGAAAGGAAAATCAGGGTTAGCAAGGTGAAAGAGAATTGAATGTACTTCTTCAGTTCTTTGATAAGATGTGTGGCAGCATAGAGAACTAGAGAACTCTTTACAGAATGACCAAGATGAAATCGTCAACCCCAGCAATCAGAACATTGCTATTGTCCAGGTTGGAGCCTATATTGTTTGGAAATGTTTCTTTAATCCCACTACTATCATTCCCTCAAGGGATGAAGCCAGGTGCTCAAGATTTTTCCTCTATATCCACATATTATATTTGAGTCTCTACTGGCAGCAAGTTCAAGTTGTGGGAAAGCCATCCTACCTTCTCAACACTCTCCTCTGTAACAACTTCCATGGCAATACACTGTGGGCCGCCTGCATTGCCTTCCAGCTCTTCTTTTAGCCTATAAAAAGTGATGAATGTGGGGAATAAAAGACCAGGGAAAATGCAGTCAGATTTATATACAGCAAGAGACAGAGAAGTGGAGTAAGAATGACACAGCAGAAACACGGGAGGGAGAGAAAGCAGTCAGAGGGGATGAGAGAAGGAGAGATGAAAATAAAAGGAGACAGAACGTTGGCACATAGACAGGATGTGCACAAAAGAGAGAATGACACTGGGATTTAGGTGAAGTATGTAGAGAAGAGAGAGAAAGTGAGAGGGAGATAAACAATATGTGTGTAATAAATGAATCCATTAAATCAATTAAGATTTATATTTAGATAGAAAGAACTGGGCAGGTGTAATGCACGGAAACACTGCAGACTTTCCCAAGCACAATTTACTGTATCTTCTTTTACTTTACTTAACAAGCAGTATCAAAGTTTATTTCAGATTACGAAAACCCATAAAACCATAAAAATACATTCAACAAATCAATCATCACCAATTCAGTAAAAAGTAATAAAAATACATAGACATGGTATGCTATATTATGCTTTACTTAACAAACCACATTAACTAAGTGTACAAACTAGAATAAAAGTCAGTGGTGGCTTGTGATCTTTGAATATTGTGGGGAGTAATACTTGTCTTTAATGAAAATTTGCTTTGCTATAGTAAAGGTAAGTTTCAATTCTATCATGGACATGGAGGCAAGCATTATGCTATTCTGACTTCGCTAAAGTTAACAAGTAAAGAAAAACTACTGTTCCGAGAAACCCTATGGAACCATATCAAGTCCATCTTCTAATCTAAGCCACTGGTACCACATATAGTCCAACTTCTATATCCAGGGCTCCCTCTTTCTTCACGTGAGTCACGCTCAACTGAAATTATTATGCATCATTTCCTTGGAAGAGAGGAAACCCGTAAATAACCATTCTGAACAAGTCTGTCATTATAAGAACTTCCGACATAAGCATAACACAAATCACCATAAGTAACATATGAGCGTGCAACACATGCGATTCAGGAAAATATCATCATGCTATTAGTTGTCTATAACATTGCACATGAAAGCCTTACTTACTGTCAAAGGGGGAGGGTGCTTGCTCAATTGACCACTGGGAGATAATTAATGCCTCTGTGTCCTTAATAGAATTGAAACTTAGCTTCACTATAGCTGGGAAAACTTTCATTCTATGTCAGGACCAGAGGCAAGGCTAGTTTAAATCTTACTTACCACTAATTGTGCCACATCCAACACTGGTTTAAAATAAAACCTCTTGAAGGTGAAGTCGATGCCCCTCTTGTTGAGTGAGCCCCAAACTTCTTGGCATCAATACCAGCCTCTTGCATAACCCACACCCCATTTCAAAGTCCAAAGCACCCATCGCATCTGGGTTGACGTGTAGCATTTGGTGGCACTATCCGCCCATGACTTAGAGAGTAGGAGCTCAGCATGTCGTGAAAGCCCTGGCAGCATCCAACGTTGCCTTTAATCTGCCAGACTATCAGCTGCAGGGAATCCTCAGTAACCAATCTGTGTGGTTTGAGATCCGGACTCAGCAGAATCTGAGGAAAGAGGGGGAGTTGGATTGGAGAATCTCAGGAAAGTTCCAGAAGGACCAGAAACCATACTTGCGATCTCCACCAGGGTGTCACCAAGACCACGTCCGTGTGCTGACACAGTGTCTGTGCCAATATTAAGGTGATCATTGAAAAGGGAGGAAATGCATATCCCTTCTCCTGGGACCAATCCTGGAGAAAGGCTTTGTGCCACCGCTTAAGGATCAAGTCTCTAGCTAAAGAACTAGGGCAGCTGGTGGTCAAGCCGGGACGCAAAAAGATCAATCGAGAATTGACCCATCTGTCTCAGAGTTGTCTGAAGACCTGCAGGTTCAGCTTCCACAAACTTGTATAGTAAAAGTTGCGGAAGTGCCAATCCGCCACTTGGTTCGACTGACCCAGAAGATATTTCGCCTTCACGGAGACCTGATTCTCCATCCATAAATTACAAAAGTTCTTTGCCAAGTCTACCAGGGCTATCGACCAGGTACATCCCAGGTGGTTGATATAGCGTACCATAGAGTCACTGACCATCTTTAGTAGAACACAGGATTGGATCCTGTCCTTTGTCCAGCAACGCACAGCAAACAAGCTTGCAAGGAGCTCTAAATAGTTGATATGAAAGCTCTGTTTGTGTGGTGACCAACTTCCTGCTGTGGAGAATTCCCCACATCGAGCGCCCCATCCAGAGAGGCTGGTGTCAGGCTCTATTACCTCAAGTCAGCGTGGATCCAAAGATCGCCCTCCCGTTCCAAGCCTCCATGTGGGCTAGCCACCAATCGATCTCATCTTTTACTTCGTCAGACAGAGAGACTGATTGGGAGCATGTAAGACCCTTGCGTAGGTGATGAGCCTTGAGGCGCTGGAGAGCCCTAGAGTGCAGCGCGCCAGGGGAAATCGCCTGGATTGATGAGGACAGAAGACTCACCAGGCAAGTGATCTAACTGAGAGAGGTCTGAGGCTTGTTGGAGGTCTGTCATAATTTGTTCCAAATATTTGCGATCTTCCGAGATGGAAGGCTGCGACTGGCTGTGGTAGAGACTATTATGAACCCTAGGAAAATTTCCAGTAGAGCCGACATCAGGAACGACTTCTTTTCTTTGATTACAAAGACCAACACCTGCAATAGGTTTATACACAAAAGACAGGGTGGATATGCTATATCGACTTGCACATCATCATGAGTTATAAAGTGTAATTCTTCAAATGTAGTATTAAAGATATTAAGTATTGGGTGCTAATACAGTGTTTGATACTTATCCACCTCAAGTATCGAAAACATTGAGATCACAAATGACTCAAAATTAATTTCAAACCAGAGACACTGTAACACACCGAAAGAAGGGATTGATCTAGTATCATCAAGTCCATTCCATAGCACTGAATATCTCAAAAAAAGAGTTCAAATATTGATTCACGTCGAGTTGTTAATGATTGGCCTTTATTCCAAATTCATAAAAACAGCCGTTTCCAATTCACAGGCAGCCGACGCGCGTTTCGCCCAATGGGCTTCCTCAAGGCTCCAAAGTCGGATGTTCTCACATCTATTACCTCGCATAAAGTATCAATTCCTGTTCGAGTCCTATCGTAACAATTCTTATAATTTCTGGATAATCAATCTCATCTGCTGTCCAACTTCAACCGTGTATGTTAATAGATCCAGTCCTCGTCATACTCAGTGTATATATACGTCATTCTTGGGACCATGTTACGTCCTTACTGCCGTCAGAAATCCCGACCGCATCACATCAAAAGTTCCAAATGCTCGTTGCCGCTCTTTCAAGCAGGTAATGAAAACACCTAATGTCCTCAGGAGGAGAATCCACAGGAGTTGGTGAGAGGGATGATGGTGTGGGCATCAAATAATCCTCCTATTCTGAATTGGTGTCAGGAAGCTCACCCTCATCTCTATCCTCATTGGAAGTTGCAGGATCTTGGAAAAGAGTTACTTCTGGAGAATGTCTTAGTGAAGTAGGTAACAGTAAATTCCTCTGTTGCGGAGTAGAAGGCTGCACGGATATTTTGAAGGCAAGGTAACCGGTGCTGTTATTGTAGAAGCGGGAGGGAAATGCCTTTTGTAATCTGCGAGCATACAGTGCAAATCAGCCACTAATGAAGAAGGGAAGCAAACCATCTCCTCTTGGTATTGCTGTCAGTATTGCTCCTGAGAGGGGTAATAAACCTGTTCCTGATATTGTTCTTCCTCATAATCATATTCCTGGCACTTGATATGGAGTTGCAATGGGCTGTGCGCAACTCCAAATGGACCACCATCATCCGAGTCCTCCTCTTCCAACAGGTGAATTGGCAGCAGTGGTGACACCTTGCTTGGGGAAGTGTGCTCAGGGGTTAAATGCCTTATTTTGTCCTGTTTATCAGTTTATTTCTGCTTTTTCTCTCATCGACGGTATCTTTGACGGGGTCGTCAATAAGGGCAATGACGAGGGCTTAGGTGTCGACGAGGCAAAAGAAAGCTCCGCAGACAGCATGGGAGTCATGGATCTCATCGTCGTCGTTGTTGTCAAAATCGTCAATGGTGGAATTGTCTTCACGGACATCAACAACTAAGTCGTGGAAAATGTCTGCGTCGTCAGTCTAGAGACTAGGATCGCCATTGAGAATGTCGTCGTCGATGCAGCTGACGTTGTAGATAAAGAAGTCACAGGGCTAGAGGCAGTCGTCGTCGATGTTGCCGTAGATGTTTTCACCCTAGACAACGGTCTTGTCGATGGGGAGATGTTTGTCGACGTTTTTTCAGTGGATGGCACAAAAGATGGATTTAAAAAAACAAAAAAGCTATACATTGGCTGGTGGTGTAGGTGGCTCAGACTTTGCTTTTTCCGATCTTTTAGAGGAGGTAGAAGGTCCTTTTTTCTCCTGTCGCTTTTCATGAGGAGATCTTGAAGGACTACGACTCCTGTAAGACCCATGAGTGGTCTTTTTTAGGCTTTCCTAGGCGGCTCTAAAGAGAAGTGAGAATGATAAGACCTCTCTCTTTTATGAGACCTTCTGGAGGATGATGATGAATCTTCACTGTTCTCACTGGATATCGGCTCTTCTCTTATTTTAAGCTTCTGTAGTCATATAAGCAGCTTCCTCTCACAGGCTTTCAAAGTCTTAAGAAGCGGAGATACTTGCACACACTCGGTCACCATTCAGTTGCCACTTTCGCAGAACCTAGAGAAATATTAAACAATAATGGGAGGTGCCAGATGGCAGGCTAAACTGGTCACAATCCTAAGGGGAACAAGCATCAAGGGGAGAGCCTGATTTTGCAAAGGCTAGCATCTTCACCACCTGCTCCATGGAGCAGAGATCGAAGTCACCCAAGCTAGAATTGGCATCAGGGTGAGGTTGATTCCAATCAAATTCCATCTCTGGACGTACAGGGCTAGGTGAGAAAATCTTGTAAATGATGCCAATTTTCTCTTCAAAGAAATCTGCTAGAGAGTCGCAAAGGTTTTGGGAGGCTGGGATAGTAGTCGTGCATGCGAGCTGTTTCAGAAAGTTATTTAGCACTTTGTATAACTCCTTTGTGGAGTTGCCTGCTTGTACTATAGTTGAAGTTATATGCGCTCTCCGTGCTGCTTTAATCATAGAATGGTAGCTTCTTACCATAGCACCAACATGCTATTTTGTTCACAGAGGATTTTGTGGAGCGCCATCTGTGCTTCAAGTGTTTACATTTGGATTTTTCTTGACGTAGTAGTATGTCTGTGCACCAAGGTGTATGGCGTCTATGAAAAGTTGATGCAGATTTCTTGAAATGGGCTATATAGTCAAAATCATTTAATAGCAAATCATGATAGGCAGCCAAAGCAGTATTCGTATCCACATGGGATGACAGTATGGGAGCCTTAAAAGCCTCTGAAAAGGTGGCAGGAGTAACCATCTTCCAGGGGCAACAGGGCCTAAAAACGTATTTCTTTGCTTTACTGAGACATTTTTACATGAGATAGAAAATGTGATCAAGTAATGGTCTAACCTAGTAATGGGCACAGGAGGTTTGAGTATTATTTCCAGTAGTTTCTAAAAATAAGATCAAGAGTGTGTCCAGCCCTATGTGTGGGCCCAACACTATTTGTTTAAGCCCTATTGTCTCCATATCAGCTAGGAGTTGCAACATGCCTTGATCGTCGGTGTCCTCACCATGGGAGTTAAAGCAACCCAACAATAAAAACTTGGCAGAGGCTAGGATATGGGGCGCAATATAGTCAATTAGAGACTGGGTAACATCTATCCTGGTACCTGGTGGGGACTAAATCAAAGCCCATCTCCAGACTTCAGTATTAGAGTTTGTGATTTTAAATATACACATCTCAATCCAGGCTGAGAGTAGGGTATCGACTAATTCAACTTTTATAGAATCGTGAAAATTGATGGCCACACCCCCTCCCGGACGGTCTTCCCTGTCTAATTTAACCAAAGAATATTGTGGGGAATGACTAGTGGAATACATGGAACTGCTGTGCTACAAAGCCAGACATAGATGAGTAGCCTAAGCAGGAGAACCTGCCCAGTTTACAAGTTACCTGCCCCATAGGAATCGGAAAGAGCTGAATGCAGCATAAACAACTGGTTATTAGCTGCTGTGAAGACCTTGTAGATTTGTTTTAATTCGGTAGAGGAGTATTTCCATATTGGATTTCTGGCCATATTGCCAGAGGACAAAGGGCATAAGAAAAATGAAGAAGTGGGCAGGAGTCCTGCCGTCTCGAGTCATCCAGGCACAGACAGGCGCAGACGGGCTTGCCTTTGGCACACCTTGCAGCTGCTTAAATGCAGTCTCCTTAACAGGGAACACAAAAGTCTAGACCGCCGACCTGCCCAAGATGGCGGTGGTCAATTAGCTCACAGGAAGTAAGGGAAAAAAACAATTAGCTCTCACCATGACAAACAAACGAAGCCACGGTGGACCAGAGAGCGAGAACTGTAACAAAGCTATCAGTTGATGTTGCTGTCAGAAACCCCTGGAGATTCTGGCACACTATAGTGACCTCTACCGCGCTGTAGAGAAGAGTCAACGATCACCCCCTGTTCAGAAGAAAAGGTATCAGTGTTTATGGAATACTTTGCAGTTATAGCTGCAACTTTCTTTTTCTTAAATTGGGGAAAAGGTTTTTCCTTCTTTATCTTCACTTTAGACAAGAGTTGTGAGTCCCTGTTCGGTTTTACGTATTCTTGCTGTCTGCAGTTAGAACACCCTCCTATCCTGTAAAGAAACGAGATGAACGAGTTTCTGGTAACCAATACATATCAGGTGCTTTTATTTGTGTGCGAACACGCACATTATAGTGTCTGTCAGAGGACTCAGGAGGTGAAGATCCTCCTTGAAATTTAGCTTTTTCTTTAAGTTTGAGTCCGTCCAATTGCTTTTTTTTTAACAAGCTCTGGGTTCAGCTTGGCAGTATCCTTGTCAGAACTAGGTTTGCCAAGTTGAGGTTTACTGGGTCTGGTTCCCCCAAATTATTGCATCCTGTAGAAGTATACACTTCAGCAGTATTTATAGGTTGCTTGCGTTCCTGGTTGAGCGGTGCAACATGCGCTAGTCATTGCCTTATAGACAGAGAAGCAACTTCACCTTTAATGTTTGACGGAATCATTGCGGACGTTACAGGAAAATCTTCTTTTAGTTTCATCCCCATATCCAGTGCAGCAGCTGCCCCATGTTCGTTCTGTATTTGTTTTAACACCTCCGGCAAGACTGACCGAGACGGAGTATCATGTGCTTTAGTATAGACAGCGGCAAAGACTGTGCCCCAAGTTGCACAGTCACTTATCATGGGAAATTATGGGGTAAGCACATACCAATATTCTGTGCTTGTCTTGTGGTCCGGTAAGGGGAAACACGTCTTCAATTAGATCTATTATTTTGGCAATCATAACTGTAAGGAAAATTACAGGACTTATTGTTAGCGCAGCAAGCAGCTGAGCTTGTCCCACCAGGCCGGCCCTTGCTGGGACAGCCAACAAGGTGCCCAAAACATACTGATTTACACATCTATATAGTCTAACAAGACCATTTTACAATTGTTGTAGCTAATGAACTTTGAGACTTGTAAGTTAGGGAATGATGTATAACCAGCTAGTGCTGGCCCCTTCATTACTAACTGGACCCGTGCGTACTGGTGCAAGTACATGTATAAGGGTGCTCTGTATTGTTGCTGTGGGTTAACAGTAATTTATTCATGAAATGTGACAGGATTAGCATCCACAGCCGGAACGATGATCCAAGAATAAAAGACTTCTTACCGATAGTGTTCGTGGGCTTCAACCACAAGGATAAAATCACTGCCTGCAATGCCAATGTGCAAAGGCTGCAGGTTTGCAGTTGTCAGCAATTTGTATAGGTTGTGGCTGCGCCATTAAAAAAATGTAATGGAAACAAAGTGCAAACACAAATATGGGTAATCCTTTTAAAGGTTCATGCTTGCAAAACCAACGGAAAGATTTGGGCTTCCTAAAAATACTGTGGAGCATATAACCCCAACACCACGGACATCTCCAGTGGTAGGTATGAGAGTGCTATGGGCACACACAAGCACTACTCAGGAGACCCGTGAATTAGTACCAGACCATCGTTGGTGGCGTCATGTTGCAGGGATTTTGTGCCTTGGGAGAACATGACATCAGAATGCAGGATCTGAGTCCTACTACATCAGTACCTGTAGGCCCATATCCAACTAACTCATAGTGCCTCACCTGAACTCCTAACCCTTCCAGAGTAACAGGTGATTTCGGCAAACCTAGAACATGAACCTCTAGTTCCCAAGGGAACCGTGGAAACAGATTATCACCTTTTGTTCTCACTCGTGCATGTCCATAGTAAATGAAGAAAAGGTGCGGCCTTAATCGTTGAAGGGGTCAGAAAAATGTCCATTACTGGTTCCATAAGGCCAGGAACCAGAGGCAGCAACGGATGCAAAGCAGATCTTTGGTGCAGCGTCTCGAAGATCACTGTTGCGTTGCGACCTGGGGAGTGGACATTGCAATGTTCAGCTTCTGAGCCCCTCTCTGCAGCACATCCTGATAGGTGTTAATATCATCTATCGGGGATACTCGCGACTGAGGGCTGTCCTATAGAGTAGGCGAGTAGTCCCTCTATGATGAATGGGTGGAGGAAGATGACCATGAGGAAGACCTCCTTCTGTGGTGATGTGACGCAGGAGGCCTACGCTCCTTAGATCTACCTGCATGGTGGTGGCGTATCAGCGAAGGCGATCTATCCACCTCCTGGACTAATCTTTGCAGAGGGGACCTGTGAACAGGACTTGTGTACTCCTCCTGCCTTCTTGCTGCTCCCGCCGGAGTCTTACTCCAGTGATGCACTGGTAAAAGCCATCTGGGAGACAGATGAATCGAAGGAGAGGTGTGATGCGACAGGGATGTCTGTTGTGACCTCCTCTGATGTTCCGGAGACGCAGATGTAAATGTAAAGTAATGTAAATTGATACTTGTATAGCGCACTACTCACCCGCAAGGGTCTCAAGGCGCTTGTACGAATACCGCTGTGGAACCCATCCTGGCTTTCCCTGTGAGGCGTCCACTCCTGGGCACCCCCAAGGTGGAGGCCGGGCATCCTTTAGCGTTGTGGGGGCCGTTGTGGAGATTAAACAAGCTATTGCCCAGAGTTGCAGAGTGGGACTCCATGATTGGAATAGGCACCGAGGCGAGAATGATCAGGTCTGTGGAATTTTGAGCCCAAGACCCGCCGGGGCGGGGAATTGAACCCTGGTCCCGGGCCAGACCTCTGCATCAGGGTCTGCCACTCTAACCATTGAGCCACACTTCTCCACAGATGGAGAGTGAGGGCGTCTCGAGGAATGAGAAGAGGAATGCGTTGACGCCGATTCCGTCACCAAGACTACCGAACCTTCCTTAGATCTATGTGAAGGTGGTCCCGACGTCGAGCGTATATCCCGCTGCGACGGAGGCCACCTCGACGTCGAACGAGATCTTGTAGTCGTGGATGTTCAACCAGGTTCAGGGAGTGGTCTCGGCGTCGGCTGTGACTAGCTCGGCGTCGAAGGCAAATGGCGCCTTGACGGCGGGTGAATACTTCCTCGTCTCGACGTCGTGCGATGTGGCCTCGACGGCGACGAAGGGCTGACTCTCCTCGACGCCGATGGGATGACGACGGCGGAGGGCTTGTAGCTCTCGTCGCCGAACGACGTTGGAATGACGTCGGCGGAGGGCTTCTTGACTTCGGCGTCGAACGTCGTCGGGATGACGTCGGTGGTCTCGATCTCGACGTCTGGTCTGCGACGGCGGAGAACTCTCTCTCCTCGACATCGAACGTCGTCTATATGACGGCGACGGGGAGTTATCAGCTCTTGACGCCGAACGTCTGACCGACGTCGACGGAGGTCTGCTGGCTCTCGACGCCGATCGTCGCCTGGTTGACGTCGGCGGAGGGCTTTGGCTCTTGGAAGCCAATCGACGTCTTGAAGCCGGCGGCGAACTGGAGGTTGACGGACTCTCGACGTCGATGACATACCTTCATGTCTGCGCTCTCTCGACGGCAAGCCCGCCGTCGACGGTATTTTCTTCGCTGCATGCCCCTCCGGTAGCTGTTTTCTCAGCGCCGAGCCCGACGCTGAGGGTCTAGAAGAGGATCTGGGCCTCTTGGAGCCTTTTCTTACCGGAGACCTGCCTCTGGAAGCCTTCTCCGCCAATCCATAGAGACGAATCCTCTCTCTATCTTTTAAAGTTCTTTTAGAGAGGGTCTGGCAATGAGGACAAGCCTTTGGGACATGATCCTTAGGTAGGCAAAGAATACAGACCGAATGAGAGTCTGACCTGGCCTTCTTTTTACCACAAGAAGGGCAGGGATCAAAAAGGGATGGCATTTTGTGTGGTAAAAAAAATGCCAAAAATAATCAGAAAAAGACAACACCTTACTTGACTGGATGAAAGACGTCGAAGTAAGTTAAAATTTTTCTGAAAAAGGTGGAACATTTCTGAATAAAACCAGAAAAGAGTGGAGCTGTGTAACCAGGATCCTGACTGAAGGAGCCGGAAAAACAACTGACCCAACTGTCACCCCTGAGGCATGATGGGAGGCTAGGGGTCATGGCTGCCTAGTCACGGTGCCAGTTTTTTCTGTGTTGCTAAGAGTTAGCTTTCTAGCCTTTCTAGGCTGTGTTTTTCTACAATGCAGCCTGTGAGGTGCTAATGCTTTCAGTCCTATCTGAGGTTTTGGGCTAAATACTAAGCATTAAACCAGTTTCAAACATGCTTTACTGCTGTTTTCTTTCCTGTTTTGTGTGATATATTGTTTATATTGCATAATTTATTTGTGGTATACAGGAGAGTTCTTACAGCATTATTCAGCTCTGGTTATGAAAGGCTGCATTTACTTTTATATTATTTATTAATTATATATATATATATATATATATAGAGAGAGAGAGAGAGAGAGAGATACATATATGTTTATCACATATATGATTGTGTTTCCGGGGTCCCGCGCAAAGGCGGGAATATTCTAGTGCTTATGACTATTGATGAGGATCCCCTGGAAGAGAACCCTCTGTTGGTAAAACCACCTGTCACAGGGCCTGTACTGTTCCATTATTTCTTTCTGTTTCTCGAGGTCCTCTGGTTTCAGAGTGTTCAGCTCGATCTTCATTCTGGACCACTCTTGATCTGTGTGAGAGCCAATGAGAGTGTTACCAGAAAACAGGAGGTTTAGAATGCGTTGTTGCGCCTCAGGCTCCAGTCCTGTGAGACACACCCAGTAACATTGTCTTGCACATACCCCATGTGCATATCCATGTGCTGCCAAGTCCAATGCATCTGCAGCTGCGCTCATGATCTGGTGGGCAACCAGGCCACTTTCATTAGGAACCTCCAGGTAGTACTGTCTGTCTTCTTTAAGTAACTTTTCGGCAAACCTTGAAAGAGAATCTAAGAGGGATCTGTCGTGGCACCCAAGGAGAGCTTCGGGAACTCACTGCCTTCATGAAGGATGCAGAGGTGTCGCACATTTTCTTTTACAGTGCATCCATCTGCTTACTTTCCTTATTTGGATGAGTTAAGGATGATGATGCGACAGAAGTATGTGATTTTCGTGCCGCTGCCACCATGACAGAGTCTGGAAGAGGATCAGCCATGAGGAATAATAGGTCGTGTTCCAGAGCCTTATACTTTTAAATTATGGTGTGAGGAACAGTTGCAAACCAGGCACAAGAGGAAAGAGTGGTGGTTGCGAAGCCGCCATGTGATGTAGAGTTTCAAAAATCACAGAGGATGTGGTGGTGGGCGTCAGAATATTGATATTCAATTTCTTAGCGCCTCTGATCAAGACATCATTAAAAGTTAGGAGGTCATCCACACAGACAACTCACGATGGAGGTAGATCTGAGAGGGTCAGAGAATAGTCTCTTACTGATGTTGTGGACCAACATGGTGTTCACCTGTGCCTGGTGCGAGATTAGGCCCTCCTGGACCTTGATTTTGTCCTAACCTTGATCTAGTGTTGCAGCGCCCTTGACTTCTGGATGATCTTCTCCTAGACCTTCATCTAGGGTGACAATGCCCATGACTCTTGGATCGTTGAGACCTCTTACGTTGGCTCTCTTTTGGAGTGGGAGGTATTGGGGGATTACTCAGAAAGAATCAAGGAGAAGATCTTTTCTTCGGAGAAGGTGTGAGAGGCCTGAAAGTCAAATATACCTGTGAATATTCAGTCTGATGTTGCTGGCACTGGTCTCTTCATCAAGTTGTCTCTACCCTCTGGAGAGAGGGGACCAAGTGACTGAGATCTGGACCTTGAAGGTGTTTGAGGTCGTGCTGTCACCACCAACACTATGTGTACATCAGATGTCCCCGCTACATTTCACTCCCTCGACGCAGACTTGGGTTTTAATGTGGTATGTTGCTTTGCTCTCTATGGCGATGCCGACTGCTTCTTCAGTGTCGGTGAATGTTCTGATGGTGTTGCAGTTTTTTACGCCATAGGCTTAGACGTATGATGTTGATCATGACGGTGTGCGCAGTCTCGATGCCAATGAGTGTCTTGGCGTCAACAGATGGTGCATCGACTTCGATGAGTGTCTTGCTGTTGACGGACGGTGTCTCTCTACCCATGTGGTCTTTACGTCGAGCGTCAGGTGTGCTCCGACGGCGAGCGATGCCCTTTCGGCGGCATCTTTATCATCAACGGGGAGCAAACCAGCACCTTTTTCGACATCCTACGTCCCGACCGGAACATTGATCCATGGCGTTTTGTTCTGGATCTGCCCCTCTCGTCATCCTTAGGGCGAGATGAGGGCTCTTTGGAGGAAACAGAATGTTCCCCAAGGCCTTTTGAGGATGATCCTCTCTGCTGTAGCCTATGAAGTCATATCTTTTCTCTGTCCCTCAGAGTACGTCCTGATAGCTTCTGGCAATGTGGACAGGCATCAGGGTGGTGGAACTCTGGGAGGCACACAAATACAGACTGCATAAGGGTCAGTCTGGTCTTGCTTCTTCTCAGAAGAAGGACACTTCACAAACAATGAAGGCATTTTTGTCAGAAAAAGGGTTGTCAGCACAGCAAGTAATTGCAACTACAAAAGAAAAGCTTTTTATCAAAATCTGATGAGAAATCTTTTAGTTTTTAGATAGAAAAAGATGAGCAGTGTTCCAGGACCCTAACAGAAGGAGACAGAAAAATGAACTGACCTAACCGTCACCAGTGAGGCATGATGGGATACAGGGGGTACTGTAAGGTTCTTAAATGCACTGTGCCAGTTTTTTATATGGTTACTCTTTAAATGCAGACTACTGGTTAACAATGCCTCATATTCCATTTCCTTTTTACTTTTAAATAAAGGTTTTTGAGAAGGCTTCCTATACACAGCTGTTTCTCTTATTACATGAATGGTATTTATGCTATGTTTTTAAAGAAAAAGTAAATGTAATCTGGTCCTTTTTTATCATATATATATATATATATATATATATATATATATACACATATACATATATATATTTGCTATGTACTATGTACAGGTTTTCTACATATATATAAATATTATGTTTAGGTGCTCTGTGGTCCCCACACATAGGCGGGACTTTTCTGTGCTTATGACTAATGATAAGGATCCCCTGGAAGAGAACTTTATTTATAGCCGTGTGTGAATGCGGACTAGAAATGGATGCTGTGAAATCTTAACAAGCTAAAACTAAGAACAAGAACAGTCCTCTGCAAAAAGGTACTCCTGCCTTTGTTATGTACCAGCAGTACGTACAAAGCACTTGCGGGTATCTGAAACAGTTAGTGGGACTCAGTAAATATTCAAAGAAAGAAATTAATATCAGGGGAAAGTCCCTATAATCTAGAACACTTAAGCAAGTTGAGTAAATGATTGAAAGACCCTATCGATAGAATAGACACAGAACAGTGGCTGGCACTTTGGAACTTGTATGAGGAAGCAAACCAGTGAAGCATGAATTTCAGGTCCGCGAAATGAAGAAGATCCACGCGAGACTCCAATACTAAATCAGTGACTTTAGGGACAGGGTTGGGGCTTGTTCCCTATTGTTCTGCCGCCTTCTTACCTTTTTCCTCAAACCAGTCAAACATCAGATATCAAAAAAGGAGGATGTTCTGGAAAGTCTAGGATTACCCATGCTAGCAGGAGATGCCGAAGCCTTGCCATTGGTGGTGCCTGGAAACAGTGCAACACAGGCTGTACATCCAGTGGGAGGGGCACCAGGAGATGGTACGTAAACGGTTATAGCAAGAAAAGTGTCTGACAGTGAAGCGATAGAAGACGGTGCATGGTGCTTAAGATGTGAGGCAAACCCCAGCACCCTGCGTTAGGTTCTGAGTCCGTTCTGTTTCCGCTAGGTGCTTGACAGACCAGACCCACAGTCCAACTCTTATCTGAGATAGCTTGAGATGCACTGTAGGAGATATAGGCAGAGACTTTGACAGGATTCACCAGGACGTACAATACATCCCACATCTAGCGGGAAAGAGTGTTTTAAACATGGACGTAGCCTCATGGGGGAGGGGTGTATGGTGAGGGACACCCCTGCAATAATTTCTCAGTCGGGTTGTGGCCTAACAGTGATGTCAGATCTGCTGTTTGCAGCAACAGTTCTGCAGACTGGGTGGATGTGGCGGGGACAACAAATTAACAGCAAGAGCAGAGCCAATACCAAGACAAGGGTCTGGCTCACCTTTAAGAGCCCATGCACGAGCCGACCATTAAAAACATTTGGCATGTAAATCAAGCAACAAACATCTTCAAAATATGGTATAGCCACTGCAATTCTTTTCTTTTAAAGTGTATATCTATCTATCATCTATCTATCTATATATAGATATATATAGATATATATATAAAACACACTGCACTGTTGAGAGGCATTTAAGAAAGGTAATAGTTTTGAAAGATGAGCTTAGAAATATCCATGCCCCCACCCACCCTGACAACGATGCCACTACTGAATTCAGAGGCAAGTCAGTTGTCGTGTGTACGCTATCTGCGGCCTGCCTTTATATTAGAGGTGTAGCGATATTATGGTCTCTTAAGTCGTACACAAGTGTCTTCGAGTTGGTACAGTGGACTTCCTAAATACACGCATTTGAAGGCACACTTGTATGTGATAATCAGGAAAAAGGAGGTTCTGTGGGATTAAATATTTGACTCGGATCTCAAAATTAGTTCAAGTGTCTAAGGCAGGACTGATCCCAAAGTTATTTTCTGGTTTCACATTTTGAATTATCTTTCTCTCGCCTGTTTTACATCAAACGTCACTGCTCTGTGATTAGTTCTTGGGGCATGGTGGCAGACGTCATGACGTCATGACGGCTCAGCTCTTTACAAGCTCGAGGGTGCTAGAGGACCTGGAGATGGGCCAGGCTTCGGGCTCGAGCTTTCCACAGCATGCTGTTCTCAAGACTGGGGGCCTCATGTAGGTAAATAAATTCTACCGTTTCTTAAATACCGAGCCGTACCGAATCGGTAAATTAGAATCGGTAAGTTATATGTAGGTAAAAATTCGGTAACAGTTACCGATTCGGTAACATTCGGTAATCACGAATCGGAATTCACCGAATCGGCAAATACCGAGGTGGTATTTACCGAATCGGAAAATACCGAGGTGGTATTTACCGAATCGGAAAATACCGAGGTGGTATTTACCGAATCGGAAAATACCGAGGTGGTATTTACCGAATCGGAAAATACCGAGGTGGTATTTACCGAATCGGAAAATACCGAATCGGTATGTACGGAATCGGTAAATAAAATCACATGACTTGACGAAACAGCTAATCCTGTGCAACCACAGCCCACCCAACCAGGAAGTGGCCACACCCAGGCAGGTGTACATAATTAGCCGACCCTGGAGAGGCTTGGAGTGCAGAGGAGAGGCAGGGAGCCGGTGCCTGTGCGAGCGGGAAAACGAACATCATGTCCAGCCAGAGAACACAGAGAGACGGAGGGGAAAGGAGGAGGAAGCTGAAATTTAGCCCCAAGGAACTCCAGGTGCTGGTGGAGGAGGTGGTGAAGCAGCACCAGAAGCTGTTTGGAAGGCAATCCCTGCAAGTGCCTGAGGCTGAAAAGCGCAACATATGGCTGGCCATCCAGGCCCATGTGAATGCTGTGGGAGTGACCCACAGGGACATAGAGGTCCTAAAGAAGCGCTGGTATGACCTGAGGATTGTAACCAAGAGGAAGATGGGCGACATCCAGAAGGAGGCCAGCCAGACTGGAGGTGGAACCAACAGGGCACCTGCCCTCACCGAACTGGAGGAGCTGGTGGGGGCCACAATCGAGCAAGAGAGCGTCGTGGGTCTTGGGGACGCCGACAGCTCTGCCAGAGCCGCCACACAACAAGGTAAGACGAAAGCACAGCAATGTAGCACCCCCTATCCCTATCCCACATCCCCCATTGTGAAACGAGAATCACACTGCAGTCCACACGTGTCAGTGCAGACAGGCAATGCATTCCGGGAGATGTAGTCAGGGAAACACCAACCATGACGTAAATGTTACAGGGCAACAAGGCATGTCACGCACTCGAGGCACAAGGAGACAGAGGACATTTTGGAATGTGAAATTATTTATTGTGACGCTTTCAATGCAGCCCTTCGGGGACACTGAGCCAATGTTGTATTTCTGTCCACAGATGTGACATCATGCAGGACAGGGCATGCTGCAGGAGAGACGGCACACCGGCCACAAATATCACCTCTAGCCAGCACAAGTTCAGACCAGGGAGCAGGCCCACTGGCAGCCGCACCACCAACACAGGCAGCCTCGCCGCAGCCAGAGCCAGCATCACCTCACCCAGAGCCAGCATCACCTCACCCAGAGCCAGCATCACCTCACCCAGAGCCAGCATCGCCACTCATGTTTGAATCACCGGCCACATCTCCGCTTGCAGGTGTGGGAATGAGGAGGCGTCCAGCAGCCAGGCTACGAGCCTTAGACACCTCGTCAGACGACAGCATGGGCCCTGAAGAACTCACCAGGCCCCAGGAAGGGAGCCATGCCACTGTGCCCCACACCTCACAGGCAGCACAGACGGGAGCAAGAGGGCGCCGCAGGTCGCGTGTCCAGAGTCCACCAGCACCCATTGACGGCCATGGTGTCTTCTTGGGTCTCGAGGGCCAAATGTTGAAACAACAGCGCCTGCAAACAAAGGCAGTCATGACAGTCCAGAGGCACATGCGGGTGATGAAAACTACATTAGTCAACATGGACAATAACATCAGCGGCATGGCTGCGGGCATTCGGGACATGTCCCAATCAATCCAGCAGTTGTGCAGCAAATTAGATGCTGACATCGAGGCACGGCGCCGGGAACGGCAGAGAAGGGACACTACCAACAGGGCACTCAACCGTCTGGCAACTGCGACTTCTCTACTGTGCCGGCGCTCTGTGACGATGCAGGAGGGCCTAACACACTGCTGCAGCGACCTGTCTCGGGGGATGGTGCAGGTGACAAGTGCACTAGGGGTGCTATTTACTAGTCAGGCGTCGACAACTGCTGCAGGGGATGCTGCGGAGAGCATCGACTCCAGCAGCAGGAGCAGCATCACACCCCCCGTCCCAGAAGCACGCAGGAGCAGCAGGCGGCTTGGGGTTGGCTCTAGTGAGGATGCACAGGCCGTGCCATCCACCACTGCAGCGCGTATGCGCAAACATTGATGTGGCCCTGCTTAGCCACTTCCCAATGGGTGACGTAACCCTGGACATACTCCTTGTATAGATGGTATATTGCCAGATTGGCTTGTTCATGTGTTCATGGCGTGGTGCCACATTAAAACTACGTCATGACTAATCACAACTGGCTGTGTCCCCTTACTTACTCAGAAATAGTTGCATGTGATCTCTGTCCGTCTCTCTCTCCCATCGATTGCAGTTGGCACTCTAGCTGCGTTGCCCTGTGGCTGGCCTGACTCATCCTCGTTGTCCTCAAAATATGTTAGTTCCACATCTGTACCTTTTTTCGTGGCAAGGTTGTGCAGCATTGCACAAGTGGCAATAATCTTGCAGCAGGTGATGGGTGTGTACTGGCGTGCGCCTCCGCTCTTGTGGAGGCAGCGGAACCTGCTCTTCAGTAGTCCAAACGTGCGCTCCACCACATTGCGTGTTGTTTTGTGTGCCACGTTGTATCGTCTCTCACTCTGGGTTGCTGGGTGTAGGTAGGGAGTGAGGATGAATGACCGGCATGCATATGCACTGTCGCCTAGATGAGTTAAAGGGAAACATCAGTCACATGCCTCTTTACACTATGATTTGCAGGTTGCAAGGGGCGTCACTGTTACTCACCTAGCAGGTATCCCTCTCCAAATTCTCCGGCACTCAGTCGTGTGTAGATCCCACTATTCTGGAAGATGTACGAGTCGTGGGTGCTCCCAGGAAACTTTGCAACAATATCTGTGATGATGTTCCCTGCATCACAGATCACCTGCACATTGATGGAGTGGGTGGACTTCCTGTTCCTGTAGATGTGCTCTGTGTCAGCTGGTGGACAGATTGGGATGTGTGTACCATCAATACAGCCGATGACATGGGGGAACTGTGCCATGTGATAAAAGTCTGTTTTTGTTTTCTGCAGTGCAGCCTGTGTGTTGGGGAAGCTGATGTAGTGGTGCATTCTCTGCATCATGGCATCCAGGAACTTCCTGAAGAAACGTGACAGGCAACTCTGGGATACGCCACCCACCGCAGCTATCACCACCTGATAACTGCCGGATGCCAGCAGATGTAGGCTGCAGAGCACCTGCACATGTGAGGGTATGGCGTGCGCCCTTCTTATTGGCTGGTCCAGGAGTGGGTGAAGGTCCCTGATTAAGTCCATGATGGTTTCGGGGTGTAGCCTGTACCTCTCATGTATCTCTGCATCAGTCAGGTGGAATAGTGTGATGCGCTGTCTGTAGATGCGTTCCTCCCGTCGCCAAACCCTCAGTCCTGCTGCCTGTAGACGTAGGCGCCTTGCAATGACATACATAGCGGCCATGTTGTCCACGCTGTTGCATTTTGGGATTGCTTATATGCACTGTTGATGGTTACCACCTGCTTTCAATCCGTGTTAATTACCGACTCTTATTTACCGATTTTCTTGGATTTCTTAATTACCGAGTGCTCCTACATGTCATTTTAATTTTTACCACTTCATATTTACCACGTCATATTTACCGATTCGTTAAGTATGTATTCGGTAAATCTGATTCGGTATTTTGGAATTCGGTAAATATGATTCGGTATTTACCGCCTCATATTTACCGAAAAGTCGTTTTTGGACTCCTACATCTCACTTGTCTGAATACCGGTCGGTAACGGCATATTTACCGAAAATCGGCCGTTACCGACCGGTATTTGGCTACCTACATGAGGCCCTCGGTCTGGTATGGCAGATTGATCTGCGAAGATGTGTGTGTGCTCACTCACTCCACACATCAGTGTGCCACCTGAAGGGCATTAAATGAGTCGGGTCCTGCCAGATCTCAAATGCGGCAGTAATAAATAAACAGCATATTTAAAAGGCTCCCCGTCAGTGTCCTAAATTCATGTACTTCACAGGTAAAAACATTGTTTGATTTCCTAACAAGGCCTGTACAAAGCACTGATGTAATCCAAAACAGCGATGCAATCCCTGTTAAAATGTCATTATAACGTCATCTTTATATCATTAAGAGTATTTTTCTCTCCATATGCTGTGTTTCTGCAGATATTTAATACAACAGCTGACACTTCATATGAACTAAGTCGCATGTAGGCGTCTGGGGGGGTTTCAGATGTGGAGGAGTGTTCATGATGTAGCACGAGTGAGAGCTCTGGAGATGTTATGTTGTGCAGGTTTGTAAGGCGCACTATCAGCCGGGAGTGTATCCTGGCGCTGAGCAGGTGTGAGTCTAGGCACACCTAGGGCCCAGTGGGACTAGTCAAAAAGCCAGGTCTTCAGATTCTTGCAGAATTCAAGAAGTGAACAGGAGAAGGTAGTATTAATTTCTCAGTGTCTGTCACTGGGTCCTAAATGTGTTCTCACTTCATACACATGCAATCTTTGACCTCTCTGCAGAGCACAAAGAGCGCTAGTCATATATGTGCCAATTGTAACTGTGCTGCTATTTGAAAGTATGTAAAAGAGGTACGGAGCTGTCACAAAGGAAAATAAAATGCAGAGCTTAAAGCTGAGTTGGTGGGTTGCGTGTGGGGAGATGGTGATGTGAGGAGATGAACAGATATATATGGAGAGGATGTGGTCCGTCGGCTAGACTGCCGACTTTGGTGCTGGAAACCAGGGTTCGAGGCTCGGGGTCACGTCCACATCCTGCGATTCTGGGCAAATCACTTAATCTTCCCGTGCTTGAATGTGTAACGTAACCGGTGCTTATGTAAAGCGCTCCAATACCTTCGGGTTGAGTTCGCGCTATATAAAATCTGCACAAAAAAAATGTGACAAAAGAAAGAGTGGGAAGACAGAATGAAGGTGGAAATAATAATGTGTGAGATGCTGATAAGACTCGTTGTGTGAGGTATGCTGTGATGTGCTTCTGTGAAGATGGGAAACTTGCTAACTGATACACATGGTGTCAATCTGCGGGAGAGGAAAACTCCACTGCTAATGCCCAGCTTTACCTGTGCTGTGAGTCACGCTTCCACTGCCGATGGTGAGCTGCACCTATTTTGTGAGAGAGGGAAGCTTGTTTTCTCATGTTTCAGAAGCATTAATTACATCCACGTTGCATACTTGTCTGTTGGTGCCCTGAGGTGAATCGGGCTGTGGGTTCGAACCATTATTTTATTTTATTTAATGCATTTTTATATAGCGCAGACTTTACCCAAAGGTGTCAGAGCGCTTCACAATAAAAGCAAGTACGTTACATGAGGAGAATATTACATATTTACACGTTACAGAATTATACGAGAAACAAGAAAAGGTTAAATAAAACAATAGATGGCAGTCACACAAAAAACACAATAGGATGAAGATTGCACAGGCATAGATTACAAATTTACAATAATGAAAGAATTTCCTTGAGGGATATGAAAAGGGGTGTATTAGTTCTGGAAGTTTCTTTGGAAGAGAAGAGATTTGAGGTCAGTTTTGAAGGTCCGGGTAGAGGTGGTGGTACGGAGTTATTGGAGGAAGCGGGTTCCAGATTCTCACTGCATTGCCCCAGAAGGATTGAGCCATAGATCTTTCCCTTTTGAAGGTGGGGGGCTCAAGCAGTACATTTTCCGCATTACGAGACAGTCTAGATCCTCCAGAAAGTTTCAGTTTATTCACCAGGTATCGAGGGGAAGAAGTGTGCAAGGCTTTATGGGTGATACAGGCAGTCTTGTAGATTGATCTTGCCTCGATGGGAAGCCAACGAAGAGAAGACAAAATGGGTGTGATGTTGTCACTTCTTTTGGCCCCAAATATAAAACGAGCCGCTGAATGGAGAACGGATTTAAGAGGGAAAGGTGGGATTTGGGGAGGCCAGCAAGAAGAGAATTGCAATAGTCCAATCTAGAGAGCACCAGAGATTGGACCAAGGTTTTTAGGTCTTGCTCCGGAAAGAAACGTCGAATCCCCCAGAGCAGGTGCAGCTGGTATCGTGCATTCTTTGCAATGGAATTGATGTGGGAGAGTAGATTGAGCCTTTTGTCAAGTGTGACACCAAGGGATTTTGCGCTGTCGACGATAGGTTTATTGTTGAGTAAATTCAGCTGATCCATCCAAGATTGAACAGGAGGAGGAGATAGTGAGGTAGAGATGAGGAGGAATTCAGTTTTTCAAGGATTCAGAATGAGTTGATGAGCTAACATCCAGTTTTGAATAGAGTTGAGAGTAGAGTTGAGGATTGAGATATTGTGTGCAGGAGACACCTTAAGGTAGATTTGAGTGTCATCCGCAGAGGGATGGTAAAGGATTCAATTTTTACTTAGGAGATTTCCCAATGGTTCCAAATAGAGGTTGAACAAAGTGGGTACAAGGATAGAACCTTGAGGGACGCCTTGACCTACCGCCAATGAAGATGAAATACTGTTTGCTATTTTGATCATTTGGGATCTGTCAGAGAGGAATGAGGCAAATCATTTAAGCACTGTGCCTTCCAAACCCATTCTCTGTTGAAGAAAGTTAAGGAGAGTGTTGTGATTAACAGTGTCAAAGGCTGCAGAGAGGTCTAGAAGAATCAGAAGACAAGACTCTCCTGAATCGAGTATACGCAGTGCACTGTCGATCACTTGCAGCAGGGCTGTTTCAGTGCTGCAGTTTTGAATGAAACCAGACTTGAAATTGTCAAGGAGATTATTATCCTTGATATGTAGGGAAAGTTGTTTCGCTACACATCTTTCTGTGATTTTCGCAAGAAAAGGGAGGTTAGTGATGGGGCAGAAGTTGTTGAGGTAATTCGCATCAGCTAAGGTTTTTTTTTTAGAAGTGGGGTAGACTGTCCTGCTTTAAGGGCCGGAACCCCTGGCCCCCGCCGATGCAAGACTACCCGACGGACCTACGACGCCGCCACTCTCTATGCACTAAATGCCGGCCAGAACCCTGCCTGCTACCGAGCCACCCCGAGACACACCCACGAACCCTTCGCCTGCCAAGCCTGCCGATTCACCTGCTACCGGACCTGCACCACCAAGTCGAGCACCAGCAGCAACCACCTGAAGTGCATCCTGCTCAACACCCGCTCCGTCCACAGGCACGCCGTGGAACTCTGGGACCTACTCGACGCGACAGCACCTGACGTCGCCTTCCTCACCGAAACCTGGATGAACGCCTCCTCAGTGCCCGACATCGCCACAGCCATCCCGGACGGATACAAGATCACCCGGAAGGACCGCATCAACCAGACGGGAGGAGGCATCGCCATCATACACAAGAACACCATCCGCGTCTCGACTAACTCCGACGAAACCTTCACCGCCGCTGAACACCTGCACTTCCAGATACACACTGACCTCAAGACCACCCTCCGCGGCACCCTCATCTACAGACCCCCGGGACCACGCACACAATTCAGCGAAGACATCGCAGACTTCATCAGCCCGTACGCCCTCCCCTCCGCTGACTACATCCTCCTAGGGGACCTCAACTTCCACCTGGAGAACAACAACGACAGGAACACCACCGCCCTGCTGGACAACCTCGCCAACCACTGACTCAAGCAACTGGTGAACACCCCCACCCACTACGCCGGCCACACGCTTGACCCCGTCTTCTCATCCAGCAAGCACATCTCCTTCAGCCACGCCACCGGACTCCACTGGACCGACCACAGCTGCGTCCACTTCAGCTTCAGAAGAACTACGACCCACCACCACCCGCAACAGGCCCCCCGCCGGAGCTGGAGCAAGATCACCGCCGAGCAGCTCACCGCCTCCCTCAGCCAGAACACTCCCGCCAGCACAACGGACCCCAACGAAGCAGCCAGCAACCTCACCAAGTGGCTAACCGCCTGCGCCGATGACCTCGCACCACTAAAGAACCCTCCCAGCAGACCCGGCAGCAAGAAAACCCCCTGGTTCACCAACGAACTCAAGGAATCCAAGAAAAACTGCCGCACCCTCGAGAAAGCCTGGCGGCATGACCAGACCACAGACAACAGGACCGCCCTCAAGCACGCCACCCGAAAACATCATCAGCTGATCCGCGCCACCAAGAAGTCGGCACTCAAAGAACGACTTGACAACAACGCCCACGACAGCAAGGAACTCTTCAGCATCGTCAAAGAGTTCTCCAACCCCAGCGCCGGATACAACGACATCACTCCCTCGCAAGACCTCTGCAACTCACTCGCCTCGTTCTTCCACCGCAAGATTGCCGACATACACAACAGCTTCGACGCACAGACAACGCACCCTACCATCGAACCAACGCCCGCCACCACCACCCTCTGCAACTGGACCCCGATCAGCACTGAAGACACCACCCGCACGATGAACTCCATCCACTCCGGATCTCCAACCGACCCCTGCCCACACCACGTCTTCAACAAAGCCGACGCCGTCATCGCACCCCATCTCCGGGACATCATCAACTCCTCCTTCCACACCGCCACCTTCCCGGAGAGCTGGAAACACGCCGAGCTGACCGCCCTCCTGAAGAAACCAACGGCTGACCCCACCGACCTCAAGAACTACCGTCCCATCTCGCTCCTTCCTTTTCCGGCCAAAGTCATCGAGAAGACCGTCAACAGACAGCTTGCCGCCTTCCTCGAGACAAACGGCTCCCTCGACCCCTCGCAGTCCGGGTTTCGGGCCAACCACAGCACCGAGACCGCCCTAATCGCAGCCACCGACGACATCAGAACCCTGATCGACAACGGGGAAACAGCGGCCCTTATCCTCCTGGACCTCTCTGCGGCGTTCGACACTGTCTGCCACCGCACCCTAGTGAAGCGCCTCAGCAACATTGGAATCCGAGAGAAAGCACTGGAATGGATCATCTCGTTCCTCTCCGGAAGAACCCAGAGAGTCCGCCTCCCCCCCCTTCAGATCCGAGGACACCGAAGTCATCTGCGGCGTACCACAAGGATCTTCACTCAGTCCAACCCTCTTCAACGTCTACATGAGCCCCCTCGCAGCCATCGCACGCCAACACAACCTCAACATCATCTCCTACGCCGACGACACCCAGCTGATCCTCTCCCTCACCAACGACCCCACCACCGCCAGAGCCAACCTACACGAAGGGATGAAAGACGTCGCCAACTGGATGAGGAACAGCCGCCTCAAACTGAACTCGGACAAGACAGAGGTCCTCATCCTGGGATCATCACCCTCCGCCTGGGACGACTCCTGGTGGCCCCCGGCCCTGGGCACCGCTCCCAAACCAACAGACCACGCACGCAACATGGGCTTCATCCTGGACTCCTCCCTCTCGATGACCAGACAAGTCAACGCCGTCACATCTTTGTGCTTCAACAACCTGCGCATGCTCCGCAAGATCATCAGATGGATCCCCACCGAAACCAGGAAGACCGTCACCCAAGCACTCGTCACCAGCCGACTGGACTACGGGAACACCCTCTACGCCGGAACCACAGCCAATCTTAAAAAAAGACTCCAACGCATCCAGAACGCCTCCGCACGACTCATCCTGGACATCCCCCGACACAGCCACATCACCGGACACCTGAGAGACCTGCACTGGCTCCCCGTCAGCAAGAGAATCACGTTCAGACTCCTCACCCACGCACACAAGGCTCTCCACGACCTGGGCCCCAAGTACCTCAACGACCGCATGACCTTCTACAAGCCCACTCGCCAGCTACGATCGACCAGCCACGCCCTCGCCACCGTTCCACGCATCCGCAGAGCCACCGCCGGAGGAAGATCCTTCTCCTACCTGGCAGCCAAGACTTGGAACTCCCTCCCCACCCACCTTCGACGAACCCAAGACCATCTCTCCTTCAGGAAGCAGCTCAAGACCTGGCTGTTCGAGCAGTGACATTTCCCCTTCCCCCAGCGCCTTGTGACCCTCCCGGGTGAGTAGCGCGCTTTACAAATGCCGTGATTAATTGATTGATTGAAGGGCAACAGGAAGGGAGCCTTGGCTGAGGAAGAGGTTAACCAGACAGGTCCAGTAGGAAAGAGTATGGGTGTAGAAATCAATGTCACTAGGGATGGGGTCAAAAGAATGGTTAGAGGGTTTTGTTTCGATGATGCATTTCAGGAGGGCATCTTCAGAAGATTATTGAGAGCATCCAGTTGGTGTGCCCGTCTTCTTTGAATAACTGCAGTAAGGGCTGCCACCTTTTCCGTGAAAAACACTGTGTATTCTGAGGTTACGGAATAGCCAGGAGATGGCATTTATAGCAGTTTGTGTTAAACTCATTGAAATTGCAATGCCCTTAGCACATGAACCCACAGCAATAATCGTCATCCATTTACATTTGCAATACCGTTTTATATCTTCTACTAAAAGGGTGGGAGGAAAAAGGGGAATCACTGGTCCCTTGCTTTGTAGATCAGTGGTTCCCTAAGTTTTTAGAAACACGACCCATTTTTTACAAAAACAAACTTTTGCGACCCACCTATCCTTAATGAACACGAGGAGGGGCACTCTGCACTAAAGCATTGTGTGGTAGCGCATTCTCATTTACAGACAGCACATTTTACATTGAAACAGCCTTTTCTATTCGCTTTCCATTCGCACTTCCTGTAGTCCAGCAAGATTTTCACATAATTCATTTAAAAAACGTCTTTCACTTTGCAGTCAGAGAAAGAAAAGTAAACATCAATCCCATATTAAAAAATAAGCAGCATGGGTGGCCTACAGGTGAGATTTTTCAGGTGCTTGAAGGGAGCCTTTCATCAGGGTGCAAATGGTCACAGGTCATCCATGGTCGCGTTGGGAATAGTCAAGAAATTGGGTTACTATACTTTGTGAATGAGGATGCATTCTGTATGTGCTGCTCCACTGCTGAGTATATTGTACGATCTCTATGGAAGCATGTTGTTTATGGTTAATAAAAAGAATTGAAAAAAAATAAATAAATAAGCAGATTGGCCAGAAGACATAGCCTGACACTTGACCGCTGTCCTTGAAACACTGACAAATATGACAAGATAAACACAATTTAAAGGTATCTTTTTTCTTGCTCTGACTTTTCGGACCCACCAAAATTCGGCCCACAGATTGGGAAACACAGGTGTAGATCATCACAGTGTGCAAGGGTTTCTTAGTCCAGGTAGTTTCAAAGTTTCCTGGATTTTTCGGTGCCTTATGCCATTACACTCTATTAGGTATTCTACAGTGTCTTCTGCTATTTAGCAGCTTCCACCTAGCCTGCTTTCCCTGATTCCTCTTTTCTAAGTGTGGTCTGCTGCTGGGCTTGAACTACTAAGAGGCCTGCTCTCACTGCCCACCCTAAGTTTGGTCTGCTCAATGTTAGGCTTGGGCTTATGCTAGCCTGCTCTCCTGGGACTGTCTGCCCTACATTACTGTGACGCAGATCTGGACTAGAGTGGATAACATAGCACAGCCTATCTCAGAGAGGCCCTACGTTGACTGGCCGTACTTTTCCAAATAACAGAAAACTAATGCCCCTAGACCTGTCCATTTCCACCATCCAGTGGACCCTGGCCACCCTGTCCTGCAAGCACGTTAGTTGGGTATACTTCACTGCTTGTTGGGAAATCTCAAGACTCACAATCCACTGCCATTATAGACTAAGCTACCCCCATGGTTTTGAAGACTCCTAGTCCCACCAGGTGAGCGATATCAAAAGGAGCCATCCATCTCTTGCAGGAGCTAGTTTTATTCGTGGCACCGTCCATCTCTGGCATGACCTAGTTTTATTTGTGGCGCCGTCCATCTCTTGCAGGACCTAGTTTTATTCGTGGTGCCGTCCATCTCTTGCAGGACCTAGTTTTATTTGTGGTGCCGTCCAGCTCTTGCAGGACCTAGTTTTATTTGTGGTGCTGTCCATTTCTTGCAGGAGCTAGCTTTAGTCTTCGCGCAGTCCATCTCTTGCAGGACCTAGTTTTATTCTTGGTGCCATCCATCTCTTGCAGGACCTAGTTTTATTTGTGGTGCCGTCCATCTCTTGCAGGACCTAGTTTTATTTGTGGTGCTGTCCATCTCTTGAAGGACCTAGTTTTATTTGTGGCGCCGTCCATCTCTTGCAGGACCTAGTTTTATTTGTTGCGCCGTCCATCTCTTGCAGGACCTAGTTTTATTCGTGGTGCCGTCCATCTCTTGCAGGACCTAGTTTTATTCGTGGTGCCGTCCATCTCTTGCAGGACCTAGTTTTATTTGTGGCGCCGTCCATCTCTTGAAGGACCTAGTTTTATTCGTGGCGCCGTCCATTTCTTGCAGGAGCTAGCTTTATTCTTCACGCCGTCCATCGCTTGCAGGACCTAGTTTTATTCTTGGTGCCGTCCATCTCTTGCAGGACCTAGTTTTATTTGTGGTGCTGTCCATCTCTTGAAGGACCTAGTTTTATTCGTGGCGCAGTCCATCTCTTGCAGGACCTAGTTTTATTCATTGCGCCGTCCATCTCTTGCAGGACCTAGTTTTATTCGTGGTGCCGTCCATCTCTTGCAGGACCTAGTTTTATTCTTGGCGCCATCCATCTCTTGCAGGACCTAGTTTTATTCTTGGTGCCGTCCATCTCTTGCAGGACCTAGTTTTATTCTTGGCGCCATCCATCTCTTGCAGGACCTAGTTTTATTCTTGGCGCCATCCATCTCTTGCAGGAGCTAGCTTTATTCTTCGCGCTGTCCATCTCTTGAAGGACCTAGTTTTATTCGTGGCGCCGTCCATCTCTTGCAGGACCTAGTTTTATTCGTTGCGCCGTCCATCTCTTGCAGGACCTAGTTTTATTCGTGGTGCCGTCCATCTCTTGCAGGACCTAGTTTTATTTGTGGCGCCGTCCATCTCTTGAAGGACCTAGTTTTATTTGTGGCGCTGTCCATTTCTTGCAGGAGCTAGCTTTATTCTTCGCGCCGTCCATCGCTTGCAGGACCTAGTTTTATTCTTGGTGCCGTCCATCTCTTGCAGGACCTAGTTTTATTTGTGGCGCCGTCCATTTCTTGCAGGACCTAGTTTTATTTGTGGCGCCGTCCATTTCTTGCAGGAGCTAGCTTTATTCTTGGCGGCGTCCATTTCTTGCAGGAGCTAGCTTTATTCTTGGCGGCGTCCATTTCTTGCAGGAGCTAGCTTTATTCTTGGCGGCGTCCATTTCTTGCAGGAGCTAGCTTTATTCTTGGCGCCGTCCATCTCTTGCAGGAGCTAGCTTTATTCTTGGCGCCGTCCATCTCTTGCAGGAGCTAGCTTTATTCTTGGTGCCGTCCATCTCTTGCAGGAGCTAGCTTTATTCTTGGCGGCGTCCATTTCTTGCAGGAGCTAGCTTTATTCTTGGTGGCGTCCATCTCTTGCAGGAGCTAGCTTTATTCTTGGCACCGTCCATCTCTTGCAGGAGCTAGCTTTATTCTTGGCACCGTCCATCTCTTGCAGGAGCTAGCTTTATTCTTGGCGCCGTCCATCTCTTGCAGGATCTAGCTTTATTCTTGGCGCCTGCCAGCAGATAGTGCACAGCCCGCCTCTTTTGGTTAATCTGAACGGTTTCATTAACAGTGCGTGCTTTCACTTAACCTGCACTGTGACTGAGGAAGAACAGACTGCCAGTTGGTAATGCCAGTTGCACCTCTAGATGAGCTGCTGCTGGGGGAGGATGGGGGTCACAGTTTTATATTTAAATGCTCTTAGTCCTTAGTGCCCTAGAATGCCAATTTGTGCTAGGTACTGCAGCTCCTGCCTGTGCCCTGCATGGCCAAATCTCTGATTATACCGTTTAGCCCTACGGACCCACAGTACTTGTAGTTGACACTTCACTCAGTCCTTTTTCCATAGGCCAGTAAGCTACCTATTTTAGCTGCCAACAGCTGAAGTGACAGGAAAGAGTTTTTGTGAAGTACTGATCAAAGGATATGTCCTACTAAAGTCACCTATGAGTGAGAACGAGAGAACAGAGAGAGAAAAGAGGCAGTGTCAGACAGAGGCAGATCTTCGGAAACTGCAGCAGCTCCCTGTTTCAGAATGCCTCTTAAGCCACCATTAAATAACAGGCACCCGGACACTCTCGAACACACACTCTTGGGGATCCGGAGAGAATGGCAGACATTGTAGAGGACTCCCGTAAGGGATTTGACTAAGTGTGCCCCCCCCCCCCCCCGTAGAGTACCTATCTGAAGGGCTTGCTTGGGGTCCGAGGTTACGAGCTCTCCATCTCTTTCATATCTAGAGCTCCGACTGACTTCCCCGATGTGCTGAGGGGGCTTTGGGAATTTAGGGGTTCCCTTCTCCCTGGGGCCCTGCCTTCAACAGCAACTATCTGTGAATTTTCTTTGACCGTGACACCTTAGTTTAAGTTTTTGTGTTCCTTTGTTCTACAAGGGCGGGAGGGGGAAGGGGGAGACTGATCAATAAGGTTTTTTTGTGGGTCTCCCACGGGATCACGAGGTTGATTGTAACTACAGGATCCGACGGTAACCTGGGAGCTATACGTTGACAGTATTCAAAATGTGCTGATTCCTAATTCACAAATTGAATGGGATATTTTAGCACACTGTAATGGTCGGCTGACATGATGCATTGGGGTCTCCTTCCCCTATATGCAGGCCCGGTTCTAGAGGGTGGGCCGGGTGGGCCAGGCCCACCCAAACATGAGCCTGGCCCACCCATACATGAGCATTGGCCCTCACAGTGACGGCACGAAGGCCAATAGAAAATGGCCACTTTAATTTAAAACGTTCCTCCGAACGTTGTTTTTCTTCCTGCTCTAGGAGTTACATGATTGGGCCTGGGCTCTTTCTCACAGGTTTTTGTTTGTGTTGTGATATAGTTAGAATTTACTCTGTCTTTCATTATTCTAATGTTGCAAAAACGATTGTTTGGGCAGATATGCATTTTAATCAGTAAAGCCAACCCCCAACCACTGGAGCACTGTCTAAATCCTGAGTTTGTGCTTCTCTAGACCAAACCCTCTTAAAATATACTACCCACCAGTACGGATGACATGTAATTCCTACACATAGTAACCCTCATTGGCTTATGTGACATTCCCTGTAGACTGATTTACATACTTGTATGAGTCATTGTCTCTGTATAATGTGTGTGTGATGTAAAGTACTGTGACACCCTACACTGATATGAGTAGCGCTATACAACAACTGAAATGCATATGAGAGAGTGGTTATGGAGAGATGAGGGGCACTGGTGGAGGGTGGCAGTGAGGGAATCCGAAGAGGAGGTCATGAGGGGTAGGGTCTATGGAGCGATGAGGGACACTGGTGGAGCGCGGAAGTGAGGGAATTCAAGGAGGAGGTCCTGAGGAAAAGGGGCTATTGAGAGATGAGGGGCACTGTTGGAGGGTGGCAGTGAGGGAATCCGAGTAGGTCATGGTGGGAAGCTGTGGAGGGATGAGGGTGTTAGTGAGGGAGTCTGAGGAGGAGAGGCTACGGAGGTATGAAGGGCACTGTTGGAGGTTGGTAGTAAAGGTATCTAAGGAGAAAGAGGTCATTGATGGGGCACGAAAAAAGACTTTTGCACCAGCGCTAAAGCCAGCCCTGTCAGGGCCTTTCTGTTTTTGTTTATTTGATTAGCAGTTGGGTCATTAGGGCAACTGTGGGACATATCTTAAAGTGCGTACTAATTATATTTACAGCTATCTTCAATGTTTTAAGTTTGAAGGTGATTTTACAAATGTTTTTTTACCAGAATAATGACCCATTGGACTCAAAGGGCTTCAGCCCTCCCCACCCCCCGTCGCGTGTGGCAGCCCGGGATGAGACAGCTTCCAGGGCACACACACAGCCGCACCCGAGCACTTCACAGGTCTTTAAAAGACCATTTGCATGTTAATGAGACCCTGCTGTTGTTTCACCCCTTCTAAGAGCCCCCGCAGCTCCACTCTGCCTATTGCTTAAAGATTCAGCGCCCCCCGAAATTTTTTCTTAGCCCCCCCCCCCCCCCGAAATTTGGCTCTAGTTGCGCCTCTGCTGTGAGATAAGGTGTACTGGAGAGGGGTGGTAGAAAAGTGGATAATCAGGCCTGGAAGGGAGTGCGCTGCAGAGTCAGGGGTGAAGTGGAGGTAGGTATGAAGAGGGATTCTCCCTGAAGGTTTACACAAAGGGAGCCCGAGAAATGTCACTTGCCTGATAATCCCACCCCAGAAACCTCCTCTTCCCGTCAAAGGGACATTACATGGAAAAAAACACTTTTTGAAAGTGATAATATTTAGAAAGAGATTTAGAAAATATTGCGTTTGACTGGACCATGTAAGACTAAGGAGAGATAAAGGAGGGCCCTTAAGCAGGGCTCTGAACCAGGCCTGACTAGACATATAAGTGACAAATCTGGCCCGCAGTGGCCCACCCTAATGCACTCTTGGCCCACTCAAATATAAAGTCCTGGAGCCGGGCCTGCCTATATGTTGTTTCGCATTTCTGTGTATTCCTATATCTTTGAAACCAATAAAGAGATATTTGACATATATAACAGGCACCAGGCCTTCTATGGCTCTGTCCCAGGTTATGTAAAAGAGGCAGTATGATTCAAATACTCTAATCCTTCAACAGTCCAGATGATAGGACCAAAGGCGGGGAGGGTCCTTTGTCTTTGGACACTGTTTAGAATAGTCTGACAGGTGAAGTTGAGAAACATGAACAGCATCAGAACTCTCCCCATCAAGAGAGGGCCTTCGTGCGAGAACCATGGCCCCTTTTCTGCTATAAAGATCTGAGATGTATGGCAGGCTCAGCTGAAGCGCTGTGATGCTGATGGTTCGGTTCTTAGTGCTTTGGAAATCCTGTGGCCTTTGAGGGAGAACTCTGAATGACTAGGTCATCGGTGAACTGAGCGTGCACTTAACAGGATAATGTATAGCCTTACATTTTGATCTCTAGAGTTTCATGATGCACCTTTAGAGTATAGTCAGCCATACAGTGCACACTCAGGTACAGACGCAGCAAACAAGAGCGCCTCAGGGACATCTTACCGCTGACACCTCTGCTCTGTTTCCGAGTGGTGACGAGTCAGTTCTTCCAGGAGAGCATTTGCGGCCTTGTTCTCCTCTTCGAGCAGCTGCCTGCAGAGGGGGGACATGCAGCAAGGAATCACCTTTTACAAAATGATTCCCTTAATGAAATAAACCAACAGGAGACAACATGGTCTGTCTTTTTTAAAAATAAAATACAATTATATTTTCCACATAATACAATAGTCAGGGATAACAAGCATTTGCAATGCAATAGGTCTCGCATTTATGCGTGTTTGAGCTATTGACATTGCAAATAACTATGCCTTTTATTTTTGTTTTCGTTTTTAAAACATAAATAAAAGGCATTGTCATTTGCAATGCCACTATCTTAAAATCGCATAAATACGAGACGTGTTGCATTGCAAATGCTTGTTTAACTGGCCCTCACATGGGAACTCCAGCCAAACTGCACACTTGAAGCCAATTGCAAGGCACCGCTGATCCGAGTAAAGAAATAAAGTCCTGTTACACTGGGGATGGGGCATCACACACACGTCCTCAGAGCAGACCCTTCGAGCAAGGAGTCACTGTTCCTAGTCATGTGTCTGACTAAGGTGTGCCACAGTGCACAGAAGTGGTGGTTTCAGGGCGCATTTCTCTTTCACAATATCACACCACTTCTGTTGACATCCACGTTCATACTGTACTAGAATGAACCAATGCGGACAAGAGGGCGAGGGCAAATATCACGAGTGACACTTTCACCCAATCCTGTGCTTAGAGCCAACAAGCACTTTGCATTCTGGGATTTAAAATTTCAATTTCACTTTTAATCTGCATTGGCAAAGCCAATGATTCTGATCTTTGGGAACTCTTGGCTTTGCCAATGTCTTTTAGTCACATTGTGCAGCATTTTAGGAAAAGTTGGACTCATGGAGAAGTCCAAAGAAAACTGGTTTGATCTGGAAAAGAAGAGCCGAGAGTAAGGACCTGTGTGGATCATATCTCAATGGACTGCGGTCACCCCCAGTCAGCTCCCACAACCAGCAGCATGACCACAACTGACATCTCGCTCCAGAAGAGCCTCGATCACCTTCAGGCATCAAGAGGAGTGAGCATGTTTTGTCCCCAACACCAGTGCTATAGCTACTTCTTTAGCAGTTCGTGGAGGCCATATGACATTCTGTCTTTGACATCAGGTCTGGGACCCGGTTTCCTTCTGCCATCGGCTAATGGAGAAAAAACTGGATGTGTCTTCCTAACTGAAGCTGTTGTGGAGATAGAGTGGTTTGAGCCCAATGTCACTACTACTGCCCCCAGTGTAGGTCATTAGTCACATGGACTTATTAGTCCCCTTTGTGGGTGCTCTTGAACCCGTGGGTGCCCCTTCCACCAGGAAATCACAACAGGGCGAACAGAAAGAAAATGAGACCATGCATGCCAAGGTTGGTGCATTCCATAAGTATGGAAATGCTAAATTGATTATTGCTACCTCTGCTTTTATTGAGTTACCACTATAGGAACAAGAGAACATCTTTGCAGAGGCTAGTTTCAAACCATGGCACATCAGCGTCGGGAGTATTTGACGACGGAGGGTATTATATGATACAATGAATTCCAATGCCATAGTTAGGACATCTCAAAACTCTGAACTCAAATCACCTGCAGAAGGCATGCAAAAAGGGGTGTGAAGCCGAAGGAGATGCATACAAGAACTTGCCAGGTTTGAATGCATGGCCCAATATGACTTGAGTTGTACATGTCAGCCACAAAATTTGCAAACAAAACAGCCCTTTTTTCATTTCATCTAATAGCAGCCGTACGCTGAAAACAAGATAAGTACTCCTCAATTAGGTGTCCTAATGACGAACTATAATGCAGGAAACAAATGTCTGTATTCACAAAATCATTAGCGTAGTTCATACAAAGCAACTGTTTGGAGGACAGTGTGGTGGGAACACAGTAATGTATCCAGACTCATTCTCCAGGAAAGTAAGCTAGTAACTTGAAGCTAAGGTCATTTCTCTGAGAGAGAGTTTCAACCAAGAAGCCCAAGTTGAAGTCTGGAAGGCCGTCATAGTATTGTCCATTTGATGTCGAAGTTCCATCAAGGAGGACATACTGTCATCCCTTGGACCACCTTACTAAAGCAGGCCTCCATGGCTGGGGGAGCCTTGCATCACAGAGGGATCTATGCTGCTAGCACTTTACATAAAGCCCTAATCAACATTCAAAGTTGTCAAGTCAGAGTAAGACGCAAGCGTTGAGAAGATAAAATCTATGCTGAGAGGGTTGCCAGCATGAACGCCACTCTTAATACTGAGGGACTGATAAGGTTTTATTAGTGTACGCAGCCAGAAAAATCATAAACCAGTCCCTTAGGTATCAAGGATAGGTACTGAAGGTAGGGCTAAGACTAAAGTAGGGCCAGGTCCAGCTCGGCTTTTGCAAAAACTTTGTTACTAAGCAGAAAGATTCCGTAATGGAGAATTAGAATTTAGAGGCCTTTCCTTGTCCATTATTTGCTCTTTACTGATGTGCATCAACACTGAACATAAAAGGCAACCTCAAGTTGTTCCGCCTAGGGAGACACAAAGATAAGGGGATCTATAAGTAGGCATACCAAAAAAGGCACAGTCAGCTGAAAAGATTTTGCAAATATGTTTGACTCACTTCTGTGTCGGTCCTGGAGTCAGAAGTCAAGCAATAATGTTTGTCAAAGTGCGATCTAATCTCAGGGTAGCTGCTCTGCTAATCTGGATATTTCCGAGAAAGTGCTCTGTCAACTTTCTCCAAAGTTGATTGAGTTTTTTCTGAAAAGGAGCTGCTGGGTTCTTCTAACAGAGAGTAATAGGAGGAATTAAAAAACAAGCTCTGGGCGGCTTGGTTTTTTAAATTCCTGCACGTACAGGGCCAGTTAAAGAATTGTTTGTGTTTTTAAGGGATCTTTATTTGGTTAAATTGTATCACATAAAGTGAGCACAGGGAGTACCAATTTAAGACCAGTCTGTGCCACAGATTTGGGCTGATTGGTGTCCTAAGTAGTTGAAGAGCCGAAGTAGTGCTAATGTACCAGCAGTAAATGGTTGCTTTCCACAGAAAATTTCAAGGCATGTGCTTCTGTGGGCTGGAAATGTGGCAGCATTTGAGATATATGTAAGGTAAACAACATAACATAACAGAATAACATACACAAAGTAACATAACAGCACAATTAATACAAAACAGTGCACATCACAACAAAACAGAGAGCAACATTACAACTGTAGTAAAACACAACAAAACCACATGGCAACAAAGCAACACAAAAACACAGCAGCACCAAAAACATAATGCCACACAACAAATGTACACAAACATTCTTCTTACACGTTACCGCCTTCAGAATTTATTTTTTCTAAAATGGTGTTAAAAAGTGTTTGAAGCAAGGACCACTTTAACTTGCCACTAAGGACAACAAATAAAACCAGTAAAAAATGTTTTGTGATCCAGCCCAGTCTTTCAGGACTGATTTTACATAGAAAGTTTAAAGAACACTGGCAGCAGATCAAGAAATTGTGCCCGATTTAATTTTTGGCAAATGGAGTAGTCACCATTGGTTTGGCGGAGGACTTTATGTCCGCCAGGGTGTGACTACTCCGATCACAATTTTTTTAAATGACAGCCTAGTAGTGGTCGTTCATAAAGGCATTGGCAGGAAACACCATCACTGCGATTCCTGTCACTGCATTTCACTGTTTGCTACAGGTCTGTGTCAGAAGGACACAAACAGTAATATATTTTTCTTTTCAAAAAGTAAATCCTGAAACAGGGTTTTCTCTTTGTAAAGATATACCGCAATGCGCTCCTCGCCATGGGAGGCTTCTTCCATGGCAGGGGGAGCATTAAAATGTTTTTACAGTTCCTTACCGCCAGGTTTTACTTAGCGGTAAGGAATAGTAAAAATTACTACATATACACCCATCTGAATTGGGTGGACAGACATGTAGTGATTTCTGGTGGCCCTTACTCCCCATGGCCATTAGATGGGATTAATCATGGCGCAAACAGAGTAGTCTCTGGCGTGATTACCCCGAAGGTCAGTTTGCATTTAAATGTGGTGGGCGGGCCACATTCTTGGCGGTGAGGATGCTCTGTCATGACAGATTATCCTTACCGCCAGGAATTAAATCGGTCCCAATGTTTCACTACTATGGAGATATGAAATGATTTGGTAATGAAGTTTGTCGCAATAGTGGACAGGCCACCAGGTTGAGAGTCCACAAGTGCAGAGCTGGTGCTTTTACTCACCTCTAAAACGGGTGGGGGAGTAGCGAGTGAGGCAGAGGAAGAGACTCACTGGTTTATGGTAGGGCTCCCACTCCGTCAAACTCTAAAAGTTCTCATAAATTTCAAAAACATGTTTTATCCAAAAAAGACATTATTGAGAATCTGTGGATTGTGTGGAGCCTTGCAGTTTAGCCATGCTCGACCACTCCCTCCAAGGGCTCCTGTGGAGAGGAAAATTACATATCCAGCTGCAGCACAATGGCATTAGCTGAGGAAAGTTCTAAGAGAATGGTCATGGAGAAAGAGATAGGAGGGTCAGGGTATGTACCTAAGCTCGTCTGTGAGGTGGGATTATGCAAGGAAGGGCAGGGAAGTTTTGAGGTAGAGCAATGGTTCTGTGAGAACTAGAGAAGAGGTTGGGATTGTGGTTTAATAGAACAGTCCTTTTTGGTAACTAGGTCCACCACCTAGGACAAGAGGTCAGATAGATTTTAGTGAACCTTCTGAGTGAGGTGACACATCCACATCATGCTTCTTAACAACTCTATATCGAAAGATGTGCTGTTGCCCTCCGATGATGATATTCGCTGACTGGTGATTTTTGATGTAGGTCGTGCTCAGTGTGTGATCAGCACATGTCTATTGCCCAGTTTTGCCACGGCATGCTGTCCATTGGCTGTGCCAGATCACATGTATTTTGTTGCAACAGTTTAATCATGTACCCATTTACACAATGTAGGGAAGAGTTCATTATAGTTTGCTCTGTTCAGCCTATTTAGTGAGACATACAATCACAATTTAAAATAAAATCTCTAATATTAAGTAGTTTAAAACAAAACACGATTAAACAACACATATAGACATGTACTTGTAAAAGATAATCATTCAGCGGCATGAAGCCCTAACAGAATGGAATGTATGACGTTACAACGCATACATTTACAATGCATGCCTTTAAAATGCAGTTTTTAAATCGCAACATCCTTTACAATACATTCTTTTACATCGCATGCCATTACATCGCATTTTCAGAAACTACCTTTACAACGCATTCCATTACATCGCATTATACCTTTACAATGCATACCATTACAATGCATACCATTACATCGCATTTAAGGTAAGTGTTGGATAGTATAAGGGTAATAATTAATATTCTAACTCCAGTGGGTGCAACAGGAGGGTAGGTGTTGGATAGTGTAAGGGTAGAAATTACTATTCTAACTCCAGGAATTACAGTAGAAGACACAGGTACTTTAGAAGCTCTGACATGCCATGTGATAACGCCTAACTGATTCACTTGAGGTCTAATTTTCTAGCTATAAACACCATTGCCGAAGGTTTAGACAAGCACATACACCTCGTACCCACAAGCGCAGAAAATAAACAGAGACTGCACATGTGCCAAGTAATAGCAGCTGTGTACACATGCTCCAATCAGCCGTCAGCTATACACTAACAGGGCATTAAAAGGCAGAACACTACCACTCACAAGAACCAAACAGATTATAATGGGGGTTTAAAGCAGTGACGGGGGAAGGGGTGATTTGTGGACGAGGCAAGCACCGGGAGGTGCGAGGGAGCAAGCAGAGATGGGAGAGGAGGTGGGGGAAAAGGAAAGCAGCAATGAACGGAAAAGCACTGACGAGATGGGGGTTATCTGCGGACGGGGCATGAGGGCAGGTGGAAGGAGACAAAGCTGGTAAAAGCATTAGCACTGTGTCAAGTGCTGAAAACGAAAGACAAAAGTAGGTCCTAAAATGGTCTGTGGGGAAGGGCTAATCCCAAGAAGAGGCATGACCACTCATACCAGGGTCAAACAGTGAAAAAGAATATGAGAAAGACAATAGAACGAGCAAATGGGAAGCCTGTGGGTGGGCTGAAGTCCACAGATTAAACACAACATGTCTCTTTGATACAGTGAATGCGCTGTCTAGCCAAGACCTAATAAAACGTATGCAATCTTGATTTTGTTTTGCTTGTCAAACTGTAACAGCAACTCTCTGAAACATAGTTGCTGACAAATCTTAATGAAAGCACTTCAGACTTGCAACCTATAATATTTGACTGTGAAAACCGGGAATACACTGGACGCAATGTTATCATATTACAATAGAACTATACGTTGTAAAATCAAAGCGTATGAAGGGACAATAGCCTACCCCTTGGATTTTATACAGTTACTCTATAGTTTATGCAATACCTTTGTGGGCTCAACACTCAGAAGTATGGCAATTACAAGATGGTGTATTTCACAGTCCACCCACTTATACGACTTGCAAACATACAGCAAGAGCCCTCTAAAAGGTGTATTCCTACACGCAGCAGCCTTCCCCTGTAATTTAGCGATGGACACCTCCCCCAGTAGCCACTCGCCTCTGGCCTTTTCATGATGTGCTTCAAGTGCCCTCCATTCTGACAGCTGAAGAAAGCAAGACTAGGAGACAGAGGATAGGATGTGGCGTTACAACCAGAGCTGCAGGCTTTGGTGCTGGGGAACCAGGTTCGAGTCTCGGTGTTGGCGTGCCATACTGTGATTCTGGGCAAATCATTTAATCTCCCATGCCTACAAAATAAACATGTGTTGCCATGTAATGTAACTGGTGCTCATGCAAAAAGCTTCAATACCTTGAAATAGCTCGCACTATCTGCAAAAACAAGTGTGATAGAAAAACAAGATGGCCGGCGCTGCTTTGGATTGTGCTATGTAAAATCCCACAACAGCAGGAGGGGTGAGGGATAGGTAGCATAAACAATGGGCAGTGGAAAGAGGGAACACATGAACTGTATAGAGTGCAGGGATGAAAAATAATGGTATTAAAAAAGAATTAATATATACAGCATAAAGCAGAACTACACAAATAACTTGCACTCGCCAAAACACAATCGAGTACAAAGCAAAAAGTAGTGCCATAAAAAGGAAGAAGAAAAGTTCAAAGAAAGGAGTTCTTTTTTTAAAAAAAATACAAGAGACTTCACAAGCTCAGCGAAAGCGCTGTAAAGACAAAACCGAAAAAACAAGAGTCAAAGCAAACGGAACAAAGCGCCACAATCAGCTCGAGACGCAATACATTGAGATGATGCAATGCTTCTTCTGCAAACAACTCCCAGGACTTTACAGACACACATTTCTGAGAACTCACACAGCTGTGGCTGCTTCCTGGCTGCGCAGAAACAACATCTCTTCCCTGAATGCAGGTCCCCGACTGTCAATGGATTCCAGCTGCTGAAGAATGTGACCTAGCTTCTCCTCAAGATCTTTCTCTATATAAATATTTTAAATACAAAGGAAGAGATACATACTTAAATCCAAGCCAAGAGAGCCTAGCATCTCAAGCATGAAGGAACTCTTATGTAGTTAAACAACATGGAGAAAAGTTCAATTAGTGCTTCGAAGGACAATGAACAGCCAATACCATAACCGGGATTGAAAGCAATGTACATCATTGAGCGAAGTAAATGACAATGAGCCAATTGAAGGAAAGCGCTATACACTTCAAGCCAAATAACTAGTCTGATAAAGGTTAGTGGAAATTGTTTGCAATTCAACAAAAATGTCAATTGAATTAAATATTTTGCCTGAACCGTACACAAATGCAGCAGATTGCATGTTTCCTAACCATCTCCTCAAAACCTGAACACTAGCGAAAGCATATCTGTCCTAGGTCAAGGTGGTGTGGGTGTGGGTGGGGGGGGGGGGGCTGGTTGGTTCCTGGGACAAAAATGTCCCCTGCCTGTGATACAAACCTGTAACCCTGCCCTGAGTGGCCGACTCCATGGATCCTATTTTTTTTATACCTCGTCCTATCTTCACACTGATCTAGTGTGCGTGGAGGTGTAGCCCTGTTTATTGGCATGAATGAGGTTCTGGACCTGTCTTGTGAAATGGAGGTGCACAACCAGATCCTGGGGCCTAGGTAGGGCTATGCAGGTGGTGCTTTGTTCAAAATAGAGCTTTGCCTAGGTTAGGGCTCTGTAGACTGCGCTTGGGTGGAAATTTACAGTGTTCGGGGTAGGGATTTGTAGAGAAAGGTCAAAATGGCACTTTTCAGAGGAGGTCTAAATTTGCCTTTGATGAAGGGACGTGGATGGGTCTTTATCCCCAGTGGAATTCCTAATGTGCTGATGGTTTAGTAGGCCTCGTTATCCTCGACTCCATCCGCCGCCTTTGGAAGCTTGAATTGAGCATGACTCCAAAACAAATTTCTCTCGGGTGCCCAGCAGAATAGAGTTTGAAGACCACTGGTCTAGATTCATCAAAGGGAATGTCCATCAGTGATGCTTGCACACTACTAGAAAATTTGGCTTCGAAGGACAACACTGGTTCCAACAGCTCTGTCAATGCAGTACGTGATGTCTAGGCCTGCAAGGGTAACGTATTTTGCAAGCATCTTGCACATCATGAATTGTCTGAGCCAAAGATGCCCTAAGGTCATCCGGGACACTGCGTCAACAGGTACACTACGTTTGTGGGCGGAAATGTCATACCGGCCAGAAGAAAACATCCGTTTTCCGAAGTATCATCCTTTCAGATTCTTAATCATGGAAATTGGTCAGAAATTAGTTAGGATTAACCTTACTGGTTGAAGCCTGCAGAATAAAACACTCCAAGGTAGGGTAGCTGGTATGGAAATCCAGATCACCGGGAGCAGGTGGATAACACTATGTTTTGGACCACGTAGCCATTAAGGCATCTCTGAGGGCGTTATTAAATGGGAGTAAGGGCTTCAAAGTGGCAGGGCCGGGTTCGAGAATCTTTGTCAGAACATTCGTTTTAGTCTCAATGTGGGCAACTGCAATTTTAATACCTCAGCTGCCCTCCAAAGCACCATTGCAAACGAGGAGCTTTCGTCCATTAGTGGCGTGTGAGGACAGCCATGCTCTGTTTCAGGGGAGGTGTTCAGCACACTGGCATTTTGTAATAAAGTTATAAGGTATCAACAGTTTAATGATGGTGAAGTAAATCACTGCCCTCTACATCATCATCGGTACCCTGGGGTATTCTCAATTTTGATACAGGATAAGACTCAGATCCAAAACAAGAATGGAGCCTCTGCTGATGGTTGCAGAGGAATCAGCTTAAAATCTGGCAGCAAAACCACTGGTTGCACGTTACTTATGTTGTGCAACATCAGACAAGCTTGAGTTGGCATCAGTTTGGGACCAGACAATGGGGTTAGCACTGGATCATTGATCTGCGCTGGTGGATCCGGCAATGGAGTCGGTGTGACCAAACCGGCATGGACTGTGGGCCAAGCACTGATCCTTGTACCAGTACGAGACTAGGAACATGTCCCAATGGGGCAGACAGCATCAGGGAAGGATGTACCAGCGAGAACCAGACTCTAATCTCCTCTTGCTCTGTGGGCCCTGAAGGTGCATCAGAGGGAGCTCGATTTGCTGCAGGGTCAAAAATGGCCAAGGAAACTTGAGGTTCATCGGTACCAACTAAGGTTAGCTAGAGATCTTGAAGGTATGGGTCTTAGATCTTGACCACCCTCACTTTCTTGTACTTAGACTGTGACTTCGACTTACTGAAGATTTTGAATGGGAAGTGGATCAGACGCTGGATGTACACAACTTCTTCTTATGGTTGGTGACGCACAGCCTCATCTCCCAGTCTCAGATCACCTGCAGGTGCATTGGTCATACCACTTGAAGTTGAGACTCGAGGACAGACCCTCATCGGGTCCATGACAGCATCTGCTTACAGCAGTCTTGCATGTCTTAAAGCTTGGTCTTTTTATCGGGACACAGGTGGGATAAGTATCAGGCAACACAATAAGATTGGTTTACGTAAAAGCAGAAGCAAATGAATGCCGTGTTAGAGATACTTAATAAGGTTAAGCGTGTAAGTAGAATGGAATGTTCTACAGTGTCAAAAGCAGCTTAGAAGCCAATAAGATGACAGTAATAGAATGACAATTAAGAAGTGCTCTGATGCTAATCTTTACCATATGGGAGGGCTCTATATCCGAAGAGTGGAAGCCCTAAAATCCAGTTAGGAAAAGGTTAAGTAAGTTGAGTGTGTGGGTCTGAGCTACACCAGGTAGTCTAGTGTTTTGGGAAATAACGTAGTTGAAAGGCAGGATGGTAGTAGGAGAGGGATGAAGGGTCTGTAATGGACTTCATTAGCAGAGAAGGGATCACAGCTGTTTTAAAACAATGAGGGTGAATGCAAAAGAGTAGGGAACGATGGAAAACAATGGGGAAGCAAGATAGGAATTGGGATGCAAGGGCCAGATGTGTGGTAGTTTGCAAAGCAAAAGAATATCCTGGCGCCCAAGCTGATTTTATAATTTTAAGTACTGAATATGCTGTGAAGGGTTATAGTTGTGAGGGATGCATTGTGTGCATAGTGAATGTTATCAGAAATATGTTCTGTAGGAGGATAGGTGGTGAGAAAAGGATAAAACGACTGCCGCAAAGTCTGATGTATAAAGGCTTAAAATGCCGAGGTGTTGAGGACCTAAGAAGGCCTTGAATCCAAAAGAAGCTGCTGACGAGAGATAACCTGCACTGAGAGGACTGAGGTTTAAAGAGACAGCACTTAGCCCTGAAGAACTGTATTTCAGGTGGGTTCTTATAAAATTGACTATATCCTCTTTGAATCTACATTAAACTTCCATATCAAGCTTGAGATTAATTTGAAACTGTACCTATCAAGTTAATCTCAAGCAACAACTTCAGGTAGGCCCTACTCTGATCTGTCAAAGCTTCTGCTTCACGATTTTCAGTTGTCCTCATCTAGATATAACATAATATAAGTGGAACCAATAGAAATAATATCAGCTTGGTTTGATGTAACTAGTTCAAACTGAGGATTTTTTTCAAGTCGAAAGGGCAATATTCCACCAACTCTTAAATGGAGGCCGGCATCAGACCTTCACTTGTCAGCCTGACTTTGGTCTCTTGTCCCGCCAAGAGTTCTTTACAGAGACCTTCTGTAGGCTTTCTGACTTTCCTCACTATTTAACATTGGACTAATCTCTCAATTGTTTTTTGTGGCGATCTTTGGATATTTGCATCATAATCTTTAAAGCGTGACCAATAAGCTTTTATTGCTATCATTTTTCTAATTCTCTTATAACTTAAAGTTGGTGAGAACCTTTAACTAATTTTCTACTTTAGTTGAAACTGTTGTCAGTGCTGCATTATATAACACCCCACTATTTCTATATGGGAACCACCTTATACTCATGGCCACCTACTAAAGGTGAACCAAGGCACTTCATTTCTGTTTACTCTGGGCAGTATGGAAGCTCAGTTACAGGTCACACGTCAATATACCCCACAGCCTGCCAGGCCTCTGTTATACATGGAAGAAGAAACGCAATGCAAGAGAAAGCTTTGATCTCAGTGCTGTGCCTTCTTGCTGTGCCTAAGGACACCATGGGATCCCAGGACTGGACTCTGTGACTCCCTTTTCCTTCTTTTAAACCCATTTTCCAACTTCTGATTAAATTTGAGGGCTTGAATGAAGCACTGTAATATTTTTAAATACTTACAAGGAGGGATTTGCAATAGAGGGTGTGCCGTGGGAATGCTGAGGAATATTAAAAAGATAGCGTACTGATATATATCACATGATTTTCCTTTATAGTATGCATAGCCCCAAACCCTAAAGTAAATTGAGATGATTACGAGATTTAAGGGAGGAGGGATTCTCTGTCTGAAAAGGAGGATATTAGGATGCATCCCAACTGACGCACAGAAACCACTGCTGAGGAGTAGTAGTAATTGTATTTCACGTAATTGTATTTCACTGTTAGCAGTGGCATCATTTATCCTACACAGCCTGTCTGAAATTGGCACACTGAATCTATCTGCATAGAGTTTGTCATAACTATAAGTACATATCTCTTGCTTTTTCAACCCAAATAATTTGCTGGTGCCTGTGTAAATAGCCTTTGCCTCCACAAAGCTGGCACCCAACACTCAGGCACATAATACAACGCATGACCAACTGTGCCCAAAATGCCAAGTACAGAACACTGACAGAGGGAATGAGCTCAGTTTTTTTAACCATAATTTAGAAATATTAATATAATGATACAGGATATGAGCTTATAATACATTTTCCAATAAAAAAGGTTACAAATTATGAGTCATAGCTCTGCTGTAACTCGTGTGTGTTTATATATATATATATATATATATATATATATATATATATATATATATATTGGATGTAGGCATACACTTATTGCTCTATCTAGTTAATTCAGAAGTGCATATGTTTATGCTGTTTTCAAACCAATGCAGTTACGTGGATCACATAGATTGACCAGGAGATCAGTTACCTAGTTGGGTCAGTGAAATAGTGACAAAGCGAGTGGGAAAAGCAAATGAAAATAAACAGAGAATTTATCTAGACTAATAGACATCACAGCCCTAAGTCCCAATACTGACTACTATACCTTCAGCCAGCAAATCTTGTTTTCTGCTCTCCATGTTCTCTACCTCTGAAGCCAATCTTTCCTCTGTCTGAAAGAAGCAGACTCTATGAATCTAAGGCACAACAATGAGGCACCAGTGTACAGTGATGTATATGTACTATAAACTGCACACTCTACATTTAGAAACACCCGATGTCTGGGGTTATGTTTATTGGCTGCAGTATTGTAAGGGAAGCTAATCATAAACAAGGTGAAAAGTGCACAAAAAATGCACTGTGCTTACATTTTAGGAATGTTTAAATAGTTTAATGTACTAAATTCACAAATTTAAAACTACAAATGTGACACAACTGTAGACTTGGACCTTTAACCCACATTACGCCTATAGCTTCATAATAAAATACAAACAAGGGCTGGCAAAGCCATCATTCTCACTTTGCCAAGGCTGATAATTGGTTTTGCCAAAGCCTGTGCAGTGCAAGCACTGGAAAAGGAATCTCTGACAGCGACTACATTGGAATTCTATTGATTGTATTGTTTATCACATATATGCCATTCCAGGATGGCCACCATATTGCGTCATGCTTCGTGTAGACGCAGCATGACAATTTGGAGCCACTTTGGAGTTTGCACTGCAAAGGATTTCATGAACCACGAGGGAGTTATAAGGGATAATCCAAGTGGACTGCCTTCTCTCAAGAAAAAGCAAGATTTTTGAGATTCCTGTAGCCAGCATATTGCCTGGTAGTGCCTCTTTGTAGTATCTTCATATAAGGTTAACTGTTCTTCTGTATCTTGTAACTAGCTGCTCAGCCAGTGTGAGTGTTCCATGTGGAATGATGACGTGACTGGAATGTTGGTGTGGTGTGAGACAGTTGAGAGGATGGGCTGAGCAGCTAGCAGGCTGCTCCTGGTGGGGCTATACTATGGACTTTACTATCTTAATAAATAACCTAAAGATATATACTGGCTACGTCTGCTGTGTCACATCAACCTATGGAACCAGGTCACTTCACTCTTCCACATGCAGCCTCTGTACAGAAAGCGCTGGCACTATGTGGAGTCTTTCCCGAAGGGACACAAGCACATGCGGATTTCGGGTACAGCTTCCACATGTGTAAACCACACTAAGCAGGAAGCATTACCTCCTGCCCTATTTCATGACAAGCAGCAAAGATGGGGATGAAAATGAGAAGGGTAGAAAGGGATAGGATGGTGAATATGTGACTACAAGAAATGAGAAGAGGTGTTGAGATTGGGGAACCAACAAGTAAACAAAAGAGAGTGATCACCATCTCGGGGTAGAAAGAAAAATCTGAGACATACCAAAAATAGGGTTGTTAGGCCTGTCAGCCTTCGGGTAGCTTTCCCCCAAACTTTTTGCATTCCTCTTTCATTTTACCTGATCTCCTTTTTACTGGCATTAGGACTCTGTGCACGTTACCACTGCTAACAAGTTCTAAAGTGCATGTACTCACTCCTTCAAACATGGTAATATAGGCTTATCTCCAATTGCCATATTGAAGGTACTTATAAGTCTCTAGTAAAGTGGCACTAAATATGCCAGGGCCTTTTAAATTAGTTGCTACTAGAGAGACTGCAAAATGGTTCTGTCGTGTATGGACTACACAAAGAGAAAGAAACTGACAAGAATTAAACACCAAAAGGTGGATGATATATTATTTGTCATATATCATATCATATGTTATACATACAAATGTATACAATAAAAACATCTAAATACATAAACATATACTGTGTAATATACAAGAAACAGCAGTCAACATTTACAGTACAAATCCCCCCCCCCCCCCTCCTTATTTGACGTCTGGCCCAATCTAGGGAAATCATAATATGATGGGCTTTGTGCTGACATACCTCTTGCAGTACTTTCAAAATAAAGAGAGCAGGAGGAAATGTGAAATGAATGTTAAATGCCCCTTGATAAATAGTCCAATTCACAAAGCTAATTTTACATCTGTAGACATAATCACCAGTAGATCTACTCCAACACCTAGGTGTAAATCTTCACCATTTGGAGATCTACATCTAAGTGTTGACTTACTTGTGTCCACATTCGTCACTACTGTGACCTTTAGCTAGGGGGGGTCTGAAATGCTCTCCTTTCAATATGTTCATAGGGCTGATCCGTCACTGTAATTTACAAGTCAGATCTCACTGAAGAAAAATTGCATCCAAGAGCTGCCATTAAAACTGGATCCAACGAAAGCAGTTCTACCACAACAGGGTCATTCACATGCAAGCATGAGAAACCAGAAAGATGCAAGATGTCAGCAAACCCAAATGTAGAAGGAGTAGTCTTAAATTGGGTTCTTCATAAACTGCGACACCATGTGGTAAATGTGAAAATGTGATCCACTCTATCGACTGAAGAAGAGCTTGTTGAAAGCTGGTGTTTAGAATATCATCTATAACTGAAGTCTCTGCAATGGTTTTAGAGAAGATTTACTTGGGTTTACATAGAAGTCTAGATTGTGCACAAGAGCCACTGAATCCTGCTAGTGCTGCATCTGTGGATTTGGTGAGCCACCTGTTATAAGCTCATCTGCTAGGTAAGAGAAGAGATGCAGTACCTGGTAATGCAGATGGGTCACCAACGCTACCATCATCTTCATAAATACTCTGGGCATTGAGGCAAATCCAAAGGCAAGGACAGCACACAGGCAATGCTTCATCTTACTACAAATCGGAGGAAATTACTGTTACAGTTCCTGATAGGGAGGCGGAAGCAGTTGACTAGCAATAATAGCCACAAACTCCTTACTCTTTCCTGGAGTTCAGATAGTACCTGGAATGGCATCCCATGCTCATTTGTGACAAAAGGCGTCTCTCAGTTGTGCTATTCAGGAGCTGACTTTGGATCTATTCATCAAAATGTTTGTGAGCGTCTAGGGGAAGGCTGAGAAGGGGCAACTAGAGGTTTTCTCAAAAAGAGAATAGAGTAACCAGAATTTACTACATAGAAGACCCAAAGGTATCTTTATCCTATATGATAAAATGATTTGTGCTTCGACTGGAGAATCTTAATTGTGGTGAATCAAGTTTGTGGTGAATCAAGTTTGTAGTGAGCTTTTTGCGATCTTCGACAGGAACATGTGGATGAAAATTGTTGTTGACTTAATCTTCCTACTCTTCTTTCCCTGTGGGTTTAAAGTATTGTTGAGCATGAGGCTAGGGTTTATGCATTGGTCTATTGAATTGATGTCTGTAGCATGAACTTTCCTTCACTATTGTGAAATTATTTCAAAATGAAGGCTAGCCTTAGAGCAGTTGTCTCCAACCAGTTGATCGTGAGCTACCAGTATCTCACAAAAACCTTCAGAGTAGCTCCTAGCCTTGGGTTCATTTTTAACTAAGAACTGCAATAAGTGTTGTATTTTCCTTTTAAAACTAAGGAAAGGGTATGTTTATTTTGCATTATTATCAGGCTGCAGATAACAGAGCCTGATAATGAGCACTATCCTGTCAGATTTATGACCCATGTGGGTCACAGATGTTCAGAATTGAAGCACTGAGGTATTTAACTCTTAAATAAAAGTCCTTCTCAACTGAAAACTGTAGCATGAGAACAAAATTATATTTCTGAATGCTTTTAAATAAGAGAAAATTAAAAGGAAGAATTAGCTCAATGATTAAGTTAACTCTCCATTTTAATTTTCTACCTTTTTATAGTGTCACATTTACGAACAGCAGGCATCTTGCTGTCCGTGGCTGGTAGACCCAGTGCCATATTTATAACAGAAAAATACAGTCATTTTCTTTTAAATGAGAGATATTTAAAGTGAAGAAAAATGTTTCTATGAAACATTGTCTTAATGTTTTTCTCTACTTTAAATTAAGCCCATTAAGTCCTAATGTTTTATGAAGCATGTTTATTCACCTTAAATTCCTCAAATTTAAACAAATGACTGTATTTCCCGTTATAAATATGGCACCATGTCTACAGGCCTCTGGGAGTAACATGCCTACTGTTTGCAAAGACGCTTTGACATGGGAGAAAATTCAAATAATGAGTTTTATGTAATGCATATAAACATAAAGTTAACTCTTCAGTTGAATTTCCTCCCATTTGCTGCATTTATACACGCAGGCATCTTGCCCCCAGGGGCTGGTAGATACGCTGCCATATTTATAATTAAAAAATACAGCCATGTTTGCACTTCAAGTTTCTCCCATTTAAAAAAAATTGTTGTATGTTTGTGTTGCACATGTTAAAGCTAATGGTATGTCCTGTGCCACAAATACATACGACACGGGCTCTCGGTCACCCATACAGATATATACCATTCATTCACACACATGTTCATACATCTCCACAGACCATGGACTCACTGACGCACAAGGCAGCCCCATCATAGTACCCCTAGTCACAGTATTTTATTCAAACCAAAGTATCCATAGTATCGGGCTCCATGGACATTAGATTTCAAGTCAATGAGGCTGGGGAGGGGGTGTCTGGTAACAATGCACGAGTTACTTGGCCTTAGAAACTCACGTTGATTTTCACTTATCTGAAGTAGCTCTGACTACAGAAAAGGTTGGAGAACCCTGCCTTGGCAGTGTCTCTATTTTTTTAGTTTTTTTCATTTTCGAGTTTTATATAGCGTGAACTAGACCAGAGACATCAGCAGTGTCTCTATTTTTTTTAGTTTTTTTCATTTTCGAGTTTTATATAGCGTGAACTAGACCAGAGACATCGGGTATCAGAGCGCTTTACATCAGCACCAGTTTTGTTACATGAGGACACATTCATTTTTGTTAGGCACGTCTCTATTATGTCTGAATCTCTCAAGAGAATGGTTAGCTTTATCTCTGAAAAGTTTTAGGTCATCAAATGGAATGGCAAGCATTTGGCCAGGACATTCTCTGACAAATCTAATGATTTATTCTTGCATGCTGTGGCAGCAGCCTACTCTTGAAGTTATGGAAGATGATTGAATATCGACCATGTCTAAGCCTGTCTGCAAAGTTTGTTTAGCTTCACCAATTGCATCTTGCAGGAGGTTGGTGAATCTTGCATGAGCCCTGGAATACTACTAACAGCCAAAGTAGACATCTCCAAATCCTGAGCTTGTTTCTGCAAGTACAGTATCTGCAATATAGTCAATGATGATCATAGCAGAAACAGAATGTTTTCTTGGAGCTCAAGCCATCAGCGCCGGAGTTGTCCTGATTATTGAGCTGGATGAAACAGGAACCACTTCTGCCTCCTCAAAACCAGCCCATGGTGCCACAGAAACGGTGATAGATCCTGAGGGCGAACAACAGAGCAAAGGATTTGGCGCTGAAAACATAGCTAGCATGTTTGTTGGAAGTCTTTGATTTGCTCTGCCAACGCCCCAGAAGAAAACGTTACTTACCTTTGGAAATAATATTTCTAGTGGATATTCCTCAACTTTAGAAATATCTCTTCTAGCCTTCAGACTGGTCTGGAGATCCTTTACCCCAGCAATAGCTCCCCAGCAAATACTGCTAGCACCATACAGCTTCAGCCACAATGCTTCCTTTGTACATGCTCACACCAGAGTTTATATGGCGCCAACCGGCATGCTGGTGCCAGTTCCTGATCTTTTTCCATGCCGTATTGAGGCATGCGAAGACGAACCGAAGGAGCTACTATAGTGGCAATAATAGCACATCAAACAATTTGCATCCCTTGGGATCTTATTGGTCATGGCATTAAATCCTCAGTAGAGGAGGTAGGGCAGTGACAAATCTGCGGTAAGAAGACATATTCACCAGAAATATCTTAACCAAAGGTAAGTAACTTATTTTTGATGGTGACATATACTAGCAGATGCATCACCTTCAGAATGACTCCCTAAGCAATAGCTTCTTAGAAGGAGAGACAAAGGGGTGCCAGTTAACCAAAAAAATCATTGAACATCAGTCAGGCAAAGTACCCATCACTATGACCCTGAAACATGAGGCAGCCATGCTTGATAAACATATGCAAAGATGACTATATAGATGTCCAGCAGATGTCAGCACCAAGGAAATCTCTGAAGGCAGCACCGGAGGCAGTAATGGCTCCGGTGGAATGGGCGCCAATGGCCTACAGAGAGGAGATCAAGACACAGAGGATAACCCAGCACCAAATGGTGCGCAGTCACTAAGTTGACCTTCTCTGCTCTAGCAAAAAGAATTTAGCAATCCTGGCGAGTGCAGTTGATGTAGTAAGACATCTGATGTTAAGTTTGTGCAGTCGCTCCACCTTGTTGGTTTGATATGTAAGATGAAAGATGAGTGCTATAGACTGAACCATATGGAAATGCAGAAACCAGCTTGGGTAAAAATTATGGATACATGCGAAAAAGCAACCTATTCAGGTAGACAATGGAAATGTGAGCAAGCTAAGAGGACCTGCAGTTCTTTCTATCAACACGACTGTCCTTAGGATAAAAAGATGAACCGGGCAATTGTGCACGGGCTAGACGCCAAAGAATGGTTAGCTATGCATGTATACAGTTTGAACATATCATGAATAGATTGACTAAAAACAAATTATTTGGATATGTTCTTTTTCGATTTATATAGCGTTTATATAATAAACCTATTGGATTCAAAACAGAGATATATATCAATCATGGGTTATTTACCAATAAAATGGAATTGAAGTGAGAATCAATTTTAATATAATTGATATGTTTTGGTATGTTGTTAAACATGAGACGTTTATCACTACTGCAAGGCCTGCCTCTCCCATGGGATAACATTGGATAACGCTTTTACATTTTAGAAGTGATAACTTTCAATCAGGAACAGGTAGGAATGTTGAGTTCGGTGTCTAAAGACAAGGTAAATTTGAATTTTAAGTCACACTTTGGAAAATGGCATTTTTAGAAAGTTGGCATTTTCTTGCCAAAACCATTTGGTACTTCCAACCTGTAACCTGGGTCACATGACTGGGTCTAGCAGACAGTTAGTCTTAGTGCAACACTCTCAGTGAAACAAAGGCAAGATGGGCCATCTCTGACGTGACAGGGGAGGACTTATCACCTACCACACTTCCCCATCACATAACCTCTGCTTCAGTACACTCAAAAAGGGTTTCAAACTAGTCTTTTGTGCTCTCAGACAAGCTAGGGCCAGCGCAGGGAGGAAGGAAATTCCAAACACCTTTGGAAGTAGAAACCTCCAGAACCTTCCTCTACTTTGAAGCTGTCACCAAGTATAAATATTGGAAATCCAGACACAACTATTCAGCACACCTCTGGACCTGTGGAAGACTCAGAAGGACAGCTGTGCTGCTTTGCTTCAAGAAAGACTGCTACTGTGCTGTTCTGCTACTCTGCTGCCCTGCTGACTGTGTGAAAAAGACCAGACCTTCATCTTAAAATCAGGACCACCAGAGTGACTCTTAAGGATAGTTTGCTGGCCTCCTGATCAGAACCCCAGGGACAGAAAAGGATCCATTCACCTAGCGCCAAGCACCTGGACTATGCCTGCTGTGAGTCTTGCCCCCCCAGTCCTCGGCTCTTGGAAGAGGGCCTGAATCTGCTCTGCTAGTCCAGCTGTGGGCTTTTGGCAGAAATGACACTGCATGAAGCATCTCCTTGCAGCTCTGCATCAGACCCGCCAATATGCGATGCATCTCTGAAACAAGACCTCGCATCGCAGTCTGCAGTTCATTGGAAGCCCATCTGCGCGACGCATTCCTTCCCATTGCAAGGCTCCATTGACGGCTTCAACTGAACTGCTGCTGCACGATGCATCTTCAACAAAGGATCTTACATCACAGCCTGCAGCTTCTTCGAAACCAATGCTGGGCGACGCATCCTTGATGCTGGAACTTGCAACGCTCAGCAAACCAGAATTTAAGGTACTTTGGTCAGCAGGCCTAACTTAGTCCCTGTATCCATCCTACGCTCCATCACAGTGGGCTGAACTTGTGACTTTGTCCAGGTCCAGCATGACAAGATAACCACAGTTGGAGCTTTGTGCCTATAGGCACTATTTTTACCTAAATCTTTAAAATTGTGTATCTCCAGTTCTACTGATTGGACTTTTGTTGGTTTGGACTCAAATAACTTATTACATTTCCAATCATGAAGATGGCAAAAACGCTGAACAGTTCAGTGACCAGTGTTGACCAAAGAATGGTCAAGTTGGAGTCATGTTTGGAATACCTGTTCTCACGACTCAGAGGACTATTTGAAGAGACGCAACACTGGAACAAAGCCTCGCTACTCTTAAGACCACAAAGCAGGAGTGGCGGGACAATAAATGCCAGAGAGAGACCATTCGAGATCACACTATAACAATTCTGTCAAGAATGGACTCAGAGACAGAAAGACGTGAAAACAGAATGAGTTGCTTTAGAGTGCTGGGATTCTCTCCGCTTCCTGAAGGCGAAGATATGGTAGCTCTAACAATGTGCTTTCTGAATAGATACTACAGTTTCTGCAGGGGACAGCAGAACCTGTGGTATCTATTATTAAAGGGAAGTGAGGGACACAGGAAAGAATGCACATGAGGCTGTGGGAGAGGGCATACTTGTAGTGGAGTTTGGCAGTCCTGCTAAAAGTGAAGAAGTCACAAGGGGTAATATAAAGCAGAGAAACCTCCTATTACAAGGCAATAAAATATACATGTTCCCTTATTTGAGCAAGGCGACAATGCAAAATGATAAGGAATGCCGGCGAATAATAGGGATCTCAGACAACTGAATCTGGGGGCCTCAAGCAAAGCTGGGAGCGACAGATGGAAATAAAACTTATATATTCATATATGGATACCGTGTGACAGCCATGGCACTGTCTTTACTTGTATAGACACTTCAGTGGGATTTTGTCTCCTATGAGTGGGGGCTGACAATTGAATGGTGGAGTTTTAGCAATGTGGAATGCTTATTGATAATAGTGATAGTGTTTCTTCCTTTTCCCTTTAATTGCACTGGAGAGGTTAGCATGTTTTGAGATTTCTAAACTTGAAACTTATTCAATGATGTGACATTTTAAAACTGAGCATCAATGCGGAGATTATGATGGTGTATTAACCTGTTTTCCCAATAAAACACATTTAAACTTACAAAGAGAAAAAATTAAAAGGAAATAAGCCTACTGGCATATATCATGTAACGGAAAGAAATGTTTTCCCACAGACTTCTGCAATTCCAGCATGAAGTTAGGATCTTAGTTCATCTTGATGTACTGCTGATACACGGAGTCCTGTATCTGGATCGCTCTCTCATTCCAGTGGCTCCATTGGGGAAGAGGGTGAGGCTTTGCTCATACTATTCCTGCACAAGGTGGGAAAGCATGTTCTGCTTACTAGAACAGTCTGCAAGGTTCCTATAGCCCACTACTGATTCTCTCCAAAGCTACACATCTATACAGTATTATCTCATGAAGGCATGCCAGTTCTTCCAAGTGGTGGCTATATACTATCCCCCAGATATACTCCTGCATAGAATGCTGGCAGTTGCCATTAAGCTCTTTATTTAAATAACCAGTAACTCTGTTGGCTTTTGTATGAAACGTGGGTATGGCCATAGTGATCCATGTTGCAATCCCATTTTGAAAATCGGCGGTCCATCTGTTTGGCCAAAAGTTACATAGTCAATCAATGAGCCTCAGTTCACCGGCACGTGCTCTGTAAAACGTTAGGTATCTATATGTCCAGTGAATGCAGCAATCTCTCCACTGCAGATGAAGGATTTGGAAATAAAAACTGTCAGTCTCTTTATTAAGGTGGAAATCTGACAGCACTTTGAGAACCAACTCTGGGATTAGTTCACAAAATTAATCTATCCATATGAAACCTCAGGAAGGTTCTTTGTTCTGGCAGTAAAAGCTTGAATTTTGCTAATTCTCCATATAGAGAGCATGAACAACAATACTACTTTCTAGAACATATATTTGAGGTCTGCCCAGTTTGTGGTCTCTTTATGGGTTGAGAGAAAACGGTATTAACTTCCCATTTGACAAGAGGCCTACAAACTGTTAAACAATTTTGAATAAACTTCTTTGAAGGTATCTGATGATCCTATAGGAGAAGATTCATGATGTATCTGTCGATCACTGGATCCTGGATACTGCTGAGTGGAACCGCTATGAACTGTAGCTCTTACATGACACTGTCAAATGCAGCATTTCTGGTGTGGCTGGGTGGAGACTGGTGCCAACCATGGTGTGGACACCAAATACAAAGGGGGCAATTTAGAGTTGATGAAGTGGGAGCACTGCATTAATTGGCAATGCTCCTCCTCTGTGAAGCCATAAGACCCCATGCCCTGTACCAGGTGTCTCCAACCAGTTGATCGCGAGCTACCAGTATCTCACAAAAACCTTCAGAGTAGCTCCCAGGCTTGGGCTAATTTTTAACTAATGCTAATGTTTATTTTTCATTATTATCAGGCTGCAGATAACAGAGCCTGATAATGAGCACCGTCCTGTCAGATTTATGACCCATGTGGGTCACAGATGTTCAGAACTGAAGCACTGAGGTATTTAACTCTTAAATAAAAGTCCTTCTCAACTGAAAATTATAGCATGAGAACAAAATTATATTTCTGAATGCTTTTAAATGAGAGAAAATTAAAGAGAAGAATTAGCTCAATAATTAAGTTAACTCTTCATTTTAATTTTCTCCCTTTTTATAGTGTGACATTTACAAACTGCAGGCATCTTGCTCTCCGTGGCTGGTAGACACAGTGCCATATTTATAACTGAAAAATACAGTCATTTTCTTTTAAATGAGAGAAATTTAAAGTGAAGAAAAATGTTTCTATGAAACATTGTCTTAATGTTTTTCTCTACTTTAAATTAAGCCAATTAAGTCCTAATGTTTTATGAAGCATGTTTATTCACCTTAAATTCCTCAAATTTAAACAAATGACTGTATTTCCTGTTATAAATATGGCACCATGTCTACAGGCCTCTGGGAGTAACATGCCTACTGTTTGCAAAGACGCTTTGACATGGGAGAAAATTAAAATAATGAGTTTTATGTAATGCATATAAACATAAAGTTAACTCTTCAGTTGAATTTCCTCCCATTTGCTGCATTTATACGCAGCAGGCATCTTGCCCCCTGAGGCTGGTAGATACGCTGCCATATTATAACTGAAAAATACAGCCATTTTTTTTAACGGGAGAAATTTAATGTACAGAAAAATGTTCCATCAACCGCAGAAAAACGTCCTTATTTTGAACATCTTTGCACTTCAACTTTCGCCCATTTAAAAAGAATTGTTGTATGTTTGTGTTGTACATGTTAAAGCTAAAGGTATGTCCTGTGCCACAAATACATACAACACAGGCTCTTGGTCACCTATACAGATATATACCATTAATTCACACACATGTTCACACATCTCCACAGACCATGGACTCACTGACGCACAAGGTAGCCCCATCATAGTACCCCTAGTCACAGTATTTTGTTCAAACCATAGTATCAGGCTCCATGGACATTAGATTTCAAGTCAATGAAGCTGGGGGAGGGGGTGTCTGGTAACAATGCATGAGTTACTTGGCTTAAGAAGCTAACGTTGATTTTCACTTATCTGAAGTAGCTCTGACTACAGAAAAGGTTGGAGACCCCTGCCCTATACAGAGGTGGAGGAATAGCTGGGTTTCTGTTGGTGAAACCTAAGCCAGCTCTTCTGGCAGAATAATCTCACCCAGTGGCTCATCCACAGCAGAGCAGCTGGGTCACACTGATGGTGGTCTGCCGGTTTTAGGAGGGGCTATCACCTCTGTCTTTCCATGACTGTGCCTGCCATGCCAGGCACAGCAGACTCGGGTAGCAACAGCAAAGACCCTGCACATGAGGACCATTTTATTTGTTTTCTCTTGACAATTTTCAAAAGAACCAAGAACATTAAAAAAACATAGTGTGAGCTCGGCATTCAGAATTCAGCTGTGCGTACAGTGCATCTACCTACTGAGTGGATGGAATTTATGCACAAAGATCCTGGACAGCTAGGTAGGGGGGCTATATGGCAGGCAGTCCAATACCGGCACACAGGTAAATGTCTTCACTAACCTGGTGGCTGCCAGTCAAAGTCTAAATCAGCCAGGAATCTCTTCCCCTTAACTAGCTATATCTGCGCTGTAGAAGATACTCTTGCATGTGCAAGTATGTATCTTCACTGATGTGTATATGTGCAAATTGAAGGTATTCAGGAGTCAGGCTGACAAACCAACAGGCACCAAATCATGAAAGAATATCTAGCTTCTGCATTTGGTAAGGAAGGGTTGGTGTACTCTCACTAGAATACACTCCACCACCTATCTACTTACTCACCAACGCCATACACTGTTGTCCACTCACTCATCCACTCATGCAACCGCTTACTCAACCCACCCAGCCAGTGTCCCATCTACTCACACTGCATTTTGTCACTCATCCATAAATCCACCCCTTACTTATCTACCCTTCCATCTATATGTCCTCTCTTTCATATACCCACTCACCCACCCACTTGCGCACCCATCAATGTACCTTCTCACCCACATACAAAAACAAAGTTCCTCATCAAGATGTAATGGCAACACTAATTTTAAAAATGTCAGATCAGTTGCCAGTACCAATGCCGCTGCTTTATAATTCTCTTGACTCTCTCAACTTGCAGGAGTTGAATCTGGATGATTGTATTTTCATCATTCTTAATCAGCTGTAACCAGCAGCATGAACATAATTTAGCTGTGGGTGTATTTTCCCTCAAACGCCAGCAATATCAATTGTGCTCAGCTGAAGGTGGACTAGCTAGCAGGTCTGTGTTTCTCTACTCCTTTACCCATCCACCTATCTTCTTGTCCTGCATACAGTATACAAAACAAACTGAAGATCGCCATGTGTAGGCTTGTTAACATGGTAATAGATCCAGTGAAGATAGGTGGGGATGTGGGCGCAATCAAAACATCTCACAGACTGCCGACTAGTAACAAGGGATCCAGTAAACATTAAAGGTCTGTAACGCATTCCAATCTTCCAGCTCCAGATAACCAGAGAATATGCAGAATTATATTGGCTCCTACAATCAAACCCTCTTGCAGCCCAACTGAGACTCTCTCTCTCAAACTGCCAATCTGCAGATGAGCTGTCCTTACATGAAACTCCCAGAGACTTTTGTGCTTCTTCATGAGCTCCTCCAGCTGGTTCTCAAATTCTAACCTGAAAAAAGAAGAAAGAGGTGAGTTAAGGCAGTCCGAGGCCTGAGAACACGAAGTATACTCTTGAGAAAAAGCTGCTTTGCTTAACGTGGGCTGCTCAATTCTTAAATGGACTCTGCTGTGTGGTTCAAGAAATATGGCTTTGAATAAGTTTCTGGCATACAGCTCAGTATATTGCCTCACATGAGGAAACCTAAACTCACTTTATCTTTAAAGATGATGACAGGCCTATTAATGAGACAATATGGTCAATAAAATTTAAGCAGGGTTGTTGTTTGGTTGGGCAGCTACAAGAAAGTGAAAAAACACCAGGCGGTGTAATGTTTCATTGTTTTAACTCACCAGAGGTAACTTCCAGTTATTTCATAATAACGTCTGTGGAGAAGTATGTTATGTTATGTTATGTTATGGCAGCTATCACTTGTAAATAATGCAACTGTAACTCGTGGCATCACAACACTCGAAACTGTCTGCAATGACAGTAGCGCTACATAAACGTTTGGTTGGAGAGTGTATAGTTGTAGTGTGTCCTATGTGAGAAGAGTCTGATGTGCTGGGTGAATTCCTCACACGTGGTCTGGTGTACTGCAGCAACCCTATTACTACTGGTATGTGTGGTGATCGTGACAGGGTAAGTCATGTGGTTGATACACCAAAGATCTACCAAGTAGTTTTAGTTTACCTAAACTCTGACATTGCTTTGAGGAGGTGGACAGTGCGCATATTACTTTAATGGCAGTTCTTATGATGCAGATGGGGGACTGCAAGTAAGTAACCTTTACTTCAACAACATTGCATCTGCACTAATATTGTCAGCACATTACAGAATATTTGGCTCAGACCTAAATTGGGGCGTTTGGGGGCAGAAAACCAAAAGAAGAAATGCAAATGCACTAAACAAAACATACACCTTAATATGAAGTAAACAGATCATGAAGACATGTCTGACTGGCAGTTTCTGGCAAAGAAATTAGACAGACCTCCAAGTGGCTGTTTTGTATATCCTTCCAGTAGAAGTTCAGAAACTTTCTTTATCTCTATTGAGTGGTGCTTAAGGACTAAAGGAACAGAGCTGGACTCTTCGCAATAGGTAGAAAAGCAAGACCCAGCTGTTTGGAAGTTGGATATGCAGATAACTATATAGTGGACGAAAAGATGTTTTGTTATTGCAGGACCTAGCCATGTGCATATCCAGCGCGTGTTAAGAGATTTATTTGCCTGATGTAGAGGCAGGATCAGGGGGAAACGGTTGAAAATAAATCTTTTGATTAATGTGAAAAGCTAAAATCACTTTTGGAGGCGGTACACTGAGGTCAGAAACATAGAAAAACATATTAGTATGGACAGCTCTACGTGGTTGTTACAGCATCTATCTTCCTCACCGATGTAATGATCATCAGGGAAGCTTCCAGAAACATATCTCACGTCCATATCACTCCTTTTCTCTTCCATGGTTCCACCAATTTGATACCCCGTGGGTAACCTTCTCCAGTGTCTACAGTGGTACAACTAGGCTAAATGTGTTCTTTAATTGCAGATTCGTATGAGTCCTAAACCACACCCATATGGCCACACACACTAGCTCCGGTGTCTTCTCCCTCAGGTACTTCCCACCCAGCATAAACGTATCCATAGTTTCAGGATATTCTTTGTCTTCTGATGTGTCACTCTGTCTACTTGCTTGAGCATAGGGTTGCAACTTTGCTGCCTAATGAACAAGTTACTTACCTTCGGTAACGATATATCTGTAAGAAAAATGTGTTAGTTATAGAATCCTCACCTTAGAATTACTCCCAGGCGTCAGACTAGATCTGGAAAGTTTTTTCGTCAGCAGTACCTCTGCTCGTCGGAAGGTGGCGTCGGTCAGCTCCGCGTTCGTCGTCGTGGTCGCCGGGATGACGTCGCGGCAGCTACTTAGACACGCCCTCGCACACTGACGTCAGTTCTGTACACAACTTTTCACGCCAGAAAAGCAGACCCATGCGAGATACTGACCACTGGTGCAAAAAACTAGAGCCCTGAAAGGCTATCCTTAACCCTAGAAATCAGTTGGCAGAACAGCAAGGATGGGTGGGGCGGTGTGAGAAAGTGGGTTTCTGTTGCAGTAACCCCCCCCCCTTTTTTTTTTTTTTTGCCTAATAGCTGATGCACTTTTCCTTGTTGTGCCCTGGGCTCCTGCCAATCAGGTGCCCAGGGCCTGTGTTCCTTCCCTAAAATACAAACTCCAAATTGACAAACCTTGCCACATGTCAGCCCCTAGTAAATGGTACCCTAGGTACCCAGGGCCTTGTGACCAGGGAAGGCCTCTAAGGGCTGCAGCACTCATTGTGCCACCCTTAGAGGCCCTGTACCCTTACACACACACACTGCCTTTGCAGGCTGAGTGTCTGGGCACAGGACAAAACAAAGAGTCGACATGGCACACATCTCTGTGTGCCATGCCCATCACCTACACTGCCAAGGCATATGTCAGCCACCCCTCTGGCTGGGTGCCTTATGCCTATGGTGTGGGCACAGGAGCAGGAGCCCTGTGCCCCTACAGTACCCAGGTCCATTCCTGGGCACTGTAAGTACAGTGCTGCCATTTACAAGTACATGGTGCTGAGAGCTCGTCAAACACGAGCTCCACAGCACCATAATGGCAACACTGAAGACTGGGAAGTTTGGTCTCAAACTTCTCAGCACATTAAACCCACACTGATGCCAGTGTGGGATTTAATGTACTAAGCACCCCAGAGGGCATCTTAGAGATGCCCCCTTACAGCTAACCTGCAATCCACGTCTGCTCTGAGGCTGCCCAGGCTGCCACACAACAGACACGTTGCTGGACCCCTGGGTGGGAGAGCCCCTGCTCTCCCGGGCCTGCAACAATGCACGTCCTGGGTGAGGTGATAAATCTCCTCCCCCAGGATGAGCCAAAGGAAGCTTCAAAGGCATGCCGCCTCTTGGAGATTCCCCAGGCCTCTGCAACCCCCCACTCTGGAGGGAAGCTTGGCCGGAAACCCCATACAAGGACAGGGAATGTGCCAGCCTGCCCACCCCACCCCTCAGGTGGGGGAGGCGAGGTGAAGCACATCTCCGGGCTATCGCCATCTTGAGGATGGGGGGCCCTACCCTATCAGGATTAGGCTACTGCCCCCCTCCCACAGGAGAGAGGCAGGATAGGGGGTGTGCCCACCCCAGGACAAGGACCCATTGGTCCCTGGCCTTCACCTACCTGTAACGCCCCTAAATCTAGTATTTAGGGGCACCCTGAACCTTCCTTCGAGAGATCCCAGATTCGAAACTACAAGAAGAGCAAAAAGAACAAAGGCCTGCCCTGCAGCTGCTAAAAAGAGGAAGACACCAACTGCTTTGGCCCCAGCCCTACCGGCCTGTCGACCCTCGAACCTGCTCCTGCTCCAGCGCGGCATCTCTTGTGGCCAGTAACCTCAAAAACCCCGGAGGACCTGGCTACCTTTGAACTCTAAAGCCCCTGGGACTCCCATGAGTAGAGGCTCTACTCAGAAACCTATCTCTAACCCCTGGCAGCAGCCCGGAACCGCGAACCCAGCACACTCTGCACCAGCCAAGCCTGGCCAGTGCCGGAGTGAACAAAGACCCTGAGGACAACCCCACGGCGACTGTGACCACGAGTCCGGCACCCAAGGACCCCCCTCGACATTCCGGAAGAAGCCTGCAGCCTCAGAACAGAGTGCCTCCCCAACCGCGATCAACAAGAGGGTAAGATTCCCGACATCAAAAGGCACCCCTGCACCCGGCGCCCTGCGGCCCCCTGTGCCCAATCCCGGGGTACCCACCTAACCTACAACTACCCAACTTACCTCTCGAAGTGGTGGTGGCATCTGAAGCATCCTCGTCCCCGAGCTTGCAGCCTTTTTCCAAACCGGAACATTCCCATTGACTTCCATTGAGCGCCCGAAGGCTCAAAAGCACCCTGCACCCAGCCGCCCGAGTGGCCCTGGCAGTGCACTCTCTACACTAACCTACGTCCCCACTTGCCCTGAGTAAGTGACCAGGAGCCCAGCTCCCACAGCCGCGTGGCTTGCCAGACAGCAGCCACCAACCAAGGCCCCCCTATCCCTCATAGGATAACATTGGGCCTAACTCTCTCTGCACCCGGCCGTCCTGAAACCGCTGAGGGTGAACCAACTGTACCTACCTGACACTGGGGGACCCCTGAGTCTATGCCCGGAATTTCAACTCTGCCAGTCGGGTACTTACCCTTAAACCGCTAACTTCATTTTCCTCATAGGGTAACATTGACTGGCTTTTTCTTGAAAAATCTTCTAAGTGTGAACTTTTCAAAACTGCAAATATTCACTAAAAATCAGCCAAGTGACAAAAACGAATTTACTCACCTGCTCTTAGGTGAGCTCCCAGTGCTGGATCTTGGTGCCCAGCCCTGACTCTGAAAAGTGTCCACAACTGTACTTACCTCTAACTCATTTTTCTTCCATAGGAAACCATTGTCTGCTTTTCTGTGAAATTTCTTCTAAGTGTCTATTTTTGCAAAATTGAAATATTCTTTTAAAATCGTACCATTTCTGCAAACGAAATTACTTACCTGTTTCTGATAAGGACCCCAGTCCTGGGTCTAGGTACCCAGTCCTGGATTACTAAAGTAACGATGAAGTACTCTACCTGCAATTTGAATTTCTTGCCATAGAGATCCATTGAATGTTTTCTTTGAAATATTTTCTAAGTGCTAACTTTTGAAATAGCTAAATATTATTTAAAAATCATTACAGTTATTAAGTCGACTTTCATCACTTGATTCTGAGTACTGACCCAGAGCTGGATCTAGGAGCCAGACCTGGAATTTCAAAAGTAATCTGAAAAGTAATTTATTACAAGACAACCTGAATTTACCATTGAGCTCAATGCATTGTTATGTTTAGGAAATAGGATTGTTTATTGCAACCAACTGTGACTGTTTACAAAAATCCATTGCTTATTGCAAAAGTATTTATATTCAATCTCTCATTCTGAGAAAAGTATATTTTTATTCCCTTTGTGGTTCTAAAAATAAAACAAGCATATATTTTATATATATAAACCATTGGCCTAGAGTTCAGTTATTGAGTGTGTGAAACCATTTGCTGACTGAGTGTGTACAATAAATGCTTTACACTGTCCTCAGGTACTGCCTTACTGCTCGACCAAGCTACCACTTTTGAGAGTAAGGTCATACCTAACTTTGACCTCTATCAGCCTCTGGGGGACTGTGGACTCTGTACACCCTGTACCCATTAGGGAACAGTATATGCAGAGCCACTTTCTCACAGGCGGTAAGGATTCTATAACTAACTAATTTTTCTTACAGGTATATCGTTACCGAAGGTAAGTAACTTGTTCATCTGAAAGAAACACGTTAGTTATAGATTCCTTACCTTAGAATAGATACCCCAGCAATACCAACCCTAGAGGTGGGTCTGCGAACCAAGATCACACCAGGAAGTCCTGAAGAACAGAACGGCCAAAGTAGCCGTCTCTCCAGACTTGACTGTCAAGGCAGTAGTGTTTGGTAAATGTGTGCAGCGAAGCCCATGTAGCTGCCTGACAGATGTCATTTAGAGGAACCCCTCGTCCCAAAGCAGTAGTTGCTGCCGTCGCCCTGGTGGAATGGGAGCGCATCTCCACTGGAGGCTCCTTCTTTGCCAGAGAATAACAGGCTTTGATACACAAAACGACCCATCGGGAGATAGTCCGCTTGTGTACGGTCCGACTTTTCTTGGCGCCCACGTAGCCAACAAAGAGCTGGTCATCCACCCGGAACTGTTTGGTGCGATCCAGATAAAAGGAAAGCGCATGTTTTAGGTCCAGACGGTGAAGCCTCTCCTCCTCTTTCGAAGGATGCTGAGGCGGAAAGAAGGTGGGCAAAGTGATGGTCTGCCCAATGTGAAAGGGTGTGATGACCTTGGGAAGGAAGGATGGACGAGTCCTGAGAACCACCTTGTCCGGATGGACAGACAGGAAAGGAGAGTTGGAGGAAAGGGCCTGGAGCTCACTCACTCTCCTGGCAGATGTGATGGCTACCAGGAATGCAGTTTTAAGCGTAGAAAGCCTCAAAGGACAGTTGTGAAGTGGCTCAAAGGGAGCGCACATTCCATAAATTAAAACTATATTCAAGTCCCACTGAGACACAACAAAGGGAATAGGAGGAAAGAGGTGAGTTATGCCTTTCAAGAAACGATTAACAACAGGGGACTTGGAAAGAGAAGGCTGATCTGGAAGCCGAAGGAAGGCAGAGATGACCGAAAGGTAGGCCTCGATAGTACCCAGAGCAGAGCCCTGCTGGGTTAAAGAAAGGAGAAACAAGAGAACCTCAGAAAGAGGGGCAGAAAGGGGATCCACAGCCTTTGCTGTGCACCATGCCACAAATTTGTTCCACCGGCAGGCGTTTACCGTCTTAGTGGAGGGACGCCTGGCTGCCAAGATTACATCACAAACTTCGGGAGGCAGGTCAAAAGATGTAAACTGCCGCTGCTAAATCTCCACGCAAGGAGGTGGAGGCTGGACAGGTTCGGGTGGAGGACCGTCCGCTGCTGCTGTGACAGAAGATCCTCCCGAAGAGGCAGACGAATCGGAGGATCGATGGCCATGTTGAGCAGCTCGGGATACCAGACTCTTCGTGCCCAATCCGGAGCCAGAAGGATGACTTGGGCCCGGTTGCGCCTGATCTTCTTCAGCATTCTGGGCAGTAGTGGTATCGGCGGAAAAGCATACAACAGACCGCAACTCCACTTGCAACGAAAAGCGCCGCCTAGCGAGTGCCGCCTTGGAAAATCCAACACACAGAATTGCTGACATTGCGCGTTCTCTTCGGTGGCAATTAGATCTAACCAACGCTTTCCCCGCAGTTGAAAGAGACCTTGCACCACCTCCGAGTGAAAACATCATTCATGATCCATCATGCACCTGCGGCTGAGTTTGTCTGTCCTGGCGTTCAGGGAACCTGCCAGGTGTTGAACCACCAGGGATATGCCCTGATGTTCCAGCCATTTCCAGAGGTGGGGGGCCTCCTGACAAAGGGTCCACAACCCCACCCCGCCTTGTTTGTAGCAGTACCACATGGCGGTGGTGTTATCAGTGAACACTTGCACTACTCTTACCCGCATAGAGGGAAGGAATGCCTTGAGTGCAAGACGGATCGCCCGGAGCTCCAGGTTGATATGGAGCTCGGACTCCGCCAGAGACCAGAGGCCTCTGATCTCCCCCTCTCCCATGTAGCCGCCCCATCCCAGAAGGGATGGGTCCGTCACCACTGTGTGCTCTGGTTGGGGAAGGGAGAGGGATCTGCTTTTGACTCAATCCTGGTTCGTGAGCCACCACTGCAATTGTCGTACAGTGCTCTCCGAGATCTGGACGGAATCTGACAGATTTCCCTGATGCTGCGCACACCGGAATTTCAGGTCCCACTGCAGAGCCTGCATATGCCACCTGGCATGATCGACCAACAGGATGCAGGAGGCCATGAGGCCCAGCTGCCTCAGGGTCATCCTGACCGAAACCCAGGATAGAGGCTGAAATATCGGAATTATAGCCCGAATATCCTAGACACGCTGGAGGATAAACCCGAAACCGCGTTGTGTCCAGAACCGCTCCGATGAAGAGGAGCTTCTGAGAGGGAATCAGGTGTGACTTCGGCATTTTGATGGAGAACCCCAGCGAATGCAGGAGGTCGGGGTAGTCTGGATGTGGGAGACGACAGTCTGAGGCGAGCCTGCCTTCAACAGCCAGTCGTCGATATAGGGGAAGACTGAAACCCCCGATCTGCGCAGATGAGCTGCGACCACCGCCTTCACTTTCATGAACACCCGAGGGGAGCCGGTAAGGCCAAAGGGGAGCACGTGAACTGAAATTGCTCGTGGCCTACCGTGAACCACAGGTAATGCCGGTGGGCCGGTAGGACGGGGATGTGAAAATAAGCGTTCTGAAAGTCCAACGCTACCATCCAGTCTTTTGGGTGGAGGGCAGACAAGACCTGAGCGAGCCTCAACATCTTGAACATCTCCTTCCGGAGGAAGCGGTTGACGTTCCTGAGATTCAAGATAGGACGCAGGCCCTTGTCCTTCTTGGGTACCAGAAAGTAGTGGGAGTAACAACCACGACCTACTTCTGGGACAGGAACACGCTCAATGGCTCCCTTGGCCAAGAGAGCCATAACTTCCTGTTGGAGAAGGCCCAGGTGATCCTCCGACATGCGGTGGTATCGAGGTGGCATGGCTGGAGGAGTAGTCTCGAAGGGGAGGGAGTAGCCCCTTCTGACTATTTGCAAAACCCACCTGTCAGACGTGATGGTGTGCCGTTGGGGGAGGTGATGGAGGATCCTGCTGCCCACTGCCGTTTGATGGGCCTGAAAAGACGGACTAGGACGGTTTGGAGGCTGCTGCAGAGGGGGGGTTGGTGGACTGACCCGCCCGCTGGCCCCCTGAACCACGGCGGTGGTTCCCACATCCCCGGCCGCGCAAAGATTGGGAAACCTTCTGCGGCCTGTGGCTCTTGGCGGGACGCAGTGGGGCACCCCTTCCGTAGCCATGAAAGGGGCGAAAAGCAGACTGCGCATGGCGGCTGGAGAGGCCCAAGGACTTGGCTGTAGCCTGTGATTCCTTGAAACGCTCTAGAGCGTTGTCCGCTTTGTCGCCAAAAAGGCGACGGCCATCAAAGGGCATGTCCATGAGGATATTTTGGACATCCCCCGAAAAGCCAGTCGATCTCATCCAGGCGTAGCAATGAAGGGCTACTGACGTGGAAATTGTCATACCCAGAGAGTCGGCGGTATCCAGCCCACATCGGATGGTAAACTTCACCGCATCCCTCCCGGCGGCAATAGCCTGGGAGAGCACTGTCCGGGCCTCCTCCGGACACTGAGGCAGCACCTGTGCAACCGTATCCCACATGGAGTGGGAATGACGGCCCAATAGACATGCAGTGTTTACCGACCGCAGTCCCAGGCTGGCAGAAGAAAAATCTTCTTTCCAAGATGATCCAGCTTCTTGGATTCCCTTTCCGGTGGAGCGGTAGGGAATGCGCTCTTGGAAGTTGAGGCTTGGACCACCAAGCTCTCCAGAGTGGGGTGTTGGGAGAGGAAAGTGGGGTCGCCGGGAGCTGGGCGGTGGCATCGGGAAATTATCCTGCCCGCGGGAGCCCCCGTGTTGGGCCTCGACCAAGTGCCCAAAAGGACATCAGTAAGGGCCTCATTAAACGGTAGCAGGGGCTCCAAAGAGCTTGCAGCCAGCTGAAGCACCTCTGTCAAGAGGTTAGTCCTGACTGCCACCGTAGGAAGCTCGAGATTGAGAGCCTCGGCTGCCCTATGCAACACCACTGCATATGACGCTCCCTCCTCCATAGCTACGGTAGGAGGAGACAACATGCTAAGGTCAGGGGAGGTGTTGAGACCACTGGCATCCCCCAGTTCCAGCCCTGTTCAGATCCTCGCTGATCAGTTAAAGGGTCACCTGACCCCTTCCAGTCCTCCTCCTCATCCTCAGGTTGCCAATCTGGCTGAAAAGGGACCCCAGGAGTGAACAGGGGCACAAAAACCCCACTCGGCGCCGGATCCGGCATCGTCGCTCCACATTGGAATGGAGGCCGGGGTTGACGCCGGCTGGGTACACAACTAGCGTTGGTTGCTGTGCCGGAGTTAGCGTCGCCGGTTGCGGTGTAATAAGGTCAACCGGCGCCGTTCCGGATCCAGTCCTGCATGCACGGGGGGCCTGCGGCGCCAGAGCCGATGGTGGAGAAGGCCAAGGCCCCCCAACCGAGTTTGCGGGGCCCGAAGGTGCGCCGGCGGGTTTGGGCCACCCAAAGATGGCATGCATCGCCTCGTAAAATTTACGAAGCTGGGCCGGAGTCGCTCCGGATCCCGGGGAGGGAGGGAAGCCCGGAGTAGACTCTTCGGGCTTCGCGCACGGAGCCGCAGGAGCGGCACTTCCCGCATCCCTCGTCGCGTCTGCCGACCGACGGGGAGAAGTTGAAGAGCGACGATGCTTCTTCGACTTCTTTTTGTGCTTTGACTTACCCGACCCCAAGCGCGAAGACCTCGATGACTTGGATGAGTGCTGACGGCTCCGCGACTGGTCTCTCGACCTCCCTCGCGACCTCGAACAGCACAGAGTCGACTGCCGGCGCTCAAGAAGCTTCCGGGAATGCTCCCGCAAACCCTTCTGAGCCATGGACCGGCAGCTGGAGCACAATTTGGGGTCGTGGTCGCGCTCCAGGCAAAAGAGGCACACACGGTGCGGATCCGTAACCGACATCAGTCGGTTACAGGAACCGCATGCCTTGGAGCCAGGCATCCCTCGTGCACTCAAAAAGACGTCGACAAAAGTCGCTCAAAAAGGTCAGTAAAAAAAGTGACTGGAGGTACCGCTCTCTCCGGATCTGCTCTGGCTGGCGCGGAAAAAGAAAGAACTGACATCAGCGCGCGCGGGCAGCGTCTAAGTAGCTGCCGCGACGTCATCCCGGTGACCACGGCACCGACGACGGACGCGGAGCCGACCGACACCACCTTCCGACGCGCAGAGGTACTGCTGACGAAAAAACTTTCCGGTTCCAGTTTGAAGCCTGGGGGTAATTCTAAGGTAAGGAATCTATAACTAATGTGTTTTTTTCAGATATTATAGATCAAAGTCTGGGAGGCCTGGTCCTTCCCTTGTGTAAGATAGCGTGCATGTTTTGAGGCCCAGTCTAGCCCTATGGTGTAGATTCACTAGAACTCTATCAAGATTTGTGAAATACTTTGCACTTATATATAGTACAAGTAACCCTGGAGAACAATTATTTTACCTAGTATTATAACTCCCAACACAGAAAGCAGAAGGTTTGGCCAAAATTCACTGGAACTTCTAATTGCCTGAGTTGCTCTCATTATATTGTTCTGTAAAAGGCCTTTCTTCAGGAGATGTACAGAGACTCAGAGATGCCTAAAGGTTATCTGGGGTTCACATGATTGGATGCAACAGCAGGTTCTCCTCTTTCTTCTCTGACTCCCAAGTGGTAACAAACCTGACTTATCTCGGTTGGTTAATATATTCAGGGTCAGAATAACGATTAGAATGACCTCAAGCATCTCTCCAGGGTAGTGTCCAGCATGTTCTCTACGTGTAGGATTATGTAATTTGCACATAACGATACCATATGACTCCTTCACAGCATTTCGCTTTGAAACAAGCTCCTAAGAAATTGTGGCCACGTATTAATCATTATGGCAAACAAGATGAGGGAGAAAGGACAACTTGGCTTTACGCCCCTTTAGTAGCTGCCAGCTATCTTTCACCAGCGTCTGACTCTCACTCTGCGATCAGACTATAACAGTTTAATCTAACGCCTATGTGTGGGCCCTGAAGCATCTCCAGTGGAGCATATACTGTAGAAGGATTTCTTAGTGTCTAAAGATGCTAGAGCTAAATTATTCTCTGTCCCTTGCCTTCTACAATGTATGTAAGACTCCCCTTAGATTAATTGGTGTTTTTACCTGCAACAGAATTAGGCTGGTCTCCTTGACCAGGCAATAATGCACATCGGATTACAAATTGCCACCACTTTGCTCAGGATTTATAGATCAAGATTTATCATTGTGCGATGCGGAGTGCTGGGGTTTTTATATTATTATAAGAATAACTATGATCACTACTTCCTTGAGTAACCGCGCCTTCACTCTGGCATGTTCATTCTCTGAAGTGCCTGAGGTGTTATATTTCTTCGTTACACAGTATAAAGTACACTGTGTCTTTCTGAGCACAGCCTATCTTTTGTGTCCCATATGAAAGGCGTTACCTTCCAGTGGTTTCCCTGAATTGTTTCCCGCCCAGTGTTGTCTGGCCATAAAAGTGGGAGTCAAACATTATCAAAAGGAATTAGCTGCTCCATCACTCCCCACTCTTTTATTACATGGGTGTCTACGCTCTCTCCGTTACCGGATAATTCCTCTCTCTTTTTTTTAACCCTGCCATCAGTTTGTTTACTAGATATTTCTGAAGTCCATATGTTGCGGCAATGCAGGTATGGCCAGTTTAGCACAATGGTAAATGCTTCCCACGATATACTTTACCGGATCTTGATCCCTTTGAAACAAATTGTCAGTTTCTTTCCCATTTCCGTATGCAAGCCAATACACTGCAGACAAACACTCAGATCCAAATGATTTTCTGCTCTGAGCAGTTCAGAGTTGAACATTAGCATACTGCGGAGTCCTGTATGCATACTGCTACTTTCTGACCAACACTGTTCTCAGTTAGAGCCCCAGCATGGCATTACTTGTCTGGTGCTTTCCACCGGTGGCAGATTACCCTGAATCCAATACCCTTTAGGAATCCCCCGTTCGCCAATGACCATTCCATTTGTTGGTTACGGCCTGTGAAGTGTGATTGAAGCAGATGTCGGTCATCCTCTGCTTGAATTATGTGGTGGGTGTCTCTTCGTCCACCTTCAGTCACCACTCCCAAGCATCTGACAACATTTCAAAGAATTAGGTTAATTCTTAGTATTTTGATTCAGCGTTGAACAGGGGTGTGAGGAAACAGGCTTTTTGCAGGTGTCCCCCCCCCCCCCCACTTTCTGCCCCCATTTGGACTATTAGCTGCTGGTTTTTTGACTCAGAGTGCACTGAGTTCTGCTAACCAGACCTCAGGGCCAGTGTTCTAACCCATCACAAAATGGTATTTTGAATTGGCAACCTCCAGTTGACACATCTGACTTACTTATAAGTCCTTAGTATATGGTGCCAAGGGAAACCAGGGCATGTAAATTAGAGTGTCCAGCTTGGACTGCAGCACTGATTGTGCCACCCTGCGTGTGACAAGGCACGTCATGGCTCCCAGACTGCCACTGCAGCCTGGAAGAGCAGTTGTACAACTGCTAATTCGACTTAGCTATTTTAAACAAATTGCAAAGTATCCACTTCCATTAACAATTCCTATAAGGCTCTCCTAAGGAAGGTCTACTGAGCCCTAAAGCAGGGAGCTGTCTATTATCAAGTAGGACATATACTCTAACATGTCCTAACAGGAAAACTTCCAAATTGTTGTTTTTGCTGTGGAAAGGTTTGTAGACCCATTGGCTAATACAGTGTTAGAGGCTGACCTCTCAATCCTGTTAACTTCTGATTGGGACTACTAAAATGGGTACTTCAAGGCATCAAATTAATCATGGCATTAAACCGGACTTGACGCCCAAGTTAAAGTTAATGTCACTTTTTAAGACGAGACAACTTTTAGAAAGTTGCCACTCTGTTGCCCAGTTCATCCAGTTTCTGGCCACTAGACAGAATTCTGCCCTCCTGGAATGTAGTGTGATAGACTCCCAGGCTCAGGAACAATAAAGGTCTGCCACAGAAGGAAGCCAAACAGAGTGTTAGCCTAAAAGGCGAGCTTCAAAGGGGAAGCCGCCTTTGGTGGACAAATGGTGATCACACTCTTGTAGGGTTGCCCCTTTGTTCAGGTAGATGGGCTGGCAGAAGGAAACGAGAGGGGACACTAGTTGCCAAACTAGTTTTCCTGTGAGTGTGTAGCCCACGGGTAGCCACACCTCTAGGGTAGTCTACCAAGCTCCTAACATCCAAGGAAGGGCCAGTTATTTTAGGATTTGTCAGAATAGGCCCTATTTTTAGAGTTGGATTTCTTATGTGGATTTCTTATGTGTTGTGTGGCTTTCTTTTTTCGTTGTTTCATGCTTCTAAATGCTTTACATTAGTTACTTTGTTTAAGCCTTGCTGCTCAAAGCCGCAGCTACCCAGAGTTGAGTTTTTACAAACGAGTCTGACGGGAACCACAACAGTTTTGCAAGTGCATTACACGGTAAGTTTGCACAGCCATACCATGTAATCCATCATAATCGTCACTAGGAGCATGTATTTCATTTCCATAAATTATTGTTTCACCCACTTGAAAGAACATCTGGCTATCAAGACATTTTCAGCATAGCCAAAGAAAATGTATTCCATACTCCATTCATATTGAATAAGACCTCTTTTCCTGAATTCTCTTAGGGCCCTTTTGCTCTCTATTTAGTTCAGGATTTGCGGACCAGTGCTTGATTTGATGCCTCTGAGTGGCTTCCTTGCCAAGCATTAGATAACATATTCTGCCACTTCAGACAAGACTGTTTCAATGAACCATCATCTCTGCAACTCTTGCCAGTTAGAGGATTAGAGGGAAGAGCCTGAAGAGTTTTTGTAGGTGGAAAGATTGGCGGATCACTATTGAGCTTGAACAAAATATGAATTTGGTACGTTTTTAGCACCCTATATTCTCTTGTAATTTCTTGCAATTCTTAGTGGTTGCTTCTGGTGTTTTCCCACAATGAGGTGCTCAACAGTGAATGGAAAGAGGGCAACAAGCCGGGTTTGGTGATTTAGGAAGCCGGGTCTGGTGGCTTAGGAAGCCGGGTCTGGTGGCTTAGGAAGCTGGGTGTGGTGGCTTAGGAAGCTGGGTCTGGTGGCTTAGGAAGCCGGGTCTGGTGTCTTAGGAAGCTGGGTGTGGTGGCTTAGGAAGCCGGGTCTGGTGGCTTAGGAAGCCGGGTCTGGTGGCTTAGGAAGCCGGGTGTGGTGGCTTAGGAAGCCGGGTGTGGTGGCTTAGGAAGCTGGGTCTGGTGGCTTAGGAAGCCGGGTCTGGTGTCTTAGGAAGCTGGGTGTGGTGGCTTAGGAAGCCGGGTCTGGTGGCTTAGGAAGCCGGGTCTGGTGGCTTAGGAAGCCGGGTCTGGTGGCTTAGGAAGCTGGGTCTGGTGGCTTAGGAAGCCGTGTCTGGTGGCTTAGGAAGCTGGGTCTGGTGGCTAAGGAAGCCGGGTCTGGTGGCTTAGGAAGCTGGGTGTAGTGGCTTAGGAAGCCGGGTCTGGTGGCTTAGGAAGCTGGGTCTGGTGGCTTAGGAAGCCGGGTCTGGTGGCTTAGGAAGCCGGGTCTGGTGGCTTAGGAAGCCGGGTCTGGTGGCTTAGGAAGCCGGGTCTGGTGGCTTAGGAAGCCGGGTCTGGTGGCTTAGGAAGCTGGGTCTGGTGGCTTAGGAAGCCGGGTCTGGTGGCTTAGGAAGCCGGGTCTGGTGGCTTAGGAAGCCGGGTCTGGTGGCTTAGGAAGCCGGGTTTGGTGGCTTAGGAAGCCGGGTCTGGTAGCTTAGGAAGCCGGGTCTGGTGGCTTAGGAAGCCGGGTCTGGTGGCTTAGGAAGCCGGGTCTGGTGGCTTAGGAAGCCGGGTTTGGTGGCTTAGGAAGCCGGGTCTGGTAGCTTAGGAAGCCGGGTTTGGTGGCTTAGGAAGACCGGGTCTGGTGGCTTAGGAAGCTGGGTCTGGTGGATTAGTGGACTAATGCGTCCCTGTAGCGGCCTGTATAGGACGTCATGGTCACAGGTTCAAAACCCCGTGGGCCCACTGAGCCTTTCCTCCTGGTGAGGTTGACAAAATGAGTACTGTTAAGTTGGGTAACAATAAACATCTGTTATTCAGCGAGTGATATGTGCGCTTTACAATTACACATGTTAAATGACAGGTTCTCCAACTGCGGGTGATGGCTGGCTTCCTACTCTGAGACCTCTACAGGTGGTAGAACTTCTTTTGAACCTTATGTTGACGATAGGGGACATTAACCTGCTGACAGGGATACTAGCTAATCACCCACTCAACTGAGGTATCACACATTTTTCTTGTACTCAAGGCTCACACATTCTGTTGACAATAGGGGATTGAGCATTATGACAAGGATACTGTTTAATAACCCACTCGACTGAGGGAGCATGCATTTTTCTTTTCCTCTATGCCCCCAGAATTCAGTGCCAGCTTCTTTTTTCATCTTTCTAACTTAGCTGTTGGTTAGAGCCCAAATGAAGAAGTGCCCAAGAATAGAAGATCTAGGGGGCGTGGCTAAACACCAAAGAAACAGATGTGCTGAAACCGGGCTCCCATTGAAAATGGAAGTTTCAGATTATACTCTTGTTTATCACGGGTCCAAGGGTGCACTACATTATCTGCACGTAGACAGACTAGCAACAAGCTTCTAGCGGAGGGCTGAGGTGAACAACAAGCAGCCAAAATATCAACATTAAGACCAACTGCAGACCTGCCCCAATCGTAATAAAACTGAGGCCAGAGCGCAGTAGATAAGGAGGGTACACACTGCACGGTCGGCAGCATGATGAGGGAGCAGGAAACGACTGCCAGAGGCATAAAGACCTGAAGGGGCAAGCCAGGAATGCACCGACTGCACCCCTGCCCCCCAAAAAGAAGTAGAAGAAGGCCTCAGGCCTCTGGTTATATGCAGCTTGCATCGCGTCAACAGTCCCATTCCTAGTGCTGCCTAAAAAGAACCATCAGAGGCCTAGCCCAGACCTGATATATGTTGGCATTTATATATAGTTTAACAAAGACAAGTGCAGCCACCCAGGGCCACTATAGACTGCAAATCGGAGACTCGGGATTTCAAACACCAAAACAAAATGCTGCACGACAAATGCCCTAAACCATTGGCATGGATACATTAGAGGCATATGCATTTAGGAGCAAAGCACAGGGTGACAATTTAGATGTAGTGGCAGATAACACTGCGAAAAGTCGTTAAAAACTAAGATCTACCCCAAAAAGAATTTATGCAGGCAGTGCGAGATTGTAGACCTTACCATGGAACATAAAATCGACGCTGTGGCCCTAGACATCAATCTAATGCGACCAGTCTTTCAAAAGATGTCTGCGAGGGTGGAGATGCAAAGTCCAGACTGGTAGAGCACATAGAGGCCATTAAACATCTGAGATTCAAGCTTAGTTCCCTCACAGAGCTCACACAGCTCCAACCCTCAATTACTCTAGTAGCGACATGCTTAAGTATTAGGTTCATCCTGGCTGCTAAAAGCCAGAATGGGCTCGACCATATTCCAGGGAGTTCTTTGTATGTATATATTCTTTTTCACAGGCACTTTAAAAATAATTATATTTATAATTATTGGGAGGGGCAAAAAGGAGTACAATGGTCCTATGACCCACAGCTTTCCAACATATTTCTGCCCTATTCTTACGGCAAAAATTGGTTCTGGGCGTTTGTCAGGACAAAAGGAATGTCAGTGCCCCAGTGCGATTCTAAGGTTCATTTAACACAAATGGCATGCGCGTATAATTGCATGCGACAGGGAAGGCTACTTGCCTGTGTGGGGACTAGTATGGCAAGCCAGACGTGTGGTACCAAGTAGGTGCATGGTGGTCCACACCTGTTGGTGGGATGAGTAATACACCCCTACATGTTCGGTGTTTCTGGTACTTCTGACCCAGTCCCCCGACAGGCAAGTAGCCTTCCCTGTCGCATGCTATTATATGTGCCTGCCATTTGTGTTTAATGAACCTTAGAATCGCACCGGGACACTGACATTCTTTTTGTCCCGATGAATACCTGGGACCAATTTTGGCCATAAGAATAGGGCAGAAATACGTTGGCAAGCTGAGGGTCACAGGACCATTGTCCTCCTCGTTTGCCCCTCCCCATAATTATCATAAGTATAACTAAATTTTATAGTGCCCATCAACCCTGTGAATAAAGGGATACCTGGGCATGGATGAGACAATGTTAGTAGTAATATTAATCTCCAGTCACAAAAAGAATATCCATGCAAAGAGCGCCCTGGAATACGGTCGAGCCCATCCTAGCTTTTAGCAGCCAGGATGAACCCGATAATGAAGCATGTCACTAGAGTGAGTGAGGGTGGATATAAAAAGGAAAGCCTTTGCCTCTCCTGTATCTCAAGACACCCAACCTCGTTACTTCGGCGTTTTGAAGTCTCTAGTACCGGGAGAACGTATCCGAATCTTCCGTTACTGTTCAATAGGTCTGTCTACCCTCCCTTCTAGGTGTTTTTTTTCCTACAAATGAAAATCCACCTTTGTTTGTCACTGTTATATAGTTTTAAGGCCAAATAAATGGATGAAAGTTATTGATTACTAAAATATTTTTCCCGAACCCTTTTTAAAAAGGAGAAAGAGCAAGGAAGTCAGTGTAGCCCCATAGGCTGCCATTATGTGAATGTGAAAATAGCATGTGCACCTTTAAGGGCCCAGAGACCACCAGTCTCCCATAATGTCCAGCAGGTGGCAGTTGCTTCAGTTCTTTTTGCCAAGATATGGCAGTGTTAGATAGTGTAATGTTGCTGGGTGCCAGGTTGTGTGCTGCTTTCCCCCCACAGACTCACTGGAAACGTTATGTATGTAGATGGAGCCTTTATTGCACTTCTAGGTCACCTACCGAGAGAGCGCCGGGCAACACTCTCCGATCGCGTCTCTCGTTCGCGCGCTATGCCTCGCGCATGCGCAGTAGCGTCCGAACGGCCGCTACGCACATCTACGTCACTGCGTAGTGCGCGCGTCCACTAGACCGCGACACTACATATCTCCCCCTTTTCATCACACACACAAAGTCCCCGACCCGGAGGTCAGTCCATTTCAAAGTCTCTGAACTTGGATGGTCTCACCACTGCTCTTCCCCCCCAGGTGTGTCTTACCGGAGTGGAATGTCCTTCTCGGCTTCCCTCTGCGACCGGGCCTCCATCGGTACCTTTCGGAGTGCCCGGGCTCTCGCTCTCTTTTACCTCGCCATCTTCTCTAGTGGTCTCCCCCAAGGGTCTTCTCCCTGAGTTGTCTCTCTCTCTCTCTTGCTCACCACTGATGTCCTCTCCGTGGCCTCCCTCGGATGAGTCTGTGTCCTTTCTCGGCCCCTCTGCCGGGGTTTCCCCTTCCGTGCACTCTCGGGGCCACTGTAAGATCTTATTGCATTTGGCCATGCGCTCGTGTGACCACACGTTGCCGTCACTGAGCAGTGCCGCCCGGTCATACACTTCTTCTACTCTGAGGGGTGGGGAGTACTTGCTTTCTCCTTTCCGCTTAAGGACTGCCAGCTTCACTCTGACCCACTCCCCTTTTTCCAACGCCGTTTCTTTTGTCCTCTTGTGGCGGTTGTAGTGTTCCGTATAGATGCGTTGTGCCTTCTGCAGGTTGTGCTGCACCACTGCTGGAGACCATTTGCTGGTGATGGTCTTCTCCTGCCACGCCACATTGTCTTTGGTAAAGGGTTGCCGTCCCCGTAAGATCTGGAAGGGGCTGTACCCCGTACCGGTGGGGGTGATGCGGTACGCCCATATCGTGCTGAGCACCTCTTTCTCCCAGTCTTTGCCTCTTGTGATGGCCGCCTGTATGGAGCCCATCAGCACCCTGTTAAACCTCTCTACTTGTCCATTGCTGGATGGGTGGTATATCGAGGTGTGTTTGAGTATTATGCCGTTCCTGTTCGCAAACGTGACCCACTTGTCGGAGATGAACTGGGGGCCATTGTCGCTGATAATGCTCCTGGGTATGCCTTCCCGGAGGAACACCTCCTTGAGGAAGCGTAGTATCTCGTCCGTGTCCATGATCTCGTTGATGTGCACTTCTGGCCATTTCGAGTATTTATCCACCAGTACACAGAGATATTTGGGGACCCCCTGGTCGTCCAGTATTGGCCCCAGGATGTCCACTGCTACCTCTTCCCACGGGTTGCTGGGGTTTGTGAATTTCCCTAAGGGTGGTCTCATGGGTTTGAGTGTCTTGTCCGCCCCTTGGCACTGCGCACAGTCCTTCACGTGCCTCTCTACATGCGTGTCCATCCCTGGCCACCAGTAAGTTTGCTTTGACCTGGCCTTTGTCTTCACAATTCCCAGGTGGCCTTCGTGAAGAATGGCTAGCAGGGTGGGTACGATGTTCTCCGGCGGCACCACCCTGTCACCCCTGTAGACAAACACTCCGTCGTTGCCCACCGACAGCTCTTCTCTGACTTCGTAAAACTGCCGGATTTTTGATCTTTGTCTCCTTCTGTCCGGCCATCCCCGCACGATGTACGCCTTGATTTCCTCCATGTCGTCATCCGCCTCATACGCGTTCTTCCATTCCTGCCTGCTGATGGCTTTTTCCGGGTCGTCCGTCAGAGCCACCATCTCGTCGTCGTCTTCCCTGTCGTTGGAGGCACTGTCCATCGCAGATGCCCTGCTGAGGTAGTCCGCTATTTTGTTTCTGGAGCCCGGGATGTACTCCACGTCGTACCTGTACTCCAGGAGTTTCAGTGTCATTTTCGCAATCCGGGGCGTGGCACTGGCATGGCCATCTGATGTCAGTACTTTCACGAGAGGCTTGTGATCTGTCTTCACCTGGAATCTGGTTCCCCACAGGAACTGACGGTACTTCGCCATGGCCCACACTACCGCTAGCATCTCTTTCTCTATCACACTGAACTTTTGTTCCGATGCTGTCAGCGTCCGGGACGCGAAGCTGATCGTCTCCGTTCCGCCTTCTGGTCTTTCCTGCATGAGCACCGCTCCCAGCCCCTTTTCACTCACGTCCGTCATCAATATTGACCGCCCCTGGGGATCGAATCCTTGCAACGGGATCGCTCCGCCAATCTCCCGTTTCACTGTGTCGAACTCCTCTTGCGTCTCCTCTGTCCATGTGAACGCCGTCTTATCCCTCGTGAGTTGCCTCATGTGGTGGGTTTTAGTGGCAAAGTGGTGGACGAATTTACTATAGTACTCTGCCATCCCTAGAAACGACCGTACTTCCTCCTTGGAGGTGGGTGGCGGTGCTTCGCAGATGGCCTTTACGTTCTCTCTCTTCGGCGTTATTCCTTGCGCCCCTATCTCGTGTCCCAGGTAGGTGACTGATGCCATTCCAAAATGACACTTCTCCCACTCTGCTGTTAGGCCCTTCTCTTCCAGGATCTTCAATACTGCCGACAGTTTCCTGTCATGGTCCACCAGCTCCGTCCCCATCACTAGGATGTCGTCCTGAAAGTATTGCACTCCTTCAATGTCCTTGAATAGGCGGGCCATCAGCTTCTGGAACACCGCCGCTGCCGAGGCGAGACCAAAGGGCATGCGGCAGAATTGGTAGCAGCCGAACGGCGTGATGAACGATGTCAATTTTTTGCTCGTCGGATGTAGTGCTACCTGGTGGTATGCCGATTGCAAGTCTATGGTGGAGAACCATTTCACTCCTTTCGTGCGGGCCAACATTTCCTCTATGCGTGGCAAGGGGAACCTTTCCACCACTATGCACTTGTTCAACTCCCTGAGGTCCACACAGAGGCGCACTTTGCCTGACGGTTTCATGGCCACCACCAAAGGTGCCAACCACTCCGCGCTGTCAATGGGCTCAATGATTCCCCCTTCTTCCAGTCGGAGGAGCTCATGTTGCACCGCTTCCCTTACCGCAATCGGGATGTTCCGTACCTTGTGCGCTACCGGTCGGGCGTTTTCTTTGAGGACGATTTTGTGGGAGAACTTCTCCAGCCTCCCAATCTTCCCGCCGAAGACCTTCGGGTGCCCGCTCCGCCATTTTTCTGCCGTCGACTCCTCACCGTCCAGGGTCACCATCACCTGGGTGTCCCCTCCTGGGTTCAGCTGTATTCCCAACACTCCTTGGTCCATCCAGCCCAGGACTGACGGTCCCTTCTCCGCGACATACAGCTTGCAGAGCGCACTCCGCTCCTTGAACTGGAACTTCATTGTCTTGAACCCTACCATCGGGATTGGGTCCCCCGTGTAGGTGACAGGTCGAATGTCGGGGGGTTCTAGTTGTGCGCCCCACGTGGGTCTGAACCTGTCGTTCCATACTGAACGTTGAATGATCGTGTAAGGAGATCCTGAGTCCGCCACGATGGTGATGGGTGTGCCTCCTATGATCATGTCGCACTGGGGTTTGCGCGTTCTTCTCCCCTCTATGCCCAGTACTTGGTCTTCAATACACAGGACTTCTTCGTCTTCTTCACGGCCTTCTGCGTCTTCCCCCTCGTCCTGTGCCACGAACTTCACCGCCTGCTGTCTTCCTTTCCTGCGGCATACTTTTTCGTAATGGCCAACTAGGCCGCAGAACGCACACTTGGCTCTGAATGCGGGGCACCGTTTGTCGTGCGCTGCATGGTTCGCGCTGCCGCACCTGTAGCATTTCATGGCCTCGCCTTTTCCTTGTTTCCATGTCGGTCCGGGTCTTGGTTTCCCTGTGGTCGCTCCTCTGTACTCCCCCGTCGTTTGTTTCCCCCGCGTCTGGTGGTCCGCGTTGTCTACTTTGTTGACTGTGAGTCTGGGGGCCGGTTCTCTCTTGGCTGCTTCCGCACAGCGTTTTGTTAGCTCCGCTCTCTTCACTATGGCGATCACTTCGTTCAGCGTCGCATCTCCATTCGCCCATAGTTTGTCCTGTACTGACTTGCTTGTCGTGTGCATGACGATCTGGTCCTTGATGAATTCGTCCTGCAGTCCGCCATACCTGCACGTCATCGCCAGCTTCCGCAGGGCCGCCACGTAGTCATCTACAGATTCCCCCGCTTCTTGCTTCCTCTGCTGGAAGTTATAGCGGTCGATGGAGGTGCACACTGCTGGTCGATAGTGGTTGTCCAAATCTTCTATGGCGTGGGTGAACACGTCTGTGTCTCCTACAGGTCTGGTGGTCGGTGTGAGATTTTGAAACACTCGTATCCCTTCTGGTCCTAGGTTGTGTAGAAGTATCCTCTTCCTCCTGGCGCTAGAGAACGCCTCCTCGTTCTCATCTTCTAGCGCTTCCAGGTAGTTTCTGAAGTACTCCCTCCAGTCTTCCCACTTCATTATGGGTTCTCCCGGGCGTGGTAGGAAAGGTATCGGCGTTGTCAGAGTCGATGACTGTGCACTCATTTTGGCGTCCACTTGCTTCCTTGGGCTACCTGGTGCGTCCGTCCCCGCTCCCCTGCTTCGGGTACCTGGGACTGCGTTCGAGCTGGCTGCTCCGTCGTCCCCTGACTCCGCCAGGATCTCCTCTGCGGTTCCGCTGTCCGCCTGCGATATCCTCTACCTCGTGGCTGGCTCCTCCGCTGCCCACGTGCCACTCCCCGGCTTCCGTCTGCCTCTGCCGCGCTCTCCCGGTGTGTAGGTGTATGCCCTTGGTCCCTCCGGTCTTCTTACCGCTTAGGGTGGTATCTCTCCTGGTGGGCTTCTTCTCTGATGCAGGTTAGGGGGGCACCTTCCACCTGTTGCACCTAGGGTTCTTCTTGTCCCAGTCTCGTCGCCACTGTAATGTTGCTGGGTGCCAGGTTGTGTGCTGCTTTCCCCCCACAGACTCACTGGAAACGTTATGTATGTAGATGGAGCCTTTATTGCACTTCTAGGTCACCTACCAAGAGAGCGCCGGGCAACACGCTCCGATCGCGTCTCTCGTTCGCGCGCTATGCCTCGCGCATGCGCAGTAGCGTCCGAATGGCCGCTACGCACATCTACGTCACTGCGTAGTGCGCGCGTCCACTAGACCGCGACACTACAGATAGGTCCAATAATTATCAGGATCCATAGCGGCGCCTGCCTCGAAAGTACGAGAAACGACATATCTCCTGAGCCTCCAGGGGAGGAAGTAAATCAGGCGAGGACACGCATCGGCCGATGCGTGTAATTTTGGACTGGGAAACCATTTTCGGCTCTCGCTGAGAGAGAGAGCGACCCGCCGGTCAGCAGTTCTTCTCTGCCTCCTTCGGTGCCCTCCCGGCAAGGAATCGTTTGATGTTGTTGGACTCGGCGTCTCTGAGGTGCAGTAAGGCTGCTGTACGGAAGCAAAGCGGAGCGCGGTGGTGGCGGCATCCACGCGTTGCCGTGTTCTGGCATTTATAATTTACAGATTGTGTATCAGGAGCGGAGCGCGGTGGTGGTCGAAGCCACACGTTGCCGATTCCTTCCTTTTGGACCCACAAGTTTCCGGGCATGAGCGGAGGGCGGTGGTGACTGAAACCACGCGTTGCCGTGCTATCTTATTTACTATTTACGGATTGGCTATTTAGGAGCGGAGCGCGGTGGTGGCCTTAGCCACGTTTGCCGATTCCTTCCTTTTGTACCGCAACTTCACTGACGAGCGGAGCGCGGTGGCGGTCGAAACCACGCGTTGCTGTGTTCTTTAGTTGCAAAAACTTTCGGATTAATAAGCAAGAGCGGAGCACAGTGGTGGTCGAAACCACGTGTTGCCGTGGAAGATGGATTATTCTTAGACTCCCTGACAGAGCGGAATGCGGTGGTGAATTAAACACGCCTTACCGTATCTGTGGATTACAAATCCATTACTGTTGCCTGGTGTATCTTTTTTGGTTCCGTTTTGGGACTAAGGGGAAGAATGAACTCTAACTTTGTGATACTATTGGTTCTCTGAGGATAATGGAAAGGTCTTCTATTATTGGAGACTGGAATGTGTGAGACCACCTTCTTGCTCAGGTTTCTGCTTGCTTCATGTTTTAAGGCACAGCAAGAGGAAGGTCTTGGGAGTATTACAGAGTTGAGAGTGTGATCATTTCCCAAAACAGGTTCCTTTCCCTGCTGTCCCTTCCCCTTCTTCCTTTCCCTCGCCTGATGGTTCGAACACTCTGTGTAATACTACAGGGTGTTGGTAACGTCAGGAGGTGGACCCTTACTTGCGGCATCTGGATCCTGCGGAGCAAAACCTGACAATAATCACCTATATCCTCTTCACCGCGGAGGCGGGACGGCTGCGTTTGATATCAATTGAGATTCCCCCGAGCGAGAACTGGGATTTCAGGTAAGAAACCATTGCTTCTCTCTCAGGGTATCTCCATTGATAGTCAGAAGCATTGACTAGAGTAGCAAGCCCATTCCCAGCAAAGAGCAGTGGAAAAGACAGAGGAACGATCAAACAAACAAACCTAGCAAATACATTTCCAAGGGAAGCCTGTCATACTTGAGCATCTGTTCTAGCATCTGAATCCAAACAATAACGTTTGGTAAATGTGTGAACAGATCTCCATGTAGCTGCTCTACAGATTTCAGTTACTGGTGTGTCTCATTAAAGCAGCAGTAGCTGCTTTCCCTCTAGTGGAGTGAGCTTTAGGTCTACCCAAAAGAACCTTATTTGCCTTCTGATTGCATAACAGAATGTAAGATACTATCCATTGGGGATATGGACTGTTTGGACGTGACTAAACCTGTATAGACAGGCCCATAGTTTACAAAAAATTGCAGTAGCGGCCAGTGCAGGTAAGAGCGGTAGGGCAGGGTGGCCGGGGGCTGGGTAGGGGTGAAGTCGACAGACGAAGACGAAGGAAAATAAAAAATAAAAAAATAAAAACACTTACCTTGCACTCGTCGCATCAGCGATGTGGCGAGCGCAAGGTAAGTGGGTCTCTTTTTTTACATTTTATTATTTTCCCTCATCATCGTCTGTTGATTTTACCCCATCACTCTTACCTACACCGGCCGCGACTGAAAAATTGGTACAACCTTCGAATATCTTTTGTTTTGTCCAGATAGAACTTTAAGACTCGCCTGACATCTAGAGAATGGAGAGTCCTATCACGAGGTGTAGAAGGGTGCTTACAGAAAGTAGGTAAGGAAATGGTTTGATTAATGTGAAAGTCCAAAATGACTTTAGGTAGGAAATTTGGATGAGTCTTCATAACCACCTCACTGGAATGAAAAACGGTGTATGGTTCATGAGAACATAATGCCTGGATTTCGCTAACTCTACGTGCTGATGTGATCTTTACAAGGAAAGCAGTTTTCCAAGAGAGATGTTGCAAGGACGATTTGTGAATGGGCTCAAAAGGAGCCTGCATGAGGCGTGAGAGAACTATATTGAGCTCCCAGGGAGAAGATGGACGCCTTATGAGAGGAAAAACCTTTTTCAACCCCTCTAAAAACATAATTGATAACGGGAATTTAAAAAAAAGAGGTTTGTGAAGGACATTTCCTGTAAACAGCGATTGCCGCCAAATTAACTTTTATGGAAGGGAATTGTACGCCAGATTTGGCCAGATGAAGGAAGAATGGAACAATCGTATCTTGGCAGGTTGTTGTATTCACGTTCTTGTCAGAACACCAAATACAAAATCTCTTCCATTTAAATGAATACCCTGAAAGTGTTTAAAGGTCATTTCGCCTCCTTCAGAATGTTGATGCATTCTTGTGAAAGGTTCAAATATCCATATTGAACTAGGTCAGGAGCCATTCTGCCAAAACAAAGATGAGAGGTTGCGGTAAACCATCTGGCCTACGAACTTCATGAGAAGATCTGGTCTGCATGGCAGCTTCAGATGTGGACGCTCAGACATGTGGAAAAGGTCTGTGACCCACCACTGCCTGGCCCACTCTGGAGCAAGATCATTCTGGCCCTCAAGTAAGACAGTTTAATGAGAACTGGCGGAATCAAGAGGATCGGAGGAAAGGCATAAAGAAATTTACTGGACCAGTTGATCTGTAGGGCCTTCCCCAGTGACCCTGGTTAGAAGTACCTGGAGGCGAAGCCTGGGCATTTTTGGTTTTCTGCAGTGGTGAATAAATAAATGTGAGGAGTGCCCCACATTTAAAAAATGTTTTGCACAGCGTTGTCGTGAAGGACCCATTCATGGTTTTGCTAAAGGACTCTGCTTAGGGTGTCTGCTTGAATGTTTTGAACACTTCGGAGATGAGTTGCAGTGATCTGCAGGTCTCCGGCTATTAGCCAATTGCAAATTGTCTGGGCTTTGTGAGACAAAGGTCTGGACCTTGTCCTCCCCTGCTTGTTGAGGTAGTACATGGTTGTTGTGTTGTGTGTCTGAACAAGCAGGGATTGCATCTTGAAGGACAAGTGAAAAGCCTTCAACGCTAGATGAACAGCTCACAGCTCGAGAAGACTGATGTGGTAAGTCATCTCTCTTGGAGACCATCTGGCACATGCATCAACGTAGGCGTTAGCGATTCCTTAGTTGCGATAATTAAGGAATCGCAATTAAGGAATTGCAAAAGCCTATGCATGTAGGAATCACTATAAAAATAGCGATTCCTACACATTCCTTAAATGCGACTCGCAATTTGCGAGTCGCAATTAAGGAATGCCATCCCATTCATTCCTATGGCCTCCTGGCCCATAGGAATGAATTGGAGATTGCATAAGCAATTTGCGAGTACCAGCAGGTACTCGCAAATAGCTCATGCAATTTCAAGGGTGCAAGGGTGTCAAAATGACACCCTATTGCACCCCTGAAATAGATCTGTGCACATATGTTGCACACACACATGCAAATTACCATGAAGTTCAACTTCATGGTAATTTGCTCCCCCTATTAGCGAAATTGCTATTTTTTTTTTCCTTTAATGCATTGCATTTAAGGAATCTCAATTTGGAATTCTGTAGCAGTTACGAAGGTACACGAGGTAGAAGTTGTTAAACTTGGTTTATTGACACTCAGATGCCGCGCAGCAGCCAGCTCCCTCAACCCTTCAATCTTCAAATACCAGTACAGTTTTAAACATAAACATTCCAATTAGAATTCTTGAGACCAGAACATCATGGCTCAAGAATTCTAAAGCACAGTAAAACACTACATCATCCTTTCCCCTAAATGAAACAAATAAAAGCAAAAAGAAGGAAATAAAAACAAAAAGAAAATAATGAGAAAATAATGATGAAACAGAGTGTGCATCAAACAAAAAAAACATTAACGATACTTAGCAGGAACAAAACGTTGTCGAGAACTCCTGCGCAAACCTTGCATAACCGACGAAGGAGAAGGAACCATATTTTTGTCACACAAAGAGTTTTGCTCGACACTTCGATTGATTTTCACTACCCTTGAAACATTCCACCAGTTTTTAGAATTCACTCTCACCGCATTTCTGAACACTTTATCAACAGTGAAAGGCTCAGAGAATTTAGAATTCCCTTTCTTGTTATGGATAGGGATTTTTATACGCACAGTATCCCCAACAACCAATGGTTGAGAAGAAGATCTTTTCCTTGAATCAAAATATGATTTCTGACGCAATTGAGCTTGGAAAACATTTTCTCTGACAAAATCATCCACATCACTCATAGAATCCATCTTAACCCACTTTGACATCCAACCAGGACAAACCTTAGAACAAGGTTTCCTACCTCTAAGAAGTTCATAGGGAGAAACTCTTGTAGATGAATGTGGAGTCGTGCGATAAAACCATAACATTGACCTCACAACATTCTGAACATTGCATCTCCCAGCCAATGCCCACTGAACACAATTATTGAGCACCCTATTCATGCGCTCCACCAAACCATTGGTCTGTGGATGATAAAGTGCACTCCTGGCATGCATTATATCACCTTGATGTAAGAAAGATTCAAACTCGTGACTGGTGAATTGTACACCATTGTCACTAACAATAGTGGATGGAAAACCTTCACGGAGAAAAATGTCCTTTAAAAAATCAATGACATTTTTCGAATTAGGTTCATCAACAAAACGTACCTCTGGCCATTTCGAGTAATAATCAATTGCCACAATGGCAAATCTTGAATCAGTAGGAAGCACATTAAAAGGTCCTACCAAGTCTATTCCTATCTTCTCCCATGGCTTGTTTGGCAGAACAATTGGCTGCAGAGGGGGAGTATGAACTTTTAAACTCTTATCTGAACCTGAACAAATCACACAATCCCCTACAAATAAATCAACATCTTTGTCCATCTGTGGCCACCAAAAATGTTCACGAATTCTTCTCTTCGTGAGAATCCTACCTAAATGACCTTCGTGCGCTCCTTGCACCAGTCTCGCTCTCAACATATCAGGAGGAACTAACCTGTCACCGCGTACAAGTAAACCATCCTCAATAGAGAGTTCAGGGGCAACTTTGACAAACGTCTGAAGAGAAAAATTTACATTTTTCTCTCTGGGCCACCCTTCCTTTACACACTTGATGACATCACCCAATAAAGTATCCTTTGAAAGAAATTCTCTCATTCAACTTCACTCACAGCACACATTTTATCCAGCCCCACAGAGGCTACAAAACACTCTTCCTCATCCTCATCCACCGTTTCATGATCCGATTCAACAGGGTGTCTAGAAAAATAATCTGCACAAATATTCCTATTTCCAGGAATGTGACTAACTTCAAAATCATATTGCAACAGTTTAGTTGACAAGCGTGCCATCTTGGGTGTATCTTCTTTGATTTTGTCCCCAGAAAGGATTGAAACAAGAGGACTGTGATCCGTCCTTAGTTTAAAATGGCTACCCCAAATGTATGGATTAAATTTCCTTATTGCCCACCAGCATGCAAATAGCTCTTTCTCAATGACCTGACACTCAGATGCCGCGCAGCAGCCAGCTCCCTCAACCCTTCAATCTTCAAATCCCAGTACAGTTTAAAACATAAACATTCCAATTAGAATTCTTGAGACCAGAACATCATGGCTCAAGAATTCTAAAGCACAGTAAAACACTACAGATTCCTTAAATGCAATTGGAATTTAAGTAATCGCAATTGAGAGATTCCTTAAATTGCGATTTTTGCATTTGGGATGATGCATCCCAAATGCAAAAATACCGGTCGCAAAGGGCAGATTCTGAGAATCTGCCCGTTTGCGACCGGTTTTTTCTTTGATGCATGTGCCTGCATGTTTCCTGGATTTGAAAGTGATCCATAGGCGATCCCCATCCAAACAGCACAGCATCTGTCACTATTGTGTGAGAAGGGACATCATGATGAAATAGCATCCCTTGAAGCAGATTTGTTCGAGAGCAACACCTTTTTAGAGACCGCTTTGCATTGGGAGATAGGGTGATCTTGTCCTCCCAATTGCCCGAAAACTGATCCCACTGATCTTTGAGAAATTCATGTAGATGTTGCATGTGGAGACAGGTGTACGGATTCCAAAAAATACAAGAAGCCATCGAGCTGAGGAGAGAAGATATTGTTCTCACTGTGGGGTGAGAGACTTTCGTGAGAGAGAGACATTTCAGACAGATTAGTAACAAACAGTGTCTCCTCTGAAGCATACACTCTTGCTTGAATGGTGTTAATGGTAGCCCCTGAGTAATGGTGACTTGCTGTGATTGATATGCAGCCCTAATCAGTGGAGAAAATTGCTTGTCAACTGGTAATGTAGTTAGGTTTCTTGAGGTCTTGATCAGCCAGTTGTCTAGATACACGTAGACAAAAACTCAGTTTTCTGAGGTGTGCAGCTACCACTGCCATACACTTTGAGAAAGTTCTGGGGGCTGATTTGAGGCCAAAAGGGAACACTCAGTACTGGTAATGAATGTGACCGATGACAAACCTCAAGAATTTGAGTTGTTTCTTTGCTAATAGGACATGAAACTATGCATGTTGGAGGTCTATTGAACATAGCCTGCCTCCCTGGTGTATCTGGGGATAGATCTGAGGTAGTGGAAAGCATTCAAAACTTCTCTCTTTGAATCCATTTGTTGCCAAGTTTCAGATCGAGAATGGGTCTGAAGTCGTTTCTGTGACCTTTCTTTTTTACTACAAAATAACGGGAATAAATGCTAGAGCCTCGTTGTTTGGGGGGAACAGTCTCCACTGCATGCTTCTGCAGAAAGATGTTTACTTCAGAGCGCAAAATCTGCAGATGTTGATTGGATGGTTTTGGTGGGGTATTTGGCGGTAGAAGCTGAGACAATACCCATGCCGTACAATATTTAAAACTCAGGCATCTTTTGTGATGGAATGTTACTCTGTCAGAAAATGAAAGAAACTTCACCCTACCGGACTGGGTAACAGTAGAGGGGGGGGAAGTAGAGATTTATTGTTTAGAGCCTGCTGCAGGTTTTCCTCCCTGAGCAGACTGTTGGCTAGCTCTTCCTCTGGACTGTCGATGTTGTTGCTCTTGGCAAGGTCACTGAAGTTGGTTTTATTGGTGACCTTGGTATCATTGAGGGGTTGGAACCCTCTGTGGGTAAAAATGTAGTTGGTAAGGCTTATTGGTGTGACACAGCTGTTCTTTTTGTTTTGAGACGACCTGCCATCAGGGTCTCCATTTTAGACTTAATTCTGGTCATTTCGTCATCCATATGGCTGCAGAATACGGTGGATCCCAAGAATGGAAGATTAAGAATCCATTGTTGGGATTCTTGTTCACAGACTGTAAGTCGAAGTCAAGAGTGCTTTACCAAGGCCACACCATGGCAGTATTAGTGTAATGCCAATAATGACAAATCAACAGCAGCATTAATTATTTGGTTGAAGATCATCATGCCCTCATTAACAACTTCAAGAAAGTCCTCTCGTTTATCTCTACGGCGTACTTCTGCAACTTTTTTGCAAAGACTCCCACAAGGCTTTGTCCTATATGCCCAGGAGAGCCATTCACTTGCAGCCTTCATGGTGGTGGTAGCTGTACCACAAACCCTGCGCCCTACTGAATATATCTTTTTACTATCCTTGTCTGGTGGTACTGTAGACGAAAGAGTGGTGGAATGTTGCTTTGCCGCAAGGATGACCTCAGAATCAGGGGGAGGGTTTTGTAGCCTCGACAGAGCAGATTTGGCTGAGGCTGGTGAGAGGAATAGTTCCATGGCTGGTTCTAATAGGCTCAGAACCAATGGCAGGAGAGGTTTGGAACTGTCTCGAAAATTACAAAGGTAGATGGTGCAGGAGTAGGCATCGTGATGTTCAATTTTGAAGCGCCTCTCATTAAGTTGGGGGAATCAGACAGTGTTGGTGTATATCTGCCAGCGCTGGGAGATGAAGTTGAAGAATAATAGGTTGAATGATATTTTGATTGTGTTCTTGAGTTGGACCTGGACACATGATGGTGTTGTGTGCATCTGAAGGATGATCGTGATGAGGAACGCAGAGGCCTGCAATGATGCATGGCATGGTGCGAACAATGGCGAGATCTGGAACGTGATCTTCGTGCAGAAGTTAGAGGCCTCTGAAGAGGGGCTTCTTCAGGTTGTTGTTGTGGAAGAGGTGCTGGCGTTGGAGTTGGAATAGGTGCCAGAGGTGGTGGAGGAGGCGCTGAAGAAGGTGGAGGAGGTAGAGACAGAGGAGGAGGGGTAGGAGAGTTTGGCAGGAATATAGGCGATGAAGAGGAATATAACCTGGAATACTCAGAGTCTAGATATGACGGTAGACGTCTTGACCTTTATCTGTTTTACCTTTTCCACATATCTGGTCTAGAAGCGGACAGATTCCTGAATGTCGATTTTCTCCTACGTCTCGACGTCAACACACTCCTTGACGCCGAGTATCTCCTATGTCTCGACATCAACATACTCCTCGATGTCAACCTTCTACTGCACCTCGTCATCAGTCTCCTTCGAAGTTGACCCTCTATGTCTCGATGAAGACCATCACCTCCTCTTCGGCGTCAACCGAGCCCTCAGTGGTGAACATGTAGGTGTTGTACCTGCTCTCGACGTCGACCTGCAAAGACATCAGTTTCGAAGTTGGGTTCTCTTTTTGGATCTCCCACGCCTGGAGTCCTCAGAGGAAGCTGGAAGAGCCCCGTTAAAGGACTGGCCCTCTCCTCACTTTCTGGATGTCCCAACTTCTGATTGCGCCAGTTGCCTGCGCTGCTCCTCCATACCATGGAGGTGAACATTTCCCTTTCCCTCAGGTTGCGCCTGGAAAACTTCCTGCAGTGTGGGCATCTGTCGGGAACATGGCTCTCAGGAAGGCAGATGATGCAGACATCATGAGGACCTGACTTGGCCTTCTTTCTTCCACAGGCAGGACAATTGTCAAAGATGCCATTTTATTTGACCAATGGAAACAAAATTCTGTCAGAAAAACACTGGAACAGATGAAATCCGTCAAGTGAAACAGTTGTCAAAACTTTCCTAGTGAGATTTTTGAGGAAATAAAGCCAAAAAAGCCGAGCTTAGTGCTTGCACATGAGCCAGAAGAAAGAACTGAGGCAACTGGCACCTGCTGGGCATGATGGGATAATGGAGGTCTCTGGGCCCTTATAGGCGCAGCAGTTGTTTTCACGTTTACTTAATGGCAGCCTATAGGGCTACAATGTCCACTTTTCCTTCATCTTTATCTTTTATTGTGAAAGAAATTTAAGCAATCAAAACTTTTTTCCAGTTAATTTGTCTTAAATTTATATGTACATATATATTCATTACCCCTTTTAAATGCAATCTGAATAAATGAGCAATTATAGGCTTTCCTATATGTTCCACAATATTTATGTCCTAAGTGTTTCGAAAGGCCTTCCTGAAAAAAGGCTAACATCTACACTTAAGAAGGCATTTTATAGAAAGTGCTCCGGGATCCTTGCACGTGGGCGGGACTATTCAGTGCTTATGACTATCAATGGAGATCCCTTGAGAGATAAACATGAATTAATTATTCTCAGGAAGTGCTGCAAGAATCTGGAACTTCATCTTCTGACCCTTTGTATTACCCCATGCCATGTTACCCATAAAAAGGAATTTAAGACTATTCTATTGGAAAGAAACTTGGGTTAAATCTATTATCTCACACATACTCTCTAATGTTGTTTTTTCACTCTTCTCGCGCTGTATCTTAAATATATTCTTGCTGTGATTGTTGGTAAGTGTACTTTTGAAAAGCCTCTTGATGCCCCTGGGCTATGTCCGTGCTTTAAAAAAATCACTAAAATAAATAAACAAGAGACTCATGTCTAGGTGCCTGGCCCTTTACTTTGCTTTGAGAAAACGGTTAGTGGAGTGGAGCTCGGTGGGAGTCCCCTATGGAACAGACTGGGCTGGACCCTACTGTGGTTAACTGCTAAAGAGGCTTGGACTGCCTGGCAGGGGCTCACTCTGGATGGCTTAACATCCTTCTTTTGGAGAGCATTATGGCTTTCCTTGAGACACGCTTACAGACTGGGTAGTACCCGGCATAAGTAGCTGCTGCAGCCACAGCTTATGGTATGGAGCTGACAATGTCCCAGGCAGTGGTGAGGAACATGAGAATCCAATACAGCTGCCCGCCAAGCAGACAGCTAGGCTCACAAACATGCCTATGTTGTGGCCATTTTGGAATGGTGACTGAAACTCAGGAGCCCGGTGTTACCAGCTACAGGCTCAATGATGGTGGTGGCGGTGCCAGAAGCACCAAAATGAAGGAAGGGGGCAGGAGTAACTGCAGAATATGGAAAATAAGAACGCAATCCCAATTATCTCAAAGGACTTGATGTTTGAAGTTTGCGCTGGAAGAGGATCAAAATAACAAGTAGGAGCCAAGTCCCAGGCATGTGTCATGACGTCATATAATGCAGCAGGCATTTAAAAAAAAATAAAAAAATCACAGTTAGGATACACTCTAGTTAAACGGGAGATTGCCAGGGGTTGGGGGGGGGGGGGGGGGGGCAGTGCGCCACGACCCAGCGGTTGGATGATAGAGCTTGAGAGATGTATGCTGGCGGAAACAGAGGTTTATGTAGCCAGGGGATGTCCAAAAAAATGGGATCGGAAGTGGGAAAGTTGGAACAAATATCGAGGGGAACCTGTAGCATCCCCCACGGCGGAACTGGGAATGTGTCAACAGGCAGACGGAACAGGTTGATTGAACTGTATATTTTGTTTAATGACTTGGTACATATGAATGTGGGGTCAGAAAAGAACTTATCCTCAGTCTACGATATATAACGATGTTGTTAAACCAATAAACAAATTTAAACAAAAAAAACAAATCACTGTACTACAATTCTGTGCAGCAAGCTTGTTCAGCAAACACTACATTAAGGCATCAAAAACTTAACTGGTATTGGTATCTCTATAGTTTTCAAAACTTTAGTTTGTATTTTTCAATGTGTGTATCAAAGTTTATATTAGGATAAGAGGAGGTCTGCCACTCTTACACAAGGATGATGTCATCAGTGATGTCATTTGAGATGTCATCAGTGATGTCATGAGTGATGTCACTGACCATGTCATGAGTGATGTAATATGTGACGTCATCAGCAGTGGATTGCGGTCGCGCGAGTTATAGTTAGTTGAATTAACTATAACGGGGGAATTTCAATGGTTTTGTATGAGTGAAATGTCCAGCTAACTATAACATGTGTGAAACCTATGGTTTTTTCAGTGAATTTGTAAGGTTTTTTTAAATGCTAATTCCTAACTATAACTTGTGTGAAACCTATGGTTTTTTAAGTGAATTTGCAAGGTTTTTTAAATGCTAATTTCTAACTATAACGTGTGTGAAACCTATGGTTTTTTTTAGTGAATTTGTAAGATTTTTTAAATGCTAATTTATGTATGTATTATTATATTTTTTATATATTTATTTTACAATAAACTACCTATGTAAATAGTTATAGATTGACTGTATCCTGTAATATGGAATGGCTCAGCTCTTTTTTTTTTTATTTGGATAAAGTCGAACAGCATAGTTAATATCTTCTATAAACTTATAAACAGTGTAAAATGTTTTTTTTAAGGGTTTTTCACGGTGCGCGCAGCGTGCGCGCACAGGCAATTTTTTTTATTAAAGGAAATGTTTTTTTTGATTTACGAGGTCCTTTAGGGACCCCCTGAGAAGGTCTAGGGGGTCAGGGAGTGTCTTCCCTGCCTCCTTTTCATGTTTTAGAAATCGGGTTAAAAGTAATTCATTTCTGATGCGTGCGTGCACCGTGCGCGCATGCGTGCGAGCACCGGCAATTTTTTTTATTAAAGGATTTTTTATTTTTTTATTTACGAGGTCCTTTAGGGACCCCCTGAGAAGGTCTAGGGGGTCAGGGAGTGTCTTCCCTGCCTCCTTTTCATGTTTTAGAAATCGGGTTAAAAGTAATTCATTTCTGATCCGTGCGTGCACCATGCGCGCATGCGTGCGAGCATACGTGCGAGCACCATGCGCGCACGGCAAGTCATGTGATTACAAGACAACACTTTTCATTGGTTCATAGTAGTTTCTGTTCCAGAATCTTCAAACACCACACCCACTCCCCTCACTATTTCTTCTTATTTCCTGGGACAAGGAGCTGAACAGCTACTGTAGTAAAATGTTACTGGAAAATGGCAGAACAGCAGTCTACTTCAGGGAGTGAGGAGGAGACCTTTGTGGTACCACCAAGGAAGACGAAACAAAAAGACTCTTTCATCTGGATATTCTTCACCTTTCCAGAGGGCCAAAAGAAGGTGAATGCGCCGAAGGTGACATGCACTATTTGTGGAACCGTCTTATCCAGAGGAGATCCCAGCAAAAAATACTCATTTAGTATTTATTCAATGCTGAGGCACTTCAAGACAGTGCATCCTGTACCTTATGCTCTTGAGGGTAGGAAGAGATTTCCCGTGGTGAAAAATAGTATGGAAGTAGACTGAGTTATTCTAAACAGAAGCACAAACATAAGCCCATGTGTTAGGATATGTCTGATTGATATAAAAACATACCACTATGTAATTTAAAAAGACATCATATTTTATTAAAAACCAGTTAAAAAACACATAATACAAAAACAATTTTTGATCCTGTCAAGAATTGTGCCTATTACCAATAAACAAATAGATTCTGCTGAATCAAAAAGCACAATAGATACGTCTTACTTGAGTATAGTTTTACAGACCCGGCAGTACACAATGACTGTGCCCAACGATTAACAAACTCCTAAACCAGAAGTAGAGAGACAAAAAAAGACAGTACAATTTGTCATTGAATGACACATCTGCTAATGAATCTCAACAGAGCTTTTCCTATACACAATATGTAGATACAGTGTCTTATCAGAAAAGCTGTTCCCACAGATTATGTTGTAGTGTTGCGTCGACGCGTTTCGATGGTTTAATCTAATTGTCCATCTTTTTCAAGACAAAGATTGTCTTATCCTCTCAAATTATTGTAGGCACTGAATGGTTGCCGTTGCGATAAGCTCCTGTTAACAGATGTATCAATAGTAGAAAATTACGTTTATGGCAAGCAATGATCACTTAAAAAAACGTCTGCATTGTATAATATTAAAAATGGTTTTATAAATAGCACATTGTTTAGTCATGTTTTGATTTCTTTACATTTTTAAATTGATTTTTCAAAACAAACTGTATCGTATATATTATCATATGGAAAACATCTACACACAAATTCAGATTATTTATGTGTTATCCTATCAAATGGGCCATTCAAACATACAGGGCTCAAGAGTTTGTGAGTCTTGCGTGTAGAAGGATTTTTAGAATCTAGGGGTTACCTTATAGCATGTCTTGGGTTCTTCAAATTCGGGGATTGTCTAGTTATTCTTGTAATTTTATCAACAACATCTGAAAAGACAATAGGTTACTCAGCCTTGAAGTTGGCCAGATCTTAATAGTCCTATCTTACATTCACCTGACATCCTTAGTCTCTTAATCTGCTTTACAAACCACCATATATTTTATATAGAATTGCCCTCAACCTTTTTATAACTAGTACGTCTCTACTAGAAAAAGCAAATATTATTTTTAAATTTAAACACCAAGTCAGATTACGAACATTAATATTCCTTATTTTTACACTTTTTATATCACGGCGGATTCATAGCATACTAAATCTCATCACCTTGTTAAGCGATATTGCTTTCATTTGCACAACTCCTGCGTTTTATCAATACGGGCAGAATGTTCTGTGATACTCCTCCTTTCTTTATCTTTGGTGATTTTTGCCTGGAACGTGAACCATTTAATTAGATCTAAACATAATACTTTCATTTCTAATTTTTGTTCTAGAACATTAAAGTTTAAATGCCTACCGTGTTTTACGGGGGAAACCACTTTGTTTGTTATTTCTTTACTTCCGAATAAGATAAGCACATATCGCTTCCTGGTTGTAATGTTTGCCTCTCTGCTTTAACTCGAATTGACCTAAAATAAAAAAATTTATAACATTACGCTATAGTACCACAATCGAGTGAAGATGCTATTATCTATTAAATAGGGCATAAATTATAGCCCGATAGTATATAACATTACGCTATAGTGCCACAGTAGAAGAAATGCTATAATCTATTTTGTAAGGCATAAATTGTAGCCCAATAGTACAATTGTCTCTGACTCAATGACCTCACCATCTCAACGATCTTGAATGACTGCCAATTGGGTTCCTTTCGTCCTCCTGACTGCCAGCATCTAACATACCCGTGTCTTGCCGATTTAAAAGCCCAAGAAGGCCAGCTCTGATTGGCCCATTGCGGGGAACATAAATCAGTATCAGGTGTGCTTCCAAATTTCCCGCGTCAGACTATGGGAGTAGCGGCGGCGTCTACCTTAACGGACTTGTGTGTTCTACCTATGGTGATCCGGAAGTACTAGTTTCGGAAATGCAGTGCGTTTCAACCTACGGCTATAATCTGCCATGTTGATACATTTTATTCATGATGTCCACGGCGACCCGGATATACTTTTACTCTTTTTCCTCTTTTTTTCCTTTTTTCTTTTTTTCTTTTTGCAACGTCGTCAAAACTTTATCAATCTGGCTCTCGACCGCTAGCTATAAGCCCGGAATTACCGAGACTCAGGAAAAACCCGTAGCCTCGATCTAACATGTTCACGTAAACTATGTTTGATAAAGAATATATTTTTAACAGCATCGCTTTCTTTTTATTGTTATTTTTCGAAATCAAAAATGCATCAATTGCAGTTTGCCATGACTGTAGGGCGATCTTTTCCCCAGGTGTTTCTTTTAGTTATTATTACATATACATCTACACATGTACATCCAAAAACGGAGGTACACATATATATATGCATATATACGCAACTATTGACTCAATGGTCTGCATTGTCCTAGTTCTAAACAGTTACTCTTTTACCAGACATTAGCTATATCTGCAATATCAAGTTGTCATATACTTATTGCATAATATTTCATTGATTTACTATCAATTTCATCCAGTCCTCCCTGGTGTTCATACCTGTGTTTATCGTGTCCAAATGGCACATGTACCATTGTTCACGCATTTTTCTAATTGCATCAAGATTGCCTCCTCTCCGACTGACAGTTATTTTTTCCAATACAAACCACTGGAACTGATTATACTGGTGATTGGCTTTAGCATAATGCTCTGTAAGGGGTGCATTTTCCTTTTTGTTTTTTAACGCCGATCTGTGTTCGAGTAATCTAATACGTAGTTCCCTACTAGTCTCGCCCACGTAGCCTAAGCCACATGGACAGACAATGAGGTATACTAAGTTCTTACTCCGGCAGTTATTTAATGTTTTTGAGGTTATGGTTTTACCATTAAATTTCAAGATCTTTTCTTTAATGCAATTAGGACAAATGGAACATGTGCCACAGGCATAATTACCTATAGCTTTCTGGTTATGCAGGTTGTTTTGGCTGTTGCTTTCAGTTGTTTTGTACGTTTTTACCAATGCATTTCTTATAGTTTTATTTCTTCTAAAAGAGAATAGAGGTTTGGGTATAGGTGTCTGTAGGCCATCATTGAGGATCTTCCAATTTCTATTTACTATGTTCTTTATTTTATTACTTAATCCAGAGTATTGACTTACAAAGACAATTTTATCTAAATTGCTGTTTTTCTTCTCTTTATCCTTATTTAAAAGGCTATCCCTATCATAGAATCTTGCACGCTTAAGGGAGTGCTTGATTAATTTTCTGGGGTATCCTCTTTCTTTTAGTTTGTTGGTCATAATTTCCGCGTGGTAATAGAAATCAGTCAGATTTGTGCAGTTACGGCGTAATCTTAAAAATTCGCCGAAGGGGATGTTGTCTCGTTGTGACTTAGGGTGGTTGCTGTCATATTTTAACAAAGTGTTCTTATCCGTTGGCTTCGTGAATAATTCCACCTCAAGATGTCCTTGTGTGTCTTTTATTTTAATATCTAAAAAGTCAACACTTTTATCACTGAAATTGGCTGTGAACTTCAAATTCTCATCTCCTATGTTGAGCCATTCTAAAAACTGCATCAGCTCAGTTTCCGCACCATTCCAGATGAAAATTATATCGTCTATAAAACGATGCCAGTGGGAGACGTTTTCAAAAAAAGGTGCCATGTCGTTGTAAATATGTTTACGTTCAAAGTGACTTACATAAAGGCAAGCCAAGCTGGGGGCACATGTGGCCCCCATGCTTGTCCCTTTGATTTGTTTATACAACTCTTCTTTGAATAAAAAAATATTATTCTTCAAAACTAGCTTGATGCAGTTTAAAATAAATTGGCATTGCCTGTCATTCAGATTTTCCTCTTCTAAAATAGACGCCATAACTCGTATTGTGTCGTCCTGAGGGATATTTGTGTATAGTGCTTCAATATCAAGGGTGACCAAGAACTGAGTCACCCTATTGAAGCTAATCCCTTCAAAAATCGAAATTGTGTGAGCTGTATCTTTCAGGTATGATTCCTGTTTTTGAACAATCGGTCTTAAAAAGAAATCAGCATATTTGCTTAGTGGTTCCAGTAGTGAACCCAAGCTACTCACAATTGGTCTCATAGGTGGATTCGCGATGTCTTTGTGTATTTTTGGTAGACCATAGATTGCGGGGATAATTGGGTTATTGTTGGAGAGAAACTTATATTCATCATCACAAATCACTTCTTCTTCTCTACCTACATTTAGATGTTGTAAGACTTCTTTTTTTAGAACCTCGATCATAGAAAAGGGAACACGTACATAATGGTCTGCTACGTTTAACAGTGATCTCATTCTATTCTCGTAGTCTGATGTATCCAAGACTACAACCCCTCCACCCTTGTCTGCGGGTTTAATGGTAATTTGGTTGCAGTCTTGTAGTGTTTTAAGCGCTTTCCTCTGGTTGGGTAGGAGGTTATTTGTTCGATTGTATGTCATGCCTAGACTATTCTTTATTTCTATTTCTGTTATTTTTTCAAAAAGCTCAATATTTTTATCAAGTTGACTGAGATTGGGAGTAAAAGTAGATTTCAGTTTGAAACCTGTGACATTGTGGGCTGGTTCATAATTCTTATCTTTAAAAAAGTTGTTCAATCTGATTTTTCTAAAAAAACTTCTCAAATCCTTCTCCAACTCGAATTTATTCGGAGGAGCAGTGGGGGCAAAACTGAACCCTTTTTTTAGAACGTCCTGTTCTTCTTTGGTTAGTATCTTATTCGAGAGGTTGACAATAGGAATATCTACTACCTCCAGTATCTTTGATTCCTGGTTTTTAGATAATCCTGCGCCTGATAATTTGGAGGTGGATGGTTCCTCATCTGGTCTTCTCTCCCATAATTCCGATAATTCCTTTGCCCTCGGTTCGGGCGTCCTCCTAAAAAAGACTCCCGTTCATAATTAGCACCTGTTCTATCTTGCTGTTCATTAGTTTGTTCTTCCTCCCCACTTGAACCGGAGGATTCAGAGAAAGTAATTCTCTTGTTTCCTCCTCTTGAATAAACCGGTCTCTGGTACTGTGGTTTGTCCCACCTTTGTTCTCTCTTTGTGTTATAGTATTCTTTATTGAGAAATGGATATACCAATTCAGCACTGAATTTGTCTATATCCTTTCTAAGTTTGGTGTTTTTTTTGTTTATAAGATATTCCCGATAGCCATTGGTTTCCAATTCTAACTCCTCTAATTTCTTTTTAGCATCCTCCAAGGCTATGTTTTGTTTAAGTGCTATTTCTAGATCTTCTATTTGTTTTCGCTCTATGATCATTACTTCTTGTGCGGTCTCTATTATAAGAATAAGCCAATCTCTGCTACAGCGATTGGCTATATGTGTCCATACCTCAAGGAATTTCTGGTTTTCAATAAAAAGTCCAGGTTCATTCCTAATTCGTAATCCTATAGGAATTACTCCAGCTTTTAGGTATTCAATTAAAAAATCCGCGTGGAGTTCAGTTCTAATTAGTTTCTTCTTTAAATTGAGAATTTTCATCATTTGATCATGGCTGCTATTGTTAATAGTAGTCTTTGTGCCGCCTCGTGGATTTTGATTAATCAACCTGTTGAATTGATCCTCGGTGAAACCGAATGTTTTTAACTTATCCATATTGTTCACCGGGCTAGCTATTTGAATAATGGATTTAGACAAAGTCTAAAATCCTACTCTCCAGCCCACTGGGCTGTGCTGTAAATGTTTAAAGTAGAAATGAGAGTGACCCCTTTGACCAACCAGGGGAATAGAGTACTACTTTAGGGTAGGAAGAGATTTACCGTGGTGAAAAATAGTATGGAAGTAGACTGAGTTATTCTAAACAGAAGCACAAACATAAGCCCATGTGTTAGGATATGTCTGATTGATATAAAAACATACCACTATGTAATTTAAAAAGACATCATATTTTATTAAAAACCAGTTAAAAAACACATAATACAAAAACAATTTTTGATCCTGTCAAGGATTGTGCCTATTACCAATAAACAAATAGATTCTGCTGAATCAAAAAGCACAATAGATACGTCTTACTTGAGTATAGTTTTACAGACCCGGCAGTACACAATGACTGTGCCCAACGATTAACAAACTCATAAACCAGAAGTAGAGAGACAAAAAAAGACAGTACAATTTGTCATTGAATGACACATCTGCTAATGAATCTCAACAGAGCTTTTCCTATACACAATATGTAGATACAGTGTCTTATCAGAAAAGCTGTTCCCACAGATTATGTTGTAGTGTTGCGTCGACGCGTTTCGATGGTTTAATCTAATTGTCCATCTTTTTCAAGACAAAGATTGTCTCATCCTCTCAAATTATTGTAGGCACTGAATGGTTGCCGTTGCGATAAGCTCCTGTTAACAGATGTATCAATAGTACAAAATTACGTTTATGGCAAGCAATGATCACTTAAAAAAACGTCTGAATTGTATAATATTAAAAATGGTTTTATAAATAGCACATTGTTTAGTCATGTTTTGATTTCTTTACATTTTTAAATTGATTTTTCAAAACAAACTGTATCGTATATATTATCATATGGAAAACATCTACACACAAATTCAGATTATTTATGTGTTATCCTATCAAATGGGCCATTCAAACATACAGGGCTCAAGAGTTTGTGAGTCTTGCGTGTAGAAGGATTTTTAGAATCTAGGGGTTACCTTATAGCATGTCTTGGGTTCTTCAAATTCGGGGATTGTCTAGTTATTCTTGTAATTTTATCAACAACATCTGAAAAGACAATAGGTTACTCAGCCTTGAAGTTGGCCAGATCTTAATAGTCCTATCTTACATTCACCTGACATCCTTAGTCTCTTAATCTGCTTTACAAACCACCATATATTTTATATAGAATTGCCCTCAACCTTTTTATAACTAGTACGTCTCTACTAGAAAAAGCAAATATTATTTTTAAATTTAAACACCAAGTCAGATTACGAACATTAATATTCCTTATTTTTACACTTTTTATATCACGGCGGATTCATAGCATACTAAATCTCATCACCTTGTTAAGCGATATTGCTTTCATTTGCACAACTCCTGCGTTTTATCAATACGGGCAGAATGTTCTGTGATACTCCTCCTTTCTTTATCTTTGGTGATTTTTGCCTGGAACGTGAACCATTTAATTAGATCTAAACATAATACTTTCATTTCTAATTTTTGTTCTAGAACATTAAAGTTTAAATGCCTACCGTGTTTTACGGGGGAAACCACTTTGTTTGTTATTTCTTTACTTCCGAATAAGATAAGCACATATCGCTTCCTGGTTGTAATGTTTGCCTCTCTGCTTTAACTCGAATTGACCTAAAATAAAAAATTTTATAACATTACGCTATAGTACCACAATCGAGTGAAGATGCTATTATCTATTAAATAGGGCATAAATTATAGCCCGATAGTATATAACATTACGCTATAGTGCCACAGTAGAAGAAATGCTATAATCTATTTTGTAAGGCATAAATTGTAGCCCAATAGTACAATTGTCTCTGACTCAATAACCTCACCGTCTCAATGATCTTGAATGACTGCCAATTGGGTTCCTTTCGTCCTCCTGACTGCCAGCATCTAACATACCCGTGTCTTTTTTTTTTATTTTTTTTTTTATAAAAACCTTTATTCGTGCATCTTAAAAGAACAAATACGGGCCTACAACCATCAGGCCGGCCACGATACAGTGAAGCACTGATACCCACATTATATCCCCCGTGCGTCAACGGTCAAGATTAACAACGAGTTATGAGTTACATACTGGAGATATCTTTGACACCCGGGGAAGGAGAGGTGAAGGTTAATTTTAAGTTTTTAAAATAATTTTATCAGGAAAAAAAAAAAGTCAGTGAAGGATAAGAACAAAGGAGATTCGAGTCCGCAAGATAGCTTCACCACACGGGAGAGCAGCAACATCAGTAAAAACAACAATGGAAGTAAAATCTCAAGCAGTGAGGCGGTGCAGAGATATAACAGGATAGTCACATGAGCAAGTACGCACCCCTCCAGAGCCGCCCCCACTCGATCCACCCCACACCCGGACCCCGAATCGAAACAAGTAGAGCTTAGAGACATAAAAGAAAAAGGCCCATAGAACTAATTAAGAACAGAGTATTACCCCCCCACCCTACACCAATGCGGAGGCTACGGCCTACCCCCCCCCCAGCATAGTGCCTGTCGCCCCATGAACCCGAAATATAGACAAGAGAGAAAGTAGGAATAGAGTAAAGAAATTAAGAAAACAGAAAAGAAGGTGGGGAGGAGCCCACGGGACACCAGAGCGCCCCGAACCATCAGCCAGTTACGGCCTCCACACACTGAGAGCCCACTACGCCAAAAAAACTGCATGCGAAGATACCATGTCACCACAATTTAAGCGAAGGAATAAAAGTAGCGACGAGTGCGCACAAAACATACATACAGTTCCAGTCCCAGGCCAGCCCGTCCATGAACCATGGCGATAGAAGTCAGTCTAGCCCTGGCCCGATCGCGGGCTTGGGATTAAACCAGCCCCCACATGAAGGCCCCGTGTCCCGAGCAGACAAAGACAAGATGGCCGCTTGTGAGAAGATGGTGAAGTAGGATCACGAAATGGCCGCCGACCATCTATTGAGGTCCCTCTTTGCACCACATAAAATCCAAACCTGGCAAGTAAAGTACAGGAGTTCCACAAAAAAGAAGCAGTAGGCCACCGCGGACGGTTCCTCGAAGCCGTTAGGTATCGCTCAGCAGGATACTCTTGCGGACGCGGTGAGGCAGGCAACAATGAAGCAGGCAGCCATGACCAGGGGGACAAAGTATCCGCAGTTGAGGTGGAGAGCGGTGGACCCCGGGCGCCGGGAACGCCGGATGAAGGCACCAGTGTAGCACAATCATACACCGCCGTTGCGTCCCCGCAAGAGGACAGAAGCACCGGGAGACCCACGTCCTGCGGATGACAAACAGAGCGCTCACGACCCGCAGCCGACAGTATGGGGTCAAACCGCTCACTCAGCGCCTGCAGGCCAGCGCACATCTGTAGTTGAAAGTCCCGCAGGACAGCCAGAACGGAGCCGCACGTCAGCGGAAGCTGGGCCCCCACATCGGCAGCAATCCGGGACGGAACTGTGGAGCTAGTGTCCGGAAGAGGGAGGGCGAAGTGGGCAGCGGGCGAGACCGGAGTATCACCCCCCAGCCGCGAGCAGGCACTCAACGCCATATTTTGCCGCTGTACGTTGCAATGGCCAGGGGGGGGGATCGTGGCAAGGAGTCAATTCCCCTCAGGTCTACGCCGCAACAGGGAAGGCCGACAGTCGCTTCTCTTCTCGCAGGTTCTCTTTGCTGCCGGCTAGGCAATAGGTAAAGGGGGTCAGCAGCCTCCCACAGCGCGGCCCTCAGAGCGGGGCAGAAGACCCGCCGCACCGGGGCCCACCCCACAGCTCCAGCCCGTCAGGCACAGGGTGCAGAAGGTGTCCGGCCGTCCCTCCCCGGGCTCATCCGGCAACGATCCGTGGTGCGAGGTGAGATTGGGACCGCGGGGCTCAGGTTAGCGCTAGCTGGTCCGGTAACTGCGGAGCTTCCAGGGGGCCGGCAAAGGCCATGATGGGTTCAGTGCAGAGGACAAAAGCACCCAGAACTCGGGCATCCGGGCGGGCTGAGACTCCGGGAAAGCGGCAGCGCGGTCAGCGCGTCTTCGCACACGTTGCACCTCGAGAATCGGCGAGGATGGGCATCAGGATAGTAGTCCGAGGCCACGGGCCGACGGAGCCGGGCGCTCAAGCGTCTGCTCCGGTCGCCATCTTGGCTCCTCCACATACCCGTGTCTTGCCGATTTAAAAGCCCAAGAAGGCCGGCTCTGATTGGCCCATTGCGGGGAACATAAATCAGTATCAGTTGTGCTTCCAAATTTCCCGCGTCAGACTATGGGAGTAGCGGCGGCGTCTACCTTAACGGACTTGTGTGTTCTACCTATGGTGATCCGGAAGTACTAGTTTCGGAAATGCAGTGCGTTTCAACCTACGGCTATAATCTGCCATGTTGATACATTTTATTCATGATGTCCACGGCGACCCGGATATACTTTTACTCTTTTTCCTCTTTTTTTCCTTTTTTCTTTTTGCAACGTCGTCAAAACTTTATCAATCTGGCTCTCGACCGCTAGCTATAAGCCCGGAATTACCGAGACTCAGGAAAAACCCGTAGCCTCGATCTAACATGTTCACGTAAACTATGTTTGTTAAAGAATATATTTTTAACAGCATCGCTTTCTTTTTATTGTTATTTTTCGAAATCAAAAATGCATCAATTGCAGTTTGCCATGACCGTAGGGCGATCTTTTCCCCAGGTGTTTCTTTTAGTTATTATTACATATACATCTACACATGTACATCCAAAAACGGAGGTACACATATATATATATGCATATATACGCAACTATTGACTCAATGGTCTGCATTGTCCTAGTTCTAAACAGTTACTCTTTTACCAGACATTAGCTATATCTGCAATATAAAGTTGTCATATACTTATTGCATAATATTTCATTGATTTACTATCAATTTCATCCAGTCCTCCCTGGTGTTCATACCTGTGTTTATCGTGTCCAAATGGCACATGTACCATTGTTCACGCATTTTTCTAATTGCATCAAGATTGCCTCCTCTCCGACTGACAGTTATTTTTTCCAATACAAACCACTGGAACTGATTATACTGGTGATTGGCTTTAGCATAATGCTCTGTAAGGGGTGCATTTTCCTTTTTGTTTTTTAACGCCGATCTGTGTTCGGGTAATCTAATACGTAGTTCCCTACTAGTCTCGCCCACGTAGCCTAAGCCACATGGACAGACAATGAGGTATACTAAGTTCTTACTCCGGCAGTTATTTAATGTTTTTGAGGTTATGGTTTTACCATTAAATTTCAAGATCTTTTCTTTAATGCAATTAGGACAAATGGAACATGTGCCACAGGCATAATTACCTATAGCTTTCTGGTTATGCAGGTTGTTTTGGCTGTTGCTTTCAGTTGTTTTGTACGTTTTTACCAATGCATTTCTTATAGTTTTATTTCTTCTAAAAGAGAATAGAGGTTTGGGTATAGGTGTCTGTAGGCCATCATTGAGGATCTTCCAATTTCTATTTACTATGTTCTTTATTTTATTACTTAATCCAGAGTATTGACTTACAAAGACAATTTTATCTAAATTGCTGTTTTTCTTCAGCACTGAATTTGTCTATATCCTTTCTAAGTTTGGTGTTTTTTTTGTTTATAAGATATTCCCGATAGCCATTGGTTTCCAATTCTAACTCCTCTAATTTCTTTTTAGCATCCTCCAAGGCTGTGTTTTGTTTAAGTGCTATTTCTAGATCTTCTATTTGTTTTCGCTCTATGATCATTACTTCTTGTGCGGTCTCTATTATAAGAATAAGCCAATCTCTGCTACAGCGATTGGCTATATGTGTCCATACCTCAAGGAATTTCTGGTTTTCAATAAAAAGTCCAGGTTCCTTCCTAATTCGTAATCCTATAGGAATTACTCCAGCTTTTAGGTATTCAATTAAAAAATCCGCGTGGAGTTCAGTTCTAATTAGTTTCTTCTTTAAATTGAGAATTTTCATCATTTGATCATGGCTGCTATTGTTAATAGTAGTCTTTGTGCCGCCTCGTGGATTTTGATTAATCAACCTGTTGAATTGATCCTCGGTGAAACCGAATGTTTTTAACTTATCCATATTGTTCACCGGGCTAGCTATTTGAATAAGAATTTGAAGTTCACAGCCAATTTCAGTGATAAAAGTGTTGACTTTTTAGATATTAAAATAAAAGACACACAAGGACATCTTGAGGTGGAATTATTCACGAAGCCAACGGATAAGAACACTTTGTTAAAATATGACAGCAACCACCCTAAGTCACAACGAGACAACATCCCCTTCGGCGAATTTTTAAGATTACGCCGTAACTGCACAAATCTGACTGATTTCTATTACCACGCGGAAATTATGACCAACAAACTAAAAGAAAGAGGATACCCCAGAAAATTAATCAAGCACTCCCTTAAGCATGCAAGATTCTATGATAGGGATAGCCTTTTAAATAAGGATAAAGAGAAGAAAAACAGCAATTTAGATAAAATTGTCTTTGTAAGTCAATACTCTGGATTAAGTAATAAAATAAAGAACATAGTAAATAGAAATTGGAAGATCCTCAATGATGGCCTACAGACACCTATACTCAAACCTCTATTCTCTTTTAGAAGAAATAAAACTATAAGAAATGCATTGGTAAAAACGTACAAAACAACTGAAAGCAACAGCCAAAACAACCTGCATAACCAGAAAGCTATAGGTAATTATGCCTGTGGCACATGTTCCATTTGTCCTAATTGCATTAAAGAAAAGATCTTGAAATTTAATGGTAAAACCATAACCTCAAAAACATTAAATAACTGCCGGAGTAAGAACTTAGTATACCTCATTGTCTGTCCATGCGGCTTAGGCTACGTGGGCGAGACTAGTAGGGAACTACGTATTAGATTACTCGAACACAGATCGGCGTTAAAAAACAAAAAGGAAAATGCACCCCTTACAGAGCATTATGCTAAAGCCAATCACCAGTATAATCAGTTCCAGTGGTTTGTATTGGAAAAAATAACTGTCAGTCGGAGAGGAGGCAATCTTGATGCAATTAGAAAAATGCGTGAACAATGGTACATGTGCCATTTGGACACGATAAACACAGGTATGAACACCAGGGAGGACTGGATGAAATTGATAGTAAATCAATGAAATATTATGCAATAAGTATATGACAACTTTATATTGCAGATATAGCTAATGTCTGGTAAAAGAGTAACTGTTTAGAACTAGGACAATGCAGACCATTGAGTCAATAGTTGCGTATATATGCATATATAAATGTGTACCTCCGTTTTTGGATGTACATGTGTAGATGTATATGTAATAATAACTAAAAGAAACACCTGGGGGAAAGATCGCCCTACGGTCATGGCAAACTGCAATTGATGCATTTTTGATTTCGAAAAATAACAATAAAAAGAAAGCGATGCTGTTAAAAATATATTCTTTATCAAACATAGTTTACGTGAACATGTTAGATCGAGGCTACGGGTTTTTCCTGAGTCTCGGTAATTCCGGGCTTATAGCTAGCGGTCGAGAGCCAGATTGATAAAGTTTTGACGACGTTGCAAAAAGAAAAAAAGAAAAAAGGAAAAAAAGAGGAAAAAGAGTAAAAGTATAGCCGGGTCGCCGTGGACATCATGAATAAAATGTATCAACATGGCAGATTATAGCCGTAGGTTGAAACGCACTGCATTTCCGAAACTAGTACTTCCGGATCACCATAGGTAGAACACACAAGTCCGTTAAGGTAGACGCCGCCGCTACTCCCATAGTCTGACGCGGGAAATTTGGAAGCACACCTGATACTGATTTATGTTCCCCGCAATGGGCCAATCAGAGCCGGCCTTCTTGGGCTTTTAAATCGGCAAGACACGGGTATGTTAGATGCTGGCAGTCAGGAGGACGAAAGGAACCCAATTGGCAGTCATTCAAGATCGTTGAGACGGTGAGGTCATTGAGTCAGAGACAATTGTACTATTGGGCTACAATTTATGCCTTACAAAATAGATTATAGCATTTCTTCTACTGTGGCACTATAGCGTAATGTTATATACTATTGGGCTATAATTTATGCCCTATTTAATAGATAATAGCATCTTCACTCGATTGTGGTACTATAGCGTAATGTTATAAAAAAATTTATTTTAGGTCAATTCGAGTTAAAGCAGAGAGGCAAACATTACAACCAGGAAGCGATATGTGCTTATCTTATTCGGAAGTAAAGAAATAACAAACAAAGTGGTTTCCCCCGTAAAACACGGTAGGCATTTAAACTTTAATGTTCTAGAACAAAAATTAGAAATGAAAGTATTATGTTTAGATCTAATTAAATGGTTCACGTTCCAGGCAAAAATCACCAAAGATAAAGAAAGGAGGAGTATCACAGAACATTCTGCCCGTATTGATAAAACGCAGGAGTTGTGCAAATGAAAGCAATATCGCTTAACAAGGTGATGAGATTTAGTATGCTATGAATCCGCCGTGATATAAAAAGTGTAAAAATAAGGAATATTAATGTTCGTAATCTGACTTGGTGTTTAAATTTAAAAATAATATTTGCTTTTTCTAGTAGAGACGTACTAGTTATAAAAAGGTTGAGGGCAATTCTATATAAAATATATGGTGGTTTGTAAAGCAGATTAAGAGACTAAGGATGTCAGGTGAATGTAAGATAGGACTATTAAGATCTGGCCAACTTCAAGGCTGAGTAACCTATTGTCTTTTCAGATGTTGTTGATAAAATTACAAGAATAACTAGACAATCCCCGAATTTGAAGAACCCAAGACATGCTATAAGGTAACCCCTAGATTCTAAAAATCCTTCTACACGCAAGACTCACAAACTCTTGAGCCCTGTATGTTTGAATGGCCCATTTGATAGGATAACACATAAATAATCTGAATTTGTTTGTAGATGTTTTCCATATGATAATATATACGATACAGTTTGTTTTGAAAAATCAAATTAAAAATGTAAAGAAATCAAAACATGACTAAACAATGTGCTATTTATAAAACCATTTTTAATATTATACAATGCAGACGTTTTTTTAAGTGATCATTGCTTGCCATAAACGTAATTTTGTACTATTGATACATCTGTTAACAGGAGCTTATCGCAACGGCAACCATTCAGTGCCTACAATAATTTGAGAGGATGAGACAATCTTTGTCTTGAAAAAGATGGACAATTAGATTAAACCATCGAAACGCGTCGACGCAACACTACAACATAATCTGTGGGAACAGCTTTTCTGATAAGACACTGTATCTACATATTGTGTATAGGAAAAGCTCTGTTGAGATTCATTAGCAGATGTGTCATTCAATGACAAATTGTACTGTCTTTTTTTTGTCTCTCTACTTCTGGTTTATGAGTTTGTTAATCGTTGGGCACAGTCATTGTGTACTGCCGGGTCTGTAAAACTATACTCAAGTAAGACGTATCTATTGTGCTTTTTGATTCAGCAGAATCTATTTGTTTATTGGTAATAGGCACAATTCTTGACAGGATCAAAAATTGTTTTTGTATTATGTGTTTTTTAACTGGTTTTTAATAAAATATTATGTCTTTTTAAATTACATAGTGGTATGTTTTTATATCAATCAGACATATCCTAACACATGGGCTTATGTTAGTGCTTCTGTTTAGAATAACTCAGTCTACTTCCATACTATTTTTCACCACGGGAAATCTCTTCCTACCCTAAAGTAGTACTCTATTCCCCTGGTTGGTCAAAGGGGTCACTCTCATTTCTACTTTAAACACCTTATGCTCTTGAGACAACTAGAGCCCTAAGGGACAACCCTCTACTTGCTCAGCCGAGCACATCATCTGCGGCCGCAGATTCACCGTGTACCAGGCCACTGGACATCCGCCCCCTTTTCCAGAAGGTGCACATACATTGCAATGTGTGCAATGCTGTTCTTTGCTACGGTGAGAGCAGCATTAACTTGATTGAAAACAGAATACAGCAGCACACATGCTCCAGCCCATAATTTTTTTCATTTATTGTTTTTGTTCCTGTTGAACAGTTTTTCATTACCAGTTTTTTTTTGGTGCTCTAAAAAAATCTAATAAAATACAAAATTGTTAAAAAAAACTTTAAAAAAAATACAAAACAAAAAAGACAAAAAAAATGTTCTTTTCAGAACTCACTTCACTTCTCCAAGAAGAGCTATATTCCTAATATACTGTGTTGTAATTTTATTGAATGAATGTGTAGTGTATACATGAATGATTGAAATGACTGAGTGAAGAGGAGGAAAGGACAGACAGAATGAGTGAGAAAAGGAAAGTATGATCAGTCATGAAAGGGAAGTGAATGACTGACTGCAACAAAAGGACTAAGGGTAGAGGATACAGGTAAGAAGAGTGAATGAGTAAGGGAATGGCAGTGAGTAATGGAGAGTGATGGGGGGAGTGAGAAAAGGGGAGTAAGGGACGGAGATAGGAAAAGGGAGTAACAGATGAAGCGGATGAAGTACAGCAGGGTACAGGGATTGAAAGTAAGAGAAGTGGAGTGATGGTGAGATAAGGGATATGAGGATTAGAAAAGGGGGTAAGGGAAAGTGAGAGATGGGGAGTGAGGGGATGGAGGGATTTAGGAAAATGGAGTGAGAGAAAGGGAGTCAGGATTTCAATGAGCAAAGGAGAGTGAGGGAGAGTGAAGGAAAGAATGCGAAAAGATGAAGGGGTGTGAGATACAGACAGGAGGGAGTGAAGTAGGAGAATAGGAGTGACTATGAGTAAAGGATAGTGACAGTTAGGGAAGGTGAGGGAAGGAGAATGACGGAGAAGGTTAAAAAATTAACATAGATGGAAAATGAGTGATGGAGAGAGGAGGAGTGGTAGAAACAGAGATGTTAAGGAAATTAAGGGTAAGACAGACAAAGGGAGAGAGACAGAAACAGAGACAGAGAGCAAGGAACTGAGAAGTAGTAAGGCAGTTAGAATGACTGAGACATATGGAGACAGGGAGAGAAACATGGTTGAAAAAATAGGGATGGAGGCAGTAAACCTAGGGGAGTAGTAGAGAAGGAGTGAGGGAGTTACGAAAGAGCAGTAAAGGAAGAAGAGAGAGGGAAGGGGAATGAGAAAAGCAGAGTGAGGAGAAGTGAAGAAAAGGGAGCATGAAAGTGAAGGGGTGAGAAATACAGATATTTTAAACGTACCTGACCAACACAATAACTTAATTAGAAATAAATTGGTTTTTTTAATTACAAGAAAAGTGGATTCAATTTCCTAAATTTTCTTTCTAGATCTGAAAAAAAGTAGTAATATTTAACAATACATTTTAGAATACAGTACACATATTTTCATATTTAACAAAGTAATTTTTTGCCCTTTTTTGCTGTTTTCAGAATATATTGAATTTCACTGAAAATAGTGATATCAATTGAATTCATCACTTAACAGCGGGCAAAAAAATAAACAATCTGAAAGATTGTTTAAAAAAGCCCTGAATCTATCCTCAGTAAAACATACCTTGATAGACATGTAACATATATATTAAAAATATCTTCTAAGAACAATAATTATTTGCAAACAAAAACGTCTGTAAATCTTGTTGCTTAAGCACATACACCAAAATAATATCTGTCAAAGAAGTCCCCAATAGAAACATTTACCTTTCCATGAGGCCAAATGGTAATTTTTAAATCTTTTTTAGGTGAAATATCCAATGGTAATCCTATATAATCGAAATAATGGTTTCTTCAGATGCTGCAATTTGTATCTAAAATTTTGGTTTTAGAAAAATTAAGTAGGAATTTGGTAATTCTGCAGGCCAACGTTGCTTGAAAATCAATTGAGAATCATTACACAGTGTCCAGCCTTTTTCACATTTTAGATAAACTGTGTAATGACCAGAAGTTATAGAAGGTCCATCATGGAAAATTATTGCAACTGCAACAAAAGTCTTTCCTGATATTGATAATTGATTTCCTACAAACTTCTTTATTAAAGTGTCCAATTTTGTTTCATCAGCTCTACAACGTTGCATCATCAAAATTATATACTGTCCATATTTCTTTAAAAATAACGTTGATAACATTTCTGATTTACATTGAGAACATGCCATGTTGTGATTTGCATCTTTAACTAATTTACTAAAAGTCACTGATTTACTCTCTGGTAATGTTAAATGTACGAACCTTTCAGAATCAACATTAGTGCTGCATGTGTTCATACAGTTTTCACAACAATGTTCCCATTTATAAGAGAGACCAAACATATTTTCTATTTCTACCCCTTCATCTTCCAGTACCATAAGCATATACATTAATAATTCCTGTGCATCTTGCTGGACATTTTGTGTAAACTGTGTACATCCAGAACATACAGCTAACAGATTTCTAACATCAGAAGCACTTTCTATTTTAGTTTTATCATTACTCAACTTCTCATAAAGGAAACTCAGCAGAGAACAAAAACTTTTTTCATGATTTAGTATTATCTGCTCTTGCAAACTTTCAAGATAAAATACAACATTCAGCACTACATTAGCGTAGCAGTTGACACCAGAGCTATTTTCAAAATGACAACCAACAACCTCTTCAACATTGTCCTTTTTCTTTTTGCTTGCAATCACATCACTCTGCTTTTGTTTTCTCTTCTGTACATCCTCATTACAGATATTCTCAATTCTCCTTTTCCGACAAACAACACGTTTTTCAAACACAGGATACTGACCTAAATGAGGAGCATAGCTTCTTCTTAATCTATTATACTCCTTTACACAATTTGCATCAGCACTAACTTTTGAGTCATCAAAGTCTATCATGAATAAACCAGATAATTTTTTCACTCGTGACAAAGCAACGTATGCCATACCTTCTTTAAACACACTAGATCCAATGTTTACAAAAGCACTATCTACAGTTAATCCTTGAGATTTGTGAATAGTTACAGCATATGCTAGAGAAAACGGAAACTGCTTCCTACGTACATATAAGTTTTTCACAAGCAAAAAACGAACTGAACAACGACTAATGTCTTTAACCTCTTCAATCTGATCAAATTTTATTTTTAAAAATTCAATTCCATCTTTTTTCTGGTAATTAACAAAACCCACAACTTTACTCATAGCTCCATTCACTAAACCTTTTTCTACATTCAAATTACGTCTTAAAATTACTCGACAGTTCATACATACATAAAGATTATTTTCTAAACCAGCTGTTTTCGATATGTTTTTCTCTAGAGAATCCAATTTAGTTTTCAATTTGCCTGTCAATGTAATAGTTATTCCTTCATGCTGTATTTTATCCACGGCTTCCATTTTCATAATCTCTTCATTTTCCAATTTCAAAAGTTCTTCATTGAATATAGAGCATTCATGTAGTGTTGGCATTAAGCAGATTACAGTATTTTTTTCTGCAATTTTCTTGTATATTTTCTCTGGAACTATTTGTTCTGTTGGAAACAAATTACATAGCAATCGACTCTGTAAAGCTTTTCTGCCATGTTCTGTGAGTAGTCCAATTCTGATATCTTTGAGAATACTTGCATAATCATCATCATTTGCTGCCGCATATTGGTAATGAGTTCTTTGTACTCAAAGTATGACCAAATATTCACATTACCTATACTTCCTAATGACTTTTTCGTGTCTTCATGTGCAAGAGTATTAAATACTGGTTGTCCTTTAACTGGAGTGAGCTGCAGTAGATCCCCAAAAACTATAACATGTTTTCCTCCAAATAACATGTCATAGTCTGTCTTTAGAATTTGCTGCATTCTTAAATGCACAAAGGCAAGCATTAAGTTTGATACCATGCTTACCTCATCAATAATGAGAACTTTCATTTTCTTCAACACTCTTGAAACTTCAAAACATGCTTCTCCTGTTAGCTTGTGGTATTCTATTTTGTTCTCATGCTCTACTGGTAACATTAGCAAACAATGTAAGGTAATTCCTTTTATGTTATATGCTGCTAACCCAGTTGGAGCAATAACAACACAAGACAAAGTTGAATCAGTTTTTTTCTGTAGGTAGCTTCTAATTACTTTAATTAAGAAACTTTTTCCAGTTCCAGCTTGTCCACTCACATACATTCTGATTGGTTCAAATGATGTGCATGAGCACTCTTTACTTTCATGTAGTAATCCATGATCAATAGCTGTTTCCACTTTAGTCATGGCTATTGCAGCTTCATTTTCTACGATTGGTTGTCCTAGGGGATCTTGACTGAGCGTACCAGAACTTTGACTGTCTTGAGAACTGTCTCTAGCTACTTCAGCTGAAACTGTAGCTTCTTGTTCAATTTCTTCATTTAACATTTGTACATAATTTGTGAAAGTACTGCATTCTATGCTATCTTTACATGCATTAAAGGAAGCTTCATAGCTCTGAAAATCTCCAAGTAATTTATCCTCTGAACGCCATGGTTTAAACAGCTGTAAAAGTGCTAAGTAGTAAAATTCCTTTTTGTCAGTAGTGTCGCAACTCAGCTTCCTGTGATTAATCAAACTTCCTTTTGTGTGTTTCACCAAACATCCTTCTTTACCAATGACTTTATATTTTCCATTGTTGATGTCTTCTGTGGCATTCCGTGTAAAAATGTAGTTCTGCAGCACTTCATAGAGACACATGTTCTCAAGATGATGACTTCTGTTTGGGTAATATGTGTCCAACATATTTGTTTTCAAAATGTCTGTACTTTCTGGTTCGTTCTCTGCTAAATATTCAATTTCTCGAATAGATTTCAGTACCCGATTTCGCATTCCTGCAAGGCCTAAACTTACCCAAATTATTCTTCTGGATTTGGAGTACAGACTTGCAGATGATAACCTATCTGAGCATTCGTATGACCCAATTTCTCGATGCGATAACATCTTTAAACTGAAACTGTATAGCTTTTTACTGACAGTCTTCTCGTGAGAAATCTCTTCCCACATTTCTTTCAATTCCGTTTTCTCAGATTTAGTGATGTAAGATGTGACATACCGAGCAACAGCGACAGAATTGTCAGCTACATACTGAATATCCATGTTAGCATTCCACATGGATAAAATGACTGGGTTGTAGTCATTTATATATTTTGACTCTTCTTTTCTTCTTAGGTTGTAGGTATTTTTCGGAGATTTTCTTGTAATGGTATGTCGCACAGCTGACATAAAACTGTTTACTCTTCCTTTTGAAAGAACAGGTCGTGGAAATCCAAATCGACATTTTGTGTAGAATTTATCTTTACTCTTGTACTTTCGTCGACAGTATTTTCCACACCGATGACTTTGGAAACGTAAAACTTGCTCTCTTAAGTTTTTTTCTTCTGTGCTTTTAGGTATAGCACATGTTGCATATTCTTCAATGAGAGATAAAACTACATCATCAGAATCTGTTCCAAATCTTGGGGCATCCTTGATCCACAACAGCATATGAATATGAGGAGCACCTCTTGCTTGGTACTCTTTTCTCCAAAAGAAATCCACAACTTCTCCAAGAGGTGGATTTTCTTTATTGCAGATGAAGGACATCATAGCCTCAAATCTATGATTGAAATATCTGCAAACATTAACCGGATCCAATGAGCACAATTCTCCTGCTGTCTTGTATTGGATGTTTTCAATATTTGAATTTGCCTCTCGAAGAAAATCCAGTAAATCATCCCAAGCGTACTCAGCACAGCTTAGGGTAAGGAACCATGTAGGAGTTCCTAAATTCCGTAACGTACATTTCAATTCTCCATGGCGTCGGTACCAATATTCATTAGTTCCACGCTGACAAGCCATCAGATTAATCAATTGAGATTCCAAATGATCATCTCGCTGTTGCACTTTGTTCATAAAATCCTTTGCAGACACATTATGTAGATGTACTCCAGTTTTTAAAATGTGATTTACTGCATAAGATAGTGCAGACAAGTCACTTTCAAATAAAAGATGGAACAAATAAGGAATACTTTGACGAAATCTTGGATCTTCTGCATATAATCTTGTAGTCCGATACTCAGAAGCAGGAATCTGTACTGGACGTTCATCATATCGTCCACCTTTTCCTGTAGGAAACAGCTGGGGAAAACAACGAGCTTCCAAGCTCTCCTCCCATACACTCACGGGAGTTCCTTTTGCTTTTTTCATCTGAAACAGATCAATAGTGTTTCCCATACCTTTTTTAGAATGAAGAGGATGTATGCTGAAATGTTCATAAATTTCTTCTTCTTTTGACTTATCCACTTTTTCAATTTGCCCAGTTGGTATTCCTGTGTCTGCTAGTAAAACTTCTTCATCTTCATCCATATAAATTGATTCATAGTACTTATTATTTCTTTTCAAATATAAATTTGCTCTTTGTACTTTTCGTACATCTACTAGCTCCTGCCAAATTTTCTTCATCTTTGTAGGTACACCATTAACCAGAATAACTAATGGTTCAGTTTCCAAACTATCTGCATCAATTGTTTCAATATTTTTTTTTTCAAATCTAATGGCAAATAGACAACTCTTCCTTTTAAACCTCTTTGTAAATCTGAAGGAGGTAATTTACCTGTTTTGAGCTCCATACGAACTATAGTCTGAAACGGATGGACACATTGAATGAGTATAGACTCATACGTATTTAAATCACTAAGTTCTGCAGGAATATCAACCAATTCTAAATTATTATGTACAGCTCTAGCTGGCATTTTATTTTCTTCTAACTTGTTATAACAGTATTTACAAATACGCTGATCTTCACCCAAATCAAAACAATTTTCCAGAAACAAATATGTAGCAAAATTCTTCCCCTCAAAATTATTTTCTTTTTCACTTTTTTTATAGAGATCAACATTCCTTGTTTGAGTTTTATAATGGCTTCTCCGGCAACAAATACAAGTAATATTTGGTCTTTCATTAGAGATGATAGTACATTTTGTCATTTGATCTTCAAAATTTTTACTAACAGTGGGTTCTACATTCTCTTCCACATTTTCTTCAATAACTGTGTCATTTCCTGCACTTTCTTGTTCTGGACCAAAGTAACAAAACTGAATATCATCAGTAACCCTCTCTACATCTGATACAGATCCACGCAACAGAGCACTATTCAACTCATTTAACTTTAGTGCTGGACTTTTAGCAAAATACAATCTTCTCACAAACTTTCTAATTTCAGTAAGATGTACTGCCAGCATCCTAAAATGGTGAAAAACACTTTGACAAACTTTCCTAGAAAGACAAACCATAGAATGTCCTTGCAAACCAGTATTCTTTCTCACTCTGCATGGATCTAGTCTTTGAAGCACCTTAATCTTCTGTTTAACACTTTTTTTGTACTATATTCTCTTAGAAAGTCACGTAATTTATAAATAGATTCTTGTCGTACAGTACAAATACTACTACAATTCCAAGTGTACACTGGGGCTTTAGGACGTTTCCCCATAACCTCATCAGCTAACACTTCTTCCTCATTTCTTGGAACCATTTTCTCCTTTTCCATTACACAACCATCTTTAACTTCATAACCTCGACCACTGGTGTCAACTGCATGCAGCAAACTATTACTTTGAAGATAACTCTCTTCATTAAAAAATGGTTCAGTACTTGAACTATGCTTCCATTCTCCTAAGAACACATTACAAAAGTTATTTTTTTCACTACTCTTTTCCTTTTGCTTTTTGATTTCTTTACATTGAATATTTTATCTAATGTACGGATCCTGTTCAAAATTAAAATGAATAGTTTTCTTTTTAATTCCAAAGCCTTTGCAACAATTGATTCAATATGTTTCTTTTTCTTATAAAATATTGCTTTCTTCCTATATTTTTTCACATCCTTTAGCAAATTGAACACCATTGTTCTCTGAAACATTTTTTTACGAATGTTTTGAAATTCTGTTTTTCTTTTTAAGTCATTCTTTCTTGCTTCTGATTGTACATTAGCATTTTCTTTCTATTGTCTTGTTGTTTTCTTCTTGAAACACTATTTGCAGTGGATATACTTTGAACATTTTTTCTATGTTTGCTTACCAGAAGACTTTTTCTTTTTTCCAACATGAGGTTCTTCAACTAATTTCTGTTGTCCAGTTGTCTTCAAATATAGATGTTTTTGCTGTTCTTTTCTCTTTCTTGATTTTATAGGCAAGTTTAATTTATTTCAGTGTTGTTCAGCAATACCTAAAGGAAACTAAAAAAAAAATACCTTTATGTAATTTAAATATATTACTATATTTTTTTTGAGCTTTTTAAATCCTATCATATGAGCTGCCCCTTTCCTACGAGTGCAAGTCTTACAGAACAAGAGCAACACAAATTAAATCTCTGACAACAATTCCTGTGTGCAGACAGACTCATGGTGTGATTTTAGGCAGAAAACGATATTTGATTGGCAATTTCAAAGCACATTTACTACTGTGGTAGTGCAAGTGATAATTACTGTAACAGCCTGACACATTTTCCTTATAGTTTAGAGAGGCAGAAAAGAGCACATGTCCTAACAGCTACTTGAGACCATGGGCATGTGGAACCTGGGTGAGTGATTAGACTAGAGCAAAGGAAATGAGCCTTGGTGATGTTGAATGTGTTAGCCTTACACACTGCTATCTGAAATACCACACAGTGCTGAATAGTAAGCATGGGAATGCAGGAGAAGCAGCTGCCTGTGTGCTAAGAGTGTGTTTCTGGAGACTGTGTATTGTCAGGTGCAAGAGAGATCTGCATGGACGCTTACACAACTGCATGAAGACTGCAGAGATGTATGTAAGATCACCTGTGGTAAGGGTTAATTGGAGTTTCGAACATGTAGGAACTACCTCACCCATTGCAGGAGTGGAAGGAAAATCTACCCTGTTGTTTTCAAATGTGTTACCATTTGCCTCTCATCTGTGAGATAGTGATTTGTGCTGAATGCTAACCATCACAGTTCAAGAAAACAAGCTGCCCCTTTCCTACGAGTGCAAGTCTTACAGAACAAGAGCAACACAAATTAAATCTCTGACAAAATTCCTGTGTGCACACAAGACTCATGGTGTGATTCTAGGCAGAAAACGATATTTGATTGGCAATTTCAAAGCACATTTACTACTGTGGTAGAGCAAGTGATAATTACTGTAACAGCCTGACACATTTTCCTTATACTTTTGAGAGGCAGAAAAGAGCACATGTCCTAACAGCTACTTGAGACCATGAGCATGTGGAACCTGAGTGAGTGATTAGACTAGAGCAAAGGAAATGAGCCTTGGTGATGTTGAATGTGTTAGCGTTACACACTGCTATCTGAAATACCACACAGTGCTGAATAGTAAGCATGGGAGTGCAGGAGAAGCAGCTGCCTGTGTGCTAAGAGTGGTTTTCTGGAGACTGTGTATTGTCAGGTGCAAGAGAGATCTGCATGGACGCTTACACAACTGCATGAAGACTGCAGAGATGTATGTAAGATCACCTGTAGTAAGGGTTAATTGGAGTTTTGAACATGTAGGAACTACCTCACCCATTGCAGGAGTGGAAGGAAAATCTACCCTGTTGTTTTCAAATGCGTTACCATTTGCCTCTCATCTGTGAGATAGTGATTTGTGCTGAATGCTAACCATCACAGTTCAAGAAAACAAGCTGCCCCTTTCCTAAGAGTGCAAGTCTTACAGAACAAGCGCAACATGAATTAAATCCCTAACATCAATTCCTGTGTGCACACAGACTCATGGTGTGATTCTAGGCAGAAAACGATATTTGATTGGCAATTTCAAAGCACATTTACTACTGTGGTAGAGCAAGTGATAATTACTGTAACAGCCTGACACATTTTCTTTATAGTTTAGAGAGGCAGAAAAGAGCACATGTCCTAACAGCTACTTGAGACCATGAGCATGTGGAGCCTGAGTGAGTGATTAGACTAGAGCAAAGGAAATGAGCCTTGGTGATGTTGAATGTGTTAGCGTTACACACTGCTATCTGAAATACCACACAGTGCTGAATAGTAAGCATGGGAGTGCAGGAGAAACAGCTGCCTGTGTGCTAAGAGTGTGTTTCTGGAGACTGTGTATTATCAGGTTTAAGAGAGATCTGCATGGACGCTTACACAACTGCATGAAGACTGCAGAGATGTATGTAAGATCACCTGTGGTAAGGGTTAATTGGAGTTTTGAACATGTAGGAACTACCTCACCCATTGCAGGAGTGGAAGGAAAATCTACCCTGTTGTTTTCAAATGCGTTACCATTTGCCTCTCATCTGTGAGATAGTGATTTGTGCTGAATGCTAACCATCACAGTTCAAGAAAACAAGCTGCCCCTTTCCTAAGAGTGCAAGTCTTACAGAACAAGCGCAACACGAATTAAATCCCTAACAACAATTCCTGTGTGCACACAGACTCATGGTGTGATTCTAGGCAGAAAACGATATTTGATTGGCAATTTCAAAGCACATTTACTACTGTGGTAGAGCAAGTGATAATTACTGTAACAGCCTGACACATTTTCCTTATAGTTTAGAGAGGCAGAAAAGAGCACATGTCCTAACAGCTACTTGAGACCATGAGCATGTGGAACCTGGGTGAGTGATTAGACTAGAGCAAAGGAAATGAGCCTTGGTGATGTTGAATGTGTTAGCGTTACACACTGCTATCTGAAATACCACACAGTGCTGAATAGTAAGCATGGGAGTGCAGGAGAAACAGCTGCCTGTGTGCTAAGAGTGTGTTTCTGGAGACTGTGTATTATCAGGTTTAAGAGAGATCTGCATGGACGCTTACACAACTGCATGAAGACTGCAGAGATGTATGTAAGATCACCTGTGGTAAGGGTTAATTGGAGTTTTGAACATGTAGGAACTACCTCACCCATTGCAGGAGTGGAAGGAAAATCTACCCTGTTGTTTTCAAATGTGTTAGCATTTGCCTCTCATCTGTGAGATAGTGATTTCTGCTGAATGCTAACCATCACAGTTCAAGAAAACAAGCTGCCCCTTTCCTACAAGTGCAAGTCTTACAGAACAAGAGCAACACGAATTAAATCTCTTACAACAATTCCTGTGTGCACACAGACTCATGATGTGATTCTAGGCACAAAACAGTATTCCTGGGTGATACCAGTACACCTTAACTTATGGTGAAGACATACTCCATAATATCTTACAAGTTCAAGGCAGTTAAATATCTTCCAAAACATAAAATGTAAAACACAACTTTAAAAGAAGAAACAAATTTCTATTATTTATATCAAAATACACCACATACATCCCCTCTCAAATTCATAACTCACCTTTAAAAGTAGTTAGTTGAGAAAGAAATCTGCCACTCACACAGCAGATTATCAGAGCCAGAATCTCTGTGCTGTACTCCTCTCACCAAAACCACTAAATGGCAAAATTTCCCTCTCTTTTTTCACACATATGTTAACTTCACATCACATTGCTTCCCACATTTTTTTTAACGGAAACACACATTTCTATTGGTTGCAAATTTCAACCCTTTCCAAATGATTCCTACCCCCAACATGACTTCTGCCTGCTACCATAGCAACAGATCATGGAACACTGGTGTGAGCAGAGAGGTCAGAAGTTCAGCACACAATGTTTCTAATCCAAAGAGCAAGAGTGCTTGACTTTTCAAACCTAACAGCATATCCAAAGTAATCTTCTGTGGGAACACATTTTTCTGAACCAATACAAAACATGCTTTTAAAAATTTAAACATACAGCCTAGTTTTTAGTGTTGAATGGTCTGAAACAGCCAATGAGTTCTTTTAATTTAAAAAAAGTATGTAAGCCTCCATTTTACAACTATCTTTCTTTTCATATTGCCATTCTACTGAAAGACACCTTCTGAGTGCATCCAGATCTCCTTGAAAGATGTTCACAGTGTGGATTGTAGGTCATAGCTATGTCTACTGGAGTGAAAAGTATGCAGAAAAAAGAGGTATTGTGAAAGACCTTGCTTTACCAAATGTAGACATTAAATGGATTGGTCAGAGAGGGTTAAAGGGGCACCAATTAATGCCTTTGGTGAAATCCTTTCTACGTCTCCCAAAGCCTGACCTTATAATTGTGCACTGTGGTGGAAATGACCTAGGCACTTTAACTGGGGTAGGTCTGGAAATGCTTGTTAAGGACACCTTTGTGCAATTGATGTCACTTTTTCCACAAACTACCTTTGTATATTCTAATATATGCCAAAGGCAAAAGTGGAACTGGTCCAACCAATATTGTCCGCAGTTTGAGAAAGCAAAAAAGCACGTCAATAAGTCTGTTTCTGCTTTCCTCAGAGACTATGGTATGGGTTCTATATACCACAACAACTTGCGTTACAACATGCAAGGCATTTATAGAGGAGACGGTGTTCATTTCACAGATGACGGGAACAGAGTCTTCCTCTTGAACTTTAGACTCTGCATCGGTACTTACTTGTAGGTACAAAAAAACACTCAATGAACACAACAGCTCTTTTTAGAGCCAACCAACATCTAAACACTTAAACTTGATTTTTGATTTTATTTTTTTAATGAATTTTTTGTCGCCGTGCGCGCACCGCGCAATATTCATAAAAAATTTGTTTTTTTGGGACCTTAGGGGTCTTTCATGGTCCCCTTGAGAAGGCCTAGGGGGTCAGGGACTCTCTACCCTGCCCCCCTTTCACGTTCTCCACTTGTGTTTTTAGCTCTCTTCTGCCTCTAAAACTCAAAATGGCGGCTGGGGGGTGCACGCGTCGTGCGCGCACCCCGCGATTTTTTGAAAAAAAATAAAATGTTTATTTCACCCTTCGGGGTCCTTCAGGGACCCCCTGACAAAGGCTAGGGGGTCAGGAACTCTTTACCCTGCCCCCTTTTCACGTTCTCCACCTTTCTTTTTCACTGCCACACACAAAATGGCGTCCGACACTTCCTGATTTCGACCGATTCGAATGTTGACTGACATCTAACCACCAATCAGAATTACGCTCACGCACATTTGGTGCGCGCATATCGATATTTATGTACTTTTAACTGCAATTTTCTCAGGAACTACTGAACAGATTGACACCATATATGCAAAAGGCACATGCCTGACCTGAGGACTACCTCTTTGCCAAATTTCAAGTAATTCTGTTCAGCCGTTCGGGCTGTACCTTCGACTAAAGGTCCTATGGGAAAATGCATGGGGAAAACGCGTTTTGGGACCCCCCTTTTTTCTCAGCCCCCGCTTGACGAATCACCCCGAGACTTTCAGGGTAGGAGCTGAGCGGAGCGCCCCATTAGTTTTGAAAATTTCACGAGGATTCGTCAACCGGCGCCAAAGTTATTCAAAATAGAATTTTCAGATTTCCTATGGGAACTCGGTCCTAACTATAACTATCTACTGGCGACCGCCAGTAGATAATATATATATATATATATATATTACCTACTGGCGGTCGCCAGTAGGTAGTTATAGTTAGGACCACGTTTCCATAGGAAATCCGCAACATTCTATTTTGAATAACTTTTGCGCCGGTCGACGAATCCTTGCGAATTTTTCAAAATAGGTGGGGCGCTACGCTCCGCTCCTACCCTGAAAGTCTCGGGGGGATTCGTCAAGCGGGGGCTGAGATAAAAGGGGGGTCCCAAAACGCGTTTTTCCCATGCATTTTTCCATAGGACCTTTAGACACAGCTACAGCCCGAACGGCTGAACAGAATTACTTGAAATTTGGCAGAGATGTAGTCCTCAGGTCAAGGAAGTGCCTTTTGTAGGTTTGGTGTAAATCTGTTCAGTAGATTCTGAGAAAATAGCCTTTAAATCAATATATATATCTGAGCCAGCTTACGGTGCGCTTACGGTGCGCTTACCGTACGCGTACGGTGGCGTGCGCGAGCGCGATTCTGATTGGCCCTTAGATCTTAGTAAACATTCGAATCGGTCGAAACCAGGAAGCGGCGGCCGCCATTTTCTCTCTCGCACTCTGAGGGGGGAGCTGATAAACAAATGCCAAAAACATATAAAGGGGCTGTTTAGACAGCGCCCATGCACATAACCATGTTAGTTGAGTCTTCAAAGATCCCCCAAGGCAAAAAACGCTAATTTTTTATTTTTCGAAAATTTCGCCGATTACGCTTACCGTACGCGTACGGTAAAAAAATTTAACAAAAAAAAATCCACACTCTCTCCACCCCGTGTGCAAATGGTGGCCGATGGCATATCAGAGCACAGCATTTCCCAAAAAAATTTCAACAGATTACCTATCACAAGGAAGCGCATAATATGTCCTCCATGTGCGCACGGTGCGCGAAGCGCATCGTGCTTACATGGCCCATCTAGCGTAACGTGGGCACGCGGTGCGCGTAGCGCACCGCGTGCCCACCGTGCGTGCACGGCACTAACTGCGTAAAGTGGGCGCGCGGTGCGCGAAGCGCACCGCGTGTTCACTGTGCGCGCACGGTGCGCGAAGCGCACCGTGCGCGCACGGAACGAACTGCGTTAAGTGGGCACGCACGCCACGAATGGCGTAAAGTAACTTAGCATTTAAAAAACCGTACAAATTCACTGAAAAAACCATAGGTTTCACACACGTTATAGTTAGGAATTAGCATTTAAAAAACCTTGCAAATTCACTGAAAAAACCATAGGTTTCACACATGTTATAGTTAGCGGAAATTTTACTGATAAAAAAGCAATGAAATTCCCCCGTTATAGTTAGTGCAGGAAACTATAACTCACGCGACCGCAATCTTCTGCTGATGACATATGTGTCTTTATGAAAAAAAAATATTTGTAATATATGTATAGCTAAAAATTTATGGAAGAAGACATGGGCAAATAAGTGTCTAAATACAGTATTAGCATCAGCAGAGGATTGCGGTCGCGTGAGTTATAGTTTCCTGCACTAACTATAACGGGGGAATTTCATTGCTTTTTTATCAGTAAAATTTCCGCTAACTATAACATGTGTGAAACCTATGGTTTTTTCAGTGAATATATATATATACATACATATATATATATATATATACACACACACACAAATATGTGTGTGTGTGGGGATTTTCGCCTTTCTTCAGGAAGGTCTGCAAAGACACTTAAGAGAGAGACAGATTATGCAGCCTATTTTCCTAGGCTACAGTGGCTAGATTATTGATCTTGAAGAGAAAAAGGGGACAGAAAAAAGCAATTGAGGATAATTTTAGAGTAAATAGTATAAATATTCCTCACAAACCCTTTTCTATGATAGACATGAAGAGAGCAGAACAAAGTAGCATCATAGGCTGTCATTATATGTCTAAAAAAGACACTGTGCCTTTAAGAACCCAGATACCACCAGTATTCCATCATGCACAGGAGGTGGTAGTTCATTCAGTTCTTTTTGAAGGCTATGGTAAACGATATAGAATATAGGAATACCTCTGTTCACTCCACTGGTGGGGGGGGGGGGGTCGCTTATGACTATAATGGAAATACCCCTACAAGAGGAAAGGAGTTACAGGCAAAAAACTATTCAATCTCTCGTAGGGTGTTTCCATTTATAGTCATAAGTGCTGTATGGAGTAGCAAGCCCATCCCTAGATAGAGTGGTGGAGGATAATGTGGACAATTCAAACAAAGAGATGCCTGAGGAAAGCCTGCCCTACTTGAGCGTCTGCTCGAGCATCAGAATTTAGGCAGTAGTGTTTGGTGAATGTATGCACTGATTTCCAGGTAATTGCTTTACGGATCTCTGGAATGGGAATATTGCGCAATAAAGCAACAGTAACTGCCTTCCCCCTTGTGGAATATGTTTTAAGTTTAGCTGGGAGACTCTTGTTAGCTTTTTGGTAGCACAATAAAATGTAAAGACACAAGCTACGTGTAATGGCAGGCACAAGGGGATAAGTATAAATGAGGAGCTGCATGTGGTTTCGGCATATGCAGATGATATCATTTTATTTATTAAAAACCTAGACGAGGTCTATGACCCTCTGCCTGAGCTTTTTTCGACGTTTCAAAAACTTTCGTGACTTACAATAAATGACATCAAGTCCTACGCCTTCTTTTTTAATGACGTAGCCAGGACTGAACCAATTCAATTTGGTCGATGGAAGTTCCAGACCGCGCCGGTTACTTTCAAATATCTAGGTATTCAAATATACAGAGACGTGGAGGATATTTTAGATGGTAATTTGACTCGCTCTATAACATCACTTCGTAAGCAGATAAAGTTTTGGACTTCCTTACCGATATCGGTGGCCAGGCGAGTAGCCATAGCTAAAATGGTGATGTTACCAAGACTGTTATATTATTTTGTTAATCTGCCCATTCTGATACCACTGCAAACGTTTAAATTACTGGACACCCTGCTAGTTGAATTAATATGGGGAGAGGGACGTAGGCTTATAGGGCTTGCTAAACTACAATTAGCCACAAAGGAAGGGGGTATGGGAGTCCCCGAGATGAGAGCTTATTGCTATGCAGGCCAACTGCAGTGGCTGGCATATTGGATAACAGGCCGTAACCTGAGAGAAATATCCATGACCACACAAGCATGGGAACGTGGGGAACTGCATGTACTACTGTTACCAGGCAGCAAAGTTTCGATGACGGCGTCTCCGCACCTGCACACAGCCCTAAGTTACTGGCGGAGGGCCACGGTTATACTAAAATCACAGCGCCCTATGCCCCAAACATACCCCTGTTGGGCCTTCCACTTCCATCGGGAAGGGTGACACTCAGACATATAGAGGTGTGGGCAGAGGCAGGAGTTTCCACGATAGGTGATTTCTTCACCGATGGCACATTAATGAACCATTTTATACAATGGCAATCCCTCTGCTAGAACACAATAGTACAATGCTATTGCACAGTATCACACAATTGTATTAAACAGTAAAATATCCCAATGTTTATCACATTTATTGTATAAAAAACATACATGTATCACATTTAAAATCAATTGTACATTTCCCAAAACATATTAAAACATATTGACCACATCATTACAAAATTGTCAATTCATATACAAATAACAACCTGTTATGAGCCCGCATAACAGAAAACCACAAAAGACAATCAACTTTGTCATATGTTACACATCCTATTGGGTCATCAATCTATGTCCGCAGTTTGTGATATATTGAACACAATTATATCTCCAAAAAAGCTACGGTTGTCCCTCGGATTGTGTTTTCAATTGCGTCAACGCGTTTCGATGGTATTTCTTATAAGGCCATCTTTTTCAAGACAAATCATAGGCTTAAATCCTTGTCTGTTACATTCGAACCTTTGTATCTACACTCTGTTTACTCGAACATTGCTCCAAATTTTCTTATTAAATCACGTTCTTTGATGCTGTATATTCTCATCCGTCATGTGCAGGATTAAGGAATGCTTATTGTTGACTTATTTAAAGAGATGAATCACTCGATTCGTGCTTTCGAAAAGGCGGCGGGGGTCCGTTATAATTCTCCCTCGTTAAGCGCCACCTTATGGCCTGTATTTTTCTGGCGTCAATGCGGAAGTACTCCTGCCACTCTCCTCACATCCAGGTAATGAAGAGTGCTTTCCACTGGAGTACAGGGATTCTGAAAGAATGTAGGCATTGAGATAGTCTGGTTGAAATGGAACTCCGATATCACTTTAGGAAGGAACTTTGGGTGAGTTCTGTAAGAAACTGGCTCTATATATACTACACCAAAATGAGGTATAGTGTGTATAGAGTCCAAGTGTCCCCAGAGGTAGGCAGATGTTAAAGTTAAATATAACCTTACTCTCTAAAGTGGTAGCTTGGTCGAGCAGTAAGGCAGTATCAGAGGACAGTGTTAAGCATTTGATGTACACACTCAGTCAGCAAATGAATTCACACACTCAAGAACTGAACTCTAGGCCAATTGTTTTTGTATAAAAATATACTGTTTATGTTTAGAACCAAACAAGCCTGGCACAGGTAAGCATTAAATAATTTGCAGTAATAAGTTACTGGCTATAGAACAGTTTGAAAATGCAATAGAAATGGTACTTTGTTTGATTAACAGGGGTGCAGTAGTATGCAACACTTAGCAAATACAGTATATTGAAATGAATAGGCTTTTTCAGTAAATTACAAGTAAGTTACTTTTTACGTTACTTTTCTAACTCAGTGCTGTATACCTAGATTCAGCACTGGGACATTTCCTGGAAATAGGTAAGTAATTAAGTTTTGGTTATTCGCATGATTTTTAAAGAATATTTTCAGATTTCAAAACTCCACACTTAAAAACCTTTTGGACAAAAAGTGTCAATGTTAACCTATGGGAGGAAAATAGGTTAAAGGTTCACAGGTAAGTAAACAACTGTGGGAGTTAAGGTACTGGGGTTCGACTCAGGGGTCCCCCCGGGTCAGTGATGCACTGCTGTTGCACCCTCAGCAGCACTAGGCGGCCAGGTGCAGAGTGTTGAGGCCCAATGTTATCCAATGGGGGATAGGGGGGCTCCGGTTGGTGGCTGCTGGCAAGCAGGCCACTGGGTTGTGGGAGCCAAGCTCCTAGGGTTAAGGTCAGGGCAAATGGGGAAACAAAGTAGCACAAAAGGTGCACCCTCAGCGGCACGGGCGCCCTGTTGTTTTCTATGGAGAACCACCGGTTTGCAAAGGCACTGCAGGCAGGGAGACGAAGGACTACTGGGTGCGACCACCACTCGGAGAGGTAAGTTGGGAAGTTACGGGTTGGCTAGGTCCTGTCGATTTGGGTACACAAGGCCGTGCGGCGTCGGGTGCAGGGGTGCCTTTTGGGGTGGGATCTTCTTACCAGCACCTGGTCGCGGTTAGGGGAGCCTTCTGGATTTAGGCTGCAGGCGTCGGCTGGAGGCTTGAGGCAGGTCAGGGGTCGCCGGATCTTGGGTCAGGATCGCCAGGGTGACCTCCTCGTGGTGTTTTTCCACTCGAGCTCGGGCTGGGTTCAGCGGGTGCAGAGTGGGCTGGATTCGCGGTCTTAGGCTGGCACAAGAAGCTGCAGTTTGAACAAATCCGGTGTTCACGGGAGATGCAGTCTTTAGAAGTAAAGGCAGGCAGGTCCTCCGGGTTTCTTGAGGTTGCTGGCTGCAGGACACACAGGGATTTTTCAGAAGCAGGTTCATGGGGAAGACAGGCCGGTAGGGCTGGGGCCAAGTCAGTGGGCGTCTTCCTCTTGCTAGCTCTGCACGGCTCTTCAGTCCTTCTTCTTATCTTCTTTTCTTGTCATTTCTAGATCTGAGGAAGCAAGGTTCAGGGTGTCCCCTAAATACTAGATTTGGGGGTGTTCCAGGTAGATAAGGGCAGGGACCAACGGGTCCCTTCACTGGGGTGGGTACACCCCTTATCGTGCCACCCTCCAGTGGGAGGGGGGCAGGAGCCTGTCCCTGGTTGGCTGGGTACCCCATCCTCAAGATGGTGGGGACTTGAGGTTGTGCTTCACCTCGCCTCCCCCACCTGAGGGGTGGAGTTGGCAGAGGTGGGCACACCTTTCTTCCTCACTTGTTTTTCCCGCCCAAAGTGGGGGGTAGAACCAGTGGGGACCAGTTGCTGAAAGCAGCAATTGGTCTGGAGAGGCTCACAAAGGCAGCATGCCTTTGGAGCCTCTCCTTCATGAACCCTGCCCATCCTGGGGGTGGAGGCTTGGCACCTCGTCCCAGGATGTCCATTGTTTTAGGCCCCCGAGAGCAACAGGCTCTCGACCCAGGGGTCCAGAAACATGTCTGTTGGTGGCAGCCTAAGCAGCCACTCAGTCAGGTCACTAGGAGTTGGTCGGCTTTCAGGGGGCATCGCTAAGATGCTCTCTGTGGTGCATTTTACATTAAATCCCACACTAGCATCAGTGTGCGTTTAATTTGCTGAGAAGTCTGATACCAAACTTCCCAGTTTTTAGTGTAGCCATTATGGTGTTGTGGAGTTTGTAATGACATCCTCCCAGCACCATATACTCTTAATGGCAGCACTGCACTTACAGTTCCCAGGAATGGACTTGGGTACTGTAGGGGTACAGGGCTCATGCACTTGTACCCTCACCACTGGCATATATGCCAGGGCAGAGGTTTGTGGGCATGGCACACAGGGATGTGTGCCATGTCGACTCTTCACTTTGTTCTGCACCAAGACATGCAGTCTGCAAAGGCAGTGTGTGGGTGTAAAGGTACAGGGCCTCAAAGGGTGGCTGCAGCCCTTACAGGTCTTCCCTGGCCACAGCACCCTGGGTACCTGTGGTACCATTTACCAGGGGCTGACCTGTGGCCAGAGATGCCAATTGGGTTAGTTTTAGGGAAAGAACACAGGCCCTGGGAACCTGATTGGCAGGGACCCAGGGCACACCAAGAAAAAGTGCATCAGTAGTCTGGCAAAAAGTGGGGGGCTTACTGCAACAGAAACCCACTTTCCTACAAGTTCTCATAACCACTTTGCTGGAATGGAATACAGTATATAGTTCATGAGAACAGAGTGCTTGGATCTCAATAAGCCTTCAGGATGATGTTATCGCCACAAGGAAAGCGGTTTTCCAAGACAAATGTTGGAGAGATGCCTTGTATACGGGCTCAAATGGGTCCAGCATGAGGCGTGAAAGGACTACATTAAGCTCCCATGGGGGGAAAGGACGTCTGATGGGAGGACTAACTTTCTCCAAGCCCTCTAAGAAATCCTTGATGACGGGGATTCTGAAAAAAGAGGTTTGTGAAGGACATTTCCTGTAGGCAGAAAGAGCTGCCAGGTGAACATTTATAAAAGAGAACTGCAAACCAGATTTTGCCAAATGGAGTAAGTATGGAAGAATGACATCTTCCTAGCAAGTGGTAGGGTCTTTGTTCTTGGATCAACACCATATGCAGAATCTCTTCAATTTAAAGGTGTATGCGGAACGTGTGGAAGGCCACTTAGCTTCTTTGAGGATCTCCATGCAGTCCTATGGGAGAATTAAATGTCCATACTGCACTAGTTCAGGAGCCATGCTGCCAAATTCAAAGAAGAGGGTTTGGGATGAACTATCTCGCTCCCGAAGTTCGTGAGCAGATCGGGTCTGCATGGCAGCTTCAGCTGTGCACTGCATTGTTGGTGGCCCTGATACCATTGAGAGGACTGACCCCTCTGGAAATAGAAGCGGCGTTGAGATGGCCAGAAATAATTCCTCTGTTCCTGGGTCTCTCTAGGCCGACTGCTTTGAGAGTTTCTTTCTCTGCTTTCATTCTTGTCATTTCTTTGTTGGCCTGAGCCCCAGAAAGAGTAGTTCCAGAGAATGGTAGGTTCAAAATTCTCTGCAGTGATTCTGGCCTGAGGGATGTTAGGCAAAGCCAGGAGAGACTTTGATGAGAGGACAATGAGCGGCGCTTATCCGCCAGAGCGCAAGCTAAACAGTCTGTCCTGGGGGGAGGCACAGACGCATCCCTAGCTTGTGATATCAAAAACAACTAGAAGGTGACGGACTTAAATGGTAGCACTTCACATTGTGTAATGCTGCTGCCTTATCTGGCTGTTAGTGCACAATAACTCCAGCACCCTTCACCTAATGGTGCCTCAGAAAGAGATCTGACAATTTATTAACAACAAATAGAGGTGCACTAAACATAGAATGGAGAGTCCAAAATATTTCTCTTTTTCTTTGTTTAACTTTTATTTCATAGCTGATAACTACACAAAAACAGCCAACGCGTTTTGTTCCTTTAAAGACAATTTTAACGGAACTTCTTCAGGGCTTAAATTGACAGCAAGTCAGGTTCAAACTTTATAATTGATGAAGTGAAGAATAAAAAGATAGACTGCAAGTTCCACTTAATATGTAGGAAATCCACAATATCTCAGTCGGTAGCAGTAGGTTTAGATATTATATGAAGAATCAATTGTTCAAAAGAAGAAAAAAGGACCAATTGGAAGGATGGCTATCAGATTTGTGATAAAAATCTGTAAAGTAGCTTCAAAGATTTAGTGTAGAATTTCTAATTTGCATTAATGAGTGCTCACTTTGTTTCCAGCGAGATATCGACCAATCGCCTTGATAAGCGATTCCTGCTCTCACTCTAATTCGCATCCCTAGCTTGTGCCTGCTGCAGCGCTTGCCCCCTTGTTGTGCTGGTATTTTCTTCCTTGCTCATCCCTGCACTGTGCCCATTCTGTTGACTCGCTTTCTATCGCTGTGCCCATCCGTCTTTGTTTGCTCTTCTGTTGTTGTGCCCATCCGTTTTTTTTTTGTTTACTGTCTGTTGTTGTGCCCATCTGTTGTATTGCGGTCTGTTGTTGTTTTTTCCTTCTCTGTTCACCCGTTCCCGCCAACACCTCTGACCCCCTGATCCCTCCCCCCTGTCCGCCCCCGCTCCCAGCCTGCACATGCCTACCCCCCTCCCCTACTTAATGGCAGCGGTCGCGCGCAGCGGTAGCACCACTGGCGTACTAAAGGCAAGCCTGCCTGCGCCCGTCCGCGACCCGACCAGCACCAGGAACCCTGGATCTCCAACCATCCATCGCTACGACACAACCACTCTCCTCGCATTCAACCACGGAAGACTCAGAGGCTGCCAACAGGCCTCGCCGAACTCGACCCACGGCCTAGTCTCCTGCCTCCACTGCCACCAGACCTTCACCACCACCCCGGCCGCCAACACCCCCGACGCCAGCACCAGCGACACCCTAAGATGCCTCCACCTCAATGTACGCTCCGTACACAAACACGCCATGGAACTCTGGAACCTACTCGACTCTCTCTCGCCCGACATCACCTTCTTCATGTCAACATGTTTCTGCCTCTGTGGCCAGAAGGGTCCAAGGCATTCATCAGGATGTGGAGGAATGGGCTCCTATCTAGTCTCAAAGAGACTAAGATGCATCCACTTAAGTAGGTTGACCTTTGTCAAACTCTACTATGAAACTCCAAAAACCCTGATGCTTCCAGGACCAGCGGGGAAGCACCAAGGACAGACCATAGGAGCATCACGAGGGACACACCATGAGGCAAGTGTGACTACAGGGGTCCCTCAACTCCTCCCTTCCTATGGGATATTTCTACCCCTGGAGTTTCGTAGTAGAGTTTGACAAAGGTCAACCTACCTAAGTGGATTCATCTTAGTCTCTTTGAGACTAGGTAGGAGCCTATTCCTCCATGTCCTGATGAATGCCTTGAACCCTCCTGGCCACAGAGGCAGAAACATGTTGGCGACATTGATGGGGATGGGGCACTAATCCCCCAAGTTCCCTTCATTAGTTTTCATATTGAGCAAATCCTGCGCAATTAAAGTTTTGATGTAGTATTTGCATCAATTTTTAACACCACTCACTCACATTCTTAGCACGGGCCCCCACTTAGTTATAGAAGTACCTCCCTGTCTCCAGGTGTAGTCCCGTTCTTTATCAAACGTGGTTTTTAAAGAGCGAGGACTGCCGATGATGAAGTAGGACACCTGGTGGTGTGTGAGGACAGTCCTTAAATTTTTTGAGATGCCCAACAGCACATAGGTTACCGGCATAGTGTGCCTCTACCTCCCTTAAGAACCTGACATCTTGCCAGGGTAGCTTCTTATTGTGTGATATATGTTACTTGGAGGCCAGCTTAACCTGACTTCCCCGTAGCTTCATGTGCCCTCCCCTTTTGAATATTAGGGTTTCAGGAGTATATATAAATGGAAATCCCGTACGAGAGAACTACTTTTTTGTTCCCATCACTGCTTCAAACTTCGACTTCTGACAAATGTACACATACAGTGAAATGCCAGCAATAGTCAATGCCTGAAAAGAAAAGCCCCAAAGCACCTCTTCTGTATGCTGTGCTTTACTATCAATGTTATGTGTAGTGGTGACATCAAGATCTTGCCCATATTCTAAAGCTGAACCTAGTCCGACCATAAAACATGTGTCTATTTACCTTTGCTTCCTCTGTTTGAGTTTTTCTTCCTGGATCTGTGATGTCAGCTCCTCAATTCTCTGCTTGCATTCATCTGACAGCTGCTTTTGCCTGTGACACGTAAAATTCAATAGTGAGAGTATTGCATGATATAACCCATGCTATTACCTCAAAAGGTATTAGGTGATGGGGCAAAGGTCTGCTTTACTTATTGCAGTTAAAGACTGAGGGGCTGAATAACAAAGACAGACATTTATGAGTACAGGAAGCAGTACTCTTTTACATACTCATACATATCTTTGTAAATTGGCACCAAAACATCTAAAATGGTAACTAAATGGGAATATGCATATGCAATTAGTACAAACAGATAGGACTGACCTATCTGTACTTTTACTAATAAGGAGTTGGCATTGCAGGGCTGATTCGTGGAGACGAGAATGCAAAACCGCACTCGTGTTGTGCTACTTCTTGTGGTCAGAAATGCTTTGGCTAGCCTTCTGCATTGCTAGCACTCTCCTGGTTTGATATCATTACAGAACAGGTTAATCCAATGATGCCCTTGGCAGCATTTAGATCAAAATTGAGCTTTCCATTTCATTTCAAGGCAAGTAAAACTTTAGCACGGGCACAATATACAACAAAAACAGCATCCATGTCCCAAGCAGACCTGGACAAACTTCACCCAAAGTGATCCATTACCTCTGCAGATGTAACTTGGGAAATGTGGGCAATCTCAGATCATTCACAGGTCAAATCAGGCAGAGGAAGTCAGCTACAAACTTGAATCAAAAGTTGGTCGCACTCTGCTCGTCACACCAGCAAGTTGCCCCAAGGAACTGTGGTCAATGTAGTGGCGACGGCGAGTACGCCTATGCCACGGTGTATGTAGAAAAGTATGTGTCGCATTAGCCATCCCTGGACACGTGTTTCGAGGTAGTTGCCTCTCGTCAGCAGGGAGCAGGTCAGTGTAAAGGGGTGCCGCGTGGACTGCCAAAATGTAATTAAAACAGGTAGAGTACCTCTCATGGCGCGCAGGTGCAGGTCCAAGGCTCGTCAGCCCGTTGGCTCAAGGGAGCCGTAATAAATGAATCAAAAGTTGGTCGCACTCTGCTCGTCACACCAGCAAGTTGCCCCAAGGAACTGTGGTCAATGTAGTGGCGACGGCGAGTACGCCTATGCCACGGTGTATGTAGAAAAGTATGAGTCGCATTAGCCATCCCTGGACACGTGTTTCGAGGTAGTTGCCTCTCGTCAGCAGGGAGCAGGTCAGTGTAAAGGGGTGCCGCGTGGACTGCCAAAATGTAATTACAACAGGTAGAGTACCTCTCATGGCGCGCAGGTGCAGGTCCAAGGCTCGTCAGCCCGTTGGCTCAAGGGAGCCGTAATAAATGAATCAAAAGTTGGTCCCACTCTGCTCGTCACACCAGCAAGTTGCCCCAAGGAACTGTGGTCAATGTAGTGGCGACGGCGAGTACGCCTATGCCACGGTGTATGTAGAAAAGTATGTGTCGCATTAGCCATCCCTGGACACGTGTTTCGAGGTAGTTGCCTCTCGTCAGCAGGGAGCAGGTCAGTGTAAAGGGGTGCCGCGTGGACTGCCAAAATGTAATTAAAACAGGTCAAGTACCTCTCATGGCGCGCAGGTGCAGATCCAAGGCTCGTCAGCCCGTTGGCTCAGGGGAGCCGTAATAAATTATGCAAAAGTTGGTCGCACACTGCTCGTCACACTAGCAAGTTGCCCCAAAGGACTGTGGTAAATGTAGTGGCGACTGCGGGTACGCCTATGCCACGATGTATAAAGAACAGTATGTGTTGCGTTAGCCATCCCTGGACATGTGTTTCGAGGTAGTTGCCTCTCGTCAGCAGGGAGCAGGTCAGTGTAAAGGGGTGCCGCGTGGACTGCCAAAATGTAATTAAAACAGGTCAAGTACCTCTCATGGCGCGCAGGTGCAGATCCAAGGCTCGTCAGCCCGTTGGCTCAGGGGAGCCGTAATAAATTATGCAAAAGTTGGTCACACACTGCTCGTCACACTAGCAAGTTGCCCCAAAGGACTGTGGTAAATGTAGTGGCGACGGCGGGTACGCCTATGCTACGATGTATAAAGAACAGTATGTGTTGCGTTAGCCATCCCTGGACACGTGTTTCGAGGTAGTTGCCTCTCGTCAGCAGGGAGCAGGCTAATGCGACACATACTTTTCTACATACATCGTGGCATAGGCGTACCCGCCGTCGCCACTAAATTTACCACAGTCCTTTGGGGCAACTTGCTGGTGTGACGAGCAGTGTGCGACCAACTTTTGCATAATCAGCTACAAACTTGCAGGTTTTTTTTAAAGTGATCTCTATTTAAACCCAAGAGAGGGAGGCAGTTTCCGTGGGAGAAATGCAGCGTGTCTCTTCATTTTAAGGCCTTACGGGTGACAGCATGTCTCTTAGGGTCAGCGAGGCACTTTTTTTTAAAGACCATAATATAAAGACATTGTAGTCTTTATATTATGTTTACATCTATGCAGCCAGGACAATCTTTAAACAAAACAGTGCTACTCTACCTTGCCAGAAGCAGTGTCCTGCACTCGATGCCGGGCTTTAAATATAAACCCTGCAATGCCCAGCTGGGGTATCCTCCCCTACGCTGGACTTCTAAAGATATTCTTAAAAGCTGCAATGTCAGTCTACCTACCCACATTTCGAAATACATTATGGATTTTTGTATATTCTGAATTATAAGTGATTTGGATTCGCGCTGCACAAGTTCGCCCTTGCAAATCCTAAATAACACCGGAGGACCAGGATTTAAATAAGAAGCGCCTATTAGTAGAAACCCAAACACAGCGTTTTATTCTTCGTACAAACGTTTAGCAGCTTGTGGGGGCCAGTTCTATGACAATGATTTTAAATTCAAGCCACGTTTTTGACTCCAAAGTCTATTTATTCTGCACCAGCCTTGCAAGAAACGACCATGAGATGAGGTAGTCAGATGCATACAATCCGGTAGGCTAGACACAACAGAAGGCCTGAGGCTGGAACCCTATGCAGAGCCAGCTTGATGGATATGAATGAGTGCAGACTGAACACAGAGCTAGGGGACCACGGGCCCCAGCCCGCTGAGCACCTGGAGGAGGGCTGATCATCCCGCACATTTCTGCAACTTGTGTGCCATAAAGCGCTTACTGCGGCCCGCTGCATGGGCCGGGCCAAATGCGGCTCAGACCACGCCCGGCGGAGCCCAGAAGAGGCTGGCCACCCCCCTTAAAGTGATCGCCTGGAAACTTCCATCCATTCAGCAGCCATTGCGGAACCATGGGTAAGAGAAAGGCCAGCGCCATTGCGGAACCATGGGTAAGAGAAAGGCCAGCGCCATTGCGGAACCATGGGTAAGAGAAAGGCCAGTGCCATTGCAGCCTGTGGTATGACCACCGGGTGGTTGGCTCAATTACCAATTAGCTGATCAATGCAATGTCGGCTATTAACTCTGAAATTGAAGGTACGGAAAAGAGACTGGGAGCCACCAGGAGACTCCTGTCACTCAAGTAACTAGCACACTGTGAACCCTCCAAAAGCTGATGCAAATGTAAGCATTTGAACTAAAGCGGAGTGGACCCTAGTGAAGTTTCTCAAGATCCAAACTACTGGTGTGTACTTTTGGGGGATTCAAACATTGTCATGCCTGCCAACTTGAAGAACAATCTCACAGTATGAGGAGAGGGCGGGGCCTCATGCCGAGAAGACCTACGAGGCACCTTTGAACCCCTTGGCCCCAACCCCCTTCCTCCCAAAAACAAGCATTTGCAATGCAATAGGTCTTGCATTTACGAGTCTGAGCTATTAGCATTGTAACGGACAATGCCTTTTATTTATGTGCTTTTTTTAAAACAGATAAATAAAAGGCATTGTCATTTACAATGCCAATAGCTTAAATGCTCTCAAATGCAAGACCTATTGCATTGTAAATGCATTGAGCACTCGTGCTATAAAAATAAAACAAGCATCTGCAATGCAATAGGTCTTTAATTTACGCGAGTTTGAGCTATTGGCATTGTAAATGACAATGCCTTTTTTTTATATTTTGTTTTTTAAAACATAAATAAAAGGCATTGCGATTTACAATGCCAATGGATTAAACTCTCGCAAATGCGAGACCTATTGCATTCCAAATGCTTTTTTCAAAGTATGTGTGTTGGGGGTTGGGTGGTTGCACACAGAAGATAGCAGAAGGAACGCAGATGGGGAAGGTGTGGGGAAGCAAAACTGAGGGTGAGGGTGTGGGGAAGCAAAAATGATGGCGCGGTGGAGAAACTGGAGAACTGCTCAGTAAAGCACTCCAATACCTTCCGGTCAGGTTCGCACTTGCGGGAGAGTATTTCCAAAGAGTCATTTGCAGCCAAAGAGTTTCATTCTTTTTTGGATTCATGTCACCATCTGGACACCAGAGTGTGGGCCTTCTAACTCTAATAAGCATTACAATTTGTTTGTCCCTGACTGGGGCACTTTTAGTGGCACTGATTAATTTCTATCACAATAACTTTGTAAGCAAAAATTTCCAAATTGTTGATTCATTTGCTTGTGCTCTAGATATGATGTTATCAGGCCTGAAAGAGGATTTTCTCATAGTATGGGGAGGAGATTTTAAATCTTAGATTATGCCCTATCGCTGATGATCGTGTATGTGGAGTAGCGGAGAATGACTTTTGCAACCTTTCACATTTGAACCACACTCCGTGTGGCGACATATTGAATAGGCGGCTGAAGATCCATGGCCTCATATTTAGCATAGATTTAGCTGCTAAAAAAGGTCTTAATCAGGTAAAGTACATGGGCAGAGGGAATGGGTCTCTAATTGATTTTATTGCACTATACAAGACATCAGCTAAAAAGGTGTGCAAATTTCAAATTTTAAATAGTGCTTTGAGTGGCCATAACCAACTGACTCTAAGAATCAGCCTAGGGCTGCCTTTGGTGCCTTTTAACAAACTGGTTTGCCCGATTGAATGCACGAGAAATGGGGGAGCACGCCGCAAATGGCGGGGTGTCAAACCAAAGGCCTTTTTAGCACAGCTCATGGAGAACCAGAGGGAGCACTTCGAGCTCTGCCTTAGTGATAAACCCGATCCGGGAAGTGCAATAGGCACTTTCTCTGAAATTTGCAAGAAGGCAACTGAACAATTAACTGTATCTAAACAACACCATGCCCCAAGGCACAACAAATGATTTGATAAAACATGCTCACGAGCTCATGGTAGCCTCACAGAACCTCTTAAAAGTTCGCTGAGCGTTCTGACAGAAATTAGAACCTGTAGAAAGCTTTATAAAGAAGCTTTCAATTTAAGGAAAGAGGAGATCAGAAGGGATGCTTGGGAGCAGTTGGTTGTCCCCTGTGCTAGGAATGACAGATCCCAGTTTTGGAAGGTAGTTAATGCACTTTTCTTTTCAGGTAGCTCTACTACAAGCAGACGTGACCATTCTGAAGTATGCTTGGGCCAAAACTTTTACAAATTTGTATGATTCAAATGAACCGGAATGCACGGAGCACAGTATTCCGGAAGATCAATCTAGTCCAGGGAGAACAGAAGAACAAATGTTACTTACCTGTAAACTGTGGTTCTCCAGTATTGGTGTCTTTCATAGATTCACATGCTTGAATATTCCCCGTCGTCGAAGTGGGAGTCCCACGGTATATATAAAAAGCAATAAGTATCATGTATATATACATATACACATACCTAACCACATAAGAGTATATACATACCCAAATAAACATATATATATAGTTCAAATAACATAACAAGTAAAAAATACCATAGGATAGCATTGAGACATAGGAAAGCATAGAGAAAAAGAATCACTTTGCTAACATATCACTGTCACTTTATAGTCCAAACTCCAGCCAATCAGGCGCTAGCACCCTCTAGAACCTTCTCCTCAGAGGCTCAGGCCCTCAGATTTTCGAGCACGAGAGTGACCATAGAGCCGAAAGAGGAGAAGAGAGCCTCTGAGGGGAGGAGGGTGGGTCGCATGTGAATCTATGAAAGACACCAATACTGGAGAACCACAGTTTACAGGTAAGTAACATTTGTTCTTCTCCAGTATTTGGGGTGTCTTTCATAGATTCACATGCTTGAATAGAATAGTAAGCAGTAAACAGTATTCGGCTGACCAAGCCGTATTGATATTGCATGTAATACAAACAATGTATTTAAAGCGCAATAATAATAATAATACCCCAGGAGGAGGGAAGTAGCAGAGGCTCACCTTATTTAAACAGATTTCGTAGAACTGCCTGTCCCACAGCAGTGTCTGCTTCGTTAATGGATTCCAGACAGTAGTGCTTCGTAAACGTGTGCCTGCTGGACCACGTAGCTGCCCGGCATATTTGATGGATGGGCACACCAGCGAACAGGGCAGTGGAAGATGACATAGCCCTCGTTGAATGGGCTCTCACTCCCGAAGACAGAGGCTTACCAGCCTTTTGATGGCAAAAAGAGATTGCTGATGAAACCCAACGGGCAATAGTAGGTTTGGTGACAGATTGTCCTTTGCAAGCACGCCCGTAGGCCACAAACAACTGGTCAGATTTGCGAAAGGATTGAGTCCTGCTAATGTAGAATTTTAGACATCTCTTCAAGTCCAGAGAGTGTAAGCTTTGCTCCGCCGGGGTTTGTGGATGCGGGAAAAAAGTCTTTAAGAGCACTGGTTCGTTAAGATGGAAATCGGATGGCACTTTAGGTATAAAAACCGGATTAGTGCGGAGGATGACACAATCCGATCTGAATTGAAGGAACGGAGGCTTTATTGTAAAAGCGTGAATGTCACTGACTCTGCGGGAAGAGGTCAGAGCAAGGAGGAGGGCCACTTTCCAAGTTAAAAATTTGACATCCGCTGAGTGGATAGGTTCGAAGGGCGCCTTCATAAGCTGAGCCAGCACGATGTTCAGGCGCCACGTGGGTGGAGGACGCCGAATGGGCGGGAACATGCGGAAGAGACCCTTGAAAAATTGTTGTATGACTCTGGATGAATAGAGAGAGGACGAGCCATCTTGTCGGAAGCGAGATATTGCCGCTAGAAAGACCTTTAAGGTAGAGTGCGATAATCCAGACTGCGCTAGTTGTAGGAAGAACGGCAGAATATGTTCTGGAGGAGCGTGCACAGGATGAATGTGGGCAGAAGCACACCAATGACAAAATCGCTTCCATTTGAGCTTATACGTTTTCACTGTGGATGGAGCTCTTGCCTTAGCTAACACCTCCCTGCAGGCTGGAGGAATGTTCAAATGAGCAAATTCAAGGTGCTCAGGTTCCAAGCCGACAAGCTGAGAGATCTGGGATTCGGATGGCATATCCGACCATCGTTCATTGTGAGCAGATCCGGCTTCAGGTGGAGAAGGATGGGCTCGCGTTGGGATAGGAGAAGCAACTCCGAAAACCATGCCTGCCGAGGCCACCGTGGAGCTATTAGAAGTACATGGCACGGTTGTTGTCTCATCTTCCGCAGCACTCGTGGAATCAACGGAATCGGCGGAAAAGCGTACGCAAATATCCCGTACCAATTGATCGAAAGGGCATTTCCGCACGACCCTTCGTGGGGAAACCAGCTTGCGTAGGACTGGCATTTTGCATTCTGCGGGGTTGCGAAGAGGTCGATTGTCGGGTGACCCCAAAGGTTGAAGACGAATTCCAGCGTCGGTTGATGTAACTCCCACTCGTGGGTTGATGATGCTGACCGACTGAGTGCATCCGCCAGAGTATTGGAAATGCCGGGCAGATGAATTGCTTGTAACGTCATCTGATGGAGTATGGCCCAACTCCAAATCCTCTGCGCCAGACGGGAGAGCAGTGGAGATCTTGTCCCGCCCTGTTTGTTCAGGTAGTGCATGCACGTGGTGTTGTCCGTCTGAATGAGGACTGACTTCCCTTGGAATTGCAGGCGGAAGGATTTCAACGCCAAGAAAATGGCCATCAGTTCCAGTCTGTTGATGTGCCAGCAACGCTGAGCCGCTGACCATAGGCCCTTGACGGATAGATCTTGAAAATGTGCGCCCCAACCCTCCATGGATGCGTCCGTGGTAAGGACGAGTTCTGGGGTTGACGACAGAAAGGATGTTCCTGCTGCGATGTTGGCAGGACAAGTCCACCAATGCAGCGCTTGAGCCATGCGGGGTGACACCACGACCTGATCGTTGAAGGAACCGGAAACCTGGCGCCACTGCTTGTCTAACTCCTCTTGGATGATGCGACTTTTTAGTCTGCAGAGAGGGATCAAAGCGATGCATGAGGACGCCATTCCCAGAAAGGATTTTAATATGCGGACTGAAACTGACTGCTTTGCTGCGATGGAGCTCGCAAGCTGTTGAATCCGTTCCTGACGTTCTGCTGAAGCGAAGGCCATGGTTGTGCTCGTATTGATACAAGCGCCGAGAAAAGTCTTGCACGTAGTCGGCGTGAGTTGAGATTTTTGTACATTGATCGACAACCCCAGGGACTGAAACAGATCGAGACAGCGCTGGGTATCGAGGGCCGCCTGGTGAGAGGATTGAGCTTTGATGAGGCAATCGTCCAGGTAGGGGTATATCTGAATACCCTCTTGTCGTAAGTGAGCCACCACCGGGGCTAGGAATTTTGTAAAGACCCGCGGGGCTGAGCAGAGTCCGAAGGGTAGGACTTTGAATTGGTAGTCCCTGTGGCCCACTCGAAACCGTAGGTATTTCCTGTGGCGCGGTAGAATGGGCACATGGAAATATGCGTCCTGCAGATCGATCGTTGTCATGTAATCCTCCTGAGAAAAGAATTGGAGGATGTCCTTCAATGTGAGCATCCGAAAGGACTGAGTCTTGAGAAATTTGTTGAGCAATCTGAGATCGAGGATCGGACGCCATTCCCCTGATTTCTTTAGTATGAGGAAAAAACGGGAATAGAATCCCAACCCTCTTTGATATTTCGGAACCACTTCGATGGCACCCTTGTTTAACATTATTTGGATTTGTTTGAAAAGTTCTCTGAGATGGGCGGGTGGTGGCCCGGATGGAGGTGTGCGTGGAGGAACCTTCACAAACTCTAGGGCGTGGCCCCTTGAAATTATATCCAGGACCCAGCGGTCCGAAGTGATCAAGGACCAGGTTGAAAAGAACTGGGAGATTTTTCCTCCAACAAGAACTAGAGGACAACTGGGAAAAGGAAGTTCTTTCCGTACAGAGTCACTGCTTCTTGGTTGAATTTCCTCTGTAATTCGACTTTCCTCTGTATGACTTGCTAGTTTGCTGTCTGTAGGACTGCTGCGGTTGTGAATAGTACCGCTGTTGCCCCTGATTGTACGAGCGGTATTGGGACGAGGAGCCACGAAAGGATGATGATGAGGAGGTGCCGCGGCCGCGCGCACCTCGAAAGGGCTGCTTCTTAAACTGTAGAGTGCCGAGGGAACGAGCCGTATCCGTATCCTTTTTAATGGTTTGCAAGGCATCTTCTACATGCTGGCCGAATAATGACTCCCCGTCATATGGCATGTCCAAAATCTTAGCCTGGACCTCTTGCCGAAAAGAGGTTGACCGAAGCCAGCCCTGTCTTCTTAGGACGGCTGCTCCCGCCAATTGGCGAAAACCGGTGGATGCGATGTCAACAGAGCAGTCAATGATCTCGGATGACGCCCTTTCTCCCTCTTGCAGGATTTTCTGAGCTTCCGCTCTTGAATCCTCCGGTATAAGTTTGACCAATGCAGCCATGTCCGACCACATCTGTCTATCATAACGGCCGAGGATAGCCAAGGAATTCGCAGCCCGGACCGTTGTTGACGCCATGGTTGAAAACTTCTTGCCTATAGCATCCAGGCGACGGCCGTCGCGGTCCGGAGGCGCCGACATTGGAGATGATGGATTCTTGGAGCGGCGCTGTGCCGCTTGTGTGATCACTGAGTCCGGCTTAGGTTGAGACACCAAGCAGGCTGGGGAAGAATCCGGAGCTTTATATTTTTTCTCCAGGCGTGGGAGCACCGCCGGAATAGAATTAGGTGTCTTCATTAATTTTAGGCCTTCATTCCATATGAAGTCTATGATTGGCACAGCTCGTACTTGTTTCTGAGGCTGGGACTTGAAGTCATATAAGAAACAGTCCTCTTCCCTAACCACCATGGGAAGGTGAAAGCGTTGTGCTGCTCTCTCCATCAGCTGATGGAACCCTGTTATGTCGACAGGTGGCGAGTTGACTGGTGACCTTGGCGGTGATGCGGGCGAATTGATTTGGTAATCATCCCAGTCCGCCATAGTGTCGTCCTCTGGGAGCTCGCCGTCTTCCGTATCCGGATTGTCCATATTATCATCCTCTGCATTGAAAGGCAGTGCAGGTGTGGAGGGCGTGGGTATCGTTGGCAATATAGAAGGTGGAACCTCAGATGGCGCTTCACGTGGAGTATTTTTAGGGGATGCTGGAAAACGACGATTATAGTCTTCCAACATATACTGGAGGTTGGAAACGAGCTGCACAGGAAGCTGCATCATAGGAACCGGAGCAGAGGTATTTTGCTCTTCTTCCTGTTCATAAAATTCATCCTCCTCAGACTCTTGGCATTTTATATGGAGCTCCGAAGGACTATGAGCATCCCGAAAAAGAGACTGATCGCCTTCATCCGAATCGTCCTCATCCCCTGAGGGAAATAGTTGACGAGGTGGCCGTGGTCCAGGTGGTAACATAACTGGGTCTAGCATGGCCTTACGACGAAGCATTAAGGAGCTGTCCACAGACCCCGGTGCTGGTGTTGACATTGGCACCAATGGCATTGTCGCAAAATTTGACCCTACCGTCGTCGAGGCGACCGTCGACGAAGCAATCGTCGACGGAGCTGCCGTCGACGAGGTTGTTGCCGTCGACGGGACTGTCGTCGACGGGGTGGCTGCCGTCGACGGGGTGGCTGTCGTCGACGGTGTGGCTGTCGTCGACGGGGTGGCTGTCGTCGACGGTGTGGCTGTCGTCGACGGTGTGGCTGTCGTCGACGAGGCTGTCGTCGACGAGGCTGTCGTCGACGAGGAAGATTTCCTCTTCTTCTTTTTACCCATCGTCGACGGAGTTGTGGACGTCGACGGAAGCGCCAGCTTCCCAGTCGTCGACGAAGAAGTGAGTGGTATCGTCGACGAGACAGTTCTAAGAGACACACATACTATCGTCGACGGAGAAGACGTCGACGAAGTCAGTGTCGTCGACGAAGGATATCTACTCGATACCGTCGTCACCGTCGTCGACGAGGCTGATGAAGTAGCCGATCTCGTCGACGGAGGGGCCGTCGACGGGCCCGTCGACGGTTTTGAAAGTTTCTGACTGGAAACATGTGCTGACGGAGTCACAGACGCCTGAGAGCTACGTCTCGGGGGCGCAGAAGTGGAGACAGAGACTTTGCCTGTAGACACTTCCTCAAGGTGAAGTCTCTTCTTTTTCAGAAAAGGAGATGGCAAGTCCTGGACACTTCCACGCTTTGAGGAGACTCCTGTTTTGACAGAGGCTACACTTTCCACCTCAGAAAGTGGGTTGTCTGTGTCCTTTAGTTTTTGAAGCCATATTAAAAGGCGACCTTCTCTATCTTTTAAAGTTTTGTGAGAGAAAGTTCTGCAGATCTTACAATTAGCCACCTTATGATCAGGATACAGACAATAAATACATTTCTCATGGGGATCCTCAGAGAAAAGTCTTGACTTTCCGCAAGATGAACAAGGACGGAAAAGAGATTTCTTACTTGCAGACATGATGAGAGATAAAAAACCTCAAACCAGATGAAGAACTGAGCAGAGCTCAGGGAGACTCCCTTCACACGACGTGCGGTAGAAAATCTGAGGGCCTGAGCCTCTGAGGAGAAGGTTCTAGAGGGTGCTAGCGCCTGATTGGCTGGAGTTTGGACTATAAAGTGACAGTGATATGTTAGCAAAGTGATTCTTTTTCTCTATGCTTTCCTATGTCTCAATGCTATCCTATGGTATTTTTAACTTGTTATGTTATTTGAACTATATATATATGTTTATTTGGGTATGTATATACTCTTATGTGGTTAGGTATGTGTATATGTATATATACATGATACTTATTGCTTTTTATATATACCGTGGGACTCCCACTTCGACGACGGGGAATATTCAAGCATGTGAATCTATGAAAGACACCCCAAATACTGGAGAACAGCTAATAATTAGTCTTGGGGATATCACCTCAGCCGTGAATAGGTGCCCAAGCAATAAAGCACCAGGACCAGATGGGGTCCCCGTTGAAGTTTTTAAGGCTAATTTGTCATTTTGGGACCCAATACTGGTGAATGTGCTCTGGAGTGTGAATTGTGTTCACCGCCGTAAATCTTGGTCCAGGGCAATTATTGTCTCAATTTTAAAAATGATGGATAGGAGTGATCCTCATTGCTATCAGCCAATATCATTAATCAATTCCACGACCAAAGTATTGGGCAGAGTTCTATTGGAACAACTTGAAAACTGGGCAAATGAGAACAGCATCTTAACATCTGCTCAGTACGGTTTCAGACAGGACTTAGGGACTGCAGACCAGTGTCTGATGCTCCATTTAATAATGAGTAAATAAGTGGCTGCCAAAGAAGGATGTCTCTTTTTGGTGTTTATGAAGCTGAGTGAAAATTTGGACAATGATATAAGGGGGAATTTGTTGAGTATGTTGGATCCTAAAGGAACATTGAAGAAATTCTTGTGTCTTTCGGTCACCAAGAGCCTCACAGCCCAATGCGGAAGATCCTCCACTGATCTCTAACGGTGGTTATTAGGTGAGTCAAATCACCATTTTCTATTTAGTAACCTCTTAGCACACACTGATGAACTGGGAATTGATTCGCTCTCCCCCACTCCCATTGCTACGTAGGTTGCTCCCTATTAGCCCTGATGAAGACCCCTATCTAAGGGACCATTGGCCTGTCCACCATTTCGGGGTCAAAACGTCAACATATTTACCAATATCCACCTGTACTGGAGATATTATCCATGTTTAGACAAATTGAAAATACATGGTGTATCTTATAATTGTGGCTGATGGTCATGCAAAGAAGTGACAGCCAGGTATCTTCTTAATTATTCGTATATATTGTATATTGGCACTCAAATTCCTGCCTTTTCCTCCTCTTTTCACGAGCACTCTCCCAAACACCCTCCTCTTTTTCATTTACTATTGAGCAACTCTATTATAAGAGAGTATTGTACAAATTTGATATCCAAATTCAATATAAAAACATGAATTTATTTGCATTTCAAGTGTGTGTTACTAATTTTTGGGTACTAAAGAAAAATATTTCCGTTGGGACCAATTGTGCTTTGTATCATTACTTACCCAGGTCCTACGGTTTACTAGGTTTTCCCATTGTTTTGTATTGAAATACTAATAGGTTTTTCCTATCTTTTCCCTAGACACCTAGATACCGAAGGGGGTTCCCTGAGCAAACCCATGCGGAGCATGGCAAATAGTCGTCCACTGAGGGACTCCATTATTACCTCCCTTCTCACTATGGGCGGTTACCAGCAACACTCGTGGTATTTCTGTAGTAGTGTGCTGGAGCCGGTTCTGGGCGAGATCGGTTGTGCAGTCTTCACTCCTGCAATTTCAGACACTCAGGTTAGTGGTTTCTTGACAGAATGCCAACCTCACGAAAGATTCATTTGCCTGAGTGAGGATGGAGTCTGGAGGTGCATTTGCTGTAACAGAACTAGGTTCCCCTAATCCTCAAGAAAGGTTTACACCTTCCATGGAAGAATTAACTAAGGTCCTGTATAATATGAGGTCTGAGGTTCAGACTTTGAAATTAGAAAACCAACACCTGAGAACTGAATTAAAGCTGTGCAAAACACAAAAGGACCCAGGGGACCTGGGGCTTTTCCTAAGGTAAAAAACATACGTTCATCCTGCCCATTTTAAAGCACCCGCAACTAACCCTGACATTACCTCGTCACGGTCACATGGTGGTCAATCAGAGAATGTGACTGTAGTAACTCCTAGTCCAGTCCCCTTAGCAGCACCAGAAAGGTTTGGGGGAAATAGTACAAAATATAGTGTATTCATGAACCAATGTCACCTTCGGTTTCTTTATCATATGGCAGCTTTCCATGATGATGCAGCCAACAAGGCTTTTGTGATCTCGTATTTGGTTGGGAACACGGCCACGTGGTCAGTTCCCTTAGACAAGAACGACGATCCGATTCTGTATGATTATGCTCTGTTTAAAGACAAAATGCGGACTCTTTTAGTGAAACATACCTTTATGCAAGCTAGTGATAATGAATTGATGGGTTTAAAACAATGCTCAAAGGATATGATTACATATGTGACAGGTTTTAATAGACGTAGGTGAAACACACTGGCCTGAAGACAAGTGAACTTCGCTTTTTTACTGGGAGCTCTGTGATGCGCTAAAAGATATATTGTCCCAGATAGTGGATCCTACTGAGAAATGTCTCTCCTTTATTTATCTGGTGGTAAAATTAGATCACAGGCTAGGAGAAAGCAGGGACGAGAGAACCAGAAGCGAGGCACCACATATTTTAGTTTTATGTGGGAAGAAGAAATAACCCAAGGAAGAAATACACAGTAGTGAACCTATGCAGACAGGAGGAATTTGCTGTCCTCTATTGGCTGAAGAGAAGGAAAAAAGAAGGTGGTTGAACTTGTGTTTATACTGTGGTAAAGGGGGCAATTTTGCTAGGTAATGTCGAGTGAAGCCTAAAACATCCCGCAAAACTGTGGTCTGTGTTGTAAAACTAGAAAGCTCAAAGGGGGTTGAGATTGTCCCTTCGAGTATGATGGATTACGAGATCTCCCAGTACCTAGCTAATACAGAGGTTTGTGTCTCTAAAGTTTTACCATAACTGTCACTCTTATTATAACTACTCAGCTCCGAAAAAACCATGCCGGTTTTATTGGATTCCAGAGCAACTGGTAACTTTTTGGACATCACTCTTGATTAGGCTTTGGATGGGGTTTTTGTCCCCAAGGAACACCCGGAACCTGTCAGAACAGTGGATGGGTCTGAATTGTCTTCAGGGCTCATCACTTACAATTCCAGTGATAAGGTTATGATATGTGACAATGACCATTCGGAAGTGATACGTTTTGATTTGATTGAGGCACCTAATTTTGGGGCAATAACTTGGGGTGCCGTGGCTGCAATAACACAATCCACATATTGATTGGATGGCACCTACTGTTATGTTAAGGTCACAATAGTGTTTGTTGCATTGTTATACGAAAGCAACGGAGTGGAAAACCCCCTTGTGTTATCCACAAATATGGAACTGGCTCAGCTACCATCCTTGTATTTCCTATTTTCAGGACGTATTTCATAAAACCAAAGGCACTACATTGCCCCCTTTGACTGCAGGATTGATTCAATACCAGAGCAGATCTGCCTTTTAGTTGTATATATGCTTTGACAGAACCTGAAACTTGACATCTCCAGGATTATCTGGACGTACTACTGGCATGTGGGTTCATCCATCACTCCTCTTCCCGAGTTGTCTCCTTTGTGCCTTAACGGGAGGGGGATTTATGGGCCAGCATTGATTACAGGGTGATGAATAAGGCAACTATAAAAATAAGTACCCATTGCCACTGATCCCCGTCCTCTTGGATCAAGTCAAGCAGTTGACTATTTATAGCAAGTTAGATTTGAGGGGGACTTATCATTTGATCAAAGTGAAAGAAGTTGGTGAACGGAAGACTGCTTTTCGCACAAAGTTTGGCCTGTATGAGTACTGTGTCATGCCATTCAGGCTATGTAATGCCCCGGCAGCCTCTAGGGTTTTTGTTAATGAGATCTTGCGGGAGTATCTGGACAGCTTCACCATAGTGTATATAGACATTATATTCCCATTCTGAGGAAGAACATGTAGGGCATGTAAAAAAGGTATTGCAGTGTCTCGGAGATAACCATCTTTTTGCTAAATTAGAGAAATATGTTTCTCATACGACTCAGGTTGACGTTTTGGGCTTCGCTCTCTTCTCTCACCCTCTGGGATTCATATGGACCCCAAGAAAACTGAAACCATGTCACAATGGCCTAGTCCAGGGTCTGTGTGGGAAGTGCAGTAATTCCCTGGTTTGGCCAACTTTTACTGGCAGTTTATTAACCATTTCTCCAATGTAATAGCACCAATGACTAAATTGTTGAGCAAAGGGAACACTTTTAATTGGTCAGAACAGTCAGATCAGGCGTTTACCCACTTGAATGAGAAGTTCACTTTCGCTCCCATTATGATGCATGCTGAATCTTCGCTGCCTTATTTTGTTGAAGCGAATGAATCCCAATTTGCAGTAGGTAGGGTGTTATCGCACAGAGACAGAAGAACCTGAATGATGCATCCCATTGCCTATTTTTCTAAAACACTCTTAGCTGGTGAACAAAAGTACACCATCGCAGAGCTTGAGCTTTTAGCTATTAAGCTCACATTCCATGAATGGAGGCATCATCTGTTGGAATCACCCTTTACCATCACTATATATTCTGATCATTGAAATTTGCTGTTTTTTTAAGATCTGCTCGAGCTCTTACTCCTCGCCAGATGAGATGGGTATTGTTCTTTAGTAAGTATGACTTAGTCATTGCTTTTCGCCCTGGTTCCCAGCAGCGCAAGGCTGATGCGTTATCGTCTCTGGGCAAAGAAGCTAAAACCTCACTCAAAATGCATGTCCCCAAAGAATCTCCTGAGAGGATCATACGTACAAGGGATGGAGGGGAAGACGAGTCTGCTGTCTTTTTGACTCAACTGGCTCAGCTCTTTGCTCCATGCCATCTTCTGAATGGTTGTTAAACCATATCAATAGTATTAAGGAAGGGCTTTTGTACCATGTTGACAAAGAACAAGTTACTTACCTTCGGTAACGATGTATCTGTAAGAAACATTAGTTAGTTAGATTCCTCACCTTAGAATATCCCCAGGCGTCAGACTGGATCCGGAAGATTTTTTGTCAGCAATACCCCTTGCGCGTCGCTAGGCGTCGTCTGCGGCTCCGCGTCCGTCGACAGCGTCGTGCGCCGGAATGACGTCGTCGGAGTACTTAGACGCCGCCCTCACGCGCTGACGTCAGTTCTTGTACATAGCCTTCCGCGCCAGGAACGCAGAGCCATGCAAGAGACCGACACTGGTGCCAAAAAATTCTAGGGCCCTGAAAGGGATAGCCTTAACCCTAGATGTCAGTTCGCAGAACGGGGAGGATGGGTGGGTCGGTGAGGAATCTAACTAACTAATGTTTCTTACAGATACATCGTTACCGAAGGTAAGTAACTTGTTCATCTGAAAGAAACACGTTAGTTAGATTCCTCACCTTAGAATAGATACCCAAGCAATACCAACCCCGGTGGTGGGTCTGCGAACCAAGATCACACCAGAAAGTCCTGGAGGACAGAACGGCCAAAGAAGCCATCCCTCCGGACTTGCCTGTCTAGGCAATAGTGCCTGGCAAACGTGTGCAGCGAAGCCCACGTCGCCGCCTGACAGATGTCCTGCAAAGGGACTCCCCGTCCCAAAGCAGTAGTAGCCGCTGTGGCCCGAGTAGAATGGGCTCGCAGCCCAACAGGAGGGTCCTTTTTCGCCAAGGAATAACAGATTTTTATACACAAAACGACCCACCGGGAGATGGTCCGTTTGTGTACAGCTTTTCCCTTCTTTGCACCCACGTAGCCAACGAAAAGCTGGTCGTCCACTCGGAACTGTTTAGTGCGGTCCAAATAAAAGGAGAGCGCACGTTTTGGGTCCAGACAGTGGAGCCGCTCTTCCTCTTTGGAAGGATGCAGAGGCGGAAAGAAGGCGAGCAAGGTGACAGATTGCCCAAGATGAAAGGGGGTCACCACTTTCGGTAGAAAGGAAGGACGAGGCCGAAGGACAACCTTGTCCGGATGAACAGATAGAAAAGGAGGCTTGGACGATAGAGCCTGGAGCTCACTCACCCGTCTAGCCAAGGTGATGGCTACCAGGAAAGCAGTCTTAAGAGTTAGAAGACGAAGAGGACAATTGTGAAGAGGCTCAAAGGGAGCGCACATCAGGAATGTCAAGACAAGATTCAAGTCCCACTGAGGCATTACGAAAGGGACAGGAGGGAACGTGTGAGTAATGCCTTTAAGAAAGCGTGACACTACAGGGGACTTGAAAAGAGAGGGCTGATCTGAAAGCCGTAAGAAGGCAGAGAGAGCAGCAAGATAACCTTTCAAGGTGCCCAGGGCAGAGCCCTGCCGGGCCAAAGAAAGAAGAAAGAGGAGAACCTCAGAAAGAGGGGCGGAGAGGGGATCCACAGCCTTTGCTGTGCACCATGCCACAAATTTGTTCCACCGGCAGGCGTATACCGTCTTTGTGGAGGGACGCCTGGCTGCCAGAATGATATCACAGACTTCAGGAGGCAAGTCAAATGGCATCAACTGCCGTCGCTCAATCTCCACGCATGGAGGTGGAGGCTGGACAGGTTCGGGTGGAGGACCGTCCCCTGCTGCTGCGACAGAAGGTCCTCCTGAAGAGGCAGTCGGATCGGGGGATCGAGCGATAGACTGAGCAGAAGTGGTATAGGCGGAAAGGCGTACAACACACCGCAACTCCACTCGCGACGAAAAGCGTCTCCGAGCGAGTGCCGCCTTGGAAATTCCAACGCGCAGATCTGCTGACATTGCGCGTTCTCTTCGGTGGCGAATAGATCTAACCAGGGCTCTCCCCACTGCAGAAAGGAGGCCTTGCGCCATGTCCGAGTTCAGACGCCGTTCATGATCCATCATGCACCAGTGGCTGAGTTAGTCTGCTCTGGCGTTCAGAGAGCCCGCCAGATGTTGAACCACCAGGGTGATGCCCTGATGTTCCCGCCATGTCCAGAGGCGCAGAGCCTCCTGACAAAGGGTCCACCACCCCACCCAGTTTTTTGCAATACCAGATGGCGGTGCTGTTGTCTGTTAACACCTGCACTACACTTCCCCCGGACAGAGGGAAGGAATGCCTTCAGTGCAAGTCGGATCGCCCACAGCTCCAGAAAGTTGATATGGAGCCGGGACTCCGCCGGAGACCAGAGGCCTCTGATCTCCGCCTCTCCCATGTGGCCCCCCCCATCCCAGGAGGGATGCATCCGTCACTACTACACGCTCCGGTTGGGGTAGGGAGAGGATCTGCCACTGACCCAATCGCGGTCCCTGAGCCACCACTGCTGGGCCCACTGAAACTTCAGTTCCCACTGCAGAGCCCGCATCCGCATCTGGAGTGATGCACCAACAGGATGCAGGAGGCCATCAGACCCAGAAGCCGCAGCACCAACCTGACCGAAACCCAGGATAGAGGCTGAAAGATTGGAATGAGAGCCTGAATATCCAGGACCCGCTGTTCCGGAGGATAGACCCGGAACTGCGCTGAGTCCAGAACCGCTCCGATGAAGAGGAGCTTCTGGGAGGGATTTAGATGCGACTTGGGCACATTGATGGAGAACCCCAGCAAATGCAAGAGGTCGGCCGTAGTCTGGAGATGGGAGACGACTGCCTGGGGCGAGACCGCCTTCAACAACCAGTCATAGAGATAGGGGAAGACTGGAACCCCTAATCTGCGCAGGTTTGCTGCGACCACCACCATCACTTTCGTGAACACCTGAGGGGCACTGGTGAGGCCGAAGGGGAGCACGGTAAACAAAGTGCTCGTGGCCTACCGTGAACCGCAGGTAACGCCGGTAGGCCGGCAGGACGGGGATGTGGAAATAAGCGTCCTGCAAGTCCAACGCTACAATCCAGTCTCCAGGGTCTAGGGCAGCCAGAACCCGAGCAAAGGTGAGCATCTTGAACTTCTCCTTCCGGAGGAAGGCATTGACGTTCCGGAGGTCCAAGATAGGGCGTAGGCCCCCTTTGCCCTTCTTGGGAACCAGAAAGTAGTGGGAATAACAACCACGACCTACTTCTGGGCTCGGAACGTGCTCGACGGCCCCCTTGGCCAAGAGGGCCGAAACTTCCTCGTGGAGAAGATTCAAATGATCCCCTGAGATACGGTGGTGCTGCGGTGGCATGGCTGGAGGGGTCGTCTCGAAGGGGAGGGAGTAGCCCCTTCGGACGATTTGTAGCACCCACCTGTCCGACGTGATGGAACGCCAGTGGAGCAGGTGATGGCGAACTCTGCCGCCCACTGGCGTGGAATGGGCCTGAAAGCTCGGACTAGGAAGGCTTTGAGGCGGATGCTGCTGGGGTGGATGTGGACTGACCGCGTCGTCCTCCGGTACCGCCTCGGCGGAAACCACGTCCGCAACCGCGTGCAGGCTGGTTCTGCGGCCGGTGGCTAGGCGGACGTGAGGAGGTGCCCCTTCCTTGGCCACGAAAGGAGCGAAAAGCGGAAGTTTGTGGCCGCGGGGCCGAGAGGCCCAAGGACGTGGCCGTAGCCCGGGAGTCCTTGAAGCGAGCCAGCGCACTGTCCGCTTTGTCACCAAAAAGGCGAGCGCCATCAAAAGGCATGTACATGAGAATGCTCTGGACATCCCCTGAAAAAGACGTGGACCGCAGCCAGGCGTGACGTCGAAGCGCCACCGTGGTAGAAATCGCCCTACCAGCGAGTCCGTAGTGTCGAGTCCACATCGGATTGCATGGCGCGCTGCATCTCTCCCATCGGCCAGGGCCGAGGAAAACCGCGCCCGGGCCTCCTCCGGGCACAGTGGCAGCACGTCCTCCACCGCATCCCACAGAGAGTGGGAATAACAGTCCAAGAGACAGGCGGTGTTCAAAGACCGCAGGCCCAAACTGAGCAAAGAGAACAGCTTCTTACCAAACTGTTCCAGTCTCTTGGAATCCCGGTCCGGAGGAGCGGACGGGAAGGAGGATTGGGAGGTAGAGGCCTGGATAACCAGACTCTCGGGGGTAGGGTGTTGGGACAGAAAACTGGGGTCGCCCGGAGCAGGGCGGTGGCGCCTGGCAACGTTCCTATCCACAGGAGGGACTGAGGAGGGCTTGGACCAGGTGCCCTTCAGAACGTCAGTGAGGGCCTCATTAAATGGCAGCAGAGGCTCAGTGGAGCATTCGGCAGACTGAAGCACCTCAGTGAGGATGTTAGTCCTCACAGCCACGGCAGGCAGCTCAAGCCCAAGGGCTTCGGCCGCCTTGTGCAGCACCACAGAAAAAGCTGCACCCTCCTCCGAAGCCACAGTCGGAGGAGAGATGAATCCAGTGTCCGGAGAGGTATCCAACCCACTGGCCTCCCCCAGTTCATCTGCCCAGTCCTGTGCAAGTTGGCTCTGAAGGGCTGTGAGAAGTTGGCCTGATGTATGATGTGACTAGTTCTTGTGTACACCTTATATCAGTCCAAACAACCCTTATGGTGATTGGTTGTAAAGTCAACCTTATAGACCAGCTATCCTAGTGGTAGCATGGACAAGGGCAGTCTTAAGCTAAACTCTGAATGGCATGTGAAGCCAGCTGTGATACCATATATAATCCCTTGAATACCAAATGAAAGGACACCACAACAGATATATATATAAAATAAAGTGTATTTATTCTAGTCAAACCCTCAGCACTCTTTATGAGATTAGAGGTAAGTACAACACAGTCTTATTTAAGCATACATTAAGTTACACAGGTAAGTAATACAGTTAGGCCCAAGGGGCCACGCAAACCATATACTAAAGAAGTGGTATAAGGACCACTGTCACAGAAATAGAATAGGCCTAGGCCTAGGGAATCGCTGGGGCTACACTACACTAGCAACAGTTAGGAAGTGGGAGGCCCACGGGATTCAGGTGCAGAGTGGAAACACTCACGCTTAATGCGTAAAAGTCGATAGAATTACTAGCAGTTGGAAATTAACAGTTTAAGGACACTTCTGAAGCAGCTAGAGAGTCGAGACTCGGAAACTATACCCTAGGATAGTCACTACCCTTGTGAGCACCGAAGTACCCAAGTTACCTAGCCCACGGGCTACGGGTGCATAGGTGTGAACTTGCGTCGGGTTTCGTAGTGGACTTCTATGGATGCCTGAAGGAAAGTTGCTGACAGGCAGTCAGTGAAGAGTGTCCGGTGGATCCCCAGGCTGGGATCAAGAAGAGAGGATACCTGCAAGCAGAAGGGACAGAGTCAAGGTCACTAGCCAGTGACCACGTGGAACCAGGAAGGAACCAGGCGATGTCGTGAAGATTGCAGGTGAAAGGTGAAGCTTGTCGCTGCAGCCACGGGTACCAGGAGACGTCGAGGACGACCAGGACCAGGAGGCGAGCTGTCCCCCGAAGGCTCTTGCGTCGGCGGCGTCGAAGTCGAACTAGGACTCACCAAGCCTTGGCAAGCGGAACCCACGAAGAACGGAGGACTTGCTTCTGGTGCAGACCAGGAAGGTCTGGGGTGCTTCTCTTTTGCAAAGAAGCGGGAGCCAGTCTGGAGGAGCCAAACCAGCAGTGAAGATTGCAAGGTGTGTCGTCACAAAGGCCGCTAGCCAACGGGCAAGCAACCGGACAGACGCGGCAAGCAGGAAAATGCAGAAGGGCCCGACGCAGGACTCGTGGAGTGTGGGGGGCTGATCTTCGGTGCAGATGGTGCTTGGGGTTGGGGCTTCTCAATCCCCGGTGCACAACTTTGAGGGTGCCTCAGAAGCTGCGCTGGAAGATACTCGCCACTTTTCCCAGATAGCCGGTCCCACGTCTCTCGTCGCCTCCACGGATCTCAGCTCGGCTGTGGATGTGGATCAGGGTCGGAGAAGTCTGGAAGTCAAGGCTCTGGTCGGGCTCTGCAGTCGGTCCCTCGTAGAACTTCAGCAAAGCATAGGGTAGTCTCTTGATGGTGCCTGTTTGCACAGGGTAGCCACTCCTTGGCCACAAGGGAGATTCTTCAGTCTTCTTTCGTCGAATGTCGAAGGTCCAGAGTGTCTGTTCAAGTTGCAGGTTCAGGATAATCTAATCTCCTGGGGCCCAGCTACCACTCTTATACTAATCTGGGGGGCTGGGTTGCCTGCTAGGTCACGCCTTATGGGTGGGACCTGGGAGGGGGGTGGTTACACCCCCTTCCCTTTGTCCAGTTTCGCGCCAGGACTGGGGCTGGAGTGCCCCAGCACCGGTTTGAACTGGACTATGCACGGGACACCTTGTGTGCCCCAGGCATGTCTCATTCTTTTCATCCCTCCCTGCCCCAATACACTAAGGCCTGTCTGGGGTGGTGCTCGCACCTCCCAAGGCAGGAAACCTATTGTCCAAGCCTCCCTTGCCGGGATCACTCCCAGTAGCAGGAGGTCAGACTCGTGTCTGTGGCAGCAGCATCCATTTTGTGATGCTGGGGCTCTGGTTAACTTTAACCGGGTAAGTAGGTTACAACAGGTCTTCTCCCTCTAGAAGGGAGGGATAATATCCTCATCCCCGGAAATGGGATGGGGGTATTATTCCAAAGTGTTAGACACCTTACACGACATGTTTTGATAAAGCCAAACCATAGTTACCATAACCGTTTAAGATTATAAGGCACTTTAAGAGTATATGGTAGGCTATATCATAGAACAGCTATAAGGACATGGTTCCGAAAGCTGCAGACAGGCTCAGCTCATGCTAGAGCACCATCTCACAAGTTACCAAGCACTCTGCCCCCAGGATTGTTAAGGCCTGCCATAGGAGTGGCTGATAGGTACACATGTGTCTATATGTAAGTTAGGTATAGGAATACTACACCTAAGCAAGGAGTGAGTACACGACCTTGCCCCTGCTGAGTGATCAGACAGTTGTGTCATAATGGAAGGCCAGGCCAGGGGTGGCATAATACATGCTGCAGCCCCTGGTAGGCCTAGGGTACACCTATGCCCTGGGTACCTAAGGTACACTGTACAGGGGCCAATAAGGTGATCCTATCCAAATGGGTTATGCACCTAAAGTACATAGTATCAATTTAGAGAGAGAACAGCAGGGCTGTGGGTCTGATTAGCAGGCCCACAGCCACATCTAAGTCGAAAACCAGTAAAGCAAAAGCAAAAAGTGGGGGTGAACATAGAAAGCAGACCCTACTCTCCTACAAGGGCCATAAGGTCATCAGACCCCTCCCAGTCGCCCCCGTCATCCGATTCCTGGTAAACAGGAGGAATGATCGGAGCCGGTTGATAGACAATATGTGTCTCTAGCAGCGTCGGATGCGGCGTCGGGCGGCGCCGCATCGGCGTCGGGACCGGACAGGGGCTGAACCGGGGATCGACGTCGACCGGAGCCGGCGGTGGTATCGGTGTCAGCGCCGGCGGAGGAGGCGTAACAAGGTCGACCGGCGTCGACGGGGGCCCAGGCTCGGGCCCCTCAGGGACCTGCGGCGTCGGGGCCGGAGTCTCCAACGGCGCCGGGGCCGGAGCCGCCGGCATGCGAGGTCGCCCAGTCGAGTCCGCGGGGCCCGAAGGCGCGCCAGCGGGCGTCGACGGCGGGGCCAGGCTCCTCATGGCCGAGAGGAAGGCACTGACCTCCGCCGGCGTCGCGTCAGTCCCAGGGACTGTCGGGTATGGGGACTTGCGCGGCGCCTGCGGCTCCTGCGGAGCCGCAAGGGTGGAACCACCCGGACCCTCGGCCGAGTCGCGCGACCGGCGTGGGGAAGAGCGGTGTCGCTTCTTGGACTTCTTGGAGTGCCTCGACTTACCCGAAGACTTCGAGCCAGACGAGTGACGATGGCGAGTGCGGCTCCGCGACCAATCCTTGGACCTCCTCCTGAACCGGGATCGAGAGCGATGCGGAGCTGAGTGGCGAAGCTTGAGAAGCTTGCGAGGTCAGGGCCATACAATCGGAGCACGACGCCGCGTCGTGGTCGAGGCCCAAGCAGTACAGGCACCGGCGGTGATGATCGGTCACCGTCATCAGTCGGTGACAGTCGTCGCAGGCCTTGAAACCAGGCATCCTACCGGCACCAGAGTCGAGAATTGACCAAAAAGAGTCAGAAAAGTTAGTCAAAAATTGACTAAAGGGGTAGCTCTCCCGGATCTGCGCTTACTGGCGCGGAAAAAAGAAGAACTGACGTCAGCGCGCGAGGGCGGCGTCTAAGTACTCCGACGAAGTCATTCCGGCGCACGACGCCGACGACTGACGCGGAGCCGCAGACGACGCCTAGCGACGCGCAAGGGGTATTGCTGACGAAAAATCTTCCGGATCCAGTCTGACGCCTGGGGATAGTCTAAGGTGAGGAATCTAACTAACGTGTTTCTTTCAGATTTGTTTGCTCCCACACCCGTGGTACAACAAGTGATTCATTGGTGTCATTCCACTCCCTTAGCAGGTCATCCCGGGGAAGAGAACACAAAACTAGCATGTCAGCAGTGGTTTTGGTGGGAGGACATGACCAAAGAGGTGCAAGTTTTTGTCCGGGCTTGCCCTACATGTGCACAACAAAATGCCTCCCACTGTGCCCGCGCTGATTTATTGCAGGCATTGTACATTACTTCTTTTCCCTGGCACTCCATAAGGACAAGTGGTCCGTTTACATGGCATACCCGTTGTCATATTTCGGACCGTGGAGCACAGATCATTTCCAGGTTCTGGAAGGGAGTTTGTGCTACCCTTTGTATTGACCATCGTTTGTCTTCAGTTTATCATCCCCAAATGGATAGACAGACAGAAAGAACCAATCAGACATTAGAACAGTACTTAGGGTGTTTATTGAGTCCATGTTCCAGTTCTTGGGTTCAAACACTTCCACTGGCAGAATTTGCCTACAAAAACAGTATCCACTCTGCAACTAAGATGTCACCTTTCTATTTTAGTTTGTGTATCCTTACAAATTCCTCAGGCATTGACAGCAGTTCCGGCTGTGACAGCACATCATGATAAATATGGTCTAATGCCTAGAATGAGTTGCAAAAATAGAAAGAAGTGATGAAGGTTCAAGCAGACCAACATCACCATTCTGCACCTCATTATAAAGTGGGAGAACAAGTGTGGCTGGCCCAAAAAAATCTACGATTAGCAAGGCTCCATAAACAGACCCTCCAGGACTTTGCGATTTGCCGTAAAAATGGCACTTTTGTAAAAATGCAGCGATTTTTACAAAAGTGCCCGCGAAATTGAAGGAATGCGGAGACAAACTTAAACGGCACTAGACTAGTGCCGTTTTAGTTTGTCTCCTTCCACAGCAGGCAGCTTCTCAGGTGAGTTAGGCCCCTGTGAGTGGAACTGAGCTACCAGCACAGGCCTCAGCCAGGTGTGAATAACTTCTTTCTTGCTTCGATGCTTGTGATAAGATGATAGGAGCCTGTAGGAGAGTAGGGTCTGCTTTCTATGTTCACCCCCACTTTTTGCTTTTGCTTTACTGGTTTTTGACTTAGATGTGGCTGTGGGCCTGCTAACCAGACCCCCAGCCCTGCTGTTCTCTCTCTAAATCGATACCATGTACTTTAGGTGCATAACCCATTTGGATAGGATCACCTTATTGGCCCCTGTATAGTGTACCTTAGGTACCCAGGGCATAGGTGTACCCTAGGCCTACCAGGGGCTGCAGCATGTATTATGCCATCCCTGGCCTGGCCTTCCATTATGACACAACTGGCTGATCACCCAGCTGGGGCAAGGTCGTGTAATCACTCCTTGCTTAGGTGTAGTATTACAATACCTATCTTATATATAGACACATGTGTACCTATCAGCCACTCCTATGGCAGGCCTTAACAATCCTGGAGGCAGAGTGCTTGGTAACATGTGAGATGGTGCTCTAGCATGAGCTGAGCCTATCTGCAGCTTTCGGAACCATGTCCTTATAGCTGTTCTATGATATAGCCTACCATATACTCTTAAAGTGCCTTATACTCTTAGACGGTTATGGTAACTATGGTTTGGCTTTACCAAAACATGTCGTGTAAGGTGTCTAACACTTTGGAATAATACCCCCATCCCATTTCTGGGGATGAGGATATTATCCCTCCCTTCTAGAGGGAGAAGACATGTTGTAACCTACTTACCCGGTTAAAGTTAACCAGAGCCCCAGCATCACAAAATGGATGCTGCTGCCACGACACAAGTCTGACCTCCTGCTGCTGGGAGTGATCCCGGCAAGGGAGGCTTGGACAATAGGTTTCCTGCCTTGGGAGGTGCGACCACCGCCTTAGTGTATTGGGGCAGGGAGGGATGAATGAAAAGAGACACTGCCTGGGGCACACAAGGTGTCCCATGCATAGTCCAGTTCAAACCGGTGCTGGGGCACACCAGCCCCAGTCCTGGTGCGAAACTGGACAAAGGGAAGGGGGTGTAACCACCCCCCTCCAAGGCCCCACCCATAAGGCGTGACCTAGCAGGTAACCCAGCTCCCCAGATTTGGATAAGAGTGGTAGCTGGGCCTCAGGAGATTAGATTATCCTGAACCTGCAACTTGAACAGAAACTCTGGACCTTCGACATTCGACGAAAGAAGAAGACTGAAGAATCTCCCTTGTGGCCAAGGAGTGGCTACCCTGTGCAAACAGGCACCATCAAGAGACTTACCCTTTGCTTTGCTGAAGTTCTACGAGGGACCGACTGCAGAGCCCGACCAGAGCCTTGACTTCCAGACTTCTCCGACCCTGATCCACATCCACAGCCGAGCTGAGATCCGTGGAGGCGACGAGAGACATGGGACCGGCTACCTGGGAAAAGTGGCGAGTATCTTCCAGCGCAGCTTCTGAGGTACCCTCGAAGTTGTGCACCGGGGATTGAGAAGCCCCAACCCCAAGCACCATCTGCACCGAAGATCAGCCCCCCCACACTCCACGAGTCCTGCGTGGGGCCCTTCTGCATTTTCCTCCTTGCCGCGTCTGTTCGGTTGCTTGCCCGTTGGCTAGCGGCCTCTGTGACGACACACCTTGAAATCTTCACTGCTGGTTTGGCTCCTCCAGACTGGCTCCCGCTTCTTTGCAAAAGAGAATCACCCCAGACCTTCCTGGTCTGCACCAGAAGCAAGTCCTCCGGTCTTCGTGGGTTCCGCTTGCCAAGGCTTGGTGAGTCCTAGTTCGACTTCGACGCCGCCGACAGCAAGAGCCTTCGTGGGACAGCTCGCCTCCTGGTCCTGGTCGTCCTTGACGTCTCCTGGTACCCGTGGCTGCAGCGACAAGCTTCACCCTTCACCTGCAATCTTCACGACATCGCCTGGTTCCTTCCTGGTTTCACGTGGTCACTGGCTAGTGACCTTGACTCTGTCCCTTCTGCTTGCAGGTATCCTCTCTTCTTGATCCCAGCCTTGGGATCCACCGGACACTCTTCACTGACTGCCTGTCAGCAACTTTCCTTCAGGCATCCATAGAAGTCCACGACGAAACCCGACGCAAGTTCACACCTATGCACCCGCAGCCTGTGGGCTAGGTAACTTGGGTACTTCGGTGTTCACAAGGGTAGTGACTATCCTAGGGTCTAGTTTCCGAGTCTCGACTCTCTAGCTGCTTCAGAAGTGTCCTTAAACTGTTAATTTCTAACTGCTAGTAATTCTATCGACTTTTACGCATTACGCGTGAGTGTTTCCACTCTGCACCTGAATCCCGTGGGCCTCCCACTTCCTACCTGTTGGTAGTATAGTGTAGCCCCAGCGATTCCCTAGGCCTAGGCCTATTCTATTTCCGTAACAGTGGTCCTTATACCACTTCTTTAGTATATGTTTTGCGTGGCCCCTAGGGCCTAACTGTATTACTTACCTGTGTGACTTAATGTATGCTTGAATAAGACTGTGTTGTACTTACCTCTAATCTCATAAAGAGTGCCGAGAGTTTGACTAGAATAAATACACTTTATTTTATATATATATCTGTTGTGGTGTTGTGGTGTCCTTTCATTTGGTATTCAAGGGATTAAATATGGTATCACAGCTGGCTTCACATGCCATTCAGAGTTTAGCCTAAGACTGCTCTTGTCCATGCTACCACTAGGATAGCTGGTCTATAAGGTTGACTTTACAACCAATCACCATAAGGGTTGTTTGGACTGATATAAGTTGTACACTAGAACTAGTGACATCATACATCAGGCCAACTTCTCACAGAGCCCTCATCTTATGGCTGACAAACAAGTCACCATAGTCAAAAAAAAGGGAGCCAATTGCTATGACATTAATTTAATATTATATTGACAGAGCACTAACCAGGAAACTGCACCATGCACAATACACTATGGGAAGGTTAACAGCGGCATTTTACAGCCTCAGAGGGTTTGAATGAGCCGAGGGGTCCTCGCACAACGATTCTTCTGTAAATCTCCAGGCCCTTTAATCTTTTTTCTAGGTTGCAGCTGCACTGTAGCCTTTCCTTTAACATTGCCTTCACGCTCTTGGGCTGATTCTACCCAAAAAATGTTACCTTGCACAAATGCGATTTCCATTTCTGAATGCCTAATCTTAAAAACATTCTCATACTAATAGGTCTCGCTTGCGACACCGGCGCAGACCTACTGGCTTTGCCAGTGTTTTCTTTTTCCCCAGATGGGAATAGTCCTCATGGCCCCAGCCCCACCTCACATGGGCTTCTGCTGTACCTTTGGGCCTCTCCCTGCAGCCAGTTCCCATATGCCCAGTACCACGCGGTACAGCCTCAGCTGTGCACAGTGGCTGCTGGGTGCAGGGCGTGGCCTTCGGCCACATCCTATATCCGGTCTTCACAACCTGGAACCCACTGGGCTTGGCTTTGTCTGTGCAGTGGCCGCTGGGCACACACAATCTGGCCTTAAGCGTTCGTCCTTGTGCCACTGAGCTCATCGGCCACCGGGTGTAGGGCTTGGCCTCAGGCGTCCGTCCTTGGGACACTGAACTCACTGTGAGTAACCTTAGGCAGTGTGCTTTGGTTACTGGGCCCAGAGCCTTGCTGAATGCCCTGTGCTGCGTCCCAATACATGCCCTGTCCCAAGTCTATATTTCAGAGAACCCACCATGCACAGGCTTTGACTTTACACAGCACCACTGGGCACAAGACACAATCAGTGGGTACATTCTTCAAAGCGTCCTGCATAATTCTTTGACCATGCACAGAGAACTCTAAGCGCTGCCCAATGCCACTGGCTCTAAACTGAGCCTAGTATTCCTGCCCACAACATTGAGCTCTACAAAGAGGAAAAGGATGGATGCTGAGGCATTCTGCAGCACCCACACCTTTTTAACACTGTCTGTTGTGCTGTGTTTAAAGTTACAATTCCAGTCTCAAATAACAATGTGCTTTTGGAGATGCTGGCATTTTAAAGTGATTGTGAGCGCCTTGAAGCAGAGGCGGTCCTCAAACCACTACAAATGCCTGTTCAGCTGCTGCCTGGTATAAATGAAATGGGCACTGCACCTGCAGCTGGTGCACTGTTCACCTCAATCACTCTCTGAAAACTCTGGAAATGCAAGTACAATGGAAACAAGAAACGTTTAGAAATACAAATACTGATTTACTCTAATCAATGTACATTTACCCCAAAAAGACCTCTACATTCAGAAGTTTGAAACCCAACAGACCATCAAATATACTTCAAAGTAACAAATCTATGTTTACAGTCACCAATGTACAATAGTGTGCGCACAACTTCCCCTTCCCTGCATCCAGCTAAACATGAAAGGGCCATAAAAGAAGCCATATTTATTGAGCAAAATACAGTGGCGCCGCAAATGGACTCCACTAAATATAACTAAGATATACCGCATACCTCAGTCATTCAGTTTTCAGTTACTGAAAAAACAAATCAAGTCAAGTCAAGTCAAATAGGCTTTATTTCGACATAAAATATCTTAAAAAGCGTACATACATTGGAGGTCATTTAGAGCATTTACTAAACAGAAAACGTAAAAAACCCTAGATATTCTAAAATTCATCATTTTTTCTACATTTGACTAAAAGGAAGGTTGTTTAAATTAGCTAAAAAGAGTTAAAATCATGATTAAACAATTTGCCTAAGTCTTTTTGACCGTATTCGCCATGCCCAACCTAGATACTTCGAGGTGGCGCATGCGAGGAATGGGCGAGTGTCTGTGAGTAAAATACGTAATGCCACGTTACAATGTCTAGTGCCCAAAGTAAGGCACATCGGTTTTAACCATTTCGTTCGGGGGACCTTATAGGCGGGGCACTCGAATAACAAATGGGGGACAGATTCATAACGCTGAGGGCAAAATGGACACCATGGCGCTGTCTGGTGTGGTATTTTCCAGTGGCATGTGAGTTCCATGACCGGGAGAAGACCTGTTCTGAATTTGAAATACAGATATCTATCCCATGGGGCAGTAACAATGTCCAGGTACAGTTCTCTGATAGGGACATCTTTGTGCTCCAAAAAATTTCTGGTGGATTTGCAAATTGTTGAGGAAGAATTCCTTTTATTTGCTACCCATGTCCAATAGATATGTTTTAACATGGATTTGGGCGGGGCTGACTGTTGGTGCCATGCTTCTTCCAGACCCAGATTTATAAGTAGAGCTTTGACGTCCCTTAGCCATTTTATTTTTGCCCAGCCGGGGCAATTAATTATCTCCCGTAGACCTTCCGCATAACTTGAGAGCTCTGGCACTCTCCAGATGCGGGCCCATAGTAGCAGGGGGCGTAGTTTTGCTTGATCTTCAATCGCCCGGCAACCCATGTCCAATTGCAGGGGTAAAATGGGAACAGAAGGGCCGAGAGACATTAGGCTTCTCTGGAAGGCGTTCTCAGCTAGAGTTAGCACTTTCACATTTGACATCCCCCAGAGCTCCGCTCCGTAAAGTGCTGCACTTATTCCTCTGGCGGAGTAAATGTCCATTACTGCCGCTATTGGTCTTGTGGATGCTACTCTCTGTTCTTTCAACAGGGCCCCAGTCACTCTTTTTAGGCTCAACAACATTTTGGTCAAGTGGCAGTCCCATTTCATTGTATCCACCAAGCGAATGCCCAGATAGTCAAACGTTTTGGTTCTTTCAAGGGCAACGTGCCCCAGTGTGGGAGGGGGGCCAAGCTTGTGTGGAGGATTCAAAATGAGATACTTAGTTTTGTCTGTATTAATACAAAGGCCTCGCTGCTTGCAGAAGGTGTCAAATCCAGAAAGAAGCCGCTGGAGGCCCATCGGAGATTTTGACAAAAGTAAAGTATCATCGGCAAAAAGTAAAGTAGGAATTAAGCGACCTGCCAAACGTGGAGCATCTGCTGGAGTCTGAGTCAGAAAATCCACCACTCCATTTACGTATATGGAGAACAGGGTTGGAGCAAGTACGCAACCTTGTCGTACACCTCTGTTCACCTCAATTCTTGAGGTCTTTTGACCATTTGACCCCCAACGTATTTGGGCGTAGTTATTTTCATGGAATCTCATGATCAAATGAAGCAAATAGGGTGGCATGCCCAGGTCACACAGCACTTTCCACAAGTTGTTTCTAGGCACCAAATCGAAGGCCGTGCGGAGGTCGATGAAGGCCAGATATAAGGTACCCTTTCCAATTGTGACCACCTTCCAATAGATCATAAGTAGCCTTAGCGATTGTTCTATCGTTCCTGTCCCGGATCTGAACCCAGCCTGAAAATCCGAGAGTATCTTATTCTCGTCAGCCCACTGCTGGATCCTAGATAAGAGGATCTTGCCCGCCACTTTTTGGGAACAGTCTATTAAGCTAATCGGTCTATAATTAGCTGGGTCATCTCTTGAACCTTTCTTGTGCAGGGGAACCACCTCAGCTGCCATCCAAGAAGCAGGGAGGGGGGCGCCTGCCATGACTGCGTTCAGCAGCGAGGCAATCATCATAGCCCATTCGCTTGTGTCCATTCGGATGAGATCGCCAGGTAGGCCATCGGGTCCAGCTGCCTTGCGAGGAACCAGTGATTTTATGGCAATTTCAGCCTCTTTTCTGGAAAATGGACTCTCCTCATAGCTGCCGGCACCTTGAAGAATCTGAGGTAAAGGGAAGACCATCGCTTCTGTAGCAGGTGCAGTATACAGCTTCGAGAAGTGTGAGTGCCACTGGTCCTCGGTTATATTGCATGTAATGACGGTGTCCAGGGGTCTGTGTTTTTTTCGTAACAGATCCCAAAAACCTTTTGCATTTTTTTCTATGCTTGCTGCGCGAAGCTCCTGCCAGAAGTTGTCTTCCCAGTCTCTCCTGGCTAAATTAATTGTGGATTTGTAGGACTTACGTTTAGCAGCTATTGCTAGGGCATCACCACTCTTTACTGCCATGATTAGAGCTCTTTTTCCAGCACGGCACGCCTGTGAGTACCAGCCAAATTTGCCCTGTCGCTTAACATGGTTTTTGTTTGCCTTGGGATTTGATTTGACCAGGAACAAATCCCCTATCGCTGTCGAAACCTCACTGAACATGGCTGCTATCTTATGCGGACTAGGAGGTTGATTTTCCAGGGTTTTAGAGGCTGCGGCAATAACGGTTCTGATGCAAGATAGTTTTTCTTCATCAATTGCCACCTTGTCCCATTTCAAGCGTCTGAGGCAATTGGAAGGGACCACCCCCCCCAATGACCTCTGTTCGAGTGCCGCAGAAGCTCCAATTAATGAGCCACTGGACCTCCACCAATATATTAGGGATAATGAGAGTGCATTGTGGTCACTTTCCAGGGAGGGCAAGACTATCATATCCTCCAAGTGTGCCCACAAAGAAAAGTTTAAGAGGATATAATCTATCCTAGATGAGTGGCCCACCCTATTATACGTGTGTGCACCCGCCGGGTCTGACCGTGTTCTCCCGTTTGCTGCTCTCAAACCGAACTCAAGTGTGAGGGAATTCAGTTGGACAATTCTAGGTGTCCACCTTTTGACAATTGGAAGATCGAGGGGTGGAACGCCTCTCCTCGAGTCTTCGTCGAACAGGTCCAAGGATTCGTCGGCCATCAAAGGCTCGAAAGTGCAGTTAAAATCCCCCATCACCAATATTAATGAGTCGCCACGACACTCCCCCAAGGCTGCCTCTAGAGCCAGGAGGGTCGGTGACGAGGCCCTCCCAGAAGCCCCTCGTGTGTAAATGTTAAAAATCTCCAGCTGCTCAACCATATTTGGGCATGTTACGGTGAGCCGCATCAAATCTGGTGATTTTTGGGGATGGTGATACACTCGCCAACCTAATGATATATCGACCCAGACTAAAAGACCTCCAAATGGGCGCCCTCTTCCTGATGCTGGAATACCTGCCGGGACAGAAAAGGAAGCATATCCTACTCTATGCCTTGGTTCCACGCACCATGTTTCTTGGAAGGCGCAGACGGCGTGGGTCTCTATAAGTGCCACCCAATCCGGGGCGTCCAACTTGTTATTCAGGCCTGCCACATTCCAACTGATAGCCTTCAGGATAGGACGGATCAGTGGCCCTACACATCCAGCAACCCTGCTTGGGGACCCCGAGTTTCCTACTCCATCCATAGGCTCAGTAGACTCAGATCTACTATCAGAAGGGGAGGAGATGGTGGTGAAGGACGTTGGCTGGAGCGTGAGGGGGGTTATTAATGACGAAGGGACACTCACTGCTTTGTACAACCCATTTGCCTTGGGTGGAGGGGCTTTTAGTGCAACTTGATTATCGAGTCACCAACCCCATCCATGGGGTGGAGCCGCTTGAGTCGGCGTCCTTGCCCTTACTCTGGCATCCAAGATTGGGTAGTGAGGATACCATGCACCTCTGCCCTCATCCTGCAAAGGCTTCTTAAACCCGGATAACGGGGGGGGACGATAGAAATACCCCAAGTCCCTGGTTTGTATGTTGCAAAAATTGTGTGGCGACTGCTGGCTGCAGATCATACCTGCTGCTCTGGGATCACTAAAGTTAATTAGTACGCAGTCCCCGGTTAAGTCCTTGCGTCTATTTCCAATCCAACCCACACGGCGGACATGGGCTATCCTACCATCAATATGCCCTGGAATAGGTCTGTTTAATCTGAGCCAGGACAGGGTCTTGTGTTTGAGATCAGAATACAGCTCGCAAGAACCCTCTTCAAGCTCCGGGACCCCCGTGAGGATTACCACATACGGTTGGCACCCAGGGGGAAAGCTAACATTGGGGGTGCTAATTTTTGTCCTACCCGGTAGTAATTTGACTGGGGGTTTAGCTAGAGGTTTAGGCACAACCTGACTGCCAGAAATAGGATTAGGAGCAATTATATTTCCTTCTGGCACGGTTGGCGTATTTTCAGCTACCTTGGAGGTTGTCGCTATGACCTCTAGATTAGGGGCAAAGTTAACTTTAACTTTAGAGGTCTTCGCTGCTTGATTATTTGATTTTTTCCTTGAGGGGCTCAATCTAGGTATAGGATTGGAGGTTTGTGGAGCAGGACTGATACCTGTATTAGGTTGCAGTAACTGTAACTGTAGGGCCTTCCCAGGTAAGGGAACTGTATGACAAGACGTTGGCTCCGAGGGTGCCAATGTTACTGGTGTTACTGTACCACACCTTGACCCTCCGTTGACTTCACCCTGCCTCTTGGAGTGGAATTTGACCAGTGATTTCACAGCATAGAAATTATCCAACATTGATTGCTCAAGGGTGGCTAATTTCCGTGTGAGACAATCAATCTTGTCTGCGAGGGGCATCACCACAGACCTAAGTAGGCCCTCAACGTCTAAAGATCGGAGGACAGTATCAGTGTGTGCCGCCTGTGGAGCTGGGGTGGTGCCAGAAGACACTGGCGGGACAGGTATGCCTAGTGGACGAGACAGGTCCCTGGATAATAAAGCTCTAGTATGAGCATTAGTTGATTTAGGGATACCCCCTTTGGTCGCGTTGTGCCTACTTAATTTACTGCGTGGTTTCAGAGAACCCCCCCTATATGGGCTAACAGGGCGCTTTCTTTTCCTGGGTACTGCAGAACCTGAGAGTGGTTTCCCAGATGGAACAGTCGCTAAAGCCGCTGCTAAAGAGGTACCAGCTTCGGTAGGTGCAGCTGTAAAGGGGAGGTGTAAAGCTTTATTAGATGTAGCAAGAGGGCTTTGGGCGTTGTTGATCTCAGGTTCAGGGTCATCGTAATGGGTCCCCAGCAAGGGATTACATGAGTCGAGTAGGCTAGAATGAGTTGAGTCGTGAGCAATGTCCGGTACAGTGGTCGTTACCGTTTCGGAGCTTACCCTAATCCGACTCTCCCTCTCGATACTGACCGATGAATCAACTACCACAAGTGTTGTGGGTGGTACATTAACTGGGCTAGGGGCTAGGGCGAGGGTGCCCAGAGATGAGCGCTTGTGTGTCAGGCCCATAGAGTCCCGGGATAGTCTTCGTTCAGCTAAAACTATCTCCTTTTCTACAATGGAGACTGCCCGGGAAATAAATTGGTCCATTGTGCCTGTGACTGTGTTTCCCACAACTTTCCTAGATTTACTAGCTCTGGTTCTAATACCTGTGGCCATGCTCCCGTCTTACTCGTACCCACTTAGCAGGGCCAAGAGATGTGGCCCGGCCCGGCCTCTTCTGGCCGCTGATGGCCAAAGATGGTCCCGCCCTTGTCCCGGGCTTCTCCCGGATGCTCCCGCGTGCTCCCGCACAGCGGGGAAGGGGCGTCACTTTATTGTGACGTGAAGCGAGGGGTGGGAGGGGCAGCAGGTCAGCAGGTGTGCCAGAAAGCAGGGGCTCCTGGTTAGATGAGTCCCTGTGGCGGCGCTGGTAGTGCAGGCTCGATCCCTGCTTCCTCGCGGCTTTCCTGATTGCTGTGAGCAAACGTGCTCCCAACAGCGGCACAATCCCAGAACTGCGACGCGGCACCCGCGGAGCGGGTGCGGCGAGTTGTCAGCGAAGGTCCAGCAACTCCAAAGAAACGCCGGTAAGCCCTCAGCGTGTAAGGATCTCGCCGAAATGAGGAGCTCAGACGCTTTTTACCCTCTGAGCGAGGGGTGGGAGGGGCAGCAGGTCAGCAGGTGTGCCAGAAAGCAGGGGCTCCTGGTTAGATGAGTCCCTGTGGCGGCGCTGGTAGTGCAGGCTCGATCCCTGCTTCCTCGCGGCTTTCCTGATTGCTGTGAGCAAACGTGCTCCCAACAGCGGCACAATCCCAGAACTGCGACGCGGCACCCGCGGAGCGGGTGCGGCGAGTTGTCAGCGAAGGTCCAGCAACTCCAAAGAAACGCCGGTAAGCCCTCAGCGTGTAAGGATCTCAACAAATGTTAATTTAATGTAGCTTGTGTTGTAAAATTCAAAAAATTCACTTGGAAATCCAAAGGTCATAGGCCATCTGGTGCTACAGAGATACTGAAAACAACAGAATCCAACAGTTCCGTCTGACCTCGTCGGTCGGGGGTGTCGGCAGATTCGTGAACAGCACCATTTGCGTTGCTGCTGACACGTTGGTGCAAGCCGGTCATGGCAACCGTCGCGGTTGCGATGTTAAGTGAAGAGGTGCCCTCAAGGTGCGGTGCAGGCAGCGGCTCGGTGACAATCGGTGACAATCGTCCAGCGGCATTGCTGGGACCAGGGCTACAATGAAGACTGAGGCGGTGCTTGTTGCGGTGCTGGCAGGTCATGGTGCAAGCGGTAGCCCAGACTGCAGTGTTGGATGAGGCGGTGCGTCGTGAAACTTACGAGCGGTGCCCCCAGCCACGATGCGGTCACATGTGTTGAAGTCAGCAGGCAGTGATAGCGTCAGTGAGACCAGGACGGCAAAGTGAAGTGAGGCGGTGCTGAGTGCGGTGCCCACAGGTCAGGGAGAAATACAGCTCCCTCCCACGAGGTTAGGACTGGAGCTGTGCTTCCGTAGAGCTGCAGTCGCTTTAAACATGCCTATTTCAAAGTGGAATACTCTGCTAAAACAGTTTCCATTGATTTCAGGCTACAAATGAAGGATTAGGAGTAAAATGAAGTGCTGCAAAAATGGCGCCAAATTCCCATATTTGTAACGCTAAATTTCCATATTTGTGCCTCTAAATTTGCTAATCCATGCGCTATATCCTGGGTGGTCTGAATAAACTACAGCCACACTATATAGGACCATATTGGGTTTCCAAGGTAAACAACCCTGTTGCAATGAACCTAGAACTACCTAAAGAACATCAGAACAGCCAGTGTTTTCATACTTCCCTCCTTAAATCCTATGATACCTCATCACGAACAGAGCCGCCCCTCCCCCTATAGTAGTAGAGGGAAAGGTTGAATATGAAGTTTGACGTATTCTAGAGTCTAGAAGATACAAAGACAAATGACAACATTTTATTGATTGGTGGGGGGGCATTCCCCCGCGGACAGGTTCTGGGAACCTGCAGATGAGGTGCATGCTCTCTCACTTGTACGAAGATTTCATGCCCTTCATCCTTCAAAACCCCGTCCGATAGGTCGGCCCTTTTGGGTGGGAGAACTGGTATGCCTCACGCTTCATGCCCTGTACATAGTTAGTCTCCGGTTTTGTAAGGGAGGCTCTAGGAATTAGTTCAGGCCTCTTTGGGGGGTTTGTTTAGACCGTCCGTGCTCAGTATTTCATCTCATTATTAGGGGAGTGGTATAGATGTAGTGAGGGTAGGATTGCCCCCCTTTTGTCCTCGCCCGTATTTCTCTGTGTTGGGCCCCTTTTTCTGGCGCCGACCTCCCATGTAGATTGAGGGAGTGCGAGGAACGCCGAGGGGAGGCCCCTGGATGGGAGTGGAGTGGTTTAAACTCCACTCAGAGTCATCGCACTGCTTGGCTTCAAGTCTTCGCTGTCCTGTGTCCAGGCCTCCTTGGTACTTCCTGGGTTCCACGCGGAGGGTTATGGTCTGGTTGTATTTGGTTTGTGTCCTGCTCTCCCGGGTATCCCGTGAATCCTGCCGCTGCTTGGAACGCAGCCTGGCATCGGAACTGTTCTGGGCTTTGCCTTCGGACCGTAGCCTTGTGTCGTCTGCCCTGGGTGCATATCCCTGTGCCCTTTTCCCCTTTCCTGGCATAGGCAGTGTGTTGTGGTATTGTTTGGAGCCTCTCTGTGTTTGGACAACGCATACTGGCGTTTTTCACACCTCCCATAGTGTGCTGTGTGTTCTTATTTGCAGGATCTTTGGTTTACTACGAAAGTAAAGGTCGGTGCACTGATTAATGCGTTTCTGGACCCTCTGGAGCAGCAAATATGGCTTTTGTTTCCTTTGTAAGAAGTAATTATTGTTAAGGTTGCCACATCATTTTGACAAGGGAGTCATTGTAATTAAATTTCAATTTGTATCTGGCACTGGAAGCTCCTCTGTTCTGAAGTGCCGAGTGGGTCTAACCTGTCTCCCTATGTTATCTGCTGGAGCCTTTTGTTCTGTAAGTTTCTTGAGAGGGATCTAACACAGAGAGATGGTTAGTGTGGGCTGCTCGTTGAGAGGTATGCTTTGAAATACTAATAGGGGTTTCCTATCTTTTCCCTAGACAGTACCTGCAAGATACCGGAGGGGGCTCCCTGAACAAACCCGTGCTGAGGGGTGGCAAATAAACATCCAGTGAGGGCCTCCACTGTTACCCCCCTTCTTCCTAGGGGCGGTACCACCAACACTCATGGTACTTCTGGAGTAATGTGTTGGAGCCGGTTCTGGAGGAGATTGGTTGGGCCGTCATCACGCCGGCAATTCTGGATACTTAGGCTAGTGGGTTCTTGACGCTTACCAGCAGGTATTGTACGAATACAAACCACTCACCATCAGTTGTAAACTGGAAATCGCACCAATGCAGCCCTTCACTGTTCAAAGCTGAATGGGAGCTTCTTATTCTGCTCACCGTTAGTTCATCCATCCATCAAAATGCACACTTTATGAAACTCCCTCTCAAATTCCTACAAAGCATTGCACGCCATGTGACTGGTCCACTACACTCTCACCATCCTTTAGTGCCCTATCAGGGCAGTCTTTGACTTCCACCACTGCCCACCAATGATGAGATTTAACATTATGCCATCAAAGGCGCCAAGGTCAGCAGCAGGCGGAAGAGGCAAAACGTCCTAATTAGAACTAGGGCAAACCACTCATAATGTATGCTTTTTTTGCTAAGAACTGTTTTCAGAATTGATGGATGTTTGAAAATATTTTCAGTAGGAGCAGAAAAACTGTTTGTAGTAACTGCAAAAATTTAAGGTCTTCAGTATCCTATGGATTACATTTTCAGTGGGTGGGAAAAGGGGAAACTCCTCGCACAACAAACGACAAAAATGAATGCCTAACAATGCAGAGGTCTCAGGTTGAATATCTGTCATAAACATAAATGAAATATATATATATATATGCCCGTGAATAAAGATATATTCCCGAAAAGCTGGATCGGTGTGGCCCGTATTTCTTCAATTTGATGAGTTTCCTGTTCGATATATATATATATATATATATATATATATATATATATATATATATATATATATATATATATATATATATATATATATATGGTGGCCGAAACGCGTAATGACATGTCATGCCGATGCTGACTTCTGAATAAATCTTCGTGAAGCACGACTGGTGTCCGTGTGCTTTCCTCCTCGCCTGCCAGGAAGTGGAAGAATGCGCTAGGTACTTGTATATATATATATATATATATATATATATATATATATATATATATATATATACACACACACACACATTATCCTGCTTTACTCCAACAAACATTTTTTATACTGGATCAACTTTCTGTCCCTCAGGCCCGGTCTCTACTAATATTTGTGGCATTTGCTGTAGACAAAGAAGCAGGATAAACTACCTTTGAGTTTCAGCTTCCCTTTGTTCACATTGCAACTGAAGTATTCTGCATGCTTCTGTAAAGAGAAAAGCAATCATTGTGAGAAAATTCTGTAATCCCTGTATCACCACCACTTTCTGAAACCTTTATCTGTAACTTAATGTAAGAGCCTTGATTACAGCAGAGAAGCCTTTCATATTTGTGACTAGGGGTTTGCAGGTGAGCGCTATGAAGCTTATGTGGGGAGGTTGTAGCATATCATTTAGAATTAAAAGACAGGCAACTACAAATAACAGATGTTTTTCACTGAAGAGTTCTGATTGACATCAAATGGATAAACACAGGAAAGCTGAGAAGTCCTTAAAGACATTAAGTCTGGGCAATTACCATTGTTTAACTGTTTGGCTCACAAAACAGAATCTCGCTGGTGGTGAAGGTGTAAACTGATACCCAAATATGCCCACAATCTCTTAGACACAGTATTTGTTGATGAAAATATGCTGGGTTCGAAAACTTCATCTGGATTGTGCAGAGTCTTTGAACACTAATGCCTTATTAATAAAATTATGTTTGTCGAGGCATGGCCAAGCAGGCCAAGATGGCACTCTAGAGGCTCCACACTGGCACCATGAAATCCTGTAGTATTCTCTAGCACACTGTCCACGAAGCCTCATCAGACTGGCCTCAGAGTATCCTGCCGTGCTAAGGAATATTACAGAGTCCATCAATGTCCCGGATGGTCCAGGAGAACAAGGAGTAGTGAGCATAGACTGCTGGAGGAGATTCCAACTCCCCATCCACACCCAGGGGACTGCAAGGTACTGAAACAAGGTGCTGTGGGGAAGAGGTGGCAGACGGCCAGCGATCAGAAAATGACTGAAGTGGGGTGCATTGAACCCAAGCTTTGCGGCACCTCCAGTAACATGTGAAAGAACTAGAAACAATGGTCTCACAACTCTTAATGCTTTTGAAGACCTTATATGACTGTGCAGAGAATGCAGAGGGATGAGCCATACATAACACTTTGCGTTTCCTAGGTTTCCCTGAGGTGCCAGACGGGACTCACCCAGACAGTTTCCTAGAGACATGGTTGCATGACCTGTTTCCGACACAGAGGCTCTCCCAGTGTTTTATTATAAAATGTGCCCACCATGCCCTCCAAAAGATGTTGGAGGCACCGTCTCGCCCACTAGTAGCTAAAATATTGAGTTCTAGATACAGGGACATGATACTGAAGACTGTAAGAAAATGTGACTTTATCCCCTTTGAAGCAGGGTGAATCACAATATTCCCCGACTACACCCGAAAGGTCCAACTGTAAAGAAAGTAGTTTGAAGGGGTGAATCATAAAGTGAAAGCTATAGACATTAGTTTATGCTATCATATCCTGTGAAAATGAAGGTCATATACACGGCCAAGTCTTTGTGTTTTGATACACCAAAGCTCACATGGAAGTTGGTGGAGGAGAGACTGATGAGTGTAAATGAAAATATAGAACAAAATCCTCAGTCCAACAGACCACCGATTTCACAACATTATCCCAAAAGAGGGCAAAATCCATTCCAGAAAAGGCAATGCCAGAGACAAGTATCCTGGGGCATGACAGATAAGAGTGATCCAGTTGGACACAGGAGGCAATATAAATCTGCTCAGACTGAACACGAAGTAGAGACAGCCCGGAAGTAGTGAATGTAATCAATGTGCCCTCTGGTTGAGAGGGTGAGGAGCTTCTGGAAGGTCAGATGGTTGCTGATTTGGATTCAGGACCTCACACTGCCGGTGACTGAATTGCCCCCTGTAAGAAATTGAGGAATTAGTTAAGGGGGGGGGGGTGAGAAATGTCCCTAAATAAACCTGATCTTAACCCTATGGTAGCTTGGCACAAAGCAGTCAGGCTTAATCTTAGACACAATACGTACAATATTTGTGCATTATTAAAAAAGTAATATAGTTGAAATGTCAAACAATAAGAAAACCTAAAACGAATTAGAAAATTAGAGTATAATTTCATAAACAAAATTACACCAAAATGAAAAAAATCCTAGAAGAGGAAATGGAGTTGTGAATTTTTAAAGGTTTGAGTAAACATAGCTCCAAGAAGCACAAAGTGCTAATAATAGTCAATGGTAGAAAAGACCCTAGACGCAATATGACATCAACAATGAGGGAGCGAAGGTCAGATACCTCAACCAAGTTTGTCCTGGTCAAAGATCTTTCCTTCTGACTTTAGCCATTTAATACCAATCCCCAGGTGAGGCACTTAGAGACTCATTGAGCGGAAGGAAGAGGCCACAGCAGGCTCCAGTCCTGTTCAGCTGGGTAGATGCAGGAAAAGACCTCTTGCAGCTTCTTAAGTCGAAGTAGCTTTAAAAGGGAGTCAACCAACTGACCCTTGAAGTCACTTTTGGGGTCTTGAGTTCAAGGAAAGCTGGAGACCCATTACACATAGGGCACACTTACCCTGTTTGCACCACCGCACACCTTCAAACAGGTGCGCTGTGTGCAAACAGGGAAAATGCACCCCATTAGGTTGAATGCGCTGCCCTCAGGGCAGTTGTGAACGTCTGCTGCCCTGGCAGCAACACATTCAAGTTAAATACAAGGCAGCTGCTTCAAAGCCACTCCATGTGTCACTTTGCAGGCAGCAGCCGGCCTGCACTTTTAAGAGGGGAGAGAGATCCCCTTGCAGGCGGGTGCAGTGACAAACTGTACCTGCCTACCAGGGGATGTCTGAGGGGTCCGTAGGACTCCCTTGACCCCCTGCAGAGGGCTACCATCAGTGGCAACTGATAGCGCGTCAGTGCCATTCCTGGCCGCTTCTTTACCTCTGCACCCATGTCCATAATACGGTACGGGCGCAGAGCTAAAGAGGTACCCTCATTTGCATGGGGTCAAGCCCCCATGCAAATAAGGGGACGCACTCTTCAGATAGCGCTGGCATGACATGTTCACCAGCACAATCTGTATTACAAAAGGGGCAGCACAAGCATCTGCGGCCCCTTCTGTAATACCAAGTCACCCCAGGGGCCCGTTGTACCCCCAGGACACTTCTATAATACAGGCCCAGATCCGGTCTGTCTTCTTTAAACCGCAGGGCAGTCATTCTTCTAAATCTTCTCAGGTCGAGGAGTGTTCTGATTTTATGAGGGTCCCACATTTACACCCAGTGCCAGCCTGTGTGTGAAAGGCAATCCTTCTCCCAAAATTAGTTTGTCAGTTTTTCCTCTTTATAACACAACAGACCCAATCTAGTGAGTACAGAAATATTTTATGTATTGTGTAACATCAGGATTTGCGAGGTATCAAAACTACCCTCTTTATAACCACCCCCAATTATCTAAATATATGGGGTGGATTCCCGATTTACCAATATCTGTACTGTATTTTTCAAAAAAAGGAGAGATTAATGCAAGAACCCTCAACTTGTAGTCACTATTTTCAAAAAGAGATCTACCATCCTCCACCGTGACAATTAGTGAAAAAATGTGCAGAACAAGGTAGCACCTCACGTGCGCAACACCTTAGCGGGCTGAAACTGGCTCGATCATCACCAGTACTGCCACGTTTCTCATCATAGGTTGCCACCTTGTTCAAAGAAAAAATGGATAACTGTACCAACAAAATTCATGGAAAAGCAAAAGGTGAAAGAAAATTGTGGAAGTTGCACACCAAAGTCCTGTTTTAAAATTGATAAAGAACCATGATTCCCATAACTTTATTCTCTACTCATGGGTCAATTCAAAAGTAAAAAGTGCTGTATTTCAACAGACACGAAGCCAATACGCCAACATGTTTCATTGCCTTACTTGTACGGCAAATTCTTCAGGGCAGCAGGACTTCATTCACCATGTCAGCATATTTCATGCTGCATTATTTGTGACTACAAGATATAAAAATATAGCAAAGGGTTCTTGCAATTACACACTGAGTGCCAGGGCACAGTCACACTTGATTTATAATCTTCTGCTTGTATGTGTATGAAGTATATATTATTATTACCCGTTGTCAGCCAAGATGTCTCATACCGGCTTGACAGCGTCTCAACAGGTACTGTAAGCGTTGCAGTAATCCTGTGTTTCACACGCCCTATTGTGCTTTGGGGCATTCTGTAAAACAATTTCAGAGATGTCCTGTCTCAAAAACCAGTGCTAAGCCCAATTCAATCCCACGCACGTTCTTACTCGTTTGTATATATATTCGAAGATATCTATGGCATTATCGTTTTTATCCCATATCCTCGTTCGAGTTTTACATCATGCCAGAGTAGCAAAACTCCCGATTTTATATCCCTTATGATCGGACTCACAAAGTGAACAGGGGAATGTATCTAAATCCAAACCCTTCCCTCACTCATACATCTCACCGCGTAAAAGTGGCATCCCGAGGGCACTTCAAACCGGCCAACTGATAAAGCCGTCACCTGCCACGTGGCGTGGCAGGTGAGTGAGGAAAGGATTTGGATTTAGATACATTCCCCTGTTCACTTTGTGAGTCCGATCATAAGGGATATAAAATCGGGAGTTTTGCTACTCTGGCATGATGTAAAACTCCTATATATGCTACAGTGTGGGTGCGAATGTGGTATACAAGCGGGCGAAAATAGTTGGAGTGTAGGCTCGAACGAGGATATGGGATAAAAACGATAATGCCATAGATATCTTCGAATATATATACAAACGAGTAAGAACGTGTGTGGGATTGAATTGGGCTTAGCACTGGTTTTTGAGACAGGACATCTCTGAAATTGTTTTACAGAATGCCCCAAAGCACAATAAGGCGTGTGAAACACAGGATTACTGCAACGCTTACAGTACCTGTTGAGACGCTGTCAAGCCGGTATGAGACATCTTGGCTGACAACGGGTAATAATAATATATACTTCTTACACATACAAGCAGAAGATTATAAATCAAGTGTGACTGTGCCCTGGCACTCAGTGTGTAATTGCAAGAACCCTTTGCTATATTTTTATATCTTGAAGTCACAAATAATGCAGCATGAAATATGCTGACATGGTGAATGAAGTCCTGCTGCCCTGAAGAATTTGCCGTACAAGTAAGGCAATGAAACATGTTGGCGTATTGGCTGCGTGTCTGTTGAAATACAGCACTTTTTACTTTTGAATTGACCCATGAGTAGAGAATAAAGTTATGGGAATCATGGTTCTTTATCAATTTTAAAACAGGACTTTGGTGTGCAACTTTCACACTTTTCTTTCACCTTTTGCTTTTCCATGAATTTTGTTGGTACAGTTATCCATTTTTTCTTTGAACAAGGTGGCAACCTATGAGGAGAAACGTGGCAGTACTGGTGATGATCGAACCAGTTTCAGCCCGCTAAGGTGTTGCGCACGTGAGGTGCTACCTTGTTCTGCACATTTTTTCACTAATTATCACGGGAGAGGATGGTAGATCTCTTTTTGAAAATAGTGACTACAAGTTGAGCGTTCTTGCATAAATCTCTCCTTTTTAAAAAAAATACAGTACAGATATTGGTAAATCGGGAATCCACCCCATATATTTAGATAATTGGGGGTGGTTATAAAGAGGGTAGTTTTGATACCTCGCAAATCCTGATGTTACACAATACATAAAATATTTCTGTACTCACTAGATTGGGTCTGTTGTGTTATAAAGCTATTTTGCGTGGGGGCTGACCCAATCTTCCTTTCCCCTGGAGCTCCTTATTGTTAGGAGACAGTTTTTCCTCTTCCCTGGGGTTGGATGTCAGGATCCTTTGTGTGTGCTGGGGCAGATCCCTTTGAAGTGTAATCAGGGCAGGGCACAGCTCCTTTCCAGCCATCTTATCAGGAGGCCCCCCTCCCCTTTACAGCAGGCCCTATTTCCACTGTCTGGGTCCAATACATTTTTTTTTTCCAAGACCTTTACTGGTGCCATAGAAATTGTACACAACATGATGCCTACATCCCAAACGGTCCAGCAATGCAAGATGTCGTGCGATTAGGCAGTAGGGGTGTGAGGAAATATACACAGCAAGCCGCCTACAACCTCATTGGGCCGGCCGCGTTAGGTGGGCAGTCGCCATAAAGTGGCCGCAGAAACGGGTGATAAACATACTGAACCAAATATTTCAACAATTCAATAACAGTGCCACTAGCCGCATGTTATGGTAAAGATAATGGCATGCATTCACTGATGCTTGACTTGCCGGTGCGTTCTTACTCAGTCTGCCCTCGGCCCCAAGGCCGCAGATTAGCAATTCAGGTGCTACTGCTGTAAATTCCCCGTGTCTGATGTGCCACCAATGTCCCGTGCATCCACCCCATCAGTACGGGAGCTAGTGGTTGCGTCTTCGGTCGCGGTGTATTCTAGGAGGTAAGTTTGGAGGGGGCCCCAGATATCCCGGGGGCGAGAGGAGGACGGAAGTAAGTCAGCATATGTGTGCAACTGTTCTTGGCAGTATATGATATCTTGGAGCCAATCCTTAAATTTAGGAGCTCTACCCCTGCCCCATATACACGCGATTCGTCCTTTAGCAAGGAGAAGTGTCAGGGAGACAAACCTCCTTATCTTCGCAGGTATCGGTTTGGTGTATCCCAGGAGTGCAGTGAGGGGATCTTCCGGAATGTGTGTCTCTGTCATGCGACCCAAAGCTAAAAAAACGTCCCCCCAGTATCGGCGAACGTGTGTACAGTCCCAGGCCAGGTGTTTGAAATCAGCTTTAGTTTCCCCACATCAATCGCAGTTATCAGTATCTCGCAAATGGAGGCGAGGTAAGCGTGCCGGTGTATGGTAAAATCGATGTAGATATTTATAATGTATGAGACGCAATCCACTACTGACCAAGACATCCCCAGTGTGACGACAACAAAAGGACCATTGTTCCTCTGTCAGGGGATGTCCTAGTTCATCTTCCCATTTACTCTTTGCTGGGGAGGGACCATGGCCACTATCTGTTTGGGTAGTGCGGTATAGGAGGGATACGACGTGAGCTGGAGTAGTTTGACGTAGAAGAGCATGCAAGGGGGGCATGATAGTTGGTTCTTGTGGAAAGCATGGAGTGAGGGTCTGCATATCTTGTCTAAGCCTAATATAGTAGAACCGGTCTAAGGGGGAGGGGGATAATGTCCCAAAGAATTCATTGGTAGAACAGAATGATCCCTTCACATACAGTTGTCCCCAGGTGTGAACAGACAGTTTGCGCAGCGGGCAGTGACAGCCTCCTTCTTGTGTGACCGGGAGATCATGTCTCCCCTGTAGGGGGAGTAGGGGTGAATACAATAGAGAAGATTGGAGTCGGAGGGCCAGGTCGTGCCAGGCACTCGACGTGCATTGAACAGTGGTGGCAGCATGGCGCCGCGGAACCACTGGAGCACTCAGATATGCCGAACACGGTGTGGGGGTCATGTACCCGTCCTCTATCGCTAGGTGAGGCATATACGGAGGGGGATTCATCCAATATGCTGCGAAATGAGCCTGGGCACAAATAAAATAAAGTTCTAGATCCGGCAATTCAAAGCCCCCAGCTTCAAAGGGTCGCGTAAGGGTGTTCCAGCTTAATCTGGCCTGTTTACCCCCCCATGTGAGACGAATCCTTTGGGTTCTGAGATCTTTAAAAAAATGGCGGCTGGGGGCATAAGGAACGCTCATAAAGAGGTAAAGCAGCTTAGGCAGAACCACCATTTTGATCAGGGATGTTCTGCCAGCCATTGAGTGGGGCAATGCTATCCATCTGGAGATTTTTTCTGTGAGAAGGTCAAGTGCCCTTCCATAATTAGATAACATCAGTTCGTCTAGATTACGGGATATAACTATTCCGAGGTATGTCAGGGTATCTGCACACCATTTGAGAGGGTAGTTTGACTCAAAACGCTCGGTTGCGTCCGTAAGGGGGAAGAGTTGGGATTTCCCCCAGTTAATAGTAACACCAGAGAGGCGGCCAAATAGAAGGAGCAGCCGGAGAATGGGGTTGAGGCTTTCGCCCGGGTTGCGTAAATATAAAGTGATATCGTCAGCATATAGCGATATTAAGACCTGCCTCTCAGGATATATCAGCGCATGGTCCCGGAAATGTTGTCGGACTTTGGCTGCCAGGGGTTCAATCGCTATAGCAAAAAGGAGGGGCGACAGGGGACACCCCTGACGGGTGCCCCCGGTGATTTTAAAAGGGGGGCAGTCGACGCCGTTGATCAGGACTCTAGCCTGCAGTCCAGTATACAATAAGTCTATCCAGGCCAGGAACGGTTCGGGGAATCCCATGCGCCTCAAAACAAAGGCGAGGTAGTCCCATTCTAATGAATTGAACGTCTTTGTGGCATCCAGGAATACTGCAGCGGCGTTCAAGTCGGGGTCAATATCCTGGAGGACCGCAAACAGAGTGCGCAAATTGTGAGATGTGCCTCTCCTAGGTACTAAACCGGATTGGTCTGGGGGTACCAGAGCGGTCATGAGGGGGCTGATTCGATTAACGATCATTTTTGCCAAAATTTTGGCGTCGACATTGATTAAGGAAAGAGGCCTGTACGAGTCACATTGTGAGGACGGTTTGCCTGGCTTGGGCAGGGAGATAATGCACGCTTCGCGCATTGACGGGAGCAGTATGCCTGTTTCTCAGGCCTCTTCGAAGACATGTCGCAGGACTGGGATAAGTAAGTGGCGGAACGTTTTGTAAAATTCAACCGGGAGGCCGCCGGTCCCGGGGCCTTCCCCGATTGCAGTTGCATGATGGCGGAGATGATTTTGTCATCCTCGTGGTGTGCTAAGAGGAATTCTCTCTGCCCATCTCCCAGCCATGCTATAGCGGTGTCTTCGAATAAGGGAGTGAAATCTACAGGGTGAGTTCTATCTGTTTTGTATAGGGTTTTATAGAAGCTGCGAAAGGCAGTCACAATCTCCAAGGTGCTCCTATGCATCTGACCATCTGGGTCTTCAATCTCCAATACTATATTGGAAGAGCGGGAGGGGCGAATCAGGGATGCAAGTGCCTTCCCCGGTCTTTCTCCCTCCCCATAGTGACACGCTTGATAATATTTTCCTCTCTACTTACACTCTGTGTCAGCTGCTTCTTGATATTCAGTGATTAGGTTTCTTAACTGGGCCTGTAGTTCTGGGGTGGGGGTGGTCTGTAGCAGATGTTCTGTATGGTTGAGCTTAGTTTCCAGGTTGCGAAGCACGGAGCGGAGATCTTTCAGAATTCCCCCACTTTTTGCAATGCATATCCCGCAGATGGTGACTTTAAAAGCCTCCCATATCGTGGAATATTGGTCAACTGAGCCATCGTTGCGCAAGAAGAAATCTGATATTTCTTGTTCCAGTTCGTAGTGGAACACCAGATCTAATAGATTTTGTGGATTCAAGTGCCAGGACTGGAAGGGTGAAGCGATTTAGGTGGGTGGGGGGGGGGGGGGGGGGGGGGGTAAGTGTGACGACTACTGGGGAGTGGTCGGAATATGTGCGGGGGAGATATGACGCTCGTGTCAGCCAAGGGGTAAAACCCTTGGTAATTATCCAGCTATCAATGCGTGACCAAGAGGAGTGGGCAGTCATGTAACAGGATCCCTCCCAGCGCTGTGGGTATAGATGGCGCCAAGCATCCAGCAACTCATGGTCCTCAACAATCGTTTTGAGGGTGTAGTGTGTGTTTGAGTAGTGATGTGGCTGCGGATGCAACCGGTCCATAGGGGGATCCAGGGTCACATTGAAGTCCCCACCCCATAGCAAGTGTGTGGACCCAATGTCTAAGATTTTGCCCCAGAGTATCTGGAAAATCTCCGGATCGTCAGTGTTTGGGCTGTAGCAGGAGACAAGGGTTACGGACTGAGCCGCTAGGCGGCCCCATATGATAGTGTAGCGCCCTTGAGGGTCTTCGTGAGATCCTATGGGGATGTAGGGGAGAGAGTGTTTTACTAGGATGGCAGTACCTCCTGCGTAGGAGGAGTATGTAGAGAAGTAGGAATAGGTGGCCCAACGGGACGCAAACGAGACGGTGGCTTGGGGGCTGAAGTGTGTTTCCTGCAAAAACGCACAATGAATATCATGGCGGTCTAAATATGAGAGAATGTGTTGGCGTTTCCGAGGGTTAACCAGGCCCCACACATTCCAAGTTAGAAAGTTGCATGCAATGGGTCTAGGGCGATCTTCCATGTATTTGCCTTAAACATATGATCTAGGATATAGACAGTGGCTGCATAGGTGCTGCTGTGAATGCATGAATCGACATAATAGAACTCAGGACAGTGGCATGAAGTAAACAAACCCCACATCTGCAAGAGCACGAACTTGGCTCTCCCCTCTCTCCTCCCCCCTCCCACACCAGCAGCCCAATCCTGCCGTGGTCCATTCCCCACCCCCCTCCCAATCTGTCCCTTGCGCCAGGTTCCCAACTGGGGATGGTGACCTAACCATAAACCAATACATAAGATACGATACATAGGGTTCACCTGTCGGGTAGAAACTAGAGGGCAACCAGTCTCTCCTCGCAGGGGCGAGGGTGCTCGGCCAGTATTTCACAAGTTCATCTCATCACAGTGTCTGTTACTGTTCTGCAACTATAGAGGTCCGACCAGAGGTGAGTGTGGATCATCTCGGTGTCACAGGTAGCGAGGGGGATCACAGGACTGAGCGCGTGGTTCCGTTGCAGGTTAGAAATTGATCTGTGGCCGAATCCGGGCCCCTCTAGAGGGGAGGCCGAGAATCCCGGCAGGGCCGCCAGACGGGTTAGGTTCCGGGGACGCACCCATCCTCTTCTCGGTTTACAAGCGTCTGCAGTCTGCAGGACCCCACGGGTTTTTCTGCGACAAATGCGTTCTGAGTTTTGCCCGAAGGGGCAGGGCTATGTGTGTCAGTTCATTGTTCGCAGTGACACTAGCAACTGGAGTCTGTGTGTTGGGACGCAACGCTCCCCCCATCCAGGTAGAGAGTTGGCTCCCGGGAGTTTATTCTACGTCAGATGTAGCGCCATTTCTTTCCAGGCGGTGCAGAGGGGACGACCGGTCCTCAGCGTCCCTGGGTAGGGTCCTGAGGAAGTCCTGAGCATGCTGTGGGTTATTGAAGAAATGCTGCTTGTGCTAATATGTGAGCTTAAGACGGGCAGGGAACAGCATGGCATAGGGTATGTTTAATTGTTGTAGTTTCTTCTTGACTTGTTAAAACTTCCGCCTTTGCTCTTGTACAGCCATGGTAAAGTCGAGGTAGATGGATACTTCCATGCCTTCGTGCCGAAGCGGACCCTTTTCTCTGGAAAGACGGAGGGCAGTGTCCCGATCCCGATAGTTGAGCAGTCGAGCTATTATAGGGATCGGGAGAGGTACCAGGAGCAGGTCGACTCGCCAAGGAGCGGTGTGCCCTTTCGACAATGAAGACAGGCGAGAAGCGTTGTGAGTAGGCGCTCGATATAATCTTCCATCTTGCCAGTGGCTGTTGATTCCTCCACTCCCAGAATGCGGAGGTTGTTTCTCCTAGAGCGGATGCTAAGTCCTCGTTTTTGGCAGCTATCACCTTCAGGACCTTTTCCATTTCGAGTGTGCGGCCAGTGGTGGCATTAGAGGGGTCTTCTAGGTCAGAGATTCTCCGTTCCGTTTCAGCTAAGCGGTCATCATGTTTCTCTACTCTGTGGGTTAGACCATCCAGTCTGGCGTTCATGGAGTCCATTTTTGACTCAATAGATGTCAGGCTCGATTGCACCACTAGTAGCAACTCTTTCAGGTCAGCATTAGATGGGATCGGAGAATCGGGGTGATCCTCCTCTGGCTCCGTGTGAGAACGAGGTGTCTTGCGCGTATCGAAGCTTAGCTTCGGCTGTTTTTCGTCCGGCTTTCCCACAGCCGCTGGGCAGGAGAAGCAGCAATGTAGCTATGGGCAGGGGGGGAGTCCGCGTCGTGCACTGGTCGTTGACTCCTGACTCTGCAATGTGTATGACACGTGATAAGCCAGCGGTTAGACACTTTGTGCGTTTTCCAAGTCAGTGTGCTCCAAGGCCTGTCAGCAGAAGAGTCGTAAAGCTAACAGCAGTAGATCAACAAGGCTGCGCATATGGGTCAGGCTGCGGTGCACTCCCTCACACGATTCAGCCGCGCCAGGGTGCAGCACTCAATTCAGTTCGGAGGTGGTGGAATCTGAAGGTTCCCCGGTTGTGCCTGCCGTCAGGGGCGCGTGTCTGAACACGTCTCTCGAATCAGCAATAAGCTGCCCCGCGTTGACTTCTCTTTGCGTGCTCAGGGGGCACAAGGCGTGTAATGACGCCCAGCAAAGCAACCCCTAGATCTCAGCCCGATGAAATCAGTGAGGGGAAGTGGCAGACATCTCACTGCTGCCTCTCAAGGCGCATGGCCGATCCATTGGGCTCCCCCGCGCTTGTGTATCTGCTCATCCAATACCCGGAGATGGGCCAGGAGGAATTGAGGGAGCAACAGCAGTCCCAGGCAGCCCGCAGCAGCCCCGCCGGGGCGCCGCTGCTCAGCAATCACGGCTCGATCGCGCCGGCAATCACCCTGCCCGTGCCAGACTCCACAGTGCCTCGTATCCGCAATGCTAGCCGGGCGGGTGTAACTTTACCGGGGGACCAGGGTGCCGTGTTAGAACTCAGCCGCTCCGCGGAGTGTCTGTCCAGGGCCGCAGCGGCCGGCCCCCGCAGCCTCCCGGGCCGCGCACCAGGGCACCGCCAGCCGTGGCTGCCCAAGCAGGAAAGAGGTGCAGCGGCAGAGCAGACGACAGGAGGTAGGCAATCCAGCCGCAGTGGCGCCGCTAAGATCATCAAAGGCGCTTAGGGGGATCGCAGGCAGCGCAGCTTACACACCACCTCCAGGGTCCGCCACTCCTCAGCGGCCACGGCCCTTTGGCGTTCCCAGATAGGCACGCCATGTCACAGCAAAGCCGCAGAAGGCCGCCGATCAGGTGCCGGTGATCGGAGGCGGCAGGACGGCAGTCCAGCCCCGACCGGGGCCCAGGCAACGAACAACCGGCAGAGTGATCGGCAGATGCGGGTGTGGGAATGGCGGGTTCTCACCACATGGATTCTCCCCAGCATGGAGCACTCAACAGCAGGCCGCGGTCACCATGCGTGACGTCCTGTCAGGTATTTCGCTTCATGGAGCGGATTCAGGGTGGTTGTGTAGCAGCAAAGGGGCTCGCCGATCACACCTTGGTTGTGGCAGTCAGTTAGCTCCGTTGGTGGCATATTAGATGGGAGATGAAGAGGATATTTGTCGGATAGAAGGCCGAGCAGCAGGAGCCTCACACAAGTGCGGCCATCTTATTGGCGCCCTCTAGCGCCCTCCGTCTGGGTCCAATACATATTTTCCAGCGGCGGAGACATTAACAACACAGGGCAATACGCCACTTACAGAAAGGCCCCAGAAACTTTAGGCAGGGAAATACTAACCTTCAAAAAGTGCCATTTCCAAAATAATGATTTAAAATCCGACTTAACTAGTAACTTTTTTTTTATTACAATTAAAATGAGTGGAAGAAGTATTTCGCTAGCTGCTCCCTAACTGAATGGATCACTTAGTAAAGGTGAAGGAGTGTTAGTGCATGCAAGGCTAGCCTTGCCACAGTGAAAACCGACTTAGGAGGATTTTTACTGCTAGAGCATGTAAAGGATATTAAAGATATACATCCTAAATTTTGAATACCATGCATCATGCCCTATGCGCATGTAAGGCCTTCCTGTCTACTTATAAGTATTAAAAAGGAAGGCTTAGGCCTGGCAAAAGGTTTAATTTACTAGGTTGCATTGGCAGTTTAAAACTGCACTGAAAGCTGCAATGGCAGGCCTCAGCCATGTTTTAGGTAGCTACTTTAGTGGGTGGCACACTGAATGCCACAATCCACTAGTAGCGTTTAATTTACAGGCCCTTTGGACACAGTTCCCAGTGGGAGAGCCATTAGCAGCCCATGGGGAGGTGGACACTTACAGAAAAGTTTCAGAAACTTTGGGCAGGGAAATGCACGTTACACAAGTTATTTTGCACACCATGCCACCTCAGTTTGGACCCAGCTATATGCAAATCAGTCTTGACACTACTGCAGTAGGAACAGTCCAGCTGAAGTGCCATGCCAGGTCCTCCTGGAATACAAGCAACCCAGGACTGGTTTTGCTCAAGTTATTGGCTCATCAGACGGTTATAGCTTGGTTTCAGTGACACAGTGTGCACGGGATCCATGCCTGGGCATATCCGTTCCACTTAGGGCAACACATTAAGTGTACAAAACAGTGATGCTTGGAATGCTTGAATTAATCTCAGCCTCTGGTAATCACTTGAGCCACATCCCAATCCATTGTTATTTTGCACACCATGCCACCTCAGTTTGGACCCAGCTATATACAAATCAGTCTTGACCCTGCTCCAATAGGAACAGTTCAGCCCGAACTGCCAAGCCAGGTCCTCCCTGAATCATAACACAAGCAACCCAGGTGGCTGAGATTAGTTTAAGCATTCCATCTGTCACCTTGTTGTTTTTAAACTTTCTTTAAAAGTGGCCCTTCCAAAATAATTAATTTAAAATCCGACTTTACCATTAAAGAGAATTTTAAATTGCACATAAAATGAGTGGAAGAAGAATTTCTCTAGCCACACCCAAACTGCATGTATCCATTATTAAATGTGAATAAGGTGAACCAGTGTTAGTCCGTGGAAGGCTAGCCTTGCCATAGTGAAAAACGACTTTGGTGGTTTTTCAGAGCCAGGACATGTAAAGGACATTAAACATACACATCCCACTTTTTAAATATCTTGCCCTCAACAGGTCGAAAGGGCATTTTAAAACTGCACTGCAGTCTGCAATGGCAGGCCTGAGACAAGTTTTAATGAGCTACTTAAGTGGGTGTTACACTGGGTGATACAGTACACTAGTAGCCCTCGATGCGTGTAGCACCATATGCTAGGGACTTAAAAGTTAATTAAATGTACCAATTGTGTGTATGCCTATTTTACCATGTTTAAAGAAAAGAACACACATACTTTATCACAGGTTGGCAGGGGTAAAGTATGCAGAATACTAATGCCAACAAAACAAGTTCAGCTACAGAAGGCAAAAATCTGGGATGATGCTACAAACAGGGCAAATTTCCAACATCTCCGCTCTTCAAAATGTTCAGAGATGAATTAAAAACCTCAGGGGAACCATGGCAGTCCTGAGGGAAGGGCTGAACTTTTTGAGTTTGGATCCCTCTGAGATGTAGATATCCCTGGGTCACGTATACAAGTGGTCAAATGGGTTGGGAGGCCTATCCCTAGATATACCGTGTGCAACAAATCGATCCAATCATGTGCCCAGCGCACCAAGTGTGGGTTTTCTCTATACATCAGTCTTGTTACAGCTCTAACTGCCCTGGTAAAGGGGATGGGAAAGGAGCCCGGAGAAGAATACGCTGATAGCTAATCTATACTCCAGTGGAGCGGCACGGCCGCCTACAGTTCGCTGGCGATGATTACTGTTAGAAGTATTGGAGGGGATGATGCACAGTTCCAAAGTTCACTTTTTAATTCTAATACTTTGGATATCTCAAGAGATCCTACAGTCCCCTTCATTATCACTAGGCGAGGTAGGGAATAGGCAAACTCTAAACAAGGGGCAGATCATCTCCAAATGAAGTGGCTCTCCTGGAACGTTAATGGGTTCTTTGATAAATTCAAAAGGATGGTGGTGCTAAAGACTGCAAAACAGATTCAGGATATGGACTTGCTAGGAAATAACTACCAACTCCTTTGCACACAAGGCTATGGTTCGGCATACCACCTGGGCCTGGCACATGGTGCTACAGGGGTAGCAATTTTATTCAAACACCGATTCCCATATCAAGTCGTCTACACATGACCAGGCAAGCTACGAAGATACATGGTAATATCCGGCCCACTGTATGGGGATGTTTATGAACAAATGGCTGCTTCCCTACTGCCAGTACCATTCCTGCAGCTAATAGGCTCACTACTACTTGAGGTCCCGCCAGGATTATTACTAAATAGGGTAAAATTTAATGGCCTCATGGACAAGACAAATGACACAATCTAGCAGCTAAACACACCGAGCGGCTTCCCTGACTTCATATGGACTGTGTGGTGTCTTTGGACAGTGGCACGCATTACAGCATTTAATATCTGCACAATGTGCTGTCTGTCTGCTAAACAAAGTATACGCCATGTTTTTTTCCCCCCGTTGTAACAAACCAAGAAGCAAATGGATTTACCTACTGTGTAACCACTTGGGCATCAGAAGGCATATCGAGGCATTAAGGGTGTTGAAGGGTGATACATGTACTTATGCTGTGGTTATATTAAGTAGATACCTATTTTCAGTAGGATTGATAAGGGAAAAAAAGGCCAAACATTTTAAGTCTGGATGAGCTGGTCGATTGGCAAGCACGTCAGGACATATTCATTAGAGATGCTCCCTCTTTTACGACCAACCAGGGAATTAAGGAATTGCCTAGCCTCACAGAAAATACCTGCTAGCTCCAGGCGCATTTTCCTTTTGTTTTAAGTAAGACTGTTCTTTTTAATACAATTTGTTATTAGGATGCATTTTATGAACTCCATTTGTATACATTTTAAATATAAATTAGAGTGTGTTTGATCTATAGCATCTGTATTGTATTTTCGTGTAGTTTGTTTTAAGAATTATATAAAACTATTGAGTATCTCCTTAACACCGTGCCTGCACTAGCACTTTATTTAGTATAGCAGCCCCAGGAGGAAGGGCGCTGCTTTGAGATGAAATGCTACTAACTGCTATTTCGCACATTGTATTTTCTTCGTTCGGTTTTATATGCTATAGGTTCTATTTAAAGTGACGGATTATATTGTGAAATTAAATGTTCTTATTGAGTGTATGTTTTATGGAATGCAATTTCCAAAAGAAACATTTACTACTTCTACAGCGTGGCTACACATTTTTTTCCGGCACACACAAATCCTTCTCCTGGATAGACCATTTTTTCATCTCAATAATCAACATGGCCAGAGTCAAGGGTGCCTTTAGTCACCACGAGAGGATATATAACATCACATCCCCGTGTAAGTTTCTACAGCAAGGAGGACAGCCACGCATAAGTATGTAGAGCGTTAGCACCTGGTATTTGACAAAAGGATATGGAAAAGAACGTGCAGACAGATTAAATATTTCTTGCTAAAGGATAAGTGGATTCCCCAACCGCTGTGTGGGAAGCACTCAAGCTGTTACTAAGAGGCAGCAAATAGGGTTTAACTCTAAATTCAACTGGGAAACCAGGAACAAGCTTTTCCAACTTGAAAAAGAGTCTTCAAGGCAGAAGAGGTGTGTAGGGATAAAAAGCATCCTTGGGCGCATTGAGCTAAAACAGGGACATCCTGGGTGGTGTGTAAAAGCAGAGACGCCTGTCAGTAGTTCTACTGAGTTTCCAAACAAAAAGGAAAAACAATATTGTTGAAAAAAGTTGAGATATGTTCAGGAAATCAGGAATTAGCTATGTACCAGATGTAACAGAGAAGAAGATGGTCAAAGGATACTACTCTTCGCCTGTCAGCCTGGTTTAGCAAAATTGAGCCCATGTTTGGAGAGTGTTGTAGTCAAGGGCCGATGGAGCTTGATAATAAAATGAGAAAAATTAGTTGTGATGTGAGAGGCGCTGAAGATTACAAAAGTGTGCATTTTCTTTTGTCAAGCGGTTTGCTGTCACAGGGGTTTCCTAACTTCTAAGACCTTCCAGTGGTTACTGGTGTATGTATCCTTTCTTTAGTTGGTGATGTGCTTAAGTGTGTGGAAGATCATGTAAATAATAAGAGTACAAAGTCTGAGATTTTGTCTTTGATTCTGTCAGTTTGACTAGGAGTTCCAGCAACAGGAATATGTTGTGGGATAGCAGTCCTTCTATCTAGCTGTGATTGTCTGAAGAGCAATTGCTGTTATAATGCCAAATAGTCTTATTTAAATATTTTTGAGGCTAGATAGTCATGCAGAGTTTCGAGAAACAGCTCCCTCAAAAGTAGAATGGAGCTAAGCGCAGCACTGTTGATAATGGCTTTTAATACATCAACCATATATTTGGCAATATTTTAACAAAAGAGTTGTTTGACTGTACCGTCTGGCTATTCGCATCACCAGCATTGGTTACTTTGAAGAAGGTCAGCTTTGTGAAGTTTGTTAGGTGACCAAAGAGATCGCTGGGGAATTAAATATATTGATTGTGTAATTGATGCAGATTTGGATCAATGGAGGACACTTTTCTAAATATTTTCCTGTGTAGATAATGACAAGCAATGTTTAATACAATATCCCAGATTTCAGGCTGAGGTGTATCGAAAGCTGATGACATTATGAATGGCCTTATATGTATCAGAGCTCTTTGATTTGAGTGAATGTGGATTTATACAGATGGGCATGTTCTTGTGAAATTGCTATAGCAGAAAGGGACAGATTTATTAAGCATGGTTGCAAACACCCCAATTTGCAGTTTGGAAACTTAAAAATGCTTAATTTTAATGTGGTAATTCCACTTTAGGTGTTGCAAACTTTTACTGACTCCTAAATTGGGATTACGACTTCACAGCGATTCCCTTCCAAATACTGAATCAGTTTGACATGCACATTGATATGCGAGCGAAACAGGCTGCAAAATTCCCAAGTAGGAGTGATAAGCTACTACTAAGGAAGTGGTCTCAAGGGGCCCTTTTCAAGTTTGTGTGTAACAGCTTGCACTCTTGAGACTGCACTTGAGTACCCTTAATATTGTGGTTGTTTCCAAACCTATGGAGAAGAGGCTTCCAAATCAGTATATAGAGGAGATAGTGGGCATCCTTGTGTGGTTCCCCTTTACAGGTTAAATCTCAATGACAGGAAACCATTGACCAGAACCATTGCACGCAGGTTCACGTAGAGGAGTTTGATAAAGTTGATGAAGTAAGAAGATAACATGTGCCTTACATATTGTTTTTTCTTGGTGATGACCCCATGACACGTCATAGTTCGAAACGCAGTTAATTGCACACGTATGAATGAGGGCTACAATTTGAAACATTGCATAAGGAACAGTTACTTCCCTGCAGTCCTACTTCCCCTCCTCACTACAAAGACCTAGGGCCATATGTAGGAAGCCAAATACCGGTCGGTAACGGCCGAAATTCGGTAAATATCCCGTTACCGACCGGTATTGAGGCACTTGAGATGTAGGTGGCTGATTTCTGGATTCGGTATTTACCGAATCGGAATTTTAAGAAATCGGTAAAATACCGATTCGGTAAATACCGAATCCAGAAATGCTATGTAGGGGGCACTCAAGTGAGTGCATAATTGGTGTCTGGATTCGTTATTTACCACCAACTACAAGTTGATGGTAAATGACGAATACCTTTAAAAAAGCATTTTTGTGCAATTTGTGAAGTGCCATGTGGCAGACATACATGCCCTTAGGGCATGTATGTGCGCCACATGTGCACACATGCACGAATCAGGGGTGCAACAGGGTGTCAATGTGACACCCTGCCACCCATGATAATGCCTCCCCTATTACCGATTCGGGATTTACCGAATCGGTAATAGTAACTGGCTTCCCATTCATTCCTATGGGCCTCCAGGCCCATAGGAATCAATGGGAAGGGATGCATTATTACCGATTCGGTAAATACCGATTCATAAATACCGATATTTACCGAATCGGTAATGATTACCGATTAATTACCTACATACTATTTACCGATTCATAAATACCGAATCAGTAAAATTCGGTATTTATGAATCGGTAAATGTTATGCTACCTACATATGGCCCCTAATCCCTTAATGGTCCAACCCATGTCATGTCACTGAACTTATTAAAAAATATATACATCACACTTTCATTTGGAAGAGTCAATGTCTAAATACAAAATAAAGTTTTAGACAGACTCATCCAGCCAATTTTTGTTTGTATTCCTTATTAAAAGAATCCAACCTTAAAATCAAAACTGTAAGTACACAGAGAAAAGTGACAAGAAAACTCACAAATCTGTTTTGAAGGAACAAAGAGCGAATGGAAGGGCAATGTAGGTAGACAGGCTGCAGCCTGCAGAGGCTGGAAAGGTGGCATTGCTATTCTCATGAAGAGCACCCCAACAATATCCCAGCTTGCCTCACCAGTGATAGTTAGGTCAATTTTCTCTGTAAAGGATTCAAGGAACCTGAGAGAATAGAAGTTCATTTCCTTGTATGTTCTCCTGGATGGGTGAGATCGCTTATGACTTTAATGAACATTTTCCCTGAAGAACAACTAGGATTACAGGTAGGTAACCATTCCTTCTCCCCCTGGGGATCTTCATTGATAGCCATATGCACTGAATACAGTTGCAATACCAATCCTATAAAAGAAAGAGAAAAACAGAAAGAAAAAGAAACTACTCTATCCAAACATATTCCATAGGAACGTTTGGTCCACTGCAGCTTTTGCCCTGGAATCTGGATCAAGTACACCCTAGAGTTCACAGAGTCCAATGTCTCAAGGACTTTTCCTTTCAGTTTAGTACCTGCCTGCTGAAAGGTGTAATCTCCTATTTGATGTTGTACTCTTTGGTGTTGAAAGTTGTTCCTTTGTCAAGTGCTTTGGCATCAAAGAGCATTTCTGTGTCAATTTCCTTGGATCCAGATGTAGACCAGGAACGTCCTCACACTGAGTTTTCTCTATGGCTATTCCTCTTGGGGAGTTTGAGGTGGCAGAGTAAGATATTATAAAGGAACCCACTCTGTACATGCTCATCAGATCTTCCTTAGGCAAATTTCTAATGCCATCTATGGTCTCCCTAAAGGCACTGTAGTCTAATTTTCGTCCTTCAGAGCCCTCCTGGACATTTTTACAGAAAGACATCCTTCAAATTGATGAGATTTTAGCAGGCAAACAGTGTAGACATTGTGAGGGTCTGTCTGTCTTTCCTTCCACATGAAGGGTGTTCTGGAAACACAGGTGGCATTCACTTGTAAAAATTTAAAATCTTTCGAGAGGAAATCAAATAAAACCATATCAATCCCAGAAGATGCAACTGAAGTTTGTTTTTGTAAAGTAGCGAATAGTTTTCAAATAAAAAAAACCAAACCACTCTGTGCTCCAACATACTGTCACCAGTAAACAAAAACTGAACTGTCACTGTGGGGCATTATTAAATCAGTTTTTCATCTTCTGTAGCCTGCAGCCTATCTAGATCCATCACCATTCTTTGCTTTATTGTTTTCCAATCAAAGGGTTTCTGTTCATGAAGAGTTTTATTGTTACTTTTCTTCATGTAGTGACCTTTTTGTTTTTAAAATGTGGTTCTTTTGGGAAAAAAAACAAAAGGAAATTAGCTAAAACTATCTGAAACAGCCCACCAAAAAAATTTTTTTTTTTTTAATGGGCTTTTCAAAACAAAATAGATAATGTAGATATTTTGTCAAAAGGAATCTAGGCTCCTGCCTTAGGCAGGACACTTCATTACTTATGACGATTAATAAGGACCCCCTGAAGAAGAACGATGTTTAGACTTGGGGAATACTCATGTTTATTTTCAGGGCCTGAATATAGTGATGCATTAAATTTTTTCATCTTCTGAAACTATACCAAACTAATTCTACTAAAGATGAAATCACACCGCCCAGTAAAAAAAGATTGACTTTAGCCATCAGCCAGTCATAATTACCTCGCTTCTCATTCAGTGTTTCCTCAAGATGAGACTTTTCATCATTCACTACAAAAAATAAGAACAGTGCACAGTAAGTGAGATAGGCAAAATCATCTCAAAGAGCTAAAGACGAAGATAGGGGCTGTATTTCCAAGCAGCAGTGATTCGATCAATATAATGTACTTCCGCATCATATAAATTCCAAGGAACTCTGAATGTGTGAACTAACTTGGGACAGGCTTATTTTAGGACTCAGGAAAAAAGTGATGGTAACCTAACTGCAAAGGAAATCAGAAGAACACCGTTTAAAAGGGTTAATCTGCGGTAGATAAGAGGATAACAATCCACCCCAACAACTGGATGGCTAAAAGAAGACAGTGCTGGAACACACAGTAGTACTTAAGAATGTGTGACTGCTCACGCACCCTTAATAAACATTATAATCCCCTCTTTATACCAAAGCGTAATATATTATTACCAATTAGGATTACCAAAGCAGCATTTTATTTCATTTAAGGTGGTAAACCTTGCTAAAAAAAAGGTTGGTTAGCACTGCATGACCCACTGCCATTTCAGCCGATGACTTGACATCCAAACAGTAAAGCTTGCTGAAAGTGTGGGTGGATGCCGCGTTACAGATGTCTTGTAAAGGTACATCTGGAAATAGAGTAGTTGTTGCCGCCATGCCCCTTGTTGAGTGACTCTAATCCTGTGCTTCAATGGTCTGCCAACTTTCTTATGGCTATGTGATAATGCATGAAGTGATTGATACACCTTGAAGAGATTTGCTTTCACAAAGGGCAACCTTAGTTTGTCTTTCCACAAGAAACTACTCGCCAGTTTTAATGTAGTCTTTTCAAGAGCAAATTTGAAGTATTTCTTGATGTCTTGTGAGCATGGAGCTTTTTTTAGCAGCTGTTGAGGACAAAAAGTTGGTAAATGCATTTTTTCATTCAGAAGAAAAGCTGTTTGTGACAACATGTGAAATGCTTATCTTATGAGTTGCCTAGAACCACGCTTAATTTCCAAGCTGGTGAGACGGCAGCACGCCCGTCATAGCCGCGTATTTTTTTATGCCAGGAACACTGGGGCCATTCTTTCAACTACTGAGCAAGATCTGCTCTGATGAATTGATCACCTGCAAACCATCTGAAGTTCACTTGAGACCTTTTGTGATTTCATCAAGTTTTGGCATCTTGTCCATTCGAACTTGCACCTGTTGTATAGTGGGGACATTAGTTCCTCCATACCTTTTGAGGATGTGATGACGGTTTTGTTTGCTGACCTCCCTTACAAACGCAAGTAAAAGATGACAACTTTTTTTTCATAGACAGTAAATGTAGGTTTGTTCTTGTCATGATTATACTGCGCTTATTGACATATCTGTCATGTGTGCTGCCCAGCCTTTCACTCAGGCATTTCTGATTAAAGAATGTTTTGTTCTCATATAGGTGCAAGTAAGCGTATACATTTGTTTTTTACCTCCACCATGGCATGGAGTCTTTCATCTTGCTGGGTAACTGGATCAAGTTTTTCAAATGGCCTGTTATGTGTTTCCATTGCTTGTCCAAAGACCAAACCTTCTTGAAGGGGTCTCAAGTCTGCAATGTGGCATGAGTGGAATGCGGGAAGAACGTATCCCTAATATTACTTGGAATTTCATTACAGTTATCCAGTTTTAAGCTAATTCCCTAAATCACTGTGTATAGCTTTTCTATCTTTTTTGTGATGAACACATTTTTATCAGATGTGCAGACATGTTTGCCCACAAGAGCAATATGTTCTAAGTTGGCTTTAGGATAGACTTGTCAATGTTATATGTGAGACCCAATTTCTTCTGTAAGTTTTCGCTTAGCATAGTGAAGTGTTTGCTAAGGCGATGCTGCTTTCATAAGGCACTCGAGGAATGGATGCATTCTTATCCCTTAATGCAGCCGGTAAGTCTCTAATGAAGCAATGCATTTCGTGAAGATCCTGTGTGCTGACGTCAAACCAAATGGGAGTGATTTGCAATGATAGTGTTGTCCGTTGTAGAGTCGTTTTTGTTTACTGATTGCAGTGTATCGAGCAAGTATATCATTTTGAAAGTCTGCCTTTTATAAACTTGTTCATTGCTTTAGGATCCAGAACGGTCCCCTGCTCCCCATTTTGGCAGATAAGGAAGGATTTTGAATAAAATCCAACATTTGTCTCCAATATATGGTGCTGGTTCTATGGCATTTTTAAAGAGTAGCTTTCTTATTTGTTGTTTCAGTGCTTCTCCTGCGAACTTCAACCACTCAGAGCCCGCCTTAATCTGGCACAGCAAGCATGCAGGTGCTGTATCATGTGCTTTGCTTGTTATTTCCAGTGTTGCTGCTCCAATTAATCCCGCTGCTGGCTGGCTCATGTAGCTAAGCCCTTCAGGATTTTGATTAGCTCCATAAGAGGAGTCTGTGTCATGGCCTTGGAAATTATCCCCTTCTTCGTGCTATGGTTCAGTGTGTCATGCCCAGCCTCTCTTCTCGGTAATTATGTTGATTTTTCCTGAGAAAGATTTGCCTGATGTAGCTGGGTATTTGATTGCACATCTGTCAATGGCCATGGTCTGAAGTCTATTCGAGGTTCCTGTGGTGGAGCTACTACTCTAGTTCAGAGGGAATCCTCCATTTTCAAGTCCTGGAAAAATTCCAAGTGCACTGTTACTATTTAAGAGTCGGGAATGTGTGAAATCAGCATTTCTTGTGGTTCAACAGAGAAGCACGGCCATCGTTTTCTTCTATGTCATCATCAGAGTTTTCTAGAATAAAATATATAACAAGGTCGCGCAACCCTTCAGATAGGAAGCTTGTGTCTGAATTCATATCATAATTAGTATAATTTTTTAATCTTTCCGACTCCTGGTCTGAGAACCTCTCCTTATCAGAAGATGACACTTCTGAATTATCTAGCTGTTCTGGTGCAAGTCCGACTAGCAGTACCAGGGGTAACATAGAATCAATTGGTGTCTGAGGCAAAACAGTAATGATTATGGCGACATGCTACACTGCAGATGATGATCTCACTCTTACTACTAGTGATAACGTACGATAACATGACAGATTTGGCCCGAGAGTGTTTATGCAATGCTGACCATCAACAGACGTTTCTGCTTTGTTCTCAAAAGTCTTCGTCGACTGAGCTGGTTTGATGGCAGACAACAACTTCATCAATGAAGGTAGTTCATGTCAACTATGCTTTTGTCATTGACACTGGTTTGCTCTTCGCCAATGTTTTTGTCATAAATGGTAGTAGTTTCTACGTAGAGGATGATGAGTTTCTCAATGATAGAGTTGTCTCTGGTTGCTGAGTGATCATCGATGGTTAGGGATCTTTGTGTCCTGTAGACTATTCTTCATCGCTGACTTCGCCAACAATGGGACGGTAGGCGATAATGAAACCTGCACTTTAGAAACACGCATTGATGGTGCCTTCATTGATCCTTTTTGATTCTATGGAATATAATCGATAGTCACAGATGGTGGAGTCGTTGACTTTGGCTTCTTTTTGGCTGAGTTTGACCTCAACATGATTACATCTTCAAGGCAGGCACAGAAGGATTTTTGGTAGGAAAAACCTGGGTTCTAAGGCAGCCGTAGTAAATGCATGTTTTGATCCATAGCCTTCCAGTTTTGCACTTTTTAGATTTTAGCACGCTTTTTTTGAAGCGGCACGTGGTGTTTCACCTCTGAGGAGACACAGAAGTCTACCGTCTCGGTCTTTAAGGTTTTGGTACTAAATGTGGCCCTATTTCACAATGCTTGTGTTTGTAGACAGATTTATGAAGACAATAAATATATTTATTTATGTTTCTGGCTCCACACATGCTTGAAGAGTGTCCTTAGCTGAGAGGATTCTGCCATTGTTTTTTGCTCAAAATAATAAAACTCTACTGCACGCTTTCAGAAAGATAACACAGCTTCAGTCCTTGATGATTTCTCAGAGGAGTATTGTTAAAAACTCCAGTAGAAAGAGTTGAACAGAGCTCAAGGGATTCCTTGTTGCCTGAACAAAGCGGTAGAATACCTGGCAGTTGGAGCCTATGAGAACAGTTGGAACCCTGATCCCCTCCACCTGATTGGCCAAAGTAAAGTTTGGGTAGTCTAATGAGGTTGATGGGATACAAATGGTTTAGTTATGTATGTAGAATTGTTTTCCATGTTGATTGCTGTATTGGTATACTGCTATACTAACATTGACTACTCGGGTTCCCAGTCTGATGTCGGGAGAAAATTCAAGGATGAGAATCTTTGAATGATCCAATAATGCAGAACTGGCAAATTATAGGCCATTTTTGGTTTTGAATTCCCTGAACTAACTTATGCTTTTTCTGTGAAAATCATGGTTTTATTTGTAATAATGTACACAGAATTCACCCGTTATGTACCCATTCTGCACAGTGCACAGGTCAACATATTTGGGATGTCAAGGAAAGCAGTAATTACGAGATAGTGTCTTTCAACTGATGTCATACTTCACATTTGCAAACTAACAGCAGGAGATACATTTACCCTTAGCCCACTCCCAAGTTATCCCTGCATATGTCAAAATGCTGACTGAACTCCATGTTCTGCCTGCAGCATCTTTCCATAGAGTCCGTAGGGACACAGTGGGAATCTCACAGGCAAGAAAGCCCTAGTGCTTTAGGCAGGTGCTCAGATACATCATCAGCCAAGTGCACCATTAATTCACATGGTTACAGACTAAAGCTGGAGCTCGAGAAACCCAGCTCACTCCCATGCCGTCCCTGTAAATATCAAAAAACCGATGGACAAGACAGCCACAGTGCTTTAGAAAGGTATTCAGATATATCACTAATCAAGTGCATCAGTTTCTTTTTATGCCACACTCACTGGTGGAAAGGCAGTTGGCGGGAAAGGAACTTTATTCCACTGCCCAGTCATCTATTAGGTGCCACTAAATGGATGAAAGTGGCAAGTGACTCTACCAGACACAGAGAACACCATTTCCATAACAGGCACCACTGGCATGCCATCAACATTGTCTCCAATGTCTCGGTCTGCTTGACTGATGTGCACCCTGCGTTTCCATCTTGTACGTCAGTTGGTTGCTTGAGATTTTAGTGGCATGTGGCTACTCGGTTAAGTTTCACCCATTCACATTGGCAATGCATGTACACGGAAAGAATAGCATCACAAATGCAGTCATTCATAGCTTGATTCCATCACAACAGACACCCATAAAACTAAGATTGAATGCATGCAGGTAGAGGATATCTGCTACATTCTGTAGGTTACATCGTCAGTCAAATAGCACATGTAAGTCATGATGGGTATACCCTCTCTCCTCAGCCACTTCTGACGTGCAGCCTGTACAGAGGTACAGTAGGGCCTATATATGTGTGCAAGATTATTATAACCTGTTGAGTGCAGCACATATTTCCATGAAACAGGACTCACCTATAGACCTTAAAAATATAACAAATTTAAGTTTAGATATACACATCTTCATAATGACATGCATGTACTTGTACAGCCAGCTACATTTATTTTATTCAAAATTTTATGAAGCACTAGGAATACTTTCAAAACCACAGACATGTTTAAATTGAACCGAATTGTGGTCTAGTTTGTATGCATGTGAGGGGGATGCTTGTAGGTGTCTGTGATCGCTTTGCTCTAAGGGTTATTGTTAAATGTTCCACATTTTCCAAAACATCACATTATTGTAACACATACATATTCATGGCTAGACACACAAGATATGATGACACACAGGTGAAAGAGGAGGGCACTTGATATTAATTAAAATCAATGAACAATAAAAGCTTTCTATATACATAAAAAAGTAACTTTTTGTTTTTAAAAATAGCGGTTGTGTTTTGTGAGGATAGGAAATTAATAAACCATTCATGGGGTGGGGGTAATTGTCAGTGCCCACCTATGTGCAGGTGTACATAGCTGGTCGGGGTACATAGAGTGCCATATCTAGATTGTTTTCATGCATTCCTGTTTGCAATGTTAATGCGGATAAAAACTCATATTTATTTTCCACGCAATACACATGAATGACAAAAAACCATGAGATTTGGACACTCGCCAATTTCCACACATGCTTGGCTGTATAGATGTTACATATGTTCCTTTTTGCCCACCATCTGACAAGGAGTATCTATTACATAACCATAAAAACTACTCATTCGCTAAACATCCAAGTGGTGAATGTAGGGGAAACTGCGTTTACAACGCTGTCTCCACAACGCAATGCCATTGCAACGCGGTTGTTACAACGACCGAGTTGTTACTATGCAATACCATTACATCGCAAGTCATTACGACGACTTGCAGTAGGGGGCGCACTGGTATTGGATTTAAAATCCAACACCTTCCCTGCTGTTGCGCATACTGGAGTAGGAATAGTAAATAATACCATTCCTAAGTCCAGCACGCCCCCTAATGCAAGTCGTTGTAATGACTTGCGATGTAATGGTATTGTGTAGTACCAATGCGGTCGTTGTAACGGCCGCGTTGTAATGGCATGTGATCAAATCAAATGCGTTGTAAGGAACTATATTCGTGTGTAGGAGGCTGGCTCAGCAAATAGTGTCCACCTATAGTGAGGCACTTTGCACTAAGTCCAGGTAGCCCTTTGTGGTAGTGTTTAGGTCCATGAAAACCAGAGGTCTCAAGGGGCAGCTGTGGAGAGCACCTAAGGCTTATTCAGGAGGGTGTAAAGCAGGTGCATTCACCACTATAGTCAGTCAGTAGGATTTTCACACAAGAAAGAACCACACCAAGTGAGTATAAAAATACTTTGTATTCATTAGCACACGCTAGACACTAACTTAGTATATCTCCTACCCGGAGATTTGAAATACACACAGGAAATACTTTAGAAATTGGTAAGTAGCATAAGAAAACACATGGGGCCTAACCGGGGGGCCAAACCATATACTAAACTAGTCGAATGTGAGGTAAGTACCAAAACGTGACTAGTACCCAAGGATGGAGGAAGGTTAGAGAGCCACCCCACCCGTAGATACCCCAGGAAACAGAATACCTACACCAGGGAGCCTAGGTGCGTAGGGGTGACGTGGTGTCGGAACCACCTGTAGACGCCAATGGAGGTTCGTGGAAGATCACCTGCTACAGCATCTTGTGGGCCAGACCGGTGGAACCAGGATGTGAAATCCAGAAGAGAAAATCCTGAAATCAAAGGGTCCAGAGTCCAAACCACCCGGAAGTGATCAGGAGGCACACAAGCATAATACCAGCCCTTGTAGTTGGTTCTTGCTATAGCACGGAGAGGTTAAAGCAGCAGCTGTGGAGCCCAGGCAACGATGTAGGAGCACAGAAGCCTTTCACAAGCTGTCTTATGCCGGTCGATGAGTGCAGGAAGGTCAGTGACCAGCAGGACCACCAAAAAGCCTTGGCAGACACAAACAATGGATTGCGGATGCAGATGCTGTGTTGCACACCAGCAAGGTCCGTGGGACTAACCAAGCAAGGGTAACTCAGGACCGGCATTCAGCACGCAGGAAAGCCAGCAGGAATCGATGGAGCAGCCTCAAGGACCCTCTGACAGCAGGCACAGGGAGTCACAGATAAGCCTCAACAGCACACAGGAGATGGAGGCCCATGATGCAGAGGATGCAGGCAGGACGTCAATCTTGGAGCTGTGCAATGCTGGAGGCTCGGGCTTCTTGGAGCTTGAAGATCTTTTGTGAAGAGACCAAACAAGTCTTAGCAACAGCAAACAGACGTGGTGATCTGGGAAGCAGTTCACGTCGGCTGGAGAGGGATTGCAGTCATCCAACTTGCAGGGAAGACTGGTCAGGCCTCTGGAGAACAAATAAACCACCACCTGTTACAGAGCCGGGCAATGTCTGGGGGGCAACAGGATCAGCAAACCGGTCGTTGTCGTAGAGATGCCTGCGGATGCAGGAGTCTCCTTCAATTCAAGTAAGATTCCTTCTGGCTCGGATGCAGTTTGAGTCCTTAGTGACTCGGAGGATGCAAGGCCAATGAGTTTCAGAACTTGAAGAAGTACACGAACAAAGATGCAGCAGGAATCTTCCCACCGGAAGCAGTCCTGTCTTTAGTCCTGGGTTGAAGAACAGCAGAATTCCAGTGTCCATCAGCAGAAGAGTCTTTGAACAGTCTTCGGATAACAGGCAGTTGGATCTTGAAATTGTTGCTGGGACGAATCTAAGGACCCACTCTCAGAGGAGCCCTCCAGTAACCCTAAAAAGGGGAAGGACCTCTTCTCTGGTGACCCACCTATCAGAAGGGACGCATCTCAGCTGTCCTAGCCAGTCAGATGCTCCCTGGGTCCAAGATTCAACATGGCAAACTCAAGTGGCTACCTGGAGGAGCTCTGGGCACCTCCCAAAGGAGGAGCTGGACAGTGGGGTGGACACTCCTCTGTCCTTTGTGTAGTTTTGCGCCAGAGTAGGAGCCAAGGGTGCTGAACTGGGCAAAACTGGTTGATGTACAGAGGATACCAAATATGCCCTTAAATGCAGTCTGGTGGCACTCGGAAGCACCCCCACCCTATCTAATTCTACAACTCTCTCCTTCGCAGGAAATCCTTTGTTTAGCTTCCCCTGCCTGAGTTAAGCTCATCAGCAGGGGGGCAGAACACTGTTTAGGGTTGGGAGCAGCGCGGGCTGGCAGGAAGACCCTGTAAGACTGCACAGGTAGGTATGGGTGGTCCTCTCAGGAGATCCCCATTACATGCTATCATGCAACTAACACTGGAATCGATGTAGTTGCATGAGTCCAACATGTTTGATACCAAACATGATCAGGTTCAGAGCAGCCATTATGTAGCTGGGCATCTCGATCCCAGTGAACTGCAGTAAAAACACTCTAACCATTCAAAAAGTGGGGGTATGTATGCCAGAAAGATCCTACTTTCCTACAGTGTGTGATGCAAAAAAATGTTACTACTGATTTTGTATTACGATTTCTAGGGAGCTTTTGAGGATGAATATTTATTGGGTAATTATAATTTAAGTAACTGTAACTATTTCCAACATATTTAGTATTGTTCCTTAAGATGCTATTTGATGTTGTAGATGCTAGTGGTTATGCCCCATGCCACTGGATAATGACTCCATATCTGTACCCTTCTACACCAAGTGAGAGTTGTTACAATGTTGCCTTCAGAAGAACAAGAGGCCTAAGTGAACGTAGCTTTGGATTTCTAAAAGTAGATTCTAATGTCTCCGTAAGAGTGGTGGTTCTCTGCAATATTCACCATAAACTTGTTGCTAAATTCTGCACAGTATAGCGACTAGAAGTAAGGATGTCAGAGTCGGACATGGAGGACAAAGAGCTGTCAACATCTCAGCGACATGTTGAGTCAAGAGCAGCAAAAGGGCGAATAAGATAGCCAACATAACAAATAATTATTTTTCAGTATTAGCTTTAAAGTTAACTAATTACTATGAACAAAATAGGAACACTCTTTTCAGTTTGTAAACCAAAATACTACTTTATTTTCGGGTACGATGATGTATGCAAGGAAAGTAATATTTCACATTCATAAATGTTTCAAATGTAAAAACAAAAAGGTACATCAATTGGTTCGCAAAAAATAAAAACTTTAAAAAACTGTTTAAGACTTGCATTTGCCACGACCAGATGTTATATGTCCTACATTTACCCCAACTCCACTGCTACTCCTGCTTCTATGCAGACTATATTATCTGTTGCAGAAATATTGCCGACACTGGACTGATCCTCCCTTTCACCAGCTCCTACTTGTGTGCCACTTGTAATGTGATGTGTGTAATGTTTTCACAGCATCAGCAACTTCAATGAGGCCTCGAGCTACCTCTCAACTTGTAAGCTCACAGTGAAGCATGACAATGTGGAAGTGACATTTGCAGGGCAATTTATTGACCTACTTAAACCATCAATCCATGCTGAGTTATGGCATTTCCCAGATCTTTGACTCTGGTTAGCCTGATGTAATTCAAACCAGAAACTCTTCATTGCATAAGTCAAACTCTCAAGTTTTGCAAGAGTATTTGCAATGTTTTGTTAACCAGGTGTAATGCTTTTCTCCATGGTTATCAATTGACACTTTCTTTGCTTTTGCAGCAGGCGCTTATCCGTCAGCATTGCTGCCCAATATCACCAAAGAATTGCACATTTTCAGCACTATTCACCATAGTCTGGTTGGATTGTGTGTTAACAACACAGCGAGTGTGAGCTCCAAATCTTCTCCACAGTTGTCTTGGCGTCACAGAGCCAACTTCATGAGCTTCTTCCACCACCTTCTTCAAATGACTGTGCACAATGTGTAACTCGTGGACTCATATTTTCAGCATGGGTTGTTGTCCCCTGGCTGCCAAAAGCAATGGGATCATCAAAGAGTATTTGAGATTCATCATGGCCTTAGCCTTCTGAAACATCACTTCCTTGAGGAGGGATATCTGTTTTAAAATGGATTACAAATGTGTTTTTGTATACAGTAAACTATGATTTAAAATGTTTTAGTTGGGGGGGCGTGGCCAGCCAGCACCCAAGATGGCCACAAAGGAGAAGAGCTCCAATCGACAGCCACCTAACTCCCCATACATCTGCACGAATATCCACATTTGCCTGAAAATTCTATTTGTCCCGAGCTCCCTGACGCCTACAGAAGAATCGGTCCAAAAGCTGTGACGTTCCGACAGCCCTGAGCGGAGCTATCGCTGCAGGCAACAGGACGCGTTGCGAGGCGGAGGGCACCCCGGCGACGACAGCACTGCGCAAAGCCTCGCGCCACTTCGGTCTCTGGAGGTGGACCCGCAAGCGCCTACACGGGTGGGTGATTTCCTGCATGAGCTACGGGGCGCGAAGGGCCTAATACATCGACAGCGCTGTTCACAACTCCATTGCGGGGGGAGAGTGGTGTCTCCCTCCCCCCCCCCCTTCTTTCCTGTGCATTGCGCCTGATATCTGGGGCTCAAAGTGCATATTCCGTCCCCAAGGCATGATTACAGATCATTGTATGCTCCCCCTCCCCCGCCGTCTACATCACACACTGGCACAGCTAACTTGATGCAGGGGAGCCCGCGGAGCGAGCAGGAGGAAAAGTCAGCGCGAGGGCCCCCTTCATACATAACTGGAGGATCAACAGCATTAATTTTGACTGTGCGGCCAGGGAGGTTGGAGATTGTATTGGAGAGTAACGTTTCGTCTTGTGGCCTAGTAAAAGGAGTGAAATCGGTGACGCTTGGTGCTGGTGCGATCCAGGGTGGAGTGGTGGGCTCTGATAACAAGAGTTGTCCCCCATTCCAGATGTATCGAATTAAGTGATCGACTGCCAACGCAGTCAGGTGGGGCGCTGGTAATTAATACTTACTCCTATCATTTAGGCACGCCCGAATCTCACGCTTGCCGCCTCCATACCACAGTGCCGTTGGGGCTATTTTAAGGCGAAGACTCCGCCACCATGTCTATCGTGAGAGGGTCCAAGCAGACCCACCAGACAAAATTGCACAAATTTGCACAGTCCAAAATTGATACCACAGAGGAGAGAACCGCAGTGCACAGCGCAAAACAACAATCGGAGTAGGGGACCCCGGCTCTAGTGGATGTCATGGAAGCCATACAGGGAGTCCACTCGGCGCTGGAATACAAAATAGACACGGTAACGGCCGATGTCACCCTCATGCATGCCAACCTACGCAAATTGGGAGAAAGGGTCAAAGCAACCGAAAATTCAGTGTCAACACTCCAAAAATCTATGAAATCAATGGAAACTACTGTCAAAAGGCTCCAGGCGCAAACTTCGGACCTGAAGGCGAAACTTGAAGACTACGAGCGGCGCGCATGCAGAAATAATGTACGCATTTTGGGGGTTCCCAAGAGAGCAGAGAGACAAACTACTGACCTCTTTGTTCAAGACTTGATTCAGAAACATCTGAAGCCTGAACTCTGTCACAATATTTCTCAGTTGAACGCTCTCACAGAGTGCCTGGAGGTCCCCCGAAACCAGGCGCTCGTCCACGTCCCATTTTAGCGAGAATATTCAATTATGGCGATAGAGACATTATCCTTCAAACCGCACGCACTGCTCCCCCCACCCCCCCAATCAAGTTTGACAATCACATCCATTTCCAGACTTCACATTAAAAGTGCAAAAGATGTGTAGATCCTTTCTGCAAGTGAAGCGGGCACTGCGAGACAAAAACGTGAGATACGCAATGCTTTTTACGGGAAGCTGTGTGTGCAGGCGGAGGGGGAAGTCCTGGTTTTTTCCAGACCCCAGAGGAAACTTGGGACTGGTTAGAAGGATGGAGAACTCCCGGCGCTCAGAAACATAACTTTCCCAGACGTTTGCAAAGACAAGAGAGTCACCAAGAAAATTCTGATCGTGAAGAAGGCCTTTGAAAATCTACAACGGTCATGCTAAATGACTTGCTTGCCGACTCTCCACGCACTGTGGGCTGATATCGTATGCCGGAGGGACGACGAGTGTAGATCTGTCCCAACGAGATCTGGGTGAATATACCATGCTGGATGATGGACTTGTTGTTGCACTGTTAAGTATGTATAGTTTGTGGGGACAGGCCAGAAGTGACTAGGCCATGCTGCCTAGCTTTATGTGCTGTTGCGAGAGGCGGGATAATTTACAGACGCTCCATATGTTAGAACACAGATCATGACTAAAGTTTGTAACATGTTACATTATGGGCTCGTATAGTCGAGAATAGGGGGGGGGGACGTGGTTCTCTTGTTGGGGAAGTTCCAGCTGTGTAGCATTCCCCTTCACAAAGAATACTAGTTAAGGGTACACAGGCACTCTGCAAAACTGGGGGGTGGGCAGTTTTCTGTCCATGTTGCAGGCGGATCCGGGGTGTTTCAAAGGGTATAGTTGTAGTCTGAGTTTGTTTTTATGGGGCAGCCTTGAAAAAGATGCTCTTTCAAGTGCATCGAGGACTGACAATCATGCAGGAGATAGAACGATGGATTGGTTGACTCGGACATAGTACTGTGGGAGGCATACAAAACAGTGGTTAGGGGTGGCTGGAATAGCGGGACACAGGAAGGAAAAACTGAAGCAATTACAAGGGATAGAAGGTGAGATTGCCCTTCTCGTACGTAACATCAAACACTCCAGACTCATGGGTGGCTGAGATTGTATACTAGGATGGTACGAGACTGCGGGGCAGATCTGGGATCACAGAGGCATTCACAGACCACTTTAAGCGGGTCTATGCCTGCACTCAGGCCTCCACCCATACAGAAGGAAAAGAATTGCTAGCTACCCTGGGACTACCTGTTCTAGAGCACCAGAACATTAGGGACTTGGAATTGACAAATGAGGTGTCCAAGGCGATTGGCACCTTACATTCTGGAAAAGCCATGGGCCCTTGTGGCCTTCCAACTGAACTTTACAAATCTAATGCAGCTACAATTGCCCCATACCTCATACAGATGTACGAGGAAAGTGTGGACAGGGGTGTCCTGCCCGAAACGCAGAGATTGGCCAACACGGTTGTTATACACAAAAAGGAAAAACCCACCAAGCACTGTGGCTCTACAGGCCTATCTCCCTCCTAGACCCAGAAGTCAAAATTCTAGCCAAAATCCTGGCACTGCGTCTCTCACCTCTTCTCCATAAACTGATCCACCCGGACCAATCCGGTTTTATGCCGGCTAGAAATACCGCTCTGAACCTTCAACGCCTTCACAGAGTCCTGGTTCGGGCAGCCTCAATTCGAGAAGAGGCAGCGATCATGTCTCTGGACGCCAAGATGGCATTCAACATGATCGAATGGCCCTTTTTATTTGCCTCAAGATACAGGTTCGGGGTTAGGTTTTTATCCTGGGTGCAACTCTGAGCCGCTGGCGTGAATTACAGTTAATGGGGGTCGGTCAACAACATTCACATTACAGAAGGGAACGAGGCAAGGATGTCCCCTTACTTTTTGCCTTGGCTCTAGAGCCCCAGGCGATCTGGATCAGGGGGGACCCTCTCATCAGAGGCCTCAATTGGTCGGCGAACTGGATGGATAAAACCTCCCTCTATGCTGACGATATTTTGCTTTATTTGGCCAGGCGCCGTTTTTCTATTCACCGTGTCCTACAAATATTTGCTCCATTTTTAAAGTACTCTGGCTATACCATTAACTGGGACAAATCCCTGGTATACGTTCTGAGTGGGGAGCGCCCAACCCTGCCTAAGGGCTGCGAGGCTAAGAAAGTTAGACTTTTTTTGTACTTGAGAAAATACGTTACTACTAACCCTACAGTATTCTATGATCGCGATCTTGCTCCTCCTCTGCGCCGCTTTCATGCTGACATGCAACATTGGAAGACCCTGTCCCTTACTTTATTGGGCAGGGCCGCCCTTTGTAAGATGATGGCGCTTCCTCGATTCCTCTATGCCCTGCAGAACACACCTTAATTGGTCCCAACACAATACTTTAATGCCATTAAATCAAAGGTACACACCTTACTCTGGAATAATGGCACCCCTCGAATAGCTTTGGCTAAACTCACAAAAAGCTGGCACGACGGAGGTATAGCCCAGCCTGCAATCAAAAGCTATTATTGGGCCTCCCAACTAGGAGCCATCAATGACTGGGTGCAACGACCAGGGACAGATCCCGCTTACAGGATGGATAGACACAATATGCTCCCCGACAATTATCCCAGAGCAATCTATGAAGGGGGAAATATGCACCAAAATACACTCCAACCTCCACCATAATTGATATATGGCACAAGGTGACTGCCGCCTTGGGGTGGAAAACTAAAATCACACAAGTCACCCCATTGCTAGACACATACCAGTTGGGAATGTTCGGGATTATCAATTACATAGCGGAAAATCTTTTACATACCTTCAAGCCCATAGTGCACTGCAAAGGGCGATACCCAAAGGTACTGACCTGCCGGTCTCCTCGCCCCTAGAGGATAGACTCCTAGATGATTACCTTCAGGAAGAGGTCATCTCACTGACATATCAGAAAATAACTAAACAATACACCGGATACACTGGGGAGAATCCGTGCAAAATGTGTGGATGTTGTTTGGGATATTAGCGACGAAGATTTGCAGGAGGCACTGGCTTACCCCCGGGAGGTGGCAATCCGATCCCGTTTTAAACGTATCCAACTCAAACTCCGGCACAACGCTTACTACACCAGTTAGGTGCTTGTCAAAATGGGTGCCCTGAGCTCCTCTGCCTGTCCCAGGGATGTGGTCAAACCTGCACCTACCTGCATCAGTGGTGGGACTGTCCGATTCTTCAGACATATTGGGGAAGAGTCACATCAGCGCTGTCTTTAACCTGTCATAAACCTTTTGAAGTTTCACCCCGCCTGTGTCTTCTTAACATCTGGGATGCAACCGACTTAACGAGACTGTGGGTCTCCCTGGGTTGTATGGTTGCGAAACGTAACATAGCAGAACATGGAAAGGGGTAGCTAAGCCAAGGTTTGGGGACAGGGAATCTGATATGGACTGCTGCATGCAGGCGGAGAGGGTAATATATGAAGGCAGAGGATGCCCACAAAAATGGACTACAATCTGGGGTCCATGGAATGTAAGTAGAGGGTCGATATGTACACCTTTCAATGATACCTCCCCACGGTCAGTAGACCACGAGGTGGAATAATGTTTGAATCACAAAATACTGACTAAAGCACGCGACTACGTTATTGATCCTATGAAACAATGTTAGAAATGGGATTTTTGGTCAACTAGGGCATGTGCCAAATTCATGCAGAAACCACCACTCTAGTCAGGATAAGGGAGTTACACTCCTAAAATAACCCCTGCTCACCCCCTTGGTAGCTTGGCATGAGCAGTCAGGCTGATTTTAGAGGCAGTGTGTAAAGCATTTGCACATAACCAACAGTAATACAGTGTAAGCACTACAAAAGGACACCACACCAGTTTAGAAAAATATCCAATATTTTTATATATTTAAGACAAGACCAAAAACGATACAAATCCACAATACAGTACTTAAAAATCTTCAGTTATTAAAATATGCTTGAGAAACCGTTCCTTGATGTTGATAGCTCCGTCCGGGGCTATCACGGCGTTGTGAGCAAACAAATCCATACAGTTCTGGCTGACTGCGGTGTTGCGGGCCAGCTCCAGTGTTCGGAAGACCAGCAAACAATAACTTTTAGAAATGCAGGGCATCGGCGACCTCTCACTGAGCTTCCGAAAGCACAGTGTCCGCAGGCATCGGTTCCGGAGGTCGGTGCAGGAGTCGTCGGGGCTCTTAAAGTCACAAGCGTTGCAGATCGAACTCCTCTCTGTTGAAGTCAGGAGAGCTGGCGGCGGCAGGCGTCGGGTGCTGCGGTGAGAAGTGCAGTGGTACGGCGTGCGGTGCCCTCAGGTCGCGGTGCGAGCAGCAGCTCGGTGGCGGCATCATCGGTGAGACCAGGGTCGCGGTGCGAAGTGATTGCTGAAGCGCTGTCGTCAGCTGACGAACTGGGGTCATTGGCGCCGTAGTCGGTAGGCCAAGGCTGCGGTGTGGGATGAGAGCGTTGCGTCGTGTAACTTCACGAGCGGGGCCCTCAAATTACGGTGCAAGCAGCGGCATCGATTTCGGCATGGAGCGTAGTCGTCTGGGATACCAAGGCGTCGTCGTGAAGCGAGGCAGTGCGGAGTGCGGTGCCCACAGGTAGCGGTGCGAGCAGCGGCTCAATTGCAGCGTCGGTGAGACCAGGGTCGCGGTGCGGCACTGCGGGGGTGCCCTCTGCGGTGCCTGCAGGACACGGAGTCAGCAGCGGCGTCGTAGACATTGTCGGGTTGCTTTTCTTCTGTTGCAGCACAAAACACACAGTTCCCAGTGCTGAGGGCAGAAGCGCTTGAAGTCTTTGTTGTATCCTGAGACTTCTTGAACAGGGGGCAAGCTCTACCTCAAGCCCTCGGAGAAACGCACAAAAGTAGATTGCAGAAAGTTCAGTCCAGTCCTTTCACTGCCCAAGACAGAAGCAGCCACTGCAGGCCAACACAGCAAAGCACACAGCAAAGTGGTAGTTCCTCCTCATAGTTTCTCCAGCTCTTCTTCTTGGCAGTCTTCTTGGGCCAAGAGAGTTCTACAGGTCTGGGGTCTGGGCCCCAATATTTATATGCCAAAATCCTTGGATCTCTTAGGCAGAGAGTGTCTGTGCCCAGCCAGAACCAGTTCTGTCTTCTCTGGTGTGACTTCCTGGCAGGAGGTGGAGACGGCATGGTCAGAGGCAGACCGGGCCCTTTGAGGTGCAAGGAAATCTCCTCCCAATTGCAGCCCAGGCCTATTCAGCCCTTTCCTGACCCACCTAGACTATCTGGAGCCACTCCTGCTCCCCAGCCTTCTGTTATTCAAAACTCAGACAGGCAATCCACATTCCAGTAGAGGCACACGGAATGACTGAGCAAGAAAATACCTAAGTGGTATTTTCAAACATAGAATGTAAAATTCACCTTCACGAAAAGATGCATCTTTGGATTTTGAGTTCAGGCATACTAAACTTTATTTTCCTAACTTATTCCCCGGGCCAGTTATGTTTATAAGATGTTATAAACAAACTCCCCATTCTGTCCTATGGGGAACAGATAACCCTACAATGGCGAAAAACACAATTGGCCGTAATTCGCTGTCAGGACATGCCACACACATCAGGGCATGTCCTACCTTTCACATACACTGCACCCAGCCCACAGGGGTACCTTGGGCCTACCTTAAGGGTGGCTGACATGTAAGAAAAGGGAAGGTGAAGGACTGGCAAGTGGGTGCACTAGCCAAGTCGACATGGCAGATACAAACTGCGCGCAAACTCCGCAATGGCGGGTCTGAGTTACCTTTTCAGGGCTACTCACGTGGGTGGCACAATCAGTGCTGCAGGCCCACTAGTAACATTTGATTCACAATTTGGATATCCTATGCAGAGGGATCAGCAAGCAGCTGGGCGGAGGTTTCAGTGTGTATTGACCTTGCAAATGACAGCAAGTGCTCCTCTGACCCACACCCGGGAATGCTTGTTTATTTATAACAAACAGCATCCTTGTTTTGGAGCTGAGAACCTTAGTATGGCTGACAGTGTTATGAGCTATTGATAGCTTCATCGCCTTATTGATGTAAACAAATAACGACATTTGCAAGATGTGTGTTGAGGCCTTGTACGTAGTGTTCAAGGTGTTGTGATAATGTTTCTACTAAGTGAAATTTGTAAGCAATGTAGTTTCTGAGAACCTGATCCAGCATTGTCACGCAAGCAAATGTGTGTCAAAAGTCATTGCGTGAACGAGAATGCAACTTAGAAAACGTGTTAACAGAAAAATAGCAGCATTTCTCCCAGGGGCTAACTAAGACACATGACAAGATTGGAACCATTGCTCCATTCTGAAACATTGGAATCATAGCCTGAATGCCCAGAATCCTCTAAGGAAGAGGGAAGACTCGACTCACCCTAGTGCCCCGTACTGCCCCTATAAGCAGGGTGAGCTGAGGGGGCTCCTGGTGAGACTTGGGCTTGTTGATGGAAAGGCCCAGGCTGAACAACAACTGAGTCTTCCCCTGCAAGTGAAGCAACACCAACTCCGGAGACATGGCTTTGATGTGCCAATCACCTAGGTAAGGGAATACAGGTATTTCCAACCTTCTGAGATGAACTGCAACCACTGCCATGACCTCTGAAGAATCGAGAGGCTGAAGACCAAACGGTAGGAGTACCGCCAACTGATAATGTTAAGACCCCAACCATGAAGCAGAGGTACTACCTGTGTGACTGCAGAATAGGGATGTGAAAGTAAGCATCCTGCAAGTCGACTGAAACCATTCATTATTCTTTGTTGGGGTTGGCATCTTGTACTTTTCCTCTTTTAGAAACCAGTTCTAAATCTGGAGAACTAGGATCAGACACAAGCGACCGTCCTTCGTGGAAATCAGGAAATAACACAACTAAAATCCCCGACACTGTTCTTGCTCTGGAACGGATTCTACTGCACCCTTGTGTAGTAAGTATTGGACCTCCTGTTAGGAGAGCTGAAGATGGCCTGTGGAAAGCAAATTGGGTCGGGCGAAAGGGTGGGTGGAATTCCTGGAAGGGTACGGCATAACACTTTTCCACAATATTTGACACCTAAAAATCCAATTTTATGGATCTCTACTGACACTGACTGGGACACCCCTCCTCCTGCTTTCCTGAGATGTTGGCAGAGGAGTAGGAGGAAGATGGGGGAAGGGAAACAGCTCACTGTCTACCCCTCCCACGGACCCTAAAACATCTGTAGGGGCGTTGGAGTACTGCTGCTGTTGCTACAACTGTTGCCCACGAAAAGAAAACCTTCAGGCAAATCCTCAGAATCTTTTAAATTGTCTGTAGTGCTTGGGCTGATACTGAACAACCAAAGAATAAGCGGTTGCCCTGCTCTCTTTAAAATGTTCTAGGCATCAAAGAGCAAATCCGTCAACGCATTCTCCCCAACTTTAAAAAATCCAGAACCTCTCAAACATACATGTCTTCTGGTAGAAATCGAAGTAACCATAGCTCTAGCTACAGAATCAGCTGTGCACAGTCCTGAGTGTGTGGCCTGGAGGTATGCAGTTTGGCCATCACTGCAAAGTTCAGAAAAATTTATCAGGCAATTTCGAATCAACAGACTTGGCAGAATCCAACAGTGACAGTGCATGAATGTAGCGACCCAGCAAGCAGGCTGCATTTGTACATTTTAGTGCCATGCTGCCCGATGAGAAAACCTTTCTTGCAGACTATACCGTCTTCTTGGATTCTCTATCTGCAAGCGAAGAAAGAAAAGACCCAGGAGTCAACTTTAACAAACATGAAATCTCAACGACTAAACTCTCAGGTGAAGGATGAAAGGACAAAAAAAAAGAGAGGATCTGCCTTGAGCCAGTTTATACTTTATGGCTATTGACCTAAAAACAGCAAAGTCAGTCATTGGCTTTGGCCAAATGTCTAAAATAGGTCATGTTAAGGTCTCATTTAAGGACAAAGGCTCAGACAATGAAGAATGGAGAACCTCAGTCAATACGTTTGATTTCAGCTCTATATTGGTAAGAGGCAAATCCCAAATTTCTGCTGCTTTCCTTATGAAATTTCTGTATGAAGTGTTTTTTGGAGGCGGAATGCCCTTTGGAGACAATGATTCCCAATCTCCCTCAACCCTCCGAAGTCTGGGTCCAATAAGGCTGCTCCACTATTTCACCTCCTTCGCCTTCTTGGGATTTTTCACTCCAAAAATTTTTTATTCCTCTTATATGAGCCGTCGGACCTCTCTTTTCGACCTATGTTGTGGCATCAGTATTGGCGACGGCAACATTGGCCCCGGCATTGGAGATGCAAGAAGAGGCGTCGGAGCTTGCGACATCAGCACAGAGGTAACCAGCGCCGGAGGAGTCACTTGCAGTGCTGGTAATACCTCTACAGGTGGAAGGATCAAAGGAAATAAAGTCCTTTTTCTAGGAATGCCAACCAGCACTGGAGTTAGCCAGGAAACCTGGGTTATCGGCATGAAAGGTAAGGTGTCGGAAAACCTCCCAGAGAATAAGACAAAGGGCCATGGGGGCCGCAGGTGCACCTGATGGAGTCATCGCCTTTTTGAAGATATTGAACATTGCATCCAAAAATTACAAGGATCTGCACCCAGAGCTGGGAAGGCTGGGTACACCTGCTCCTGCTGAGACTGAGGAACCAGATCCGAGGTTGGCATAGAGTCCTGAGGCTGAGGGAAAGTCTGACATGGTGTTGGAGCCAAAGGTAATGCCAGAAATGGTGCTGGAGATGGAGGTGGAGTGTTGTACTGATGACCCTCCTCCGAAGACAGTTGTGGAGACACTGAGTTTGGCAACGTATCCTTCAAACAGCGATGTAGAGAACCATGGCGCCGCTCTTATGCTTTCTCCGTTTGCCGACTTCGATGAATGAGACAGAGACTTCGACTTAGGCCAAGATCTAACCGAAAACCTATTTTCTAATGTCTTGCTCTAGCCATGAACAGCTTTGCCTCTCTTTCCTTCAGAGCCTTTGGATTCATCCACTGACAACTGTACATGATCCAACCCTAAGCACCAAAGGCAGATATCACAAGGGTCAGTAATAGACATCTGACCCTCACAGTCCTTGTAGGGCTTAAATCCCGACTTTCAGGGGGGGACATTATTCTGGAAAAAATGTACTACATAAGGGGGGCGGGGGCGTGGGGGGGGGGGGGAATTGAAAAACTTGACCATTCCAAACAGAGTTCACGAAAAAGCTACGCGATGAAGGCACGGAAAAAGGGGAACGTACGTCAGCACATCAACAGGGGCTTTTTATGGCTCCAGTGACGTCATGCGGTGCCGCATTCGAAGCCGTGTATATACTAACGCTCCCTGTCGACGTGGCAGAGCTATCGTCAAGTTTCCGGTTCAAGCTGGTGCATAGGGATATTCAGAGGGTGAGGAATCATGAGGATATTCAAAAGGTGAGGAATCTGCAGGTAGATGTATCCATCAGAAATCGTAATTTGGATATTGCTATTTGGATGTTTGTACATCTGGCCCTTAATCTCAGGTAACTATGGGACATCTTCCTGGTGGTATTGGATGATGCTGCCTCCCAACTTGATCAATATTCCTCAACATGGAGGATTCTTGCTGGAAAAAATTATCCTCTCTGAGGACATGATTGCCTAGACCCACACACACCCTTTCCCCCCACACGTATGACTGTATGACCATACCAGCAGATTGTCTATTATGGAGAGGGTTGCCATCTGGACGGTTATGGGAGAGATACTGTGGGAGAGGTTCTCTGCACAAGAACTCACTTCTCCCGCAAAAGTCTGAAGGCTCGATTCACAAAGAGTCTCCGTGTTTGTGGAAGAAGCTCTGCAGTCATGGCGGAGTCTCCGCACTCATGGTGGAATTTCTGTACAGTGCACTGCAGAGTGTGCACTGTGCGGAGATTCCACCACAAGTGTGGAGACGTGCCGCAACTGCAGAGCCTCTGCCACAACTACGGAGACGCTTTGTGAATCGGGCCCTGAGAGAAGATAAAAGTAGCACCTAAATTGGATGGTAGAGCAGTGGAGTTTTCTGGGGTATCTGTAGGCTAAAGAGTATGTTTAGGAGAGTCCTGCTTATTTGGTACAAACATCCAAGGTTTGTAGATGTTGTCTGGGAATATGCAATCTATAAGAGTAAACAGGAAGGAGATTGCGGGCTGAGGTCTTTTCCAGGAGTGGAGACTGCTAACTTGGCAGCTAATCTCCGAGCACTGTATGCCATCCGTCGTTTGTGGATGGTGAGGAATCATCATCAGGCGAGGAATTATCATCAGGCTCCTGGTCACTGGCAGCTAAAGGAAAATGGTAAGACAATTAGTACTTTTGCGAATACATCTCATGTATATGCCTTAGAGCTGTTTTACAATCTTTAAACACTACGGATGGAATTTTGGCAAAGAGAAATGAAACACTCAAATATCATAGCTTGTTAGTTGGTGGTAAATGTGAGGCCCAAAAAATCTATTACCGAACTCTTATCTGTGTTTGCCAGAGATGCTTGCATTGTGGCTGGACCCAAGATGTCAGCTGCAGAACCTGTGCCATGGAAGATGAAGTGGGTGGTAGACATGTCTCACGAGATCCAGCAACTAGTGAAAATAATAAAGGGAAAAATCTGTTTGGTGACAGTGGAAGCGAGGCTAAATATGAAAATTACACACATGACAACAAGCACATAAAATAATGTGTATATGTGAAATATTTTACATCAGAGAAATATATTTGTCAGTCGGTATTTGGCCAAAATATCGGATTCTAAATTTCAAGATGCAGAAATATTGGAAAAAAATAGAGATACAAAAATATTGTGATGCTTAAATATCGTTGTCAAGATTATCAATATTTCAGGTAAGTAATATTGCTTTCAATAATATCGTTCGTTAATATTGTTTTCAATAATGTAGCTGTAAAAAATATTTTTTGTCTTTATGTGTGTTAGTTGATATTAATTTTATGTATTGTTTGTATAACTAATAATATTTTGAAATACAGTTTGTGATTTGAAATTATAAGTCCTTAATTTAATTGCTAATAGTTTATATTGTTGTAGCAGGCTGCTAGGTTTGTAGGGGTGTAGGGTGGGGAGTTAATTATGTATAGTTAATGTATTTAATAAATATTTAATAAATATGTAAATGATGTAATAATTATATTTTTTAAAGTTATATATTAGGTGCAGGCTGCTGGATGTGTATAGGTATAGGGTAGGAAGTTAAGTAATAATTAACAATTTTTCATTAGTTATTCAATTATTTAATAATATGTAAATTGTGTAATTATATTTTCTAAGTTATATATTAGGTGCGAGCTGCTGGGTTAGCAGGGGTATAGGGTCGGAAGTTATTTATTAATCAATTATGAATTATTAAAATATTAATTAGTAGGTAATTGATTATTAATTATGTTAATTGTGTTATATTTATTTATTTTAGTTATATTTTAAGCGTTAGGTTTTTGTGGGGCTGTAGTGCGGTAAGTTAATTAAGTTTTTAATGTCAATTTTTTATACTGATAATTATTAATTTGTTTCCTAATCATTTTTTTATATATATACTTGGTTAAATAATAAAGTTCATATTAAAAAGTTTTATATTTGTTATATATTAATGGGGTTAAGTTTCATATATGTTATGTGCTTCAAGTGAAATACTTGCCTTCCTGTTGCACAGACTAGAGTGGGAATAGTAATTGTTACCCCTCCGAAGTCCAAAACATTTCCCACTGTTGCACAGAGTGGAGTTGGAGTAGTAGATCTTACCTCTCGGAAGTTCAACGCTTTCCTACTGTTGTACAGACTGGAGTGGGAATAGTAAATGTTACCCATCCAGAGTCCAACGGTTTTCCTACTGTTGCAGAATGGAGTCAGAATGGTAAATGTTACCTCTTCGAAGTCCAACTGTTCCCTACTGATGCACAGACTGGAGTGGGACTTCTACATTTAACCTCACCGAAGTACAACGCTTTCCCTACTGTCGCACAGATTGAATAGTGTATCTATTATTCCCAGACTTAAAACTTTTTTTGATATTGTTTAAATGTATCTAATAATATTATTTCTTCTTTTGTTTAATTTTATATTATTTGTGTGTGTGTGTATACACACACACACACACATATATATATATATATATATACACACACACACACGCATTTTTGTAAAAAGAATTCTAGAAAATATTTTAATATTTCGTTAATTTGGAAATGTATTTAATATTTTTTGCATTTGATTTGTCAATATGTTTTATGTATGTCTATATATATATATTTTTATAATAGCGTTATATATGGATATATAAAAACACATTTATATGCGCATGTTTATAAAGTATATATTTAATATTAAATGTTACTTACATTCATTTAATTTACATTATATTAATGCTATATATCAAGATATTTGGGATTTACTACTTTAAAATATATATATATATATATATATGCCGCTGAGTGGTAGTCCTTTCTTGAGTAGCACTCGAGAGAACGGCGGAGGTTACCAGCCTCAGTCAAGGGTATGGACAGCTTCGTATAGGCAGGTTGGTTAAAGCAGCCTTTGCAATGCCTGACGCGTTTCGCTGTATCGCTTCTTCGGAGGCTTCAAAGGAAGTGCAGCGGTGTGCCTGCTCCCCCATTAATTGGCCCACAATGACACGCCCCTGATTGGAGCATCAAATCAAGTGCTGTTATAGGCATTATGGGGGATGTAGTGCAATTTATTTCACCATTTTAAAATTATCATTTGCACAATTACTGCCAGGGATAAAGTCCTTAGTGAACCCCTGCCATGAAGAAACGTCCTCAATCCCACGCCGCTCCTCCGTTTCAGGGCCGGTGTATCCGACCTCACGGCCCCCTTTCACACGGGGTGGTGCTCTCTCGACGGCCGGACCGCCGTCTTAGTATGCCGCTGAGTGGTAGTCCTTTCTTGAGTAGCACTCGAGAGAACGGCGGAGGTTACCAGCCTCAGTCAAGGGTATGGACAGCTTCGTATAGGCAGGTTGGTTAAAGCAGCCTTTGCAATGCCTGACGCGTTTCGCTGTATCGCTTCTTCGGAGGCTTCAAAGGAAGTGCAGCGGTGTGCCTGCTCCCCCATTAATTGGCCCACAATGACACGCCCCTGATTGGAGCATCAAATCAAGTGCTGTTATAGGCATTATGGGGGATGTAGTGCAATTTATTTCACCATTTTAAAATTATCATTTGCACAATTACTGCCAGGGATAAAGTCCTTAGTGAACCCCTGCCATGAAGAAACGTCCTCAATCCCACGCCGCTCCTCCGTTTCAGGGCCGGTGTATCCGACCTCACGGCCCCCTTTCACACGGGGTGGTGCTCTCTCGACGGCTGGACCGCCGTCTTAGTATGCCGCTGAGTGGTAGTCCTTTCTTGAGTAGCACTCGAGAGAACGGCGGAGGTTACCAGCCTCAGTCAAGGGTATGGACAGCTTCGTATAGGCAGGTTGGTTAAAGCAGCCTTTGCAATGCCTGACGCGTTTCGCTGTATCGCTTCTTCGGAGGCTTCAAAGGAAGTGCAGCGGTGTGCCTGCTCCCCCATTAATTGGCCCACAATGACACGCCCCTGATTGGAGCATCAAATCAAGTGCTGTTATAGGCATTATGGGGGATGTAGTGCAATTTATTTCACCATTTTAAAATTATCATTTGCACAATTACTGCCAGGGATAAAGTCCTTAGTGAACCCCTGCCATGAAGAAACGTCCTCAATCCCACGCCGCTCCTCCGTTTCAGGGCCGGTGTATCCGACCTCACGGCCCCCTTTCACACGGGGTGGTGCTCTCTCGACGGCCGGACCGCCGTCTTAGTATGCCGCTGAGTGGTAGTCCTTTCTTGAGTAGCACTCGAGAGAACGGCGGATATATATATATATTAAAAAACAATATTTTTGTATGTTTTTTAACAATATTAGTGTGAAACAATATGTTTTTCCAACATTGTTGTACTCATCTTCAAAAGTATAGGGAAACGATATTTTAGTAACTGATATTTTTGACACAATATTTCTGTATCACAATATTGAAAATGATAAAGAATCAAAATAAGCTAACAAGGACTTTACATGTGGTCTGGACACAGACTTACCTGACTGATAAAGGTCAGATGGATGAACTAATGCATGCAGCATATCCCTTCATATTGTAAGTTGGTGGGGGCAAAGTGTCGACAACTGGGCCTTATATATTTGAAACTGAGAACATAGAGTTTGCCAATATGCCTACAAAAATTCTAATAGTGTATAGTAACATGTCGATGATACACATGGTATAAACCAGCACATACAAATCTCCTGTGTACAAGATACAGAAAAAAGTTGGTACCTCTAGGCAGACAATGATATGACATAAGAGGCAGTTAGGTAATATTGCTTAAGAAATAACACTCAGAATTCAGAATTCAGAAAAACTTTATTCGATTGTAAAAGAACAATCATAAAAGTATACATATAAAAAAGTCATTACAATTCATTGAATAATATCATATAACAAGTCATAAAAAAATGGAATCAAAAGATTTCATAATTTCCTAAGGTTGCTAAAAAGAGATACATTTATACAGTTATCCTCTTTCTAATAAGTATCACTTTCTTCAAATACAGTGTAATTGTTGCAACACAGAGGTGATTATCCAAACGTTGGATATCATACATAGCCGGGCGGCATTGCCGATGCCCGATCTCCCTTAAAAACAGCAATAAAACAACTCGCCTGATTTGATGATAACATTTACAAAATAGGACAACATGCATTGTACTTTGGGGGGAAATTTCATCACAGGGGCAGGGAGACAGTACATGAGACCAAACATTAACTATTGGGAAGCTAACCAATCTATGAAACAGTCCAAACCTAAAACGGGTTAATAAGAATCTGTCATAGTTACCAGGAACATGAAGCAAGTAGGGTTGAATATTAAAAGATGTTAAGATTAATTGATGTTGTAAGACAGTGGGTTTTAAGGCCTCAGCAGCATTTTTTTATTGATTCTAAAAAGATCAGACCCTCTTTTTTGAGCTCCTTCCGTGAAATTGCTGAAATAGTAAGAGGATTTAAAAAATAATCCAACTTACCAATATCAGTTAGAAACTTTCGTACATAGTTCAGCCACAGTATCCTCATGTGTCCATCCAGTTTTAAAACTTCTAACAATATATCTCTATTAAGCTTGGGTTCTTCTTTTGTCCACACCCTATGCCATAATAGTACAGGTTCTAACTTAATGAGATCTGATATAAAGGAGAGTCCCAATTCTGCATGGCAATTATAGTTAGAGGAACTCTTAGGGACTGTGAGGATAAATTTCAGGAAGGAGTTCTCAAGCACCTGGAGCTGGGTAGTGTCCACAAAACCCCAAATCCCACTGCCATACATTGCACCAGAAACGCATTTGGCCTTATAGATCTTAATTAATTCCGTAGGCGGTCTGGTGCCTAATTTCCTCGTGAAGGATCTGAGGGCAGCGGTCGAACGGTTCATTACTTGTTTTTTTGCTGATATTGCCTCACCCCATACGTCCTTCCAGGTAAACAAGATACCCAGGTAGGAGAATTGCTTGGTATGAATCAACTGCTGACCCTCAATAAAAATAGCCTTCTTAGTTTTTACCCTTCTACCACAGTGCATGATGAAAGTTTTTGCAATATTAACTCGTAAGCCCAAATCTTTCATAAAGAGGGCAAAACAATCCACCACGCGCTGTAGACCCACTTGGGTACGGGACATTAGTACGGCATCATCCTTGTACATTAAAAGCGGAATTGGACGACCAGCTACATATGGGGGATCAAAACTCTTATTGCACAGGGCTTTCTCCAACCCGTTTATATACAAATTAAAAAGGAGTGGGGCCAGGACACAACCCTGCCTGACCCCACTCCTGATTGGAATTTTGCCCGTGCATTCTCCCTTGCGTCCATAACGAACGCGAGCAGATGCATCACTATAAAAACATTTAAGAAAATAAATAATGTTGTCTTCAACCCCAATTTGTTCCAATAATATCCATAGTTTAGAGTGAATCACACAGTTGAAAGTGGCTGAGAGGTCAACAAAAGCCACAAACAAGTTCTCCCTCTTAGCCCTAGTGTACTTCCCAGTCAACATCAGAAAATGTAGGCCCTGTTCCACTGTTCCTAATCCAGAGCGGAAACCGTATTGCAGGTCGGATAAAATGGAATTTTTCTCAGCCCACAAGAGTAGACGATCCAGAATAACTCGTCCAGCTATTTTAGTATAAGAATCTAAAAGGGAAATGGGTCTGTAACAACCCGGGTCATGTCTATCCCCCTTTTTGTAAATTGGAACTATTATGGACTCCACCCAAGTGGGCGATAAGTCCGTCCTGCAACTGGCATTTAGCACCTGGACCAGAAGGGGGGCCCACAGAGGCATAGCTATCTTAAATACATCTATAGGCACACCATCTGGGCCAGGGGCCTTCCCGCCCTTACTTGCATGTATAGCTTTTTCGACCTCTTTCAAAGAAAACTGCATATTTCCTAAAGAAGAGTAATCCATAGGATTACAAGAGGAACAAAACATACTGTCTCCCTCATACACTTTAGAAAAGTGATCAATCCATTTGTCCTCAGGGATAGCTATCTCTATGGAGGGACAAATCTCTTCACTAAGAAGAGGATTTCTGATGATCTTCCAAAAGCTTGCGCAATCATTGCTAACCGATGCCTGATGCAACACTTCCCAGGATTCTTTCCTTAGCTCATCTTTTCTATCTTTTACAGCTAATTTATATTCTTTCCTAGCTCTAATAACACTCCGATTGTATGCAACTCTGTCATGGATGGATAAAGTGAGTAATAAGGACCATATATATGTATGTACCAATAAAACAGCACTATGTAATGATGTATTTAGTGACATAAGGGAAGCGAGATTGGACACAAATTCATCAATGCAAATATGGAATTTACTTTATGTATGGACTTTTTAGGTTAGCATCAAAAAATACATGTAGGCAACAATAAATAATCAACAGTCCCTTTTCAAATATCGAGTCGAGACAGTATTGTTAGATCCAATCAGTTCATGCAATGACAGAAATGCTGATAACAAACCTGACACAATCAAAGCTCCTCAAAGATTTTGCCATATTATAACATGCTTAGCCACCCGACAGGTTCTTTTTGCAAGGGTTCATACAAGGAACTTTACCCAAGTCATTTTTAACTGCCATTGAAGAAACTGTCAAAAAAACAAACACAGGGTCCAGGCTCCAATCAGTAAGGCTAAGCCTAATATCGCAAAAAATACAACAAATTGCCAATACTGATAATTCTTTAAACTATTATTTGTCTACCGCCTACAAATTCTAAGGCATCCGACAGCATTCTTTAGCTTAATTTGAATGTATTTGACCATTTCTACATTTTGGGGTTCCAAATTATTTCATTTTTAGATACCACAAGAATTGAATAGAACATATTATAAAACAAGCAGCCATATTCAAAAATCGAAAAACACTCTCTCTCTCTCAAACTTACTTTCTACTTACATGTCACACTCAAACCACATTATTACCCATACTCAACATCACCCACACTTCAACAATAGATCAAGGTCCCTGACTTAACTGCTTATGGCCAGTTTTGCGCAAAAAAAACAACTTTTTTTATGTTTGATAAGGACTTCTTCTACCAAATCAAAGGAGTAGCCATGGGCTGTCCATTTGCCCCAGAACTAGCCATACTTTTTATGGGTATGTATGAAGATAAATTCATTTACAATAGCAATCCATTTCAACAGTACATCTCAAATTGGATGCGCAAAATTGATGATATTTTTCAATTGGCTGAATACAAGAACTGAGGACATTAAGTTCAGTATCAATCTAACTTACGTATGACCTTTTTGGACGTAGAAGTTTATCCATCTGAAGGAGGCCTGGTGACGACCTTATTAAAAAAATCCACAGATAGGAATAAGGCCCTCCATTTACAAGTAACTATCCTAGGAGTCTTAAGCAAAACTTACCCTTTGGGCAATTTCTGAGAATCCGCCGCAATTGCCATTTCAAAGATGAATATTTTCTCCATGCTAGTAATCTAGTGATCAGATTGGCTGATCGAGGGTATCCTAAAAAACTATTGAAGAATGCCATGAAGAGGGCATGGTGGACACCACGGGAATCTTTGTTACAAAAGAGATTACCAACATCTAGTGACAAAATGGTTTGTGTCACCACGTTCTGCCCAAATTCAAATTGCTTCAAGAAAATTATCCATCAAAATTGGCATTTAATTAAAAATTTGAATCAATCATTTGCGGAAGGTCCCTTATTTGCTTTCAAAAAAGAAAAAAACATCGCAAATCATGTGGTCCGAGCGATGCTACCAAAAGTGAATATACCATCACTTAGAAACTATGTAGGATTGGGACCAATAACAGGACATCATAAATGTGGATCCTGTACTTGTTGCGAGCAGACAATAGAAGGGTCGCTGTTCTCTCATAATGGAGTTCACTGGAAACATGATACGTTCACCAATTGTAAATCAAAGTTTGTGGTATACGGTGTGATGTGCCCTTGTCCCAAATTCGCCAGAGAATCACCCAACATAAGTCAAGTAATGTAATAGTTTTCTTATCTTCAAAAAACTAAACCACAGACCTCTACCCACCAGGGTAACAGGAATATCTAACAACCCCCATGATTTCCATGAGGAGTTATCTTTTAAGTCTGCCATGCTCAAATCGCCTCCTTTAATAGTAACAAATTAAAAACCTCTGCAGTCCTTCAATCATAAAAACTAATGAAATGGAATGATTTATTACACATCCTGACACTTATCCAGAGAGAAAATTAATAACACAAATTTTAATTGTTCAGACTAAAGGCCAACCAGGCTCTGTAATCGGTCTACTTTAGGTGGCCCGTCCAACGGTTGTGCAATATTTTGAGCAGAAGTGGGGGGCATTTGGACCATCTGAAGACAACAAAGGACTTTTAAAGTAAAAGACTAGACGGCGGAGCTGGCATGATGGGGGGGGGGGGGGGGGGGTCGCTTTACCCAACATAAAAATGTATTATTGGGCCTCACAACTTATGATTATAAACCATTGGCTACATGCATCGCAGGAAGAGCCTGCTTTTCGAATGGACAGATATATCCTTCCAACTGACCGCATTCTGAGAGCACTATATACTAACACAAGGAAGAACACCCTCACGGGTCCGACGGCGCATACGGTCAAAATATGGCACATCGCGCAGCGGGCACTGGGGTGGGACGGTATATTAAGGCAGGCTACACCGCTTTGGGAAACCCAGCGGCTAGGTAAACTACACAACACTAAGGGAGTTAAACAATGGGACCTCATTGGTATCTCTAAAACAGGAGACCTTTGGGTGAAGGGGGAGGTCATTGCCTTTGCCCAACTGCGAGACGCGTATGGCCTGGCGCCAACCGAATTGTTCAGATACACACAGATAAGACATGCACTGATGAGCACTATTCCACCAGGCACACAGCTACCAGAGGCCTCACCATTAGAAGACAGACTCCTTACTGATCACATGAGTACAAAGGCCATCTCCCAAACTTATCGTAAAATTATAGACAACCAACCAAATCCAACGGCAACCCTACGGGAAAACTGGCAGGCAGACGTAGGGGAGCTGGAAGACTCAGACTGGCAGGAGGCATTAGCGTCTCCACGAGAGGTGGCGATCTCCTCCACACTCAAACTAATACAGCTAAATATCCTCCATCGCATATACTACACACGCATTACAATGCATAGACTGGGCCGAGCGCCCGACCCCCTATGCTTACGACAATGTGGACTGCCAGGCACATTCTATCACATCATATGGCAATGTCCACAGATCAAACCCTACTGGGAAAAAGTTATGAGTGTGATCTCGCGGGTGGGGGAGGCGGAGGTCCCACCAGACCCAAAAAGGTGCCTCCTCAATATATGGGAGCCTACGGATCTGAATTTGAGGATGCAAGACTGGGCGGCGATGGGGATGACAATTGCAAAAAGTAACATAGCCCGGAACTGGGGTTCGGGGCTGCCCCCCACATATCGACAATGGAGAAACGACCTGGACAGCGCAATGGTGGCGGAAAGAGCGTTATATATGCATGGAGGACGCCCCAAGAAGTGGTCTAGGATATGGGGTAAATGGAATGCATTTAGAGGAAACATATGTGAACCCTCACATGCAGAATCAATCTCAGATGTCAGTGCATAATGGGTGTCTCAAAATAGTATATTTGTGTTTTGTTATGCTGCTATACGCTGTGTTGGAAATGATGAAAGGTCAAATGGTTTTTATGTTCATGTATGAGCGACAAAGATTGATATTATACTGTACAATGAGAGACAAGTACCTTTTCATATGCGCTGTAAGCATGAAACAAGTGGATTATATTTGGTCATTGTTTAAAAATTCAATAAAATATAGACTAGACGGTATGTATGAGTACATTAGAGGATTTTAAAATAAAAATAGAAGTATGTGTTAAGTACAGGATGTCTCAACATATATATAAAAAAAGAGACATAAATGCCAGTGTTGTCATGCCATAGACATACAATACTTTAGGGTATGGTAGTGACATTGATGTCACGGTAGCATACCTGTGTGGATGGTACAGTTGTGTTTTGACATAGGCACTGGTTTTTGCCATGCCACAGTAGAGGCTACTCCTGCTCCAGTTGTTGCTACCAATGCACTGGATATCGGGACAGTATGAAAGGAAGACAGAGTGCAATACGAATAATGTAATAAAAGTACATACACTATTGGGGGTAAAAGTGGGTATTATGTGAGAAATGTGTGTGTATCTGTGAGGAAGATAGTATGACAAGAGAAGGGATAAGCAGTGTAGTGGATCGTTAGAGGGGTTTAATTTCTTACCAGGCTTGACATTTCGATTCTTTGGAATATAGCAGGTCAGGATGCATGGAGGAGAGGACATGTTTATCAAGGAGGGAGTAGGAGAAAGAAGAACAAATGTTACTTACCTGTAAACTGTGGTTCTCCAGTATTGGTGTCTTTCATAGATTCACATGCTTGAATATTCCCCGTCGTCGAAGTGGGAGTCCCACGGTATATATAAAAAGCAATAAGTATTATGTATATATACGTATACACATACCTAACCACATAAGAGTATATACATACCCAAATAAACATCTATATATAGTTCAAATAACATATCAAGTTAAAAATACCATAGGATAGCATTGAGACATAGGAAAGCATTGAGAAAAAGAATCACTTTGCTAACATATCACTGTCACTTTATAGTCCAAACTCCAGCCAATCAGGCGCTAGCACCCTCTAGAACCTTCTCCTCAGAGGCTCAGGCCCTCAGATTTTCGAGCACGAGAGTGACCATAGAGCCGAAAGAGGAGAAGAGAACCTCTGAGGGGAGGAGGGTGGGTCGCATGTGAATCTATGAAAGACACCAATACTGGAGAACCACAGTTTACAGGTAAGTAACATTTGTTCTTCTCCAGTATTTGGGGTGTCTTTCATAGATTCACATGCTTGAATAGAATAGTAAGCAGTAAACAGTATTCGGCTGACCAAGCCGTATTGATATTGCATGTAATACAAACAATGTATTTAAAACGCAATAATAATAATAATAATAATACCCCAGGAGGAGGGAAGTAGCAGAGGCTCACCTTATTTAAACAGATTTCGTAGAACTGCCTGTCCCACAGCCGTGTCTGCTTCGTTAATGGATTCCAGACAGTAGTGCTTCGTAAACGTGTGCCTGCTGGACCACGTAGCTGCCCGGCATATTTGATGGATGGGCACACCAGCGAACAGGGCAGTGGAAGATGACATAGCCCTCGTTGAATGGGCTCTCACTCCCGAAGACAGAGGCTTACCAGCCTTTTGATGGCAAAAAGAGATTGCTGATGAAACCCAACGGGCAATAGTAGGTTTGGTGACAGACTGTCCTTTGCAAGCACGCCCGTAGGCCACAAACAACTGGTCAGATTTGCGAAAGGATTGAGTCCTGCTAATGTAGAATTTTAGACATCTCTTCAAGTCCAGAGAATGTAAGCTTTGCTCCGCCGGGGTTTGTGGATGCGGGAAAAAAGTCTTTAAGAGCACTGGTTCGTTAAGATGGAAATCGGATGGCACTTTAGGTATAAAAACCGGATTAGTGCGGAGGATGACACAATCCGATCTGAATTGAAGGAACGGAGGCTTTATTGTAAAAGCGTGAATGTCACTGACTCTGCGGGAAGAGGTCAGAGCAAGGAGGAGGGCCACTTTCCAAGTTAAAAATTTGACATCCGCTGAGTGGATAGGTTCGAAGGGCGCCTTCATAAGCTGAGCCAGCACGATGTTCAGGCGCCACGTGGGTGGAGGACGCCGAATGGGCGGGAACATGCGGAAGAGACCCTTGAAAAATTGTTGTATGACTCTGGATGAATAGAGAGAGGACGAGCCATCTTGTCGGTAGCGAGATATTGCCGCTAGAAATACCTTTAAGGTAGAGTGTGATAATCCAGACTGCGCTAGTTGTAGGAAGAACGGCAGAATGTGTTCTGGAGGAGCGTGCACAGGATGAATGTGGGCGGAAGCACACCAATGACAAAATCGCTTCCATTTGAGCTTATACGTTTTCACTGTGGATGGAGCTCTTGCCTTAGCTAACACCTCCCTGCAGGCTGGAGGAATGTTCAAATGAGCAAATTCAAGGTGCTCAGGTTCCAAGCCGACAAGCTGAGAGATCTGGGATTCGGATGGCATATCCGACCATCGTTCATTGTGAGCAGATCCGGCTTCAGGTGGAGAAGGATGGGCTCGCGTTGGGATAGGAGAAGCAACTCCGAAAACCATGCCTGCCGAGGCCACCGTGGAGCTATTAGAAGTACATGGCACGGTTGTTGTCTCATCTTCCGCAGCACTCGTGGAATCAACGGAATCGGCGGAAAAGCGTACGCAAATATCCCGTACCAATTGATCGAAAGGGCATTTCCGCACGACCCTTCGTGGGGAAACCAGCTTGCGTAGGACTGGCATTTTGCATTCTGCGGGGTTGCGAAGAGGTCGATTGTCGGGTGACCCCAAAGGTCGAAGACGAATTCCAGCGTCGGTTGATGTAACTCCCACTCGTGGGTAGATGATGCTGACCGACTGAGTGCATCCGCCAGAGTATTGGAAATGCCGGGCAGATGAATTGCTTGTATCGTCATCTGATGGAGTATGGCCCAACTCCAAATCCTCTGCGCCAGACGGGAGAGCAGTGGAGATCTCGTCCCGCCCTGTTTGTTCAGGTAGTGCATGCACGTGGTGTTGTCCGTCTGAATGAGGACTGACTTCCCTTGGAACTGCAGGCGGAAGGATTTCAACGCCAAGAAAATGGCCATCAGTTCCAGTCTGTTGATGTGCCAGCAACGCTGAGCCGCTGACCATAGGCCCTTGACGGATAGATCTTGAAAATGTGCGCCCCAACCCTCCATGGATGCGTCCGTGGTAAGGACGAGTTCTGGGGTTGACGACAGAAAGGATGTTCCTGCTGCGATGTTGGCAGGACAAGTCCACCAATGCAGCGCTTGAGCCATGCGGGGTGACACCACGACCTGATCGTTGAAGGAACCGGAAACCTGGCGCCACTGCTTGTCTAACTCCTCTTGGATGATGCGACTTTTTAGTCTGCAGAGAGGGATCAAAGCGATGCAGGAGGACGCCATTCCCAGAAAGGATTTTAATATGCGGACTGAAACTGACTGCTTTGCTGCGATGGAGCTCGCAAGCTGTTGAATCCGTTCCTGACGTTCTGCTGAAGCGAAGGCCATGGTTGTGCTCGTATTGATACAAGCGCCGAGAAAAGTCTTGCACGTAGTCGGCGTGAGTTGAGATTTTTGCACATTGATCGACAACCCCAGGGACTGAAACAGATCGAGACAGCGCTGGGTATCGAGGGCCGCCTGGTGAGAGGATTGAGCTTTGATGAGGCAATCGTCCAGGTAGGGGTATATCTGAATACCCTCTTGTCGTAAGTGAGCCACCACCGGGGCTAGGAATTTTGTAAAGACCCGCGGGGCTGAGCAGAGTCCGAAGGGTAGGACTTTGAATTGGTAGTCCCTGTGGCCCACTCGAAACCGTAGGTATTTCCTGTGGCGTGGTAGAATGGGCACATGGAAATATGCGTCCTGCAGATCGATCGTTGTCATGTAATCCTCCTGAGAAAAGAATTGGAGGATGTCCTTCAATGTGAGCATCCGAAAGGACTGAGTCTTGAGAAATTTGTTGAGCAATCTGAGATCGAGGATCGGACGCCATTCCCCTGATTTCTTTAGTATGAGGAAAAAACGGGAATAGAATCCCAACCCTCTTTGATATTTCGGAACCACTTCGATGGCACCCTTGTTTAACATTATTTGGATTTGTTTGAAAAGTTCTCTGAGATGGGCGGGTGGTGGCCCGGATGGCGGTGTGCGTGGAGGAACCTTCACAAACTCTAGGGCGTGGCCCCTTGAAATTATATCCAGGACCCAGCGGTCCGAAGTGATTAAGGACCAGGTTGAAAAGAACTGGGAGATTTTTCCTCCAACAAGAACTAGAGGACAACTGGGAAAAGGAAGTACTTTCCGTACAGAGTCACTGCTTCTTGGTTGAATTTCCTCTGTAATTCGACTTTCCTCTGTATGACTTGCTATTTTGCTGTCTGTAGGACTGCTGCGGTTGTGAATAGTACCGCTGTTGCCCCTGATTGTACGAGCGGTATTGGGACGAGGAGCCACGAAAGGATGATGATGAGGAGGTGCCGCGGCCGCGCGCACCTCGAAAGGGCTGCTTCTTAAACTGTAGAGTGCCGAGGGAACGAGCCGTATCCGTATCCTTTTTAATGGTTTGCAAGGCATCTTCTACATGCTGGCCGAATAATGACTCCCCGTCATATGGCATGTCCAAAATCTTAGCCTGGACCTCTTGCCGAAAAGAGGTTGACCGAAGCCAGCCCTGTCTTCTTAGGACGGCTGCTCCCGCCAATTGGCGAAAACCGGTGGATGCGATGTCAACAGAGCAGTCAATGATCTCGGATGACGCCCTTTCTCCCTCTTGCAGGATTTTCTGAGCTTCCGCTCTTGAATCCTCCGGTATAAGTTTGACCAATGCAGCCATGTCCGACCACATCTGTCTATCATAACGGCCGAGGATAGCCAAGGAATTCGCAGCCCGGACCGTTGTTGACGCCATGGTTGAAAACTTCTTGCCTATAGCATCCAGGCGACGGCCGTCGCGGTCCGGAGGCGCCGACATTGGAGATGATGGATTCTTGGAGCGGCGCTGTGCCGCTTGTGTGATCACTGAGTCCGGCTTAGGTTGAGACACCAAGCAGGCTGGGGAAGAATCCGGAGCTTTATATTTTTTCTCCAGGCGTGGGAGCACCGCCGGAATAGAATTAGGTGTCTTCATTAATTTTAGGCCTTCATTCCATATGAAGTCTATGATTGGCACAGCTCGTACTTGTTTCTGAGGTTGGGACTTGAAGTCATATAAGAAACAGTCCTCTTCCCTGACCACCATGGGAAGGTGAAAGCGTTGTGCTGCTCTCTCCATCAGCTGATGGAACCCTGTTATGTCGACAGGTGGCGAGTTGACTGGTGACCTTGGCGGTGATGCGGGCGAATTGATTTGGTAATCATCCCAGTCCGCCATAGTGTCGTCTTCTGGGAGCTCGCCCTCTTCCGTATCCGGATTGTCCATATTATCATCCTCTGCATTGAAAGGCAGTGCAGGTGTGGAGGGCGTGGGTATCGTTGGCAATATAGGAGGTGGAACCTCAGATGGCGCTTCACGTGGAGTATTTTGAGGGGATGCTGGAAAACGACGATTATAGTCCTCCAACATATATTGGAGGTTGGAAACAAGCTGCACAGGAAGCTGCATCATAGGAACCGGAGCAGAGGTATTTTGCTCTTCTTCCTGTTCATAAAATTCATCCTCCTCAGACTCTTGGCATTTTATATGGAGCTCCGAAGGACTATGAGCATCCCGAAAAAGAGACTGATCGCCTTCATCCGAATCGTCCTCATCCCCTGAGGGAAATAGTTGACGAGGTGGCCGTGGTCCAGGTGGTAACATCACTGGGTCTAGCATGGCCTTACGACGAAGCATTAAGGAGCTGTCCACAGACCCCGGTGCTGGTGTTGACATTGGCACCAATGGCATTGTCGCAAAATTTGACCCTACCGTCGTCGAGGCGACCGTCGACGAAGCAATCGTCGACGGAGCTGCCGTCGACGAGGTTGTTGCCGTCGACGGGACTGTCGTCGACGGGGTGGCTGTCGTCGACGGGGTGGCTGTCGTCGACGGGGTGGCTGTCGTCGACGGGGTGGCTGCCGTCGACGGAATGGCTGTCGTCGACGGAATGGCTGTCGTCGACGGTGTGGCTGTCGTCGACGAGGCTGTCGTCGACGAGGAAGATTTCCTCTTCTTCTTTTTACCCATCGTCGACGGAGTTGTGGACGTCGACGGAAGCGCCAGCTTCCCAGTCGTCGACGAAGAAGTGAGTGGTATCGTCGACGAGACAGTTCTAAGTGATACACATACTATCGTCGACGGAGAAGAAGTCGACGAAGTCAGTGTCGTCGACGAAGGATATCTACTCGATACCGTCGTCACCGTCGTCGACGAGGCTGATGAAGTAGCCGATCTCGTCGACGGAGGGGCCGTCGACGGGCCCGTCGACGGTTTTGAAAGTTTCTGACTGGAAACATGTGCTGACGGAGTCACAGGCGCCTGAGAGCTACGTCTCGGGGGCGCAGACGTGGAGACAGAGACCTTGCCTGTAGACACTTCCTCAAGGTGAAGTCTCTTCTTTTTCAGAAAAGGAGATGGCAAGTCCTGGACACTTCCACGCGTTGAGGAGACTCCTGTTTTGACAGAGGCTACACTTTCCACCTCAGAAAGTGGGTTGTCTGTGTCCTTTAGTTTTTGAAGCCATATCAAAAGGCGACCTTCTCTATCTTTCAAAGTTTTGTGAGAGAAAGTTCTGCAGATCTTACAATTAGCCACCTTGTGATCAGGATACAGACAATAAATACATTTCTCATGGGGATCCTCAGAGAAAAGTCTTGACTTTCCGCAAGATGAACAAGGACGGAAAAGAGATTTCTTACTTGCAGACATGATGAGAGATAAAAAACCTCAAACCAGAAGAAGAACTGAGCAGAGCTCAGGGAGACTCCCTTCACACGACGTGCGGTAGAAAATCTGAGGGCCTGAGCCTCTGAGGAGAAGGTTCTAGAGGGTGCTAGCGCCTGATTGGCTGGAGTTTGGACTATAAAGTGACAGTGATATGTTAGCAAAGTGATTCTTTTTCTCAATGCTTTCCTATGTCTCAATGCTATCCTATGGTATTTTTAACTTGATATGTTATTTGAACTATATATAGATGTTTATTTGGGTATGTATATACTCTTATGTGGTTAGGTATGTGTATACGTATATATACATAATACTTATTGCTTTTTATATATACCGTGGGACTCCCACTTCGACGACGGGGAATATTCAAGCATGTGAATCTATGAAAGACACCCCAAATACTGGAGAATCAAGGCCTGCCTCTAGGAAGAGCCTTTGCAAAGTGAATCCTGGATAATTTCTCCTTCACTCATCTCCTCGCAACACTTTTTTGAAGCACCCCTTTGTGCATACCTCCACTCCCAATACACTGACCGAGTATGCCACATGGCTGCCTTTTCTAAGTACACTGAAGATGTACTGAGGCAGACCATGTAGTATCCAGTAATGATGAACAACGTCTCTTTCTCAGTGAAGTTAAGATTCCACTTCAGTGGGGCTGGCTGCCTCCTGCAGGCTCTAGCCGATTGCATGCCAGTTCTCCACAACTGTTGCAGAGATGACTGCTTACGTGCGTACATCTAAACTACAGTCAGTGTTGTAAATTCTGTCGTGAATCCATCCCTCATGCATGGTGGTTAAGGTTCGAAAATATACAAATTGGTACATTTCTGTCAATGCCCAAGCCTGTGGAGATCTCAGAATGTCGATTTCTCTCTGTCACGCCTAGTATGTTAAGGAGATTTGCTGAAGTTTGCAAATAAAGAGGCTGGTGAGGAACCAGAGAAGTCTATTGGAATGGACTCTATTTGGGGGTTAGCAATATATGGTCATGTGCTTTAATTTTATCTATTTTCCTATTTTCAAAAGGAAATGTTATGTTGTTTGTTGGCTGCTATTGACAGTAATTGAATCTAAACTTTTTGTCATGATAAGTAGAGCATTTTACCTTTTCTTTTTTTCCCCAATGTGTAATCGTCTCGCTTGTTCTTCTGAGAGAGACATTAAATATCACCAGAATAGGAATAGTAGCAAGAGAAACTCTTTCGCAAGCCTTTTTTAGAGGCACATAACAAGCAATGTAGGAGATTGGAGACAGTGGGGATGCAAACCAAAGCTACTACACCATACTACTACACCATACTACCCCTGTATTCATTCATGCCCTGTCAGTCATCGTTGCCTCAGTTCTTTTTTACAGAGGTAGGATGCAGAGTCATAAAAAAGTTGCCAATTCGTGTGGGTAGGAGGAAGGTTTGCTTAGGACTTTAATGAAGATTCCTAGAATATGGCTTACAGGTAAGTAACTGTTCTTTCTCTTCAATGGATCTTCATTTATAATCATAAACAGATAAAATAATAGCAATCCCAGTCCTCTTAAGAAGAGGAAAGAACCAATGAGAATGTGCTCTACCCAAAGAGGTTCTTCAAGGAGGACTGACCCAACTAAGCATCAGCACTGAAATCTGATTCTAGACATTAATGTCGCAATGGATAGGCCTTCAAGCGGCGACTTTACATTTCTCTGAAATAGGAGTCATTAGTATTGCTGTTATAACTGCTTTGCCTCTTTTGGGGTGAACTTAATCACTGCCAGGAAGAATTTTGTTACCCATATGGCACCATAACAAACTATAAGAGACAATCCACCTGGAAAGGGACTGTTTAATTACGCCTAAACCCGTTTAAACTGGCCTATAGATGACAAATAGATTCAGCATAATCTTAAAACCAAGAACTCAAAAGGGGACTTTTAGACATAGAAGATGCATTCTGAATAAAAGTTGGTAATAAATAGGCCTGATTAATGGAAATATGACATTACCTTTGGAAGTAAACTTGGATCAGTACTCATAACCATTTCATTCCTATGGAACACAGAGCGGGTCATGGCAGCACAGCTGGTCTTGTGCTGGCCCTATGAAATGAGTTAATTAAACTATAAGGAATACAAATTCCCAAGTCAAAGATTTCAAAGACTGTTTATGTGTCAGTTTGAAAGGAGGACAGGTGTACTTACAGAGGACAATGTTAAGTGCCCAGATGAAAGGGCATTTTGACTGGTGGAAGACATTTCTTTTAAACTTTAGAATAACCTTGAGTACTAAACTCTGAAAAAAGAGGGTTGTGAAGGAGTGATAGCAATAGCTGCAAGATCTACCTTAATCCACAAGAACTGATGACCTGATTTTGCCAAATAGAGAATGTAAGAAAGTACTGCCTCTTCCTGACATTTGAAAACTAGAAAGATTTTCTTAATACATCAAATTCTGAATGTCTTTCACTTAAAGTTAGGATGTTTTGGTCAATGGGCGTGTTGCTTCTTTCAGAATGTTTATACAGTCTTGGTGAAGATTCAGATACCCATACTCTGTAAATACAGAAGCCAGGCAGCTTAAGGCAAAGATGGAAGGATGGAATGCAGGGCCTGGCCCAGAACTTGTGTAGGAGATCTGGTCTACAGGGCAGGCTCCAGTGTAGTCTCTCCGACCAATGTAGTACATCAGTGAACCTTCATAGCTATGAAGGTCATCCTGGCTTTGGGGTATGTTACTTTGATACTGACAGATAGAATCAGAGGTATCTGAATAAAGGCATATAGAAACTCCTTTGAATAGTCCATTAAAAGGGCATTCAACTTTGTTCTTGGTAGATAATACTTAGAGGCAAGGTCTAGGTGTTTTTACATTTCCTCCTTCTGCAAAGAGGTATATTTGTGAGGAAAGCTCCAATCGCAGATATTGTAAAGCACTTTATCGCTTAATACACCCTATGGTTTTCTTAGCATAATCGTCTGAGTAAGTCTGCCTTTGCATTCTGATCACATGAAAGATTGTCAACAGGCAGATTCTTGGCTCTGTACCTTTTCCACTGGGCTTTCAGACATGGATGAAGAAGACATTGAAAGGGTAAGTTAGGATTTGAGTTTTTTAAGCGGTCTCTTAATAGTTTCTTGAACATGTTTCATCTTTTTTGTTCTCCATCACTGTATCATTCATAGGTTCACAAAGTTGAATCACTTCCCACTTGTCAGGTTTGGAATCCTCTGTAGTCAATGTTAACATAACAATGTACACAAACACTTAAATAACATTGAAAAAAGTCACAGCCAACGTAGAGCCTGTCTACCTCAATCGAACTCTAGCTAGTAAGGTGGAGACACTGGGCTCAACTTCACTCCAACTGTCAGGTTTTCCAAGCTTTTCAAAAGTCAATAAATAACGAGCCCCATGAAAAGGGAAGAGGGCAGATCACGTGAAATCCAGGCAAAATACTAGGAGAACTGTAGTTACAGGAAAGTCACTTTTTTCTTTTTCTTCCACAATCGACCTTTGCTAGATTTCCATATTAGAAATAGGACTTAACAGCAGGATCAGAGAAAACAGAGATACAGTGTTAGAAACGGAGTTACTTGTTGACTGGAGTGTGAAACCTGGTCAAGCAGTAACCACAATCCTAGGCCTCACCAGGTTAGAAAAATAGATTTGAATATAATAAATAAAACAAGACCAAAACAACAAAAATTCAATCAGTAGAACCAGAGTTTTTTTTAAATAGACTGCAATATAGCGCCTTAAAACACATAGTACCAACTGCAGCGACCTGGTCATGCTGGACCAGGCCAAATTCAAAAGTTCAGTCTGACTGTGAAGTAGCGTGGGTCGCATAGTCCCAGATTAGTCCTGCGGAAGTATTCCTTTCTCAAGTTTTGTTCATACAGTCCCTTAGTTTAGGCGAGGGTCACTGGGAGCAAGGAGAGCGGCACAGGCGGTATTCAGCATGCTGCGAAGAGTAGGCCAGACGACACGGACAGGCGGGCTGGAGCTTCACGTTGGCGGTCCCCCATGGGCTGTTGATGCTGCTGTTCGATGAGCCAGGCTGGAAGTGGCTTGTGATTATTTTCAGATCGAGCAGTGCGGTTCTGGTGCGAACTGGCCAGTTTGCAGTCGCAAATAGCACAAAAGTTTGATTTCAAGAGCATGAGAGCCACACCAAGAGTCCAGGAGCAAAGAGGCACCACTTGGAATTAGGGAACTTGTTGAAGCCTCAGGCTCAGATCAGGAGGCCAGAAGACTAGCCCTTTGAGTCACTCTACGGTCATGGGTTCAAGATGAAGTTGCAGATCCAGTTCTTCCTCAGGCAAGAGGGCAGCACGTCAGTACAGCAGGAAGTCGTTCCTTTAAAGCAGCAGTCCAGCAGAGTGGCAGTCCTTCAGAAGCACAGCTGTCTGTCTTCCTGGCAGAGTTTCCACAGATCCAGAAGTGTCCTGAAGTGTTGGTGTCTGAGGTCCTGCTTACATACACAATAGTGCCAATGAAGTGGGGAGAAGTTTCTAGAGGCATGCCTTTGATGTGCACATATGCTCTACCTCTTCTCCCCTGACTCCATACTAACTACAGAGGGTATGCAACCCATTGTGTGGAGGCAGGGCGCATCCTATTCAAGTGTAAGTGAGGCTGTGCCCAGCTCCTCCCTCCCATCCTGCCAGTGATGGGCGGTTCAGTCACACCTAAGCTCCCATTGTGTGTGACTGTCTAGGAGGAATACACTAAGTCCAACTGTCACCCACACCCAGTCATGTGACCAGAGACAGTCTGCAGGCACCAAATGGCTAAGGCAAGAAAATGTCAACTTTCTAACAGTCGCATTTTCAGAATTGTAAATTTAAAAATCAGACTTCGCCATAAGTTAGGAATTTAAATTGGAATTCCAGAGACAACACACACATTTACTGGTAATCTCTTCCCATCTGGAAATTACACTTAATTAAAATATAATAAGGCAATTCCAATGGTATCCAATGGGAGAGATAGGCCTTGCAGTAGTGAAAAAATAATTGAAGAGTTTTTCACTACCAGGACATACAAAACTTTAAAGTACATCGTACTTTTTAAATACATTGCACCCTGCCATCTGGGCTGTCTAAGGCCTGCCCTAGGGGTGACATTTGCATTAAAAAGGAAGGTTTGGGCCTGGCAAAAGGTTTATTTTGCCAGGTCGAAATGGCAGTTTAAAACTGCATACACAAGCTCTGCAATGGCAGCCCTGAGACATGTTTAAAGGGTTACATAGGTGAGTGGCCCAATCAGTGCTACGGGCCTAATAGTAGCATTTAATTTACAGTGCCACATGTGGAACGACTTTTCTAGGGATTTACAAGTAAAGTAACCATGCCAATTGGGTATAAGCCAATTCTAACATTTTTAAGCAGGGAGCACAGGCACTTTAGCACTGGTTAGCAGTGGTAAAGTGCACAGAAACCTAAAGCCAAGAAAATGAATGCCACAAAAAGTAGGAGGAGGAAGGCAAAAGGTTTGGGGGTGAGCCTCCAAAAACAGCCAAGTCAAACAGACAGGAATTAGTATCACCTTAATAAACGAGATTTCAAAGAACCTTCCGTCCTTCTGTTGACTTAATTCAGGGCTACATGTTGAAGCAATAGCTTACCTAATGGAATGTATGCTGAAGTGATATAAGAAGCAATCCATCTAGAAATACCCTGCTTCAGTAAGGTTTTATCTCGGTTAGCCTGAACAAAGGCCAAAAGGATTTGGTCTGAATGACGAAATACAGTGGAGTTATTCAAATAGAAATGTAGATAACTTTTGACATAAAGAAAATGTAATCGCCTTTCAGCTACAAGAAATAGTTTTCGAAATAAGGCAGGTAAACAAATTAATTCATCCAAGTGGAATGTCGAATGAACTTTATATATGAATCTTGGGTTGCATTTGAGACTCACTTTGTCTCTGTAGATGTGTAAATATAGTCGTCTTAAGGAGAAAAGTTGAATTTCATTTACCCTTCTGACTGATGTGATTTCTCTGCACATGCACAGGAGAAATCTATTGTAGTAAAACCATTTATGGCTGCCAAAAATCCTTACATAAATTCCTGAAAAGTAAAAATGAAGTCTTTTTAGGCCCAAAATATAGTTTGAGTCAAATATGGTTTTGTGAAACAGGCTCAATATTTTTAGTGAAATGTGCACATTATGGAGAAAATTGAATACTGAAGGCCCGATTACAAGTTTGATGGTGCGGCGAAGAGACCGCCCTGCCATCGCACCGCCAATCCTGCTAGAGAACCGCACGCCATATAATTACTTTTTAAGTCATTGGCGGGCAATTTCTTTGGCGTTCCCCCATTGTGTTGCTAATAAAATAGGCACCGCAATGGGAACATCAAAGGAAGTTCCAGCACGCATGGACTGTGAAGGTTATGCCATGCTGGAACTGGAACACAAGGGGTTGGGGGGGTTGTGCCCCCATGTGCATCCACATGGAGTGAGGCACAAGGGGGCCCTGTATGGCCTTAAATACAAATGAGGGAGATGGGGTGCATGTGGGTCCAGCATACAGGCTCCAATAAACACAACATAACACCAAAGGAGTATGCAGTTCCTGTAGGGCGAGGAGGAGGCTAGGTTGGTCAATATCCCTATTCAGGAGTGGATGGTGGGTTTCTCCCAATTTGGGAAGGGGGGCCCTCACACACCCATTTGGGTGTCATGCTTCATCATAGGGCTTGCTCCTCGTCAGGCTGGCGCTGCAATGCCCGAAGGGCACCCTATGAGGGACTCTTTGTCGGATATCTTTTTCACAAGCCGTATAGGTGAAGTGCGTGTGAGGGGCCTTGTTGTGCAGATGTGAGGCGATGTGAGGAGAAATAAAACGAGGCGAGGTGGTGCTACAAAATGAATTTTAATCTGCGAGCCCACTTGTCTCGTTTAAAGCCAAATAAGGAAGTCACCGCTGCTTGTAATGGTGGGAGGTGTCTATGTGTGCGTAGTCAGGGTCGACACGTATCTCGCCTTATGTGTAAAGATAACTCTGCAATTCTTCAGGACCAACAGTGATGCACTATCTGCACGGGTGTTTGGTTATGGAAAGATAACTCTGCAATTCTTCAGGACCTACAGTTGTGCACTATCTACACGGGTGGTTGGTTATGCAAAAGATGACTCGGAAATTCTTCAGGACCTACAGAGATGCACTTTCTACATGGGTGGTTGGTTATGGAAAATGAACCAATCACTCAGTTGACCTAACAATGAGGTATCGTAATTATTCAAATCATAGAACCAACCCAATTTGGGTTCAAGTCACGCCTCATCAATTATTAGGCAGAGCAACGATCGTTAAAAAAGTTAACGTCATGAATTTTCCTGGAAAACAGGTGCTGGGAACCTACTCCTTCCTCTACCTCGTTGGGAGGAAGCCTTCCCGGCACCTGAGATGAGTGGGCTCGCAGATTAAAATCTATTTTGTAGCACCACCTCGCCTCATTTTATTTCTCCTCGCATCACCTCACATCTACACCACTAGGCCCCTCACACATGCTTCTTCTATACGGCTTGGGAAATAGATCTCTGACAAAGAGCCGGTCATAGGGTGCCCGTCAGGCATTGCAGCGCCGGCCTGACGAGGAGCAAGCCCTATGATGAAGCATGACACCCAAATGGGTGTGTGAGGGCCCTACTTCCCAAATTGGGAGGCACCCACACTCCACCCCTGAGTAGGGGTGTTGACCAACCTAGCCTCCTTCTCACTTCTCCCCACCCAACAGGAACTGCATACTCCTTCGGTGCTAGGCCCTGTATGGCCCCCTTTCTTTCCTCACCACCACTGTTTTCATGGAGGAAAGACCTCTATGAAAATCAGTAGCGGTGAGGAAAGTTGCAATATGCTTTGAAGCACAACAGCGGTTCCACCAAGCATATTGATGCCTCTTGACTGCCGTGCCACCGCCAAGGAAGGGTGGAATCGGCAGTCCGAGGGGGGCACAACCACCAAGGTTGTAATATGGCAGTCAGAAGACCACCACCGTCGCTCAACCACGAGTCAGACTAGTAATTAGGCCCAATGTGGCAATCAGGGCAAATTTATAATTTGGCTGAAAATGCTGCGGCTGCATACTTGCATAATTCTATAACTGCTCACCCGCAAGCAGAATGGGCATTAGGCTTTCCCTGCAAAGGTACAAAAGCCTTTTGGTAGCATACGAAAATCCATTAAACTACCCACAAAGGTATGATTTGATTTGTGGATGCCAGTCGACTCCACAGGTAACAAACAACTGTTTAGGCCTGAGATCTCTGGTTCGATTCTGATAAAGGGTGGCCAGCACCCTCCAGGTTATTACGAATACTGTTTCCAGTTCTGGACTTTTGTGTGACAGCCAAATACATTCTAGGTGTTGCGGTCTTGGTTTGCTTCTATTGAACTAATGTGCCTAACACACATTAAACCAATGATTTGTAGGTGAAATGTTCAGGACTGGAGACAGTACTTGTAATGAGCAGAAGTGAGGCGGCCATGCTATCTATTAGCTTCTCATTGCCTTCTCCACAGTATGGAGGGACGTTTCTACCAGAGAGGAAGCACACACAAATAAAGTTCAAAGGAAAATAATTTGATTTGTGAAAAAATCCAAAATAACATTGGGAAGAAAAGATGGATAAGTCCTTAAGGGAACTTTGTTAAGACAGAAAACAATATTAGCTTTCCTGTGTACAAAGACCTGGAGGCTCACTCACCCGTAACATTTGTCACGGTGTCAGACAGCAGGAAAACTGATGTTTCAGACACCTAGGAAGCTATTTTTCAAGACAAAGGGAGCTTTGCTTTGGTCATGGGTTCAAAAGCAAAGAAACATCAATTTCCAAAGGAGAATGTTGAACCCTCAGATATTATAACAGAGGAAATCTTTCGTCAGTCCTTCCATGAAATACTTAATCACAGCATGGAGAACAAGCATTTGCAATGCAATAGGTCTCGCATTTGCAAGACTTTAAGCTATTAGCATTGCAAATAACAGTGTCTTAATTGTTTTACAAACCAAAACATAAATAAAAGACATTGTCATTTACAATGCCAAAAGCTCAAACTCACATAAATGCGAGACCTATTGCATTGCAAATGCTTTTTTAGGTCTCGCCTGAGCCAGCGCTTTAGCGCTGATCTGGCGAGACTTATAGTAAGCGAGTTTTGGAAGTGCAAACAGTGGCTTTTCAGGCCTCCAAATACAGTGCATGTGCGCCATCCGGGCGCGCGCACCATTTGGAGGCCTGAAAGCATTCGTTTGCTTTCACTTTCGCGGGCCACACGGCCGCTTTGAAGTGTGATCGCGATCGCGATCACTTACATTTCGCGGGCGCTTTGATGTTCTCAGTGAGCCGCGCGGCCACTGCGAACATCAAAGCGCCCGCGAAATGTACACGCCATTTGCCACTCACAGATAACTCCGAAAATACTTCATGTAAATCAGTTTGGAATGTTCTCACTTCAGCCTCAGAACAACCTCATTTCCCCCCCTGTTTTTCATCTATCACTTTAATACTTCGGTCTCAATCCACTTTTTTTCTCATCACATTTCCTTTGTTTACCCTTTTCTCGTTTCTTTCTCAAATCCTGGTGCTTGCTCGCTCCTTTTACTGTTTCGCGCATTCTACTTTCTGACTGCACCTCCCCTGTCTCAAAATTCTCGTGTTTTTTAATCCCATCACCTCCCGCACGTGCTCTCTGTCTTCCCTTCAGTATGGTAGGTGTGTTTTTCTCTATCCACAGTTGCAGGCTCCGTTTATTTCTCTTTTACTTTCCGTTCCTCATAATGTCGCACCTCATTTCCCCCCCTGTTTTTCATCTATCACTTTAATACTTCGGTCTCAATCCACTTTTTTTCTCATCACATTGCCTTTGTTTACCCTTTTCTCGTTTCTTTCTCAAATCCTGGTGCTTGCTCGCTCCTTTTACTGTTTCGCGCATTCTACTTTCTGACTGCACCTCCCCCATCTTAAAATTCTCGTGTTTTTTAATCCCATCACCTCCCGCACGTGCTCTCTGTCTTCCCTTCAGTATGGTATGTGTGTTTTTCTCTATCCACTGTTGCAGGTTCCGTTTATTTCTCTTTTACTTTCCGTTCCTCATAATGTCGCACCTCATTTCCCCCCCTGTTTTTCATCTATCACTTTAAAACTTCTGTCTCAATTTCCTTTGTTTACCCTTTTCTCGTTTCTTTCTCAAATCCTGGTGCTTGCTCGCTCCTTTTACTGTTTCGCTCTTGCCTCCCATATCTTTCTTGTGTCCTATTCTATGCTTAATCATTTTACATCGCTCTCATTTTCCTTTTCTTATCTTTTGTCTCGTGTCTGCTCCATTCGCTCTCCTCTTCCTAGTACTGCTTCTTCACCTTCAGCTCCCTCGTCCCAGTGTTGTAAACTTATGCAGGAGCCGCTCCCAGCACTTACCATCTTTCACTCGCGTTCACACATGGAGTTTGTAGTACTTTTTCTGTGCGAAATGCGGTAGTAGTGCTGAAGAGAAGTAGCCACTGTGTAGTGCTCGGATCTGTGTTTCTTCGGTGCGTTTTTTTTTATGAATACATGTTGTGGGCTAATCAACACGCATGTGCAAAGCGCGGTTGAAAAATACTAAGCAAGCATAAGCTGTCGGGCGTTCACTAAATAGCAGGTATTAGGTATAGCATGCCAAGAAACGTCATGTCTGGCATTCTCTGCTTTGAAGTGTGATCGCGATCGCGATCACTTACATTTCGCGGGCGCTTTGATGTTCTCAGTGAGCCGCGCGGCCACTGCGAACATCAAAGCGCCCGCGAAATGTACACGCCATTTGCCACTCACAGATAACTCCGAAAATACTTCATGTAAATCAGTTTGGAATGTTCTCACTTCAGCCTCAGAACAACCTCATTTCCCCCCCTGTTGTTCATCTATCACTTTAATACTTCGGTCTCAATCCACTTTTTTTCTCATCACATTTCCTTTGTTTACCCTTTTCTCGTTTCTTTCTCAAATCCTGGTGCTTGCTCGCTCCTTTTACTGTTTCGCGCATTCTACTTTCTGACTGCACCTCCCCCGTCTCAAAATAATCGTGTTTTTTAATCCCATCACCTCGCGCACGTGCTCTCTGTCTTCCCTTCAGTATGGTATGTGTGTTTTTCTCTATCCACTGTTGCAGGTTCCGTTTATTTCTCTTTTACTTTCCGTTCCTCATAATGTCGCACCTCGTTTCCCCCCCTGTTTTTCATCTATCACTTTAATACTTCTGTCTCAATTTTCTTTGTTTACCCTTTTCTCGTTTCTTTCTCAAATCCTGGTGCTTGCTCGCTCCTTTTACTGTTTCGCTCTTGCCTCCCATATCTTTCTTGTGTCCTATTCTATGCTTAATCATTTTACATCGCTTTCATTTTCCTTTTCTTATCTTTTGTCTCGTGTCTGCTCCATTCTCTCTCCTCTTCCTAGTACTGCTTCTTCACCTTCAGCTCCCTCGTCCCAGTGTTGTAAACTTATGCAGGAGCCGCTCCCAGCACTTACCATCTTTCACTCGCGTTCACACATGGAGTTTGTAGTACTTTTTCTGTGCGGAAATGCGGTAGTAGTGCTGAAGAGAAGTAGCCACTGTGTAGTGCTCGGATCTGTGTTTCTTCGGTGCGTTTTTTTTTTTATGAATACATGATGTGGGCTAATCAACACGCATGTGCAAAGCGCGGTTGAAAAATACTAAGCAAGCATAAGCTGTCGGGCGTTCACTAAATAGCAGGTATTAGGTATAGCATGCCAAGAAACGTCATGTCTAGCATTCTCTGCAAACTATCACGTGATATTCAGTGTAATGCTGACGGAATGCTCCAAGCACGCCCTTAACCGCTGCAACAAGCTGTTCTGGCAACAGAGCACCCTAGGAAAGAAAACATACGTCTACGTATTGCCAATGCATTTGTGCTACACACTACATTTTGCAACATAGACGAAACGACACCTAACATAGCGCACAGACGATCTATGAACAGACCCCGCATACCGACAGGTTATGATACCTGGGCATCTGCACGGGAAAGAAAAGCAGAGATGATAGGCAATACATGTTGATATACATCAGGACAGAACCAAATTGGAACTGCACCAGGGGCGAAAAAAAGAAGCATAAAAAGTTGTGCCCGAGAAAAATGGTATAAGTGAGCTTGACTGTCGCCTGACAAAGGTCTGGAAACAGGCATATAACATTGCTTTCACCAAACAACAATGGCCTCAATGATACACGCTTTCTGCACCAGGAGAAACAAGCATTAGAGCTCCAATAGTTCTCGCTTTTTACTAATTTAAAGATATTGCCATTGCTATAAATATAGGTTATAAAACAAACACATAAAGTCAGGCCATTATCATTTAGAATGCCAATAGATACTATTACATTATTAATAGCAATGCAAACTGCTCACACTTCCCTAATGCGAGACCTATTGCATTGCAAATGCTTGTTTTCTTGGTTGCAATTCAATGAAAGCTTTCACGGACACGGTAAAAGTCGCAGCATGTGGTTCAGAAACTACAACATGTTGCTTTTAGCAGTTAATTGAGGGTGCGCAATAGATGGTGTGATAGATAAGATTACGAAATTAGCCTCTGAGACAGTAGAACAAGCATTTACAATGCAATGGTCTCGGCATTGTTAAAGTTAGAGCTATTGGCATTGCTCATGACATTATTTTTGTTAATGTTCTTGTTTTTAAAACATTTACAGAAACGGCATTGTTATTTACAATGTCAATAGCTTAATCTCTCTCAAATGCGAGACCTATTGCATTTGCACCCACACACAGAGCCACACACACAACGCCACCCACACACACAGAGCCACCCACACACACAGAGCCACCTACACAGAGCTATTCACATAGAGCAACCCACACACAAATAGTGCCACCCACACAGAGCCACCTACACACACACAGTTACCCACACACAGACAGAGCCACCCACGCATAGAGCCACCTACAAACATGGTAGGTAGGAATTAGAGTGCTGTACTAGGACGAATACAAAAGTTACACAATGACAGGCATTTAGTTATATAAAATTACAACGAAAAATAGCGCTTGTGCATCAAACTGCTTAATATTAAACTGAGTACATTCATTACGAGTTTGGAGGGACTCAGAGAGGGTAAAATCAAGTGGAGAAGATATTTCAATAGATGTCACAAGAAGGAGCTGATGGATGAAGGAACTGAGGAAGGAATGGGGGAAGAAAAGAATGGAATGGGATGTGGAGGTGAAGTCAGAGAGAAAGATACCAGGACTAGATCGGGGGTCTCTTTCAAAGGGTAGTTTCAGCTCCTTCTCAAAGGTGCATATCGGCGCACAGGACCAAATGCTAGGAGAGAGAGAGATTTCCAAATTCTGTCTGCACTCCTGAAAAGGACTGTGCCACAGTCCCCGTACTGCGAACTGATCTGAGCTCATAAAGTACATTTAGTTAAGAGTATGGGCATTGTTTGGGGAAAGAAGATGGAGGGGGAGTGTGGGGGGTAATCATGGCCTTGCAATTAATGCACATTTTTTTGGTCTCTTTGCGGAAGCAAACCACTACATGTGAAACTGCCTTAAGAGGGCTAGATATATTTTGGGAAGACCAGTCAGAGGAGAATTCCCATAGTAAGCATCTTGTAACCCAAGAGATTGGATGAGGATTTGGAGGGCCTGTTAAGGAACATATCAACGAAGCCTCCAAAGAAATCTTAGATAAAAGTGCAGATTTTTCGAAATCATTCCCTTGAAATTGCACATGGGGTCTTTTGTCCGGGATGAAACCCTGCCAATGTCTGCCTGTTTCTAATCCAGTTCGCCAGTGGATCCAGGCCAATATTGTACAGGCGAGGTCGAGCGGCGGGCTCGATGAGGAGAAACTCATTTTAAAGGATTGTGTTTCAAGTGGTGGCAGGTTGGACAGTCTTGTAATTTTTGCACAGGTTTAGGAAGAAGTTCAACTTTTCAGGCGAGGTTATGTCAAGACAGACGTGTGTATCACCAGCACACGGACCGATTATTTAAGACAGGCTCCGGCCATGTAGGATAATTCTGCATGCCGTGCAAAATATTCGGTCAAAAAAGCCACCACCGAGTAAGGATGAAATGCTGAGATGGCTCACACGGGATTCACAATTGTTTGCATGTCACAGAAAGATCTGTGTAGTGGTTTATGTGTCATTGCGAACAGTTCATTACCAGTCTCAAATTACTATAAAAAACACGTTTCCATAGTAAAGCCTGCATTTCACAAGTTTAAGAATTTAATCCCTCCCTGCCTTTGTAAGATACAAAGCTGTCAAGTGGCTTCGTGTTATTTCCGAGACATTCAGACAGCCCTGCTTCTTGTTTATTTATTTTTAACGTGCAGCACTTTACAAGTTAGGATTCTGTGCCCACAGTTGCAATGGCGCCACTTCAGAGTTGTAAGGATGGAATTAAATATGCTCAAAGATTTTTTTAGCAATTTGCAGGGTAAACATTTTGCAGCAAAAACAAGGTTGCCAGGAAGTTCTACGCCACTTCGGCAGGCTACTGTTTTTTTGGGTGTGGGATTTCCTTCTAAAAGTCGCCCGATTAGGGGTGGTGGAGCAATTGTTTCAACTGAAGCAAACAAGAGCTACCATCCCCGGAACGGAGTGATTTGAGAAATGAAAGCCCAGGGCTGAAATCACTGTGGGATAACTCGCCTCAGACTCTGCACGTGTACGAGCAAGACCCCTGTGAATGGACTCGGTCACCTGGGACCAGGCTGGTGCCTCTTAAAGGCCCGAGGGGCTGGGGCGGGATCTGTCGCAATGTCAGGTGCCGGCTGATGTACGATCGAGGCCACAGCCACCAACTCATGAATGTTGCCTCTTTCCAATGACGCCTTTTGCTGCAAGAATACTGAATACCCAATAATCGTAGTGGTCCGAGATGGGGGTTACACATCACACGTGACACTTGACGAGCTAGGAGGTCCTTTTAGTCTGCACTAGCACAAAATACCCCCCCACACACTCACCCCTGCGCAGAGACACGTTATCTTGGCCCACTGCTCCCGTTCCGTTATGCAGTGAGAGCAACATAGCAAATGGATTACAACTTACAAGCATCTCTCCCGCCACCTCCGAATGTCTCCCGACCACAGTATTCTTCCACTCCCTTCGCTTCCCACCTTACTGCCCCAACGCCCGGTGTCTGTCCACACCTTCTACCCTTCGCTATGTCTGAAACCACTCACCTTGCGGGCTCCTGGTAATGCAGCCTTTCTCCTGGAGTACCGCCGGATCCCTGAACCCCTCCTGGCCACCCCTCTCGCTGCTCCACTCGGGTCTCTGCTAGTTCGTAGCCTCTCGGCCCCTCAGAGTCTGTGCTCGCCGCTCTGGTGCCACCTCGACAACTTCCGGGAGAAACAGAAGCCGCACAGGAAGGTTCCTACTGGGGGGCGGAGAGGCAGGGGGAAGCCGGCGGGGGATGGCCGAATGTGGCGAGAGGCAGAGGGAAGACGCGGGTAGTACGGGGGCGTGTGAGGGACCAGGTTAGCAAACAAGCGAGTCCACGCTGGGCAAGAGAACGAGGCAGCGGCGGGGAGGAGGAGAGCCAGAGAGGAAGGTCCCAACTCGGAGATGGGGGCGGGAATACGCTGAGCAGAGAGGAAAACTTGCAAACAAGCGAGTCCACGCTGGGCAAGAGAACGAGGCTGCGGCGGGGAGGAGGAGACCCAGATAGGAAGGTCCCTACTCGGAGATGGGGGCGGGAATACGCTGAGCAGAGAGGAAAACTTGGAGGGTTCGGTTCTTACAGCAGACATGCCAACCCTCCCGATTCAGGCAGGAAACGCCATGGACACCACCGCCTTTCTCTGAGGTCAAGCAGAAATGCCTCGGAGAAACGCAGCAGCATTTTCCGATTCGGGGGCGTGTTTTTCTTTCTCTCCTCTTGCCATTGGCTGGAATGTTTACATTCCAGAGGAGAGAAAGAAAGTAAAAAACACGCCCCCGAATCCGAAAAAGACGGGGCTTGTTTGGAGAGACAAAGCTCTTCTTCAATGGCTGACCAGCATTTAAGAGGCCAGCCAATGGAGAAGAGGTAAAAAAAGGGGCGGGTTAAAGCCCCACTCCTAAAACATTAAATCTCGCGAGCGAGACTGCGCAAGCGCAGCCTTCGCTAGCCGAGACCTAAAAAGGGCTGGAGGGCATGTTTTCTGGCCCGACAGTTAATAGCCTTGCCGGACTGTGACTAGCACCGGTATAGAATGGAGGGAGGAGGGCCTGGACCAGGGGAGGAAGTGAGCGAGCGAGGGGAACGAAAATGTGTGTCTCAAGGCCCTACAAATTAACCTGTGATATAGTAAAACTAGTGTTTTTTCCTTCTCAAAACTCTTTAAAACAATTCAGAACATCCTGATGGCTTACAGGAATACCGTCCTCGGCGCCACGAATGGGGCGAGATTTGATTAGTGGAACACTGTTCTTCATGGTCGACAAAAGAAACAGATTTTGTGCCTTAAAATCATCCAAAATGCTGTGTCCCGCCTTCTTCTTGGGCTTAACAAACGTTGCCACATATCACACCAAGAACCTACATTGGTCAAATATCGACAAGAGATTTTCCGACCCGGTCAGCTTCACGCCCAAGCTCCATTCAGCAACGATTCAACACCATCTCCCCTTGTGTGCCACCCGGTCATCCACAACTTACCTCCTGTCCGTAACTATCTCACGTCGCCAGATTCTAGGGGGCGCTCTTTTAAACATCTTATTCCCAAGGCATGGATGGCACCAACAATTACCTTTCCTCAACTAAGTCGCCGTTTTCAAAGTACAGTCCCTCTTCACACTTTCAGCGCCAAGACGCCGCGGCATTTGAGCGCTTTATGAAAATTTATCTTATGTTATCTTATCTCAACCGACCGCTCTCTATTTCCAGGAAGCAATTAAAAGCTTACTTTTTATTGCCCTTGAAGCCCAGTTTAAAAAAAAACATTTTTCTCTTTCCTAGCGCATGGATGCTGTCTCTAGATAACTGCTGCGCTTTAGAAATAATCATTCATTCTTTCAACAAGATAAAGATGAGGATGAGGATGGAAGAGGACAAGGGAACTAGTGAGAGAACAGGATGGGAGTGGGGACGAGGTAGGTGGAGAGGGACTAAAATAGACGAGAAGGAGAGGGACTGAGAACTGAGGACTAGAGAGCAGGAGAAAAGGATTAAATTAATTTGAAGGGGCGAGAGAGTGGAAGAAGAGGGCGAAAGTGGGTGTTAGAGGGCAGCTCACAATGAGTGAATAAGAGACAGAAGGAGGGAGTGACAGTGGGAAGAGAGAGGGAGAGAAGACAGAGCGAGAGAGACAGGGAGAGAAAGATGGAGTGGGGAGAGAAAAGATAGAAGGAGAGAGTGAGAAGAGAGAGAAAGAGAGGGGCGAGCGAGACCTAAATACAGGAATCGGGGTTGTGACATCAGGTGATGTGAGGGTGCGTGACAAGAACAGCACACTGTGCCGTTGTCTAGCACATAACATCTGGAAGCACAGGAAAGTAAAGAGATTTGTTCTGTATGTCACATGTTTTTGTCAGTGTTTAAGCCATGATTGGAACCCACTTCCTAGGTCCCAGTATCAGCAGTGTACGCTGGTGCCTGCCTTGCTTCGTTTCTTCACCCCAATACATCTCTGTTTTCTAAATGTTGATGTTGCTTTTGCGTTTCTATACCCTGCAGTCTCAAAGTGCCTGGAAACGGGCTGATATGTTGGTGTTACACAAAACATCCGTCACTGTCACGGCGGGGCCGCAGACAGCGCGGGATGCCTTCATTTGGCCTTTTTCAGGGGGGAGGGGGGGGGGGGGGGGGAGGCGGAGCCCATCTGTACTGCGGATTTGGCAGAAAATGCAATAATATTTTCCATCGCCCCGGGAGGTCGGCCGCGCTGGGCCTCTTAGCGGCCTCTCCAGTGGCGCAGCATTTTCTTTGGTCTGCAGGAACGTTCTTTGAAAAAAGCAGGCGTGGTGGAAGATTAGTTTAATCACGTCTCCTTGGTGGCCAGCCGTTATGTACTTGGACGTAATCTTTTTTTCAAGCCGGGAATACATTTGCCAATTAGTACACACTTATTCACAAACAGCAAGGTTAAAAGTCCTTCAATAATCATTCTCTCTTCATCACTTGAAAGCGATCGCCTACAATAAGTGTTTTCCCTGGAAGGAGCACGTGTTCGGTGTCTGGTCCTAATACTTGCAAGATCATCTGTATAGCGCTTACTGACATGCTGCATCCAAGTGCTTCAAAACCCGTCCATGTGCGATAAAGAGATAAAGTCACTAAAAACAAGCACGCGAGTGGTGCGCGCGCGCCACGGCGAGCGATCTGTTTTCAATTATCGCGCCCGTGTCTGGGCACGATAATTGAAAACCGATGTGGACGGGCACAATAATTGAAAACAGATGTGGCCTGTACAGGTAACCAACGCCAATAGGCCGTGGGCTGAGCAAAGGCGGGACATGCACCCGCCTTTGCCCAATTGTGTGCTGTCTTTCTCAGAAAGACGCACGCAAAGCCCAATAGCCCTGTAACGAAAGCTGACCACACGCGCGAGCGTGTGATCAGCTTTCAGAAGTCCCTACATTAAGTCTTGCTGCGCGAGCAGTGCTACGCACTGCAACGCTAGGCGCAAGACCTAAAAAGGATTCCTTAGAAGGACTTTTTCTGTAAACAGTGATAACAGCCAAATGTACTTGTATGGTGGAAAACTGAAGGTCTAATTTTGTCAGATAAAGAGATAAAGAAGACAAGGTAGGACTGTCTCTTCTGTGCATGTTCTATGGCCCACCTGCCTCTGAAAACATCATCTCTTCCACTTGAATACATATGAAGATCCTGTGAAAAGTAATTTACACTCCAGCGAGCTGTTCAGGAGGTCACCTGGTAGGTTCAAGAGGCCATATTGCAGTCACTCAGTCACCGGGCAGTAATCTACAGAGTCTGATTTATCCTTGCGTTTCTCACCCTAGCACATCTGATTCTTATGCTGGGTGGAAGAAAGTTTAAGGAAAAAATGACATTTTCTGGGGTACTGAGAAGTGGAGACACAAACAGATGCAGAAGGAAAGAGGTTATATGCATTGCTAAGGCACGTATACTGAATGGGCATGCATCATGGGAGAGACAATAAGGGGGAGGAAGCAGGAAAAATAAATGTAGATGGACTGACATACCAGCACGACATTACCAATATTTTTTCTGATATTAGTCAATGGGGAAGAGATTCATACACCTCAAGACGTGATAGTGGTGAGCCTATGCGCACAACACCTGCATGTTTTAGACAAATACTCACTCTATATGAATTTTCCTAGTCCAATAATGCCAGACAAATGCAAAACAAACTGGAATCACAAGCTCAGCAGTACTCACAGAGGTCAAGCTCTTCCCTCAGCTTTTCGCACTGGGCGTTGTACCCAGACAGTTCTTCAGTTATCAGTTTCCTGGCTGGAGAATGACAATGCAAATCACATATCACAATAGGTACAGTGGACTCCCACAAACTCCAATCTTGATTCAGGAAACCACACTGGGCACATCAGCTATACTTTTATGATAATGTTAACTGCCTCAGTAGTCTTATTTTCCCCTGTCTTCGGTCTCTGGTGCGTGTTGCAGTGTACCCTGTCTGAATGTATGTCTTGGGAAAAACCAAAGGAAATGATGGACATTGCAAGCACTCACCCCCAGTCAACTTATCTGGGTTTAATCCATCATCGTTCTTTAGCCCACTCTGCCACCCCAGTTCAGACATGGCCATATGCAAATCAGTCTGACCCTGTGCCTCATGGGAACAGTCCAGCCCGAACTGCCAAGCCATGTCTTCCCTGGACCGGAAACAAGCTTCCTAGGACCGGTTTCTGGCATCTCAGCCGGACTGTGTTAAAGGACACTAAAGTGACCAGTATTTGATTGAACTTTCTGTTATGACTCTTGTAGCCGTATTATCAAACATGTAGGGATGGGGGGGGGGGGGGGGGGGGGGGATGATTACCTCATTGCTGTTGGGGTGCGATGAAGGGGGGGGGAGGGATCTGTATATTGCCACAATTTATATTACGAAGTGATGTCTATTATGCTGTATCGTGCAATATTTCAATAAAGGTTTTTGCAAACAAAAAAAACAAAAAAGTAGATAATGTTATAAGCTAGCCTTTTAGGTTATTTCTGTATTAGAATGTTCCTTCTTCTTTATTCTGAGCATGCAGTTGGAATTATGAAAGGGTGTTTCACACAGCTTATTAGTGGAGAGTTGTTGAACTGCTGACAAGACTAGCAGTGACTTCTTTGCTCAAACCTAGAGTAATAAACGACTCTGCCGCCTTATCTAGCTCAGTGTATGTTACTCGTAACACACATCCTGCCTTTTTCCTTTAAACTCGTGACAATATTAGTCTGTTGAAACAAACTGTTGATATCTGTGCCCAATATGTATACACAAATGTGTTATGAATTACAAAACGCTGTGAATCTTAAGCGACATATGTATTGATATGAAACATATTTGCCTAGATGTTCATGCCGCGTCTTTTCTTTTAGAATCTGATATCTAAATGTGATTGTGTTATTGCTTACCTGAAACCCACATGTGAGAAGTTGGCCTGATGTATGATGTCACTAGTTATAGTGTACACCTTATATCACTCCAAATACCCTTATGGTGATTGGTTGTAAAGTCAACCTTATAGACCAGCTATCCTAGTGGTAGCATGGACAAGAGCAGTCTTAGGCTAAACTCTGAATGGCATGTGAAGCCAGCTGTGATACCATATATAATCCCTTGAATACCAAATGAAAGGACACCACAACAGATATATATATAAAATAAAGTGTATTTATTCTAAGCAAACCCTCAGCACTCTTTATGAGTTTAGAGGTAAGTACAACACAGTCTTATTAATGCATACAGTAAGTCACACAGGTAAGTAATACAGTTAGGCCCTAGGGGCCACGCAAACCATATACTAAATAAGTGGTATAAGAACCACTGTCACGGAAATAGAATAGGCCTAGGCCTAGGGAATCGCTGGGGCTACACTAAACTAGCGTTAGTTAGGAAGTGGGAGGCCCACGGGATTCGGGTGCAGAGTGGAAACACTCACGCGTAATGCGTAAAAGTCAATAGTAATGTTACAGTTTAGAAATAGATGGATTTAGGACACTTCCGGAGTAGCTAGGAAGTTGAGACTTGAAAACTAGACACTAGGATAGTCACTATCCTGATGAGCACCGGAGTACCCAAGTTACCTAGCCCACTGGCTGCGGGTGCATAGGGGTGAAGATGCGTCGTTTTCGTCGTCGACTCCTATGGATGCCTGAAGAAAGATGCTGACAGGCAGTCAGGGGAGAGTGTCCGGTGGATCCCAAGGCTGGGATCAAGAAGAGAAGAAACCTGCAAGCAGAGGGGACAGAGTCAAGGTCACTAGCCAGTGACCACGTGGAACCAGGAAGGAACCAGGCGATGTCGTGAAGAGTTGCAGGTGAAGGTGAAGCTTGTCGCTGCAGCCAGGAGGACCAGGAAGCGTCGAGGACGACCAGGACCAGGAGGCGAGCTGTCCCACGAAGGCTCTTGCTGTCGGCGGCGTCGAAGTTGGACTAGGACTCACCAAGCCTTGGCAAGCGGAACCCACGAAGAACAAGGGACTTGCTTCTGGTGCAGACCAGGAAGGTCTGGGGTGCTTCTTCTTTGCAGAGAAGTGGGAGCCAGTCTGGAGGAGCCAAACCAGCGCAGAAGATTTCAGGGAGCGTCGTCACAAAGGCCACTAGCCAGCGGGCAAGCAACCGGACAGACGCGGCAAGCAGGAAAATGCTGAAGGGCCCCACGCAGGACTCGTGGAGTGTGGGGGGCTGGTCTTCGGTGCAGATGGTGCTTTGGGTTGGGGCTTCTCAATCCCCGGTGCACAACTTCGAGGGTACCTCAGAAGCTGCGCTGTAAGTTACTAGCCACTTTTCCCAGGTAGCCGGTCCCACGTCGCTCGTCGCCTCCACGGATCTCAGCTCTGCTGCAGATGTGGATGAGGGTCGGAGAAGTCTGGAAATCAAGGCTCTGGTCGGGCTCTGCAGTCGGTTCCTCGTAGAACGGTCGCAAAGCAAAGGGTAGTCTCTTGATGGTGCCTGTTTGCACAGGGTAGCCACTCCTTGGCTACAAGGGAGATTCTTCAGTCTTCTTCTTTCGTCGAATGTCGAAGGTCCAGAGTTTCTGTTCAGTTTTGCAGGTTCAGGATAATCTAAAGTCTTGAGGCCCAACTCCCACTCTTATACTAATCTGGGGGGCTGGGATACCTGCTAGGTCACGCCTTATGGGTGGGACCTGGGAGGGGGTGGTTACACCCACTTCCCTTTGTCCAGTTTCGCGCCAGAGCTGGGGCTGGAGTGCCCCAGCGCCGGTTTGAACTGGACTATGCCAGGAACACCTTGTGTGCCCCAGGCATGTCTCATTCCTTTCAGCCCACCCTGCCCCAATACACTAAAGGCTGTCTGGGGAGGTGCTAGCACCTCCCCAAGCAGGAAACCTATTGTCCAGGCCTCCCTGGCTGGGATCACTCCCAGCTGCAGGAGTTCAGACTTGTGTCGTGGCAGCAGCATCCATTTTGTGATGCTGAGGCTTTGGTCAGAGGCTAACAGTTGAAGTATGATTTTAACATGTCTTTCCCTCTAGAAGGGGGGAATAATATTCTCATGTCCAGAAATGGCATGGGGGTATTATTCCCGAGTGTTAGACACCTTACACGACATGTTTTGATAAAGCCAAACCATAGTTACCATAACCGTCTAAGATTATAAGGTACTTTAAGAGTATATGGTAGGCTATATCATAGAACAGCTATAAGGACATGGTTCCGAAAGCTGCAGACAGGCTCAGCTCATGCTAGAGCACCATCTCACATGTTACCAAGCACTCTGCCTCCAGGATTGTCAAGGCCTGCCATAGGAGTGACTGATAGGTACACATGTGTCTATATGTAAGTTAGGTATAGGAATACTACACCTAAGCAAGGGGTGATTACACGACCTTGCCCCAGCTGAGTGATCAGCCAGTTGTGTCAAAATGGAAGGCCAGGCCAGGGGTGGCACAATATATGCTGCAGCCCCTGGTAGGCCTAGGGTACACCTATGCCCTGGGTACCTAGGGTACACTGTACAGGGGCCAATAAGGTGATCCTATCCAAATGGGTTATGCACCTAAAGTACATAGTATTAATTTAGAGAGAGAACAGCAGGGCTGTGGGTCTGATTAGCAGGCCCACAGCCACATCTAAGTCGTAAACCAGTAAAGCAAAAGCAAAAAGTGGGGGTGAACATAGAAAGCAGACCCTACTCTCCTACACAACCCCCCCCCAAACTTAGGGACATTAAACTAACCTTGACCAGTTGAGTCTTCATGTTCTAAGTGGAAATATCTGGAGAGTCCATCTGCATTGGCATGGTCAGTCCCAGGTCTATGTTCCACTGTGAAGTCCATCCCCTGTAGGGAAATGGACCACCTAAGAAGTTTGGGATTTTCACCCTTCATCTGATTTAGCCACAAGAGGGGCTTATGGTCTGTCTGAATCTTGAAGTGAGTGCCAAACAAGTATGGCCTCAGCTTCTTCAGGGCCCAAACCACAGCAAAGGCCTCCCTCTCAATAGCTGACCAACGTTTCTCTCTAGGGGTCAGCCTTCTACTTATAAAAGCAATGGGCTGGTCTTGACCATCTACATTCAGTTGTGAAAGAACAGCTCCCACACCTAACTCAGAAGCATCTGTCTGGACAATGAACTCTTTGGAGTAGTCTGGACTTTTCAGAATAGGTGCACTGCACATGGCCTGCTTCAGGTCATCAAATGCTTTTTGACAGCTTGCTGTCCACTGAACTTTCTTTGGCATCTTCTTGGAGGTCAAGTCATTAAGTGGTGTCACTATGGACCCATAGTTCTTAACAAACTTTCTGTAGTACCCAGACAGGCCCAAGAAAGCTCTGACCTGAGTCTGGGTAGTTGGAGGAGCCCAGTCCTTTATGGTCTGGATCTTGCTCTCCAGTGGTTGAACCTGACCCCCACCAACTAGGTGGCCCAGGTATACAACCTTGCTCTGCCCTATCTGGCACTTAGTGGCCTTGATAGTGAGGCCTGCCTTTTGCAGGGCCTCTAAAACATTCCTCAGGTGGACCAGGTGATCCTCCCAGGTGGAGCTAAAGACAGCAATATCATCAAGATAAGCTGCACAATAATCATCCAACCCAGTAAGGACTTGATTCACCAGCCTTTGGAAAGTGGCAGGTGCATTCTTCAAACCAAAGGGCATTACCACAAATTGATAATGTCCTCCTGGGGTCGAGAAAGCAGTTTTGGCCTTTGCACTCTCAGCTAGTCTGATTTGCCAGTAGCCTGCTGTTAGGTCAAATGTGCTCAAAAACTTAGCAGCTGCCAGTCTGTCAATGAGCTCATCTGCCCTAGGTATTGGGTGGGCATCTGTCCTAGTGACAGCATTGAGACCTCTGTAATCCACGCAAAACCTCATCTCTCTCTTACCATCTTGGGTGTGAGGTTTTGGCACAAGGACTACAGGACTAGCCCAAGGGCTCTCTGAAGGTTCAATGACTCCCAGCTCCAACATCTTTTGTACCTCAACTTTTATGCAGTCCCTGACATGGTCAGGTTGCCTGTAGATTTTACTCTTTACAGGCAGACTGTCACCAGTGTCCACCTCATGGGTGCACCAGTTTGTCTGACTTGGGGTCAGAGAGAACATATGTCTGTAGGCCTGCAGAACTTGTCTGCAGTCCTGTTGCTGATGGACAGTGAGGCTGTCAGAAAAGACCACACCATCAACTGAGCCATCATCAGGGTTCTGAGTCAACAGGTCTGGGAGAGGGTCACTCTCTTCCTCCTGCCCCTCATCTGTAGCCATGAGTAGCCCCATGTCTGCCCTGTCAACATATGCCTTTAATCTGTTGACATGAAGCACCCCGTGGGGGCTTCTGGGAGTCCCAAGGTCCACCAAGTAGGTGACTTCTCCCTTTTTCTCAACAATAGTGTGGGGTCCAGACCATTTGTCTTGGAGTGCTGCTGGGGCCACTGGCTCCAACACCCACACTTTCTGCCCTGGCTGGTAAACAGTCAGTACAGCCTTTTGGTCATGCCAAGCTTTTTGGAGTTCTTGGCTTGCCTCAAGGTTTTTAGAAGCCTTCTTCATATACTCTGCCATCCTGGAGCGGAGACCAAGTACATAATCCACTATGTCTAGTTTGGGTTGTCTGAGAGGTCTCTCCCATCCTTCCTTCACCAAACACAGGGGTCCTCTTACAGGATGCCCAAACAAAAGCTCAAAAGGGCTGTAGCCAACCCCCTTTTGTGGGACCTCTCTGTAAGCAAACAGAAGGCAGGGTAAAAGGATGTCCCATCTTCGCCTAAGTTTGTCTGGTAATCCTTTTATCATTCCCTTTAGGGTCTTGTTGAATCTCTCAACAAGCCCATTGCACTGTGGGTGATAGGGGGTGGTGAACTTATAGTTAACACCACACTCCTTCCACATTGCAGTCAAGTATCCTGACATAAAGTTGGCACCTCTGTCAGAAATGACCTCCTTCGGAAAGCCCACTCTGGAGAATACTCCAAGCAGGGCCCTTGCCACAACAGGAGCTGTTGTGGTCCTCAGGGGAATTGCTTCTGGGTACCTGGTGGCATGGTCCACTATCACCAGTATGAATCTGTGCCCAGATGCTGTTTGTGGGTCCATTGGTCCTACAATATCTATGCCCACTCTTTCAAAGGGGACCCCCACCACAGGTAGTGGTATGAGGGGGGCCTTTGTGGTGCCACCTGATTTGCCACTGGCTTGGCAGGTGACACAGGAGCGACAAAACTCCTTAGTATCTTCTGACATATGGGGCCAGTGAAAGTGAGGGACAAGCCTGTCCCAAGTCTTGTTCTGGCCTAAATGTCCTGCAAGGGGAATATCATGGGCCAAGGTTAGAAGGAAGCCTCTGAACTTCAGTGGTATGACCAACCTCCTGGATGCACCAGGCTTGGGGTCTCTAGCCTCTGAGTACAGTAGCCCTTCATCCCAATACACTCTATGGGTACCTTGAGCATTCCCTGCAGCCTCAGCAGCAGCCAGCTGTCTGAGGGGTTCAAGAGAGGGGCAGTCTAATTGAGCCTGCCTCAGATCTGCCCTTGAAGGTCCCCCTGTCCCAAGAAACTCAACCTGATCAGGTTCAAGTTCTTCTAGGACAGTTCCTTCAGGGCTCTCAGAATCATCCTCCTGGGAGGGCTGATCCACCACCTGAGGCAGGGGGGAAGGCACAGCCTTAACCCTACTGCTCTTTCTCTTGGATTGTGACTGGTCCATAGTTTCAGGATCCAGCACTTGTTCAGTGTTGCACTTTTTGGCCTGTGACCTGGTCACAGCAAGGACATGTGCATCTATCCCCAGCATTTCTGCATGGGTCCTATACTCCACTTCAGACCAAACGGAAGTTTCAAGATCATTGCCCAGTAAACACTCTACAGGAAGGTCTGAACTAACAACAACTTTCTTGAGGCCAGTTACCCCTCCCCAGGAGAAGTTAACAATAGCCACACTATGGGAGGTAGTGGCATTGCTAGCGTTGGTCACTAGGTAATTCTCACCTAGTATGATCTGTCCAGGGTCCACAAAAGCAGGTGTCACCATTGTGACACTAGCCCCAGTGTCCCTGTAGGCCTGAGCCATTCTTTGGTTGATAAAAGGTGTCTGTCTGTACTTGCCCAGGTTACTGGGGCCTACAGTAGAGGACAAAGCTAAGTCCCCATCACAGATCAGGACAGCCTGAGTAGGTACTCTGACTAGGCCAGAATCCTCCTCAGTTCCCAGGGTTAACCCTACTACACCCTTTTGCTGGGAACCACCACTTACAGCTGAACTAGGGGGTACAGTTGCCTTAGGGGCAATGGTGGCTGGGGGCTTATCCTTTTTGGTGCACTCACTAAACCAATGTGAGGTAGACTTACAATAGTTGCACCATGGTTTCTTTTGGCCTTCTTTCTTCTTATCCTTTTTGGAACCACCCTCCCCCTGAGCCTTTTGGGGGCCTGGTGAAGACTTCTGGTCTTTTTGTTTCTGCTCATTACCCTTCTGGTCTGCCTTTTTCTGATCACCGCCCTGGTTCTGGTTTTTCTGCTTAACTCTAGTCCTGACCCATCTATCTGCCTTCTTTCCCAATTCTTGGGGAGAAGTCAGATCAGAATCAATCAGGTGTTGATGCAATAGCTGGTTTTGACAGTTGTTAAGTATTTGTTCTCTCATGATCAAATTATACAATCCTGTATAGTCCTTAACCTTACTTCCCAATAGCCAGCCTTCCAGAGCCTTAGTGGCACAATCTACAAAGTCAGTCCAGTCCTGAGTCTGTGTCTTCTGGGTATCCCTGAACAACAACCTGTATTGTTCAGTGGTTAGGCCAAACCCATCAATCAGAGCACTCTTCAGGACAGTGTAATTATCTGCATCCTCATCACTAACTGTGAGGAGCTTGTCTCTTCCTTTCTCAGAGAAGGAGAGCCACAAGATAGCTGCCCACTGACTTTGGGGTACCTGCTGTACTTTGCAAGCTCTCTCCAAAGCAGTTATCCATTTGTGGATGTCATCCCCACACTTGTAGGGAGGGACAATCTTGCTCAGGTTTCTATTATCATAGTGCCTGTCTCTATCTCTAGGAATGTTGCTGCCACCAGTGGGTTCTAACCCACTTAACTTTTGTTCTCTAGCCAGAGCAAGCTTTTCTTTGGCAAGGGCAAGTTCTTCCCTCTGAATCCTCAGATTAGCCTCCCTCATTCTGACTGCATGCTCCTTTCTCTCAGGTGAAGTCATTCCCCTGTGAGAGGAAGCATTAGAGGTGTTAGAGACATGGGAGTGGATGGATTCCCTTGAAGGGGATCTGTCCCTCCTGTTTCTCTGTGAATGTCTACTTGTGGGTCTGTATGGGGGGACCCCATGCAAACTCCCATGTAAACTTAAGTTAGCCTGGCTAAGTCTCCTTACTTGGCTCTGGCTGTCTACCTCCCCATCTGAAGCCCCATCTGACTCCTCTGTGGTGGGTAGACCCTCCTCTGTGCCTAGGGCACCTTCCTGTGATGCCCTCTGAGCATCATACTCCTCTAGGAGTTGTCTTAACTGAAGGAGGGTAGGGTTTGCACCCTGTTTTATTCCTCTGGAGGTACACAAGTGTCTCATCTCCTGGAATGTTAAGGTATCATATCTAGAGGGGATCTTTTGCAGACCTGATCCTCCTGAGAGAGCATCTACTTGATCTACTCTCAGAGACATGATCTAGTGAGGGTGTGGTGTGTGCACCTACCTACACTAGTTGTATCTACTAAACCTCTCTAGTAGTTGTAGTCAGGGTGTGTTACTCCCTTCAACCTACAACTACAAAGTCCAGTAGGACTTAAGTATAATAATCTATGTTATATGTACCTAGACAATATCTGTGTGATCTTTCAATTTAGTATCTCAAGATTACAATGGTATTACAACAGCAAGCTCAGATCCCAACCGCTGCTCACCAATGTGAGAAGTTGGCCTGATGTATGATGTCACTAGTTATAGTGTACACCTTATATCAGTCCAAATACCCTTATGGTGATTGGTTGTAAAGTCAACCTTATAGACCAGCTATCCTAGTGGTAGCATGGACAAGAGCAGTCTTAGGCTAAACTCTGAATGGCATGTGAAGCCAGCTGTGATACCATATATAATCCCTTGAATACCAAATGAAAGGACACCACAACAGATATATATATAAAATAAAGTGTATTTATTCTAAGCAAACCCTCAGCACTCTTTATGAGTTTAGAGGTAAGTACAACACAGTCTTATTAATGCATACAGTAAGTCACACAGGTAAGTAATACAGTTAGGCCCTAGGGGCCACGCAAACCATATACTAAATAAGTGGTATAAGAACCACTGTCACGGAAATAGAATAGGCCTAGGCCTAGGGAATCGCTGGGGCTACACTACACTAGCGTTAGTTTGGAAGTGGGAGGCCCACGGGATTCGGGTGCAGAGTGGAAACACTCGCGCGTAATGCGTAAAAGTCAATAGCAATGTTACAGTTTAGAAATAGATGGATTTAGGACACTTCCGGAGTAGCTAGGAAGTTGAGACTTGAAAACTAGACACTAGGATAGTCACTATCCTGATGAGCACCGGAGTACCCAAGTTACCTAGCCCACTGGCTGCGGGTGCATAGGGGTGAAGATGCGTCGTTTTCGTCGTCGACTCCTATGGATGCCTGAAGAAAGATGCTGACAGGCAGTCAGGGGAGAGTGTCCGGTGGATCCCAAGGCTGGGATCAAGAAGAGAAGAAACCTGCAAGCAGAGGGGACAGAGTCACGGTCACTAGCCAGTGACCACGTGGAACCAGGAAGGAACCAGGCGATGTCGTGAAGAGTTGCAGGTGAAGGTGAAGCTTGTCGCTGCAGCCAGGAGGACCAGGAAGCGTCGAGGACGACCAGGACCAGGAGGCGAGCTGTCCCACGAAGGCTCTTGCTGTCGGCGGCGTCGAAGTTGGACTAGGACTCACCAAGCCTTGGCAAGCGGAACCCACGAAGAACAAGGGACTTGCTTCTGGTGCAGACCAGGAAGGTCTGGGGTGCTTCTTCTTTGCAGAGAAGTGGGAGCCAGTCTGGAGGAGCCAAACCAGCGCAGAAGATTTCAGGGAGCGTCGTCACAAAGGCCACTAGCCAGCGGGCAAGCAACCGGACAGACGCGGCAAGCAGGAAAATGCTGAAGGGCCCCACGCAGGACTCGTGGAGTGTGGGGGGCTGGTCTTCGGTGCAGATGGTGCTTTGGGTTGGGGCTTCTCAATCCCCGGTGCACAACTTCGAGGGTACCTCAGAAGCTGCGCTGTAAGTTACTAGCCACTTTTCCCAGGTAGCCGGTCCCACGTCGCTCGTCGCCTCCACGGATCTCAGCTCTGCTGCAGATGTGGATGAGGGTCGGAGAAGTCTGGAAATCAAGGCTCTGGTCGGGCTCTGCAGTCGGTTCCTCGTAGAACGGTCGCAAAGCAAAGGGTAGTCTCTTGATGGTGCCTGTTTGCACAGGGTAGCCACTCCTTGGCTACAAGGGAGATTCTTCAGTCTTCTTCTTTCGTCGAATGTCGAAGGTCCAGAGTTTCTGTTCAGTTTTGCAGGTTCAGGATAATCTAAAGTCTTGAGGCCCAACTCCCACTCTTATACTAATCTGGGGGGCTGGGATACCTGCTAGGTCACGCCTTATGGGTGGGACCTGAGAGGGGGTGGTTACACCCACTTCCCTTTGTCCAGTTTCGCGCCAGAGCTGGGGCTGGAGTGCCCCAGCGCCGGTTTGAACTGGACTATGCCAGGAACACCTTGTGTGCCCCAGGCATGTCTCATTCCTTTCAGCCCACCCTGCCCCAATACACTAAAGGCTGTCTGGGGAGGTGCTAGCACCTCCCCAAGCAGGAAACCTATTGTCCAGGCCTCCCTGTCTGGGATCACTCCCAGCTGCAGGAGGTCAGACTTGTGTCGTGGCAGCAGCATCCATTTTGTGATGCTGAGGCTTTGGTCAGAGGCTAACAGTTGAAGTATGATTTTAACATGTCTTTCCCTCTAGAAGGGGGGAATAATATTCTCATGTCCAGAAATGGCATGGGGGTATTATTCCCGAGTGTTAGACACCTTACACGACATGTTTTGATAAAGCCAAACCATAGTTACCATCACCGTCTAAGATTATAAGGTACTTTAAGAGTATATGGTAGGCTATATCATAGAACAGCTATAAGGACATGGTTCCGAAAGCTGCAGACAGGCTCAGCTCATGCTAGAGCACCATCTCACATGTTACCAAGCACTCTGCCTCCAGGATTGTCAAGGCCTGCCATAGGAGTGACTGATAGGTACACATGTGTCTATATGTAAGTTAGGTATAGGAATACTACACCTAAGCAAGGGGTGATTACACGACCTTGCCCCAGCTGAGTGATCAGCCAGTTGTGTCAAAATGGAAGGCCAGGCCAGGGGTGGCACAATATATGCTGCAGCCCCTGGTAGGCCTAGGGTACACCTATGCCCTGGGTACCTAGGGTACACTGTACAGGGGCCAATAAGGTGATCCTATCCAAATGGGTTATGCACCTAAAGTACATAGTATTAATTTAGAGAGAGAACAGCAGGGCTGTGGGTCTGATTAGCAGGCCCACAGCCACATCTAAGTCGTAAACCAGTAAAGCAAAAGCAAAAAGTGGGGGTGAACATAGAAAGCAGACCCTACTCTCCTACACCACAAATCTGGGTTCAAATCATGACCTTGGCATTGACCAAACAGAGTGTGATTCTGGACTAATACTTTTATCTCCCTGTCAGAGAAATTGAAAAAGAGTGCACATATGCACATTGTGCATTACTTGTGATTTACTGTGATTATATGTTCTGTTTCATCAGCAGTTCCTCGACTGCGGAGCTATGTAACAATTCTACCTTCTGTGGTGTATTAAATTCATTATTATGTTGATTTGTCTGGTTGAAATGCTTTTTTACAATTAAAATGACCATGAGATCCAAAAAAAAAAAAAAAAAAACTAATTAATCATATCCCAGAGTAGTGTGTCACAGATAATCTGTGCAGGAGCTTCTTGTTAAGTTTAACATGTAGGGTACATGATAGTCAAAGTGGGAATGAGCCAATTATCCTACTGTACATGAATTCATGCAAGAAGGTGAAACCTATACTATTTTTCTCAGTTTCAATAACCCTAAGGTACATAAAACTACCACAATAAAGAATTTGGTGTAGTTATGTACCCATGTACAGGCATCGTGGCAGCTAGGGAAAGTAAAATATTAACTTTGTGCTGAAAGAAATTCTACATTTTCCAACCATTCCCACCATATTATGTATTCTATAGAACTACACCAGTATCTGGATAAAATAATTAAAACAATGTTCATTTTTCTCCATCCTGTGGGCCTTAAAACTTCATCACAACATATTCCCCGAAATTGACCTTTGTGTAGTTTATCAATCCTGTCCACGAGGTCTTCTATTCTTGGCTCCATGTTTCCAGCTGCAGGAAGAAAGAGAATTAGATAATCTCATTTCAAGGAGTCTTTTATGGAGAATCGGTGTTAATACTTTGCATATCATCAACCACCCTTTTATTTTGCACCATGGGCATGCCAATTCATTTTCCTCCTGATAACTCGTCACATCTTCTATTTTCCTAGATGTCCACCTGGACTTTTCCTTGTGATTTTATTAAACCATTTCATTTTCCAACAATGGGTACCCATTTTTACACCACAGCATCTGTCACAATTAGCTTTTTTCCCAATTTACAGTTGTGTATATATATATATATATATATAAATATATATATATATATATATATATACACACACACACACGCACACACACACGCACACACACACGCACGCACACACACACGCACACACACACACACAGATACAGGTCTATGAATGGAGGAACTCGCAATAAATATCACAATATCACTGGGCAATAAAAATATATTCAAGATCACCCAAATAATACACTGCACATATCCTTTGTACACTGATAAGGGTAAGTTACTTACCTGTAATCCTAGTTCTCTTCCAGGGGTATCCTCATCAAAGTCATAAGCACTGAATATTCCCGCCCATGTGCGGGGACCCCGGAAATAATAAAATTATATATGTAAAAAACATACATATATACAGCTCTGTATATGTATAAACATATATCATTTTTTCCAAGCAAATGCAGCTCCCATAAAAGGCTAGGCAATGTAAATATACACATCCAATAACACACATATATATATATATATATATATATATATATATATATATATAAAGGTATAACAATACACCTAAATCTCTTTTTTTTTTTTTTTTTAATGAGGTAAACACTCATGAGAAAGCAAAAAATAAAGAGAACAAACTGTGGAAAAACACAGATGTACAACACATTGCCAGCCTGCAGGCTGCATTGCAATATAATACCATAGAGACTAAAAAGCCCTGTACAGGTAAAAACTGGCACCGTGCCTTTAAGGCAGCCCTGACTTCCATATCCCATCATGCCTCAGGGGTGACAGTTAGGTCAGTTGTTCTTTGCGGGACCGTAGTCCTAAACACAAAGATATATCCTTTCCATAATGAATAATACACTTCTTCTCATTTGCCTGGGGAGGTGGGTGGGTTGCTTATGACTTTGATGAGGATACCCCTGGAAGAGAACTAGGATTACAGGTAAGTAACTTACCCTTCTCTTCCAGGGGATCCTCATCAATAGTCATAAGCACTGAATAGAGTAGCAAGCTCCCCTTCCACCTGCAGGCAAATGAAACTAAGGTTGTATCACCCATGGAGAAAGAGAATCATGAAAATGATTATGCATGGAACAGATTCCTCAAGGAGGCTTGTCCTACTTGAGTGTCTGCTCTGGTGTCCGAATCCAGACAATAATGCCTGGTAAAAGTGTGGACAGATCTCCAAGTGGCTGCCTTGCAGATCTCGGAGAGTGGGACATTATTGAGAAAAGCCGCGGTAGCCGCTTTTCCTCTTGTCGAATGCGCTTTAGGGCGCGCCCCCAATGGTTTCTGAGCCAGTTGGTAGGCCAATGTAATACTTGAAACAATCCACCTAGCAATGGAACGTTTGGAAGCCGCAAAGCCCATACGGACAACCCCATAGTTCACAAACAATTGATCAGATTTCCTGACATTCTTAGTCCTATCTAGGTAGAATTTTAGGACCCTTTTGACATCTAGAGAATGCAACGCCCTCTCTGCCGGAGAGGAGGGGTTGGGAAAAAAGGTTGGTAAGGAGATGGCTTGGTTTACATGAAATTCCGATACCACCTTGGGTAGAAACGAAGGATGAGTTCTCATCACCACCCTATTTAGATGAAAAATTGTGTAGGGTTCTTTAGAACAGAGGGCCTGTATCTCACTGACCCTCCGTGCTGAAGTGATGGCTATTAAAAATGCTGTCTTCCATGTGAGGTGCTGTAGGGTAGCCTTATGAATAGGTTCAAAAGGCGAACCCATGCGCTTCGACAGAACCAAGTTTAGCTCCCAGGAAGGAGAGGGAGGTCTAACAGGGGGATAGACTTTCTTGAGTCCTTGCAAGAAATCCTTCACTACCTGCACTTTAAAAAATGACTGCTGTGAAGGCGAACGCCTGTATGCTGTTATGGCTGCAAGGTGAACCTTTATGGATGAAAATTTCAACCCTGCCCTTGCTAAATGTAGAAGATAGGGCAAAATTACATCCTCCTGGCATTTAGTGGGATCATAATGATGCTGAGCACACCATATATAAAATCTTTTCCACTTACAGAAGTAGGAGTGTCTTGTCGAAGGCCTCCTGGCTTCCTTCAGTATGGACATACACTCTTGAGGGAGGTTCAGATGGCCATACTGGAGGACTTCAGGAGCCATGCTGTTAAGCTCAGCGAGGGAAGGCTGGGATGGTAAATCTTCCCCTGCATCTTGGATAACAAGTCCGGCCTGCACGGCAGCCGCTTGTGGGGGCGGATCGACATGTGTAGGAGATCCGTGTACCACCACTGCCTCGGCCAGTCCGGTGCTATGAGGATCATCTTGGCAGATGAATTCTGTAGCTTGGTCACCACCTTGGGAATTAGTGGGAGAGGCGGAAAAGCGTACACAAATGTCATTGACCAATTGATCAAAAGGGCATTCCCTAGGGATCCTGGTCGATGGTATCTTGAGGCGAAGCCTCGGCATTTTGTGTTTTGCTCGTCCGCGAAGAGGTCCACTTGCGGGCGCCCCCATTCCTCGAAGATGTCTTCTAACACCTCGTCGTTGATCACCCAGTCCTCTGGTTCTTGAAAATGCCGACTGAGCAAGTCTGCTTGCACGTTGAGTTCTCCTGGTAGGTGCACCGCTTTCAATGAGATGTTCCTTGCTAGGATCCAGTGCCACAGGGACTGAGCTTCCAGCGAGTACCCCCCTGTTTGTTCAGGTAGTACATTGTGGTGGTATTGTCCGTCTGTACTAGAATGGTACTCGTCGTGATCGCAGGCAGGAACGCTTTGAGGGCTAGGTGGACTGCCCTGAGCTCCAGCATGTTGATGTGGTACAACTGTTCGCTGCTGGACCACCGTCCCTGAGTTTGCAGAGACCCGAAATGCGCACCCCAGCCTTGAAGGGATGCGTCGGTGATTAAGGTCTGAGTTGGGGGTTCTTGATGGAAGGGGATCCCCACTTGTAGATTCCTTGGCTTCAGCCACCACTTGACTGACTGTTTGGCTGCAGAGGAGAGGCAAACCTTTTCTTCCCACAGGGAGTTCCTTTGATCCCATTTGTCCTCGAGATCTTGCTGGAGAGGACGCATCCTTAGCCTGGCATTGGGCACTAGGAAGATGCAGGATGCCATGGCCCCTAGCAGAGATGAGATTCGCCTTGCCGACGACAGATTGCTGGTTATGATCTGTCTGCCTTTTAGCATAATGGATGACTGTCTTTCCTCCGAAGGAAACACTTTTCCTACTACGGAGTCTATAGTTGCACCCAGGTAGTGGATCCTCTGCGTTGGTGAAAAATTGGACTTTTTGACATTCACTCTGAGACCCAACTTGCGACATAAGCTCAGGCATAGCGACAGCTGTGACCGCACATTCTGTGGTGATGAGCCCTTTATTAGCCAGTCGTCTAGGTAGGGATAGACGAAGACTCCTGCGCGTCTCAGAGCAGCCGCTACTACTGCCACGCATTTTGTGAATACTCGAGGAGCTGACTTCAGGCCAAAAGGGAGGACTTTGAACTGATAGTGAGAGTTGCCTACCACAAACCTGAGAAATTTTCGATGATTCCTTAGGATGGGAATATGGAAATATGCATCCTGAAGGTCCAGTGAACACATCCAATCGCCCATCCGGAGAAGAGGATATATTTGGTGGAGCGCCAGCATGCGAAATTTTTCCTTTCTTATGTGCTTGTTCAGTATCCGTAGGTCTAAAATGGGTCTGAACTCTACCTTCACACTCCTCTTTTGGATGAGAAAGTATCTGGAGTAAACTCCCTTTCCTCTCTGGTTTATGGGCACTTTCTCTATTGCAGATTTGAGTAGTAGCGTCGCTACCTCTTCTCTGAGCTGCTTTAGATGCTGGGATGAATTGACAGGAGGAATCGATGGGGGGTGACTTTTGAAACGAAGCGAGTACCCATGACGCAGTATATTCAGTACCCACTTGTCCTTTGTGATGGATTGCCACTCTGGAAGATGATGTGCAACACTTCCTCCCACCGGAGCGGTGGACAGCATCTGAGGAAGCGGCTTCTCATTGCTTCCCCGGAGCTTTGTTTCCAGCATTAGACTGCCTGTTGTTACCTCGTCCCCTGGATGGCTTGCGGGACTGGTATTGCTGTTTCTTTTGACCTTGCTGGTCCTGGTTCTTTTGCCAATGAGGGGTTTGAACCCTCTGTTGGTAACTGCGCCTGTCATTTCCCTTGCGGCGTCGAAACTCTTTTCTCTTTTCAAGCCCGACAGCTTTCATGGTCTCCAGCTCTGCTTTCATACGGGCCATTTCTTCGTCTGCATGGGACCCAAAAAGAGAACTACCGGAGAAAGGCAGATTTAAAATTCTTGCCTGCGCTTCCGGTTTCAAGGCCGTCAATCTAAGCCAGGATGATCTTCTGGCTGTGACTCCATGTGCATATTCATGCGCTGCCAGTGTTGCCCCGTCTGCCGCTGCACTTATGATCTGGTTAGAAACCAGACTCCCCTCATGCAAAATCTCTTCAAAGTCCCGTCTGTCCTCTGATGGAACTTTGTAAATGAACCTCTGCAGAGAGTCCCATAATGACCTATCATAGCGCCCCAGAAGCGCCGAGGCACTCGCCACCTTAAGGCTTGAGGATGCTGAGCCGCAAACTTTCCTCCCCCAGGAGTCTTGTGTTTTACTGTCCTTATCTGGTGGTACCGTTGAAGATCCCGCTACTGCATGTGTCTTCCTGGCAGCGGCGGTGATGACAGAGTCCGGTGGAGGATCCGATTTAAGGAATAGAGGATCCTCCGGAGCTGGACGGTACTTTTTTAGAATTCTCGCCGGCGCCGTTTTGGTGGTTGCTGGTGTGAGAAAGATATCCATTACCGGTTGTAGCAAACCGGGGACTAACGGCAATAAAGGGCGTGACACTGTGCGTTCATGAAGAGTTTCAAAAATTATGGATGAAGTTGTCTCCTGAACCGGCATAGGGATATTTAATTTTGTAGCTCCTCTACACAACACTTCTTGAAACGTAGAAATATCATCTACCGGAGATACCCGAGAGGGTGGCGTCTCCGAGAGTGTCGGTGAATAATCCCTTTTGGATGATCTGGAAGAAGGGGAGGTAGAAGGGGTCCTACGGCGCCTTCTCTCTGATCTGGTCGACTCTCTTCTGCGGGAGGGAGACCTGGATCGCCTTCTTGGTGCTCGAGAGTGACTTCGGGATTCTCTTTCTCGAGATCTTGGTCTGATCGGTGTCGCTGGGAATACCACGCCCCTTATTCTTGTTAGCGATGCCTTTATTGCGTCCGGCATAGCAGGGTCCTGAGGCATCTCCCTTACGGGACTTTGAGGTACAGCATTGTCCTCCTCCTGCGAACTTTCTCTTGCAGGTACTGGAGATTGATGCACAAGCTCTGGTGATTCTGATCTTGAACCTGAGCCCTCTGATCCTGAAGGCGAGATAGATATGAGACGCGGTGATTCAGGAGTCGTATATATCAGTCTATGAGGAGATTTCCGCCTTGAGACTGGTCGAATCGTGAGGCGAATATGTGACACCTCCTGCGTACCCTCAACAGAGGGCTGCCTCGACGGTGATAGGCCTATCACCGGAGATCTTTGACTCGAATCTTCGAGGCTCCGAGCTTCTTGTCTCGACGTCGAGATTATCTTCGACGGAGGCTTCATGTACCTCACCAAAGCTTTGGAGACCTGTGAGGACGGAGGCACCTGCCTCGACGTCGACTCCGACGGAGGCACCTGCCTCGACGTCGACTCCGACGGAGGCCTTTGCCTCGACGTCGACTCCGACGGAGGCCTCTGCCTCGACGTCGACTCCGACGGAGGCTCCTGCCTCGACGTCGGCCCTGACGGAGGCGTCTGCCTCGACGTCACTCCTGACGGAGACTTCTGTCTCGACGTCGAATGCTCCGACGACGTCGAAAGCCTCTTCGCCATCGAACGATGTTTCCTCGACGGCGATCTTGATCTTGACGGCGATCTTGGTCTCGACGTCGACTGTGGAGATCATCTACGTACTTCTTGCGACGTCGAATGATGTCTCGCCGACCTCGACGTCGAACGATGTCTTTCTTTCGACGACGAACGATATCTCTGTGCAGACGTCGATCGATCTTTTCTTGACGTCGACAGATGCTTTCTCGACGTTGAACTATGGCGCCGAGTCCTCGACGCCGAGCTTTTAGACGCCGTCGACGTCGAACGCATCCGCTTCGACGCTGAATCTAAAGTCGACGACGATTTTCTCTTTGCAGCATGACTTCCCCTTGACTCCTCACCTCTCAGCGACGATCCCGCCGCTGGAGTCTTCGACGCCGAGCCCGACGTCGATGGGGAGCAAACAGGGACCAACTGCTTCGACGTCGACCGTTCTGCTAGGCCATACAGCCTAATCCTCTCCCTCTCCTTTAAAGTCCTTTTGGAAAGGTCTTCACAATGATGGCATGTTGCTGGAGAGTGAGAGTCCGGCAGACAGATAATACACACTTCATGTGTGTCTGAAGCCGCCTTCTTTTTTCCACAAGATGGACATGGAACAAATAAAGAAGGCATTTTTCTGACAAAATAGCAAAAAAGTCAGTCAGAAAATCACAGGATACAGACTTCCTCAAAGAAGTTCTAAGAAGAAGTCCAAAAAATCTTAAAGTAGTAATAATTCTTGACTAAAGAGTCAAAAAAGAAGAGAGCTGAATTCCAGGGTCCTGACTGAAGGAGCCGGAAAGAACAACTGACCTAACTGTCACCCCTGAGGCATGATGGGATATGGAAGTCAGGGCTGCCTTAAAGGCACGGTGCCAGTTTTTACCTGTACAGGGCTTTTTAGTCTCTATGGTATTATATTGCAATGCAGCCTGCAGGCTGGCAATGTGTTGTACATCTGTGTTTTTCCACAGTTTGTTCTCTTTATTTTTTGCTTTCTCATGAGTGTTTACCTCATTAAAAAAAAAAAAAAAAAAAAAAAAAAAAAAAAAGAGATTTAGGTGTATTGTTATACCATATATATATATATATATATATATATATATATATATATATATATATATATATATATATATATATATATATATATATATATATATATATATATGTGTGTTATTGGATGTGTATATTTACATTGCCTAGCCTTTTATGGGAGCTGCATTTGCTTGGAAAAAATGATATATGTTTATACATATACAGAGCTGTATATATGTATGTTTTTTACATATATAATTTTATTATTTCCGGGGTCCCCGCACATGGGCGGGAATATTCAGTGCTTATGACTATTGATGAGGATCCCCTGGAAGAGAAGGGAATTAAACAAGACCTGAAAGAAATAACTTTTTATACCTAACAAAGACTTCTACACCATCCCCACGTGGGTGGCCAAGACCCCGTTGCTGGCCATACCCCCTTGGTCTTCCGGCATCCAAGGCCCACCTTTCCCCCCCCCCCTGCTGTGCCATGATACTGCAGTGAAATGACATAAGGGTAAGGGGGAGCTGCGCTCCATGGTAGTAACATGAAGCCGGAAATAAACGTTGTAATTTTATCCCAGGGGGTGTCCTTCTATGCCCCCTTCAAGGGCCAGGGTACCCCTATGATGTACCTTATTCCTTTTTCATTGTTTTCTACAATACGGGGACCGAGTCCTAGAGTCATAAAACGGCAGCTGCAACTTTCCACTCATGTTGCAGCCAGTTAATTAGATCACACATACCGTACCACAGTAGTGCAGAGGGAGTACAACGCTAGTCCATCATATTGTGTGTTTTCGGCTCGTGGTACTCTACAGCAGTATAGGAAAGGTACAACGCGACTAGAGATCAATACATTTTTAACCTTAACTTCGCATAAATGACTGAACTGATTTCACCAAATCAAAGCAAGCATTGGCAAAGCCAACAGGTCTGGCGTTAGTTGCCAGCCTTTTTGGCAATTTTTGTTTAGTTTTGTGATTGTTTTTGCTAAATGTTTATTGTTCAGGAAGCTGCCAGGCCTTCATCAGTCTCAAGTGTAACATTGTCTACCTTCATCAGTCTTAAGTAAAACATTGTCTATAAGCAAAAATGTTTTTTGATCTCAAAAAGTACACATTACCATAGTACTCGCTAGCACTCAAGGGAACTACTTTGTGTGTGGATGCGCTATGGCATGCTGTCCTTGTTTATGGGCAGCATTCCGTAATTCATAGTAAGGGCAGTCAAGTGCTGGTTGACGCATTGCCCTTTGATGCATGCTGGGGATGTGAAAGAAAAATATGAACGACATAGCCACAGACAAATGGATGAAGTATGGCTGAAACCCCCCAATAAATAACTGTCATACACATAATTTGTTTTTTTAGTTTTTAAATCAAAAGGTCTTGTCTAACACAGACCTAAAAAAGGTGAATTGCTATGCCACTGGCTACCAGCCTCTTGCCTTTGAGAAAGAATGAAGGAATGAATGCAAGAAGGAACAATGGAATGAAGGAACAAAGGAAAGAAGGAGCAAAAGTAGGAAAATCGGGAGGAGCCTAGCGCGCATCCAAGATGGTCGCGTGAGCACAGGGCTCCCCGGACCCTTGCTGCTCCTCGGAATTTATCCTGAGAATATCCTGATTAAGGGTGGGCGTAGTTCGCGAAGTAGCACTTCGCGAAGCTACGCAAAGTGAAGTTCGCACTACGCGAGCTACGCGTAGCACTTCGCGAACTGCGAAGTAACATGTTCGCACTGTGCAAGATGTTGTTTTCAATGATTGCACAGTGCGGACAAGCAACCGGCACTGTGCAATCATTGAAAATGGCATCTTGCACAGTGCGAGCTGTAGTTTTCTGCTGCTCGAGTAGATTTTTACTCGAGCTGCAGCTTTCTCAACGCGAACTGGTAGTTTCTCATCGCGAGCGGTCGCGAGCATACGCGACCCCTCGCAATGAGAAACCTGACCTTCTCGCGTTGGGAATCTCGCCGGGAGGTTTATTTTCCATGCTCGCGATCGCGAACAAGGAAAAAGTCTCGCCAGGATGTAATTTTGCTTGCTCGCGGTCGCCAACTTGACGTTGAAGACCGCGAGCAAGCAAAAAATGACCGCAGCACTACGCAACACTACGCTACGCGTGTTCGCACTGTGCTACGTGCAGTTCGCGTAGCGCGAAGTAGCGCGAACTTCGCAAACTACGCGAGCGTAGCGTAGTGCTTCGCCCAGGCCTAATCCTGATGTGGTTTATGGAATCTGGCAGATGAAGACCGGCTGAGCACGTATCTCTTTTCAGAACTCGAATCGGACCTGGGAATCCTGAGTTGTCGTTGTTCGAACTTTTGGGACCCACCCGACGGAGGTGCCCGGGACGAAGGTGATCCGTGGAGCCGTGTCGTAATTGAACAACAGCGGCTGCAGTGTGGTGCCAGTGGCCGCTCTACCACTTTCGGTTTCACTTTCGGACTTCAGGGGGCTGGCCGGCGAACGCACTTGATGTGGCGGGGTGTTTCCTTGGCCTCTGCGCGAGGCTTTGTCTCCACCTGCCACTAGTGTGCCCATCGCCTTGGGTCCCCCCGCACCGCTATATTGTGGTCTCTGGTGAGGCGCTGGTCTGCGGTGCCGTTGCCCCTACGACTCTTGATCGGCGGTCCCCTTCGGTGTCCGTGACCACATGGGGGGCAAGGGGGGCCCCGAGGGGCGTAAGACTAAGGCCTCCCTCCGCGGGGGACCGGTCCAGGCCAACAACATGGACCGCTACACTCAGGGCAGAGGGTCCCCTGGAGCGACCGCCCCCCCCCCGGACGCCGCCAGTGGTGGCACGACCGTCTCTCCGGAGCTTTCCCTGCAGGACATCATGGGCGCCATTGATGGCATCAGGGAAACCATCGCCACGCAATACGAGGCCCTGGCCCGTAAAATCGACACGGTGGCAATCGATGTCACCTTAATTCGGGCAGATCTCTCCAAAACTAACGAGAGGGTTCAGGCTCTTGATGCGCGGACCTCCACCCTTGGTGCGGATGTGTCGGACCTGCAGGCCTCGCTGGGTGACATCAAGGCGGTCAACGATCAGATGGCCCGGCGGCTGGAGGACTTCGAGGGACGGACCCGACGCAACAACATCCGTGTCATAGGCGTACCGGAGTCCTCCGACAACCGCCCGGTTGACCTCCTGGTCGAGGAACTCATCCTCCAACAGTTGACCCCTGCAGGCCTAAGTAAGTTCTTTGCCGTGGAGCGGGCCCATCGAGTTCCGGGCGGTCGGCCACGGCCGGGGGCCCCCCCGAGGCCTATCGTGGCCAAACTGTTCGACTATAGAGACAGAGATGCGATTCTGCAGGCCTCACGGGTCCACGGCCCGGTTCGTCATGAGAACTCATCCATTAACTTTTATCCGGACTTTACCCAACTTGTCCAGAAACAGCGGATGGGATTCCAGGGGGTGAAGCGTCGTCTCCGTGAACTGGGCCTCAAGTACTCTATGCTCTACCCTGCAAAACTCCGAGTGGAACATGAGGATCGGACTGCCTTTTTTGACTCTCCTGTGGCCGTGAGTGACTGGCTGGACTCGCTGCCGGACAGAGGTGGCCGTCCCGGGCCCTCTGCAGGCGCCGAAGGTGACGGGTCCCCTTTGGAGTGACTTTTGGTCCTTGATTTTGCCATTTTGCACTGTTCAGCTGGGTCTTACTTCTTTTGTTTATTTTGTCTCACTAGGACCTGTGTGGGGGGCGGGCGGGGACGGGTCCCTTTCCTCCTCCGGGGTCTTTTCGTAGAATGGGGTTAGTAGGGCGACAGGCACACTGCAAGTTGGGGGGGTTTTTCGGCCCGCAGGGGTGCAGGGTGGGGGGAGTTTGATTTGGGGGGGGGTTGGGGGGAAGGAGGGGTTGTTTTGCTGTGTGTTTTCTGTTTGCAGGGCGAGGTATTGATTTTTGTCCAGATTCGGGAACTGTGCTACTGACTGGGGGGCCTCTGATCTATTGGAGGGGATGGGGGGGGACGGGTTGAGACTGATGTCATGGAACGTCAATGGGTTGGGAGACCGTATCAAACGGGGTGTAGTACTGCAGTATTTGCGTCGTCTGACTCCTGATGTGGTGTTTATCCAGGAGACGCATCTGGTTGGTAATGTTTGTCATGCAATGAACAGGGGGGGATACCGCCTCGTGGCCCATTCTGGTTTCACAACTGGTTCCAGGGGGGTGGGCATTCTCCTGCGATCCTCACTTCCGTTGGATATCACTAGGGTAGTCTCGGATGACAGAGGGCGCTATGTGTGTCTGACTGGGAGGTGGGAGGGGCAGCCCCTTTCCCTGGTCTCAGTTTACGTCCCCCCGGGCCTCCAGAACTCCACCTTCACGGACCTGGGTCGAATGCTGCTTGAACTTCCGGATAGTCTTTTGCTTATGGGCGGGGACTTTAATTCGGTGGTTTCGGGTGACCTGGATCGTCACCCACCCAGGGCCCTCCCCGCTGCCCAGGCATGGCTTGGTGGACTGTTGGAGACCTTCGGCCTGGTAGATAGTTGGAGATTAATGCATCCGACCCAATGTCAGTACACCTTTCACTCTGGGGCGCATGGGAGTCTTTCTAGGTTAGACTATTTCCTTATGCCCGCGGCGCAGACTGGTCGGATTCGAGAGGTTAGGCACCTGGCGCGGGGTATCTCCGACCATTCCCCGCTGTGGCTGCTCTTTGACACTGAGTCGCGGTCTGCAGGGCGGATCGCTCCCATTAACCCTTGGTACCTGCGAGACCCTACGACTCGCGACAGCCTGGTTAAGGCTATGGACCAATACTTCCTTGAAAACGAGGGGTCGGTGTCGTCCGCAATGTCCCTGTGGGAAGCCTTTAAAACCGTAATCCGCGGACACGCCCTCTCCCAGATAGTGGTGGCTAAGAAGCTCAAGAGTGAGGCAGTGGTGAAGCTGGAGACTGACATCTCGGGGCTGGAGTCGGCCTTGGAGACTGGTGTCACTCCGGACGGGCTACATGCCCTCAGCCTGAAACAGTTTGAATACAGGTCTCTTGTCACTGACGCTGCCAAAACGATGTATAGGGAGCAGCAGGGTCGATTGTATGATGCCGGGGACAAGGCGGGAAAGTTGATTGCGTGGCTGGATAAGAAGGAGAGAGTTAATCGTGTGGTCCCGGAGCTGCGTGTCTCGGATGGAGTGTGTGTGACTGAGCCTGGTGAGATTGTGGAATGTTTCGCTGACCACCTCCGGGCCGTGTACTCCCCGGTGACTGATAGGGATGAAGAAGACTCTCGCCTTCTGCTTAGGGATATTGCTTTGCCTTGCCTGTCCGTCGACGACCGTAAGCAGCTGGACGCTCCCTTGTCTGTAGATGAAATAGCAACTGCGATTCGGTCCCTTCGTCCGGGCAAGGCGATGGGTCCCAACGGTCTGCCTATTGAATTATATAAGTTGCGCCCGGATAAACTCGCGCCCTTCCTCCGTCGTATGTTTCAAGAGTCCCTTGAGGCAGGTTCCCTTCCTGACGACCAGCGTCTGGCTACGATAGTCGTGATCCCCAAGGACGGTAAGCCACGAGACCGCTGTGCCTCCTACAGGCCTATTTCACTGCTAAACGCAGAGCCTAAAATCCTGGCTAAAGTCCTTGCCAATCGTTTGTTGAGCGTCATCTGCGATCTGATTCATCCTGATCAATGCGGCTTCATCCCTCATCGTAACACCGCTCTTAACTTGCGGCGTCTTCACGGCGCCCTCGCCAGGGCGGAGTACCTCTCCGAACCAGCCGTGCTGGTTTCTTTAGACGCCACGATGGCCTTTGACACCATCGAGTGGCCATTCCTTTGGGCTGTCTTGACCAAATTCGGCTTTGGGGAAGGATTTCTTGGCTGGGTGAAGCTTCTTTACACGGGACCCATGGCTCAGGTGGTGGTTAATGGGCGGGTCTCTCGGCCCTTCGCTCTCGGTAGGGGTACGAGGCAGGGGTGCCCGTTGTCCCCTCTGCTCTTTGCTCTTGCCCTGGAGCCGCTCGCTGCTTGGCTCCGCTGGGAGCCCTCGATCAGAGGGATCCGGTGGGCCCCGGGCTTCGAGGATCGGGTCTCGTTGTATGCGGACGATATTCTCCTGTATCTCACCTCGCCACGGCGGTCGCTTAATGTCCTCTTTGATGTTCTGACTTCCTTTGGGAGAAATTCGGGTCTAACGATCAACTGGTCTAAATCCTGTGTCTATCCTATCTCCGGTGACCCTCCTCTCTTGCCGCCGCGGCTCCCGATCCAATTATCTCTGTCCGGCTTCAAATACCTGGGGATATACGTCTCGTTGGACCCGGTGGCTCGCTATGAGCAGAATCTCCTGCTTCCACTTCGGCGTTTGAGGGAGGACACGGCTCGGTGGTGTAAGCTGCCCTTGTCCCCGCTGGGTCGGGCAGCGCTGTTTAAAATGCTGTCCCTTCCCAGATTCCTCTATGCACTTCAGAACTCCTTCGATGTCATTCCTGTGTCCTACTTTCGGGAGGTGGAGAGCCTGCAGAGGAGACTGGTGTGGGACGGACGGGCGCGTATCGCTCTGGCAAAGCTCACTCTCCCCTGGTACGACGGGGGCATCGCGCTTCCCGACATTCGCAGGTATTATTGGGCCTCACATCTATCGGCCATTAACCATGCCACGTATGCGCCTGGCTTGAATCCGGCGTATGGGATGGATAAATTCCTGCTTCCCGGCGGAAACTATAACAGGGCACTTTACTCCAGATCGGCTGGACGGACCCTTACGGGCCCTACTAAGATTGCGGTGCGGATCTGGAAGGCGGCCAATGTAGCCATGGGCTGGAGCGAGCGATTAACGTGTGCTACTCCTCTGTTTGCCTCCGACCGACTGGGAAGCCTCTGGACAACGAAGGGGTTTGACCGTTGGGACACGATTGGTATTAGTAGAGTGGGAGACTTATGGATTAAGGGTGCGGTTAAAACATTCGCGGCGCTCCAGAGCGAATACGAACTTACGGGAAGGGAGTTCTTTCGCTACGCCCAGGTTCGGCATGCCCTGCTCTCGGTTTTTGGGGAGGGGACCAAGATCCCGGCTTCTTCGCCTCTCGAGGACCGCATACTCGATGGTCATGTCCCCGACAGTACTATCTCTTTAATTTATAAAAAACTTATCAATAATCGGGCTGACCTCTTGGTGCGCCTTCGGGAGGCGTGGACAGGGGATGGGGTGGAACTGGACGACGAGGACTGGCAGTCCGCACTGTCGTCCCCCAAGGAAGTGGCCATTCCAGCCCGTCTCCGCCTGGTCCAGCTAAAGATTCTTCACCGGGTGTATGTGACGGGTCCCCGTTTGGTCTCGATGGGATTTTCTGAAGACGGGCTCTGTAAGCGGGGATGTGGGCTCAGTGCCACCTTTCTCCATATCCTTTGGGAGTGCCGCGAGGTGGCGGAATACTGGCGCCGGGTTCATGTGGTCATGGGCCGGGTCACCGGGGTGGCGCTTCTGCCGGAGGTGCGTCGCTGTGTCCTGAATGTGTGGGAGCCCAATGATTATAACGCGGCTCAGACTCGGTGGGCGGCCCTGGGGAACATGATTGCCAAGAGAGATATAGCGCAGCTTTGGGGTTCCCAGCGGCCTCCCACCGTGTCCGTATGGAAGGAGAACATGGACTGGTGCATGTTCAGGGAGAAGACTGTGTATGTGGCTCGTGGTAAACCGGGGGCATGGGGTAGAATCTGGGGACAATGGAACGCGTATCGTGGGGGTATCTGTACTCCCCCCCCTAGTGGACACCGATATTGCTTTGTCCCCCTGACCCTTGATGGTTCCTTGCGATTTTTGGAACAACCGAATATAGACGTTCCTCTCCCGTGACCCCCCCCCGACCCATCAGTACTCCTTCCTCTTGATAGCTACTTGAAGGTCTGAAGTAGAGTCCCCCGGATGTAGCCTGACCCACACTTTTTGCCCTTATGCCTCGCCTTTTGTTTTTATTTGTTATTTATGTTAATCCTATGTATCCTGCTTCCCTAGGACTATCCGGAGCCATGTACGGGGCTGGGCCCCGGGAGCCGACTATTGCCTTAACAACTGTATGATCCTTTCTGAATCTAGCGGCCGGCCCCGGTGGTTGTAGGCCCATGCTTGTAATTGATTTATTGTTCAATAAAATTCTATAAAAAAAAAAAAAAAAAAAAAAAAAAAAAAAAAAAGGGAATGGAAAAATACAAAAACAAAAAAAAAAAAAAGTAGGAAAATCAAAACAGTGTTAGCTAACACAGACGTAAAAAAGCCAATGATTGTGCCATTGGCTGCCAGTCTCTTGCCTCTGAAAAAGAAGGAAAGGAATGAAGGAAAGGAAATGAATGACAGAAAGAAAGAAAGGCAACAAAAGGAAATGCGCGAAAAAGGAAGGGAAGAAAACAAGTTACTTACCTGAAACTTTGGTTCCCCAGTATTGGTAACTTTCATAGATTCTCATGCTTTGTGTCATTCCCCGTCGTCGGAATGGGAGCCTCGGTAAACAAAAAATATATCATAACCATAGAAACAAAAGAGAAAAAAGGCTTAGGCCTCATCTCATTTTGTAGTATATCACCCTCTTTGTGTAAAAGAGCCCAAACTTTTGCCAGGACCAATCAGCACAGCCTCACCCTTTGGAACCTTCCTGAGAGAGCTCAGAACCTCAGATTTTTGTAGCCGTTGTGCAAACAGCCACTACCTCAGTAAACCGGCATAGCTTTCCCAGGGGAGGTGGGTGGGCGCATGAGAATCTATGAAAGTTACCAATACTGGGGAACCAAAGTTACAGGTAAGTAACTTGTTTTCTTACCCCAGTATTGGAACTTTCATAGATTCTCATGCTTTGTATCAGAATAGCTAGCAGTAAATCACAAAAGCACATTTTGGTAGACACCTGGCTTTACATAACCATCTCAGTTTACAGTTACAACTAGTACATGGTAACCAAGAAAAACAACATTACTGAACCAAATGTGCTTACCAGGCTGGAGGGATTGTAGGGAAAGCTCACCTCTCAATGAAAAAGATTCCTGAGGACTGCCTGACCAACAGCAGCGTCATCTCGTCCCACCGACTCCAGGCAGTAGTGTTTCGTGAAGGTGTGTACACTGCTCCACGTTGCTGCCCTGCAAATGTCTTTGATAGCCACTCCAGCAAAAAGAGCCACTGAAGATGCCATCGCTCGTGTAGAATGAGCACGGGCCCTTCTGTCCAAAGGTTTGCCCGCAGCCTGATGACAGAATTGAATTGCACTGGAGATCCAGCGTGAAATGCCACTCTTAGCGAGAGGCAACCCCTTCCGTGGTGCACTGTAGGCAATAAATAGCTGTGTAGACTTCCTGAAAGATCGTGTGCGCCCGAGATAGAATTTCAGACATCTCTGGACATCCAAAGAATGCAATGTTCGTTCCGCCTGGGTCAAAGGGCGTTCCGCCTGGGTCAAAGGGCGTGAAAAAAAGGAATTCAAAATCAAGGGTTCATTCAGATGAAAATCCGAAGGTACCTTCGGGATGAATTTTGGGTTGGTTCTCAAAATTAGCACATCCTTTTTGAAATGCAGAAAAGTCTCCACTATGGACAGAGCCTGGAGTTCACTAACCCTCCTAGCCGAAGTCAATGCTAAGAGGAGGGCTAGCTTCCAAGATAGGAACTTCAAGTCCGCCCTGTGAATCGGCTCAAAAGGAGCTTTCATGAGCTGAGCCAGTACAAGGTTGAGCTGCCAGATTGGAGGGGGTGCTCGGACCGGAGGATACATCCGAAACAACCCTTTAAGGAACTGTTTTACAATCCTCGCGGACCATAGAGATGGCCCCGATGTCTTCCGTCGAAAACGGGATATGGCAGCCAGATGTACCGTGACAGAAGAGTGCGCCAAACCTGATTTAGCCAGTGACAGGATGTAAGGCAAAACCTGATGTGGCAGGGATTTATAAGGATGGAGTTTATTCCTCTGGCACCACAGACAAAATCTCTTCCATTTTGCCCTGTATGTCTTATTCGTGCTTGGCGCCCGCGCCTGAGACAAAACATCCCTGCACTCCCTGGAGAGATTCAGATGACGGAATTCTCTGTATTCAGGAGCCACGCTGACAAGTGTAGCGACTTCGGATCCGGATGGAGCACCTGTCCCTGATCCCGCGATAACAGAGATGGAATCAGCGGCAATCGAATTGGGCGATCCTGGGAGAGAAGCAGGAGTTCCGTGAACCAGAACTGCCGGGCCCACGCTGGAGCAATGAGAATCATCCTGCATGGTTCCGCCCTGACCTTCCTGAGAACTCGAGGAATGAGAGGAATGGGAGGAAAAGCGTAGCAAAATGCGCCGAACCAAGCAATCGAAAGGGCATTCCCTAGCGATCCTCGATGGGGAACCTTGCTTGCGTAAAACCGACATTTGGCGTTCTCTGGGGACGCAAAGAGGTCTATGGTCGGAGTACCCCATCTCTCGAATACTCCCTCCAGCGTGGCTTGGTCTAATTCCCACTCGTGAGTCACTTCCGTTTGACGACTCAGAGCATCCGCCGTGATGTTGAGGCACCCTGCTAGGTGCTCGGCTTGTAGGGTGATCTTGTGAGAAATCGCAAAATCCCAGATCGTCTGAGCCTCCTTGGACAGAGTCCGCGATCTTGTTCCCCCTTGCTTGTTGATATAGTGCATGGCCGTCGTGTTGTCTGTCCGGACCAGCACTGCCCGATTCTGAAGTCTGGGAAGGAACGCCAGCAAGGCTAAGCGAATAGCCATCAGCTCCAAGAGGTTGATGTGGTGTAGGCTCGGCGCTGGACTCCAGTGACCGCTGATTTGAAGCTCCTGGAGTACCGCTCCCCAGCCTTCTAAGGAGGCATCTGTGGTCACCACCATAGGAGAAGGAGGGGTCCTGAATGTTAATCCTACTGAGATGTTCTCCTTTACCAGCCACCATTCGCAGGCCTTGCGCATACCTGGTGTTATCCACACCTTGTCGTTGAACGACCCTTCTGCCTGGCGCCATTGTTTGTCTAACTCCTCCTGCAGAGGACGCATATGAAGCCTGCAATGCGGTATTAATGGTATGCAGGATGATATCGATCCGAGTAAGGACTTGTACCGGCGAACCGACACATTTTTCCTCTGCAGCACTTGACGAGCGGAGGTGATCAGCTTGCGTTGACGCTCCTCTGACGGACGAGCGGTGCATAGTGTCGTGTCCAGAATAGCTCCAAGGAACCTCTGGGACCTGGAAGGTATCAGCACCGACTTGGATCTGTTGAGCTGAAGACCCAAGTGGGCGGACAATTGAATGCAAGTTGACACGGCTTGAGAAGTTGCCTCGAGCGACGGAGCCTTGACGAGTCAGTTGTCCAAGTATGGGAACACTTCGAAGGATTGCTTTTTGAGAAAAGCCGCGACTGGTGCTAGCATCTTCGTGAATATCCGAGGTGCAGACCGAAGGCCAAACGGAAGCACCTTGAACTGGAAATGGCTCTTGCCTACTGTGAAGCGTAGATATTGCCTGTGAGCTGGGTGGATTGGAACATGGAAGTACGCATCCTCTAAATCCAGGGACGCAAAAAAATCGCCCGGATTCAGTAGACGGAGAATATCCTGGAGAGTGACCATCCTGAAGGAGAGCTTGATGAGATAGGTGTTGAGCTCCCTTAGGTCTAGTATAGGACGCCACGTATCTTCCGTTTTCCGAACCAGGAAGAACCTGGAATAGAAACCCTTGCCCCTCTGCGAGGTACTGGTTCTATCGCCCCCTTGATGAATAGTTGGTGGGCTTCGAGATGTAACAGTCGGAGATGTTTTGAGGGACGGGCGTCCGGAGCTCTCGTTGGAGGAAGATCTTGGAATTCCAACGTATGGCCACTCTGAACAATATTCAAAACCCACCGGTCCGATGTTATAAGGACCCAGCTGTCCAGACAATAGGAGATCCTGCCCCCAACCGGTGTTCTTGGTAGGGGAGGAACAGTAGTCAGAGCCAGGAGGCCGCTATTGCCTCTTGGCATTGTCTCGTCCATGACGATTCTGACGTCCTCTCTGGGACTGACGAGAGAAAGACGCCGATTGACCTTGGCATTGGTTTGAGTACTGATTCTTATATGACTGTCCTGACTGTGTGGAATACTGACGTTGGTTTCCTCTATAAGTAGAGAACCCTCGTCCACGTGCTCCTCTGAATGGAACCTTGCGATAATTTAAGGATCCTAAGGACTTTGCTGTGTCCGTGTCCTTCTTTATGCTTTGCAGAGCCTCATCGACATGCTTACCAAAAAGCATTTCTCCGTCAAAAGGAAGGTCCAGGATCTTATTTTGGACCTCTTGACGGCGCAAGACCGCTGACCCTGCCAACGCCCTGAAAGCAGTAGAGGCTATGTCCATAGCACAGTCAATGACTTCAGAAGAACATCTCTCTCCTTCCATGAGAACCTGCATGGCCTCCTCCTGACTCGAATCTGGCAGTAGATCTATAAACGGCTCCATGTCGCACCACATCTGGCGGTCGTATCTGCCTAGAATGGCTAATGAATTTGCCGCTCGAACCAACAAACTGGCCATGGTGGAAAATCTCTTTCCTACGTTGTCCAGCCGCCTGCCCTCCTTATCCGGAGGCGTAGTCAAAGGTGTTGACGGATTCTTGGACTTGCTCTGTGCGGCCTGAGATATTACAGAGTCAGGCTTTGGTTGTCCTAGAAGACATGCAGGACTGCCCTCAGGGGCCTTGTATTTCTTCTCCAGCCGGGGGAGTACTGGGATGACCGTAGCTGGATTCTGCATAGTCTTAATTCCCTCATCCCACACATGCTCAATGATGGGAATTGATCTGACCGACTTTTTATACTGCGCCTTAAAGTCATACAGAAAACAGTCCGACTGTTCCAATGTAATGAGGCAGACCAAACCTCTTGGATGCACGCTCCATAAGATTATGGAACCCCCGAATATCTGCCGGAGGCGACACGTTCGTCTCCCGCCCTGCAGCATCCGGATCTTGCATTCCAGTGTCATCCGGATCCACATCCGGATCCCCTGGATCAGTTAGCGGGACCACGTGCCCCTCATCGTCGTCATCCGTACCCACATCTTGCGTATCCTCATTGGTAGGTTCCGGATACGAAGTCTGAGAAACCACTACTGGTACCACCATTGGTGAGGTACGGGGTATGTCTTTAGGAAGAGGTGGCAAGTCCACTGCCGGCCCTCGCGGTACTGATGTAGATGGGTGCACTGGTGGGACGTCAGGGTGTGATGGAAAACGAGCTCTGTAGTCCTGCAACATCATCTGCAAGTCCGTAACCAGAGCAACTGGTAAAGCTATCATGTCCTGTCTCAAAGTGCGAGGATGTACTTCTTGTTGAACATATTGTTGCTCCTCCTGCCCCTCTTGACCATAATACTCCTCAGTATCAGTCTCTTGTTGCTTTACATGCAGATCTGAGTGACTGTAGGCATCCCCATACTGCTCACTCTCATCCTCGTCTTCCGACTCATCTAGAAGGATAGATGGTGGTAAAGGCGTAACCCGCCTAGGTGAAGTCATGTCCGGTGTAATTTTCAACCTCTGTATTGAAAATCCTGAATTATTCGCCGCCGACGGTCCCGTCGACGGAGTCGTCGTCGAAGGAATCCCAAGCGTCGATGAAATGGACGATGAAATCGTCGACGGCACGGTAGTCTTCGTCGACGGAGTGTGTATCGTCATCGACAATGAGGTCGTCGACGATGCCTGAATCGTCGTCGACGGTAGGATCGTCGATGGAGCCTTCTTCGTCAACGGCAAGCTCGTCGACGGAGCTTTCTTCATCGTCGACGAACTCGTTGTCATCAGCATCGACGACGACGTCGTTGTCATCGTCGTCGTGGTCTTCGTCTTCGACACCGCCGAAGACGAGAATGAAGCTGTCGTAGACGATGAAGCAGACATCGTCGACGGTCCCGTCGACGACACCAAGGAAACAGTCTTTACTATGGAAATCGTCGTCGAAGTACCTGCTTTAGTCAGTGTCGACGGACGCTGTTTCTTCACCGGAGCCATCTGAGGAGTTCCTGCAGAGTGTTTCTTCGCAGGCTTTTCCTTTTGGGACGGAGGAGAAGATATGGAAACCTCCTTTTTGTCTCTAGAGGCTGTGTCCACACCAGCAGCCTGTCCCTGCCTCTCCTTTTCACTTCCGTGAGGAGATTTCATGGGACCAGCCTCCTCAGACCTTTCAGAGATCCCGTGAGGGGCTTTGACAGGGGGTTCCGCAGAGATGGAGGGAGATGACCTACCCCTCTTCTTTGATCTCCTGGAGGAGGTGCCAGAAATCGAATCCTCCTCATCTGAAGAGAGAACCTCCTTCCTGGTCTTCAGCTTTTGCAGCCATGTCAGCAACCGACCTTCTCTGTCCCGCAAAGTCTTGGTAGATAAGGTCCGACAAATCTTGCAGTCTGTGGCCTTGTGTTCCGGGTATAAGCAGTAAATACAACTCTCATGCTTATCCTCAATGAAAAGTCTCTTCTTTCCACAAGAAGCACAGGGTCTGAATAAGGCTTTCTTTTCCTTTTCTGCCATAATGTCACTATAGATGGTAAAATGTAGATTTCTAAGAGAAAATTTGTGAAAACTGAGCAGAGCTCAGTGGAGACTCCCTAGCACAACGTGCGGTAGAAAAATCTGAGGTTCTGAGCTCTCTCAGGAAGGTTCCAAAGGGTGAGGCTGTGCTGATTGGTCCTGGCAAAAGTTTGGGCTCTTTTACACAAAGAGGGTGATATACTACAAAATGAGATGAGGCCTAAGCCTTTTTTCTCTTTTGTTTCTATGGTTATGATATATTTTTTGTTTACCGAGGTTCCCATTCCGACGACGGGGAATGATACAAAGCATGAGAATCTATGAAAGTTCCAATACTGGGGTAAAGAAGAGTTACAACTGCTGCAAATTAAACACAAAGTCTGGTGTTTACTAAAGTTTACTAAAGTGAGTCCAGAATAATTGTGTACCGTTTTGTGTAGTGTGTGCAGGGTAAAAGAGTATAACTTAATACAGAACAGTTTCAAATGGACAAAATCTGGTATTGTATGAAAAGGAAGGAGTCATAAACAATAGGATACTTCAGAAGATATTTACAACAGCACTTACGGCAGACAGCAACTGATATAGCTGGAATGTGCTCTGTGCATGAAGAACTTGTAGATAGCATCCTTGTATCACATCAGGCTCTACACACAAAGGCAACCCTAAATTATTAAAGTAAAAACAAAAATACTAGCACTGAAGGGAACAATCTTGTGTGCGGATGTGCTCATTGTGCGAGAGGAAAACGCAGTCACTCAAAGTGAAGTTAACCAATGATTTATGTAGGCTGACCATTACCCCATACTGTTTACAGTAGTGGGCGGGAGTAAAATGTGAAAGAAAAAACACTTAACAAATAGATGGAGAGCTGGCTGAAAGCCCCTTTAAGTATAATACACATATAATTTAGGTAAATCATAAGGTGTCGGCTAACACCAGATCTAAAAAGTAGACTTTCTGGATTAAAATTCAGCTTTCTGACAAATTTGGAGCAATTCTGTTCAGCCACTTTGTCTAAAGTTCCTACGGAAAATTTCATGGGGAAAATGGGTTTGGAATACTACTTTCTCTCCGCACAAGCTTGACATATCATTCCACAACTTTCTACGAAGTAGCTGATGGGGATGAACTTTTAGGGGGGGAATTTTTGTGAAGATTCATCAAACAGTGTCAAAGTTATAAGACAACCAAAAAGACAATTTCCTATAGAAACATGGTCCTAACTGTAATTACATAGTGGTGACTGTCAGTCTATGCCAAACCACCTGCAGGCAAAGCCACACAATTATTTTAGAGTTTGGCTTTTCGTGGTAAATGAAACCAGCACCTAAAAGGGCCTCTGGCGTTCACAGTTAAAAAGTGAGTTATGCTTGTGGCTCAAACTTGTAAAACCACTGAAATTAGCCAGTTATGTTTGTGAGTGCACTGAAAACATGACATAACTCACAGTTGTCTGCCATGTTGTTCTCCAGTTCACTGTTTTTCTGTATCCGTGCCATAGGCAAACAGGTGTTTTATGCACAGAATGCAACTGTGAGTCATGCTGCATTGAGTGTGCATCTCAAAAGTAACTAGCGGGTTTCACACGTTTTATGTTTCTGAGCCACAAACAACTTTTAGATTATTTTTTTCTGTGAAAAAATATATATAATGCACGAGTGTGTACAACATCAGTAAAAAAGCCATTCTCTAATTTCCTTATTACTGCCAAGGTGTCGTGTTTCTAGTGTGCATTATGAATAGTGGTGTGTGTGAGAAACATTATTATTAGGAGCTGACATGTTCAAGGTCATAAGAGGACATTTCATTTGACATCATTATTACCATTATAATTATCATTTCTGAAATTTGAAAAATCCTCGCTTTTGTCACATAATGTTGGCAAGTGCGAATGCATCTGAGGTAGTTGTGGTCTTGGCTTATTTCTTTCACCCAACTGCACTAACAGGCTTGATGATAATAATTAGAACAAAAATATCCAGGACTGGAAAAGGTATGTCCTGTTGAAATGGGAAGAGGTGGGCATTGGACACCAGGGGAGGTTTTTTTGAGGATCACTGTGATCCTGCCACTTGTAAAGACCCTTGCTATGAACTTCAGCTGCACAGAGGATGCTCTCTGGTGGAGTCAGGTGAATCTCGAGTACACTCTGCAGCACAGTATTGCCTCCATCGAGGTGAGAAAGGACCAGAACCTGCAAGGTGGTTAAGAAGTCAGCTTCCAGTGGCAAAGAACACCAGTTGGGAGCAGGGTCATCTGATGCCAAATAATCATTGTGTTGCATGGTCAACCAGAAGTGGAGGCCGATGTCCATGTGAAAACTCCAGGACTTGTTGCTGACAACCAACCGATGAAAGACTATAACTTCAAGCAGGAAGTTTGTTAAAGGAAAGCTAAGGACTAGAACCATATAGCTGGAGTAATTAAGTTATCTGTACAATAACGTCTTAGCTCATTTTCTGTGATGCGTGAAAATTCCCATTTAAGGACTTTGCATATTTGCCATCTGGAACCGAAATTCCAAGCGACACAGTTGACCTATGACCCATCAGAGCATCAATAAGCCTTACTGATCAGCCAAAAAAGCTAATAAGTGAATTACTGCAACCATACCTTTCTGGAGCTTGTTCACAAGCTTTAAAAGATTTTCCACATCTAAAGTCGACTCTGCAAAAACATAAGGGGGGGAGGGTGGAATTACAATGAATCACTTTATGTTGAGCTAAACAATAAAAGTAGGACATAATACAGTATAGTTTAAAATGTTACAGACAGACCAAATGATTACATCAGAATAGTTTTAATCGCTCCAGCCTCATCTTCCAAAAATAAAAAGTCTTGAAAAAAAGTGAGATACTTTACCTAATATTTTACCAATGTACGCTGCTTAGCTATTTTTGGTGGCAAATTATTCACAATGTGCATTTTTATTTACGATAAAGAACAGAGCCATTACAACATATATATGCTTATAAAACATTGAATGGATACACCATGAGTGCTCCGTGTTGTCCTTTGGAAAAACGCATGTTTGAGTGAGTCTACCATCACTGATTACGGGGGCACACCTCTTCAGTTCGGCAGTTGCTGGTAGGAGCGCTTTTTCAAGTATTACATGCTGCCTGAACCACCGCATTTGGATAACCCTGTTCGACTAAGGTTATGAATTATTTATTTTAAGGACATATGGTCATTTGCCTAACGCCTGCATGTGAATCTCCAGGTCAGTGGCTGTGGCGAGGGGCACTTTACTGAAGAGACACGGCTCCCAAGAGTGTAAGTGGTAGCCTAAGCATGGCGGAATTAAGGGGCAGGACTGCATCAATGTGGCCATGTGGGTGTACTAAATGACATTCAGCACCTGTATGTTTTGGTGCTTATTGAAGGAGAGATGGTTTATTAGGCATTGAGACTTTCATCAGATGCAATGTGCAAACGCAGGTACTGCAATGAGGTTAGAACGGAGAAATTACATGCAAATATGGCTGCCAAAATCAAACTTTCCGACGGATACAGTCCTCTCTTACAGGCCACTTTTTAATCCTCCAAGGGAACAGTTTACAAGAATTTTGAATGAATTGCATATTGAGGGTTGACCTCATTTAATTTCAAGTATTGATAAAGGCAATGTGCTGAAATGCATCTGCTTATAAAGCATATAATAGATACCCCGTGAGTGCTTCGTGTTGTCCTTTGGAAAAACATATATATATATATATATATATATATATATATATATATATATATATATATATATATATATATATATCGCTCTCTCCAAGGACAAGACTGCTCCCACCAGGAAACAGAATGGAGCATATATATATATATATATATATACACATACATACATACATTATCTACTGGCGGTCGCCAGTAGATAGTTATAGTTAGGACCAAGTTCCCGTAGGAAATCTGAAAATTCTATTTTGAATAACTTTGGCGCCGGTTGACTTATCTTCGTGAAAGTTTCAAAACTAATGGGGCGCTCCGCTCAGCTCCTACCCTGAAAGTCTCGGGGTGATTCGTCAAGCGGGGGCTGAGAAAAAAGGGGGGTCCCAAAACGCGTTTTCCCCATGCATTTTCCCATAGGACCTTTAGTCGAAGGTACAGCCCGAACGGCTGAACAGAATTACTTGAAATTTGGCAAAGAGGTAGTCCTCAGGTCAGGCATGTGCCTTTTGGATATATGGTATCAATCTGGTCAGTAGTTCCTGAGAAAATTGCAGTTAAAAGTAAATAAATATCTATAAGCGCGCACGGTGCGCGCACTAAATGTCCGCAAGCATAATTCTGATTGGTGGTTAGATGTCAGTCAACATTCGAATCGGTCGAAATCAGGAAGTGTGGGACGCCATTTTGTGTTTGACAGTGAAAAAGAAAGGTGGAGAACGTGAAAAGGGGGCAGGGTAGAGAGTTCCTGACCCCCTAGCCTTTGTCAGGGGGTCCCTGAAGGATCCCGAAGGGTGAAAAAAAACATTTTATTTTTTTTCAAAAAATCACGGGGTGCGCGCACGGCGGCATAAAATTCATAAAAAAAATAGAATTAAAAATCAAGTTTAAGTGTTTAGATGTTGGTTGGCTCTAAAAAGAGCCGTTGTGTTCATTGAGTGTTTTTTTGTACCTACAAGTAAGTACCGATGCAGAGTCTAAAGTTCAAGAGGAAGACTCTGCTCCCTTCATCTGTGAAATGTACACCATCTCCTCTATAAATGCCACTCAGAAGCATTGGTTCATAGTAGTTTCTGTTCCAGAATCTTCAAACACCACACCCACTCCACTCACTATTTCTTCTTATTTCCTGGGACAAGGAGCTGACCAGCTATCAATTTTACTTGAAAATGGCAGAACAGCAGTCTACTTCAGGGAGTGAGGAGGAGACCTGGATGCACTCAGAAGGTGTCTTTCAGTAGAATGGCAATATGAAAAGAGATAGTTGTAAAATGGAGGCTTACATACGTTTTTTTTTAAATAAAAAGAACTCATTGGCTGTTTCAGACCATTAAACACTAAAAACTAGGCTGTATGTTTACATTTTTAAAAGCATGTTTTGTATTGGTTCTGAAAAATGTGTTCCCACAGAACATTACTTTGGATTTGCTGTTAGGTTAGAAAAGTCAAGCACTCTTGCTCTTTGGATTAGAAACATTGTGTGCTGAACTTCTGACCTCTCTGCTCACACTAGTGTTCCATGATCTGTTGCTATGGTAGCAGGCAGAAGTCATGTTGGGGGTAGGAATCATTTGGAAAGGGTTGAAATTTGCAACCAATAGAAATGTGTGTTTCCATTTAAAAGAAAGGTGGAGAACGTGAAAAGGGGGCAGGGTAGAGAGTTCCTGACCCCTAGTCTTTGTCAGGGGGTCCCTCAAGGATCCCGAAGGGTGAAAAAACATTTTTTTTTTTTCAAAAAAATCGCAAGGTGCGCACACGGCGGCAAAAAATTCATTAAAAAAATAGAATTAAAAATCAAGTTTAAGTGTTTAGATGTTGGTTCGCTCTAAAAAGAGCCGTTGTGTTCATTGAGTGTTTTTTTGTACCTACAAGTAAGTACCGATGCAGAGTCTAAAGTTCAAGAGGAAGACTCTGTTCCCTTCATCTGTGAAATGTACACCGTCTCCTCTATAAATGCCTTGCATGTTGTAACGCAAGTTGTTGTAGTATATAGAACCCATACCATAGTCTCTGAGGAAAGCAGATACAGACTTATTGACGTGCTTTCTTGCTTTCTCAATCTGCGGACAATATTGGTTAGACCAGTTCCACTTTTGCCTTTGGCATATATTAGAATATACAAAGGTAGTTTGTGGAAAAAGTGACATCAATTGCACAAACGTGTCCTTAACAAGCATTTCCAGACCTACCCCAGTTAAAGTGCCTAGGTCACTTCCACCACAGTGCACAATAATAAGGTTAGGCTGTGGGAGATGTCGAAAGGATTTCAACAAAGGCATTAATTGGTGCCACTTTAACCCTCTCTGACCAATCCATTTAATGTCTACATTTGGCAAAGCAAGGTCTTTCACAATATCTCTTTTTTCTGCATACTTTTCACTCCAGTAGACATAGCTATGACCTACAATCCACACTGTGAACATCTTTCAAGGAGATCTGGATGCACTCAGAAGGTGTCTTTCAGTAGAATGGCAATATGAAAAGAAAGATAGTTGTAAAATGGAGGCTTACATACTTTTTTTTAAAATAAAAAGAACTCATTGGCTGTTTCAGACCATTCAACACTAAAAACTAGACTGTATGTTTACATTTTTAAAAGCATGTTTTGTATTGGTTCAGAAAAATGAGTTCCCACAGAACATTACTTTGGATATGCTATTAGGTTTGAAAAGTCAACCACTCTTGCTCTTTGGATTAGAAACATTGTGTGCTGAACTTCTGACCTCTCTGCTCGGACCAGTGTTCCATGATGTGTTGCTATGGTAGCAGGCAGAAGTGATGTTAGGGGTAGGAATCCTTTGGAAAGGGTTGAAATTTCCCTCACTATGCATTACTCACTGTCATTCCCTTACTCATTCACTCTTCTTACCTGTATCCTCTACCCTTAGTCCTTTTGTTGCAGTCAGTCTTTCACTTCCCTTTCATGACTGATCATAGTTTCCTTTTCTCACTCATTCGGTCTGTCCTTTCCTCCTCTTCACTCAGTCATTTCAATCATTTCAATCACTCATGTATACACTACACATTCATTCAATAAAATTACAACACAGTATAACAGGACTATAGCTCTTCTTGGAGAAGTGAAGTGAGTTCTGAAAAGAACTGTTTTTTTTGTCTTTTTTGTCTTTGTTTTGTATTTTTTTTTTAGTTTAACAATTTTGTATTTTTTTTAATTTTTTTAGAGCACCCAAAAAAAAACAGGGAATGAAAAACTGTTCAACAGGAAGAAAAAAAAAAAAAAAGAAAAAAATTATGGGCTGGAGCATGTATGCTGCTGTATTTTGTTCTCTATCAAGTTAATGCTGCTCTCTCCGTAACAAAGAACAGCATTGCACACATTGCAATGTATGTGCACCTTCTTGAAAAGTGGGCAGATGTCCAGTGCCCTGGTGCACGGTGAATCTGCGGCCGCAGATGATGTGCTCGGCTGAGCAGGTGGTGGGTTGTCCCTTAGGGCTCTAGTTGTTTCTCTTGCATAGCCTTACTGGATGCACTGTTTTAAAGTGTCTCAGCAACGAATAAATACTAAAGGAGTATTTTTTGCTGGGATCTCCTCTTGATAATACAGTTCCGCAAATAGTGCATGTCACCTTCGGCGCATCCACCTTCTTTTGGACCTCTGGAAAAGTGAAGTAATTCCAGATGAAAGAGTGTTTTTGTTTGCTCTTCCTTGGTGCTTCTACAAAGGTCTCCTCCTCACTCCCTGAAGTTGACTGCTGTTCTGCCATTTTCAAGTAAGATTTCACTCGAGTAGCTGTTCAGCTCCTTCTTCCAGGAAATAAGAAGAAATAGTGAGGGGAGTGGGTGTGGTGTTTGAAGATTCTGGAACAGAAACTACTATGAACCAATGAAAAGTGTTGTTTCGTAATCACATGACTTGCCGTGCACGCACAGTGGACGCACGCATGCGCGCACGGAGCACGCACCGTGCGCGCACCCCGCGGCAGAAGATAGCCAAAGAGAAAAGTTAAGAACGTGAAAACACGTAACGGAAGACACTTTCTAACGCCCTAGGCCTTGTCACAGGGTCTCAAAAGGACGCACAAGAGCAAAAAAATGCTTTTTAAAAAATAAAAAAATTGTGCGGGTGCGCGCACGGTGCGCGCACCGTAAAAAAAACCCTAAAAAAATAAATAAATAAAAAACATTTAAACTGTTTATAAGTTTATAGAAGATATTAACTATGCTGTTCAACTTTATCCAAATTCAAAAAAAAAGAGCTGAGCCATTCCATATTACAGGATACAGTCAATCTATAACTATATAAATAGGTCGTTTATTGTAAAATAAATATATAAAAAATATAATACATACATAAATTAGCATTTAAAAAAACTTGCAAATTCACTGAAAAAACCATAGGTTTCACACACGTTACAGTTAGGAATTAGCATTTAAAAAACCTTGCAAATTCACTGAACAAACCATAGGTTTCACACACGTTAGAGTTAGGAATTAGCATTTAAAAAACCTTGGAAATTCACTGAAAAAACCATAGGTTTCACACACGTTATAGTTAGGAATTAGCATTTAAAAAACCTTGGAAATTCACTGAAAAAACCATAGGTTTCACACATGTTATAGTTAGCTGGACATTTCACTCGTACAAAACCATTGAAATTCCCCCGTTATAGTTAGTTCAGCTAACTATAACTCGCGTGCCCGCAATCCACTGCTGATGACGTCACATATTACATCACTCATGACATGGTCAGTGACATCACTCATGACATCACTCATGACATCTCAAATGACATCACTGATGACATCATCGATGACATCATCCTTGTGTAAAAGTGGCAGACCTCCTCTTATTCTAATATAAACTTTGATACACACATTGAAAAATACAAACTAAAGTTTTGAAAACTATAGAGATACCAATACCAGTTAGAACAACCTATTCAGTAATTCCAAAATCTACATAAGCATCCACTCATTCATCAACACTTCTATATAGTCACTCACACATGTACTCAGTCATCATATCTACTCATACACCTATACATCCTGTTACACACCTACACTCATACATAGAGTTACTCACACACATACTTACACATGCAAATAAACATCCATTTACTTGCATATACAGCTATACACACACCACTACACTTACTTCTAAAGAAACATACACATACTTACTCTCTCAAACAATCACTTGTAGAAACACATACTTATTTATACAGGAACTCTTCCAATCACTCACTCTCATATATCCTCACTTATATACATCAATACTCACATATACTAGTTTAAAACATATGAACTTACTCATAAAGACACTATTGAGACAGTCATTCACTTACTCACCCATACACACACTCATCCACCCATACTGTCCTGCTCACATACGGTCTTCAAAACACATACAAACAGTGAGTCACTCATTCATGCTTCTATACGCTAAGTAATGTCCCCCACTGAACCATACAGACACTCATACTGATACTCTAAAAACGAACTAATAATCCATATACACACTCATGTAGCTACTCACCAACCCATGCAGCCACTTATACACAAAGTGAGACACTGATACAGATATTTAAATATTTAAACATTACTCACTAATACTTGTATTCACCAAGATACTGTTATACAATTAATTTTACTAAAAAAAAATCCATTTAGACACTTATTTACCCATTTATTCTTCCATTAACCTTTAGATATACATATATAAAAAATATGTATTTTTCAGAAAGACACATATTCACTGGATGGTGTCATCAGTGATGTCATTTGAGATGTCATCAGTGATGTCATGAGTGATGTCACTGACCATGTCATGAGTGATGTAATATGTGGCGTCATCAGCAGTGGATTGCGGGCACGCGAGTTATAGTTAGCTGAACTACCTATAACGGGGGAATTTCAATGGTTTTGTACGAGTGAAATGTCCAACTAACTATAACATGTGTGAAACCTATGGTTTTTTCAGTGAATTTCCAAGGTTTTTTAAAAGCTAATTCCTAACTATAACGTGTGTGAAACCTATGGTTTTTTCAGTGAATATATATATATATATACACACACACTTGTATTCTAAAATTATTCAGCTAAAAATAACAGTGTGTTTTAAAAAGATAACTGGTAGCGCTGACATCCTTTTCGGTCTGCCTTCAACAGTATTTTGTCACTTACATCTATTGTTACCAATTCTTTAAAATGCACACAAAGTGGGTTTTGGCTCTACACAGTGTAATTTCTATCATCTCATGGTATTGGCAATTCAGGCTCGATTCAGGCGGCAAACTCTAGATTTATTTTAAAATTGCTTTATTTTAGCTCTCCCACCATAAAAATCGCCTTTGATTGAATATACTTCAATGGGGAAAACTAAACTTCGTACATACAAAAAGGTATTCCACCTAGAGTATTGTATATGGTGTGCTGAGCAATGCTACTCCTCACTATGGCGCTGCGTTCCTAGATGCAGGGAAGGAAAGACTTCCTTTTCATGAAATAACCCTCACACACTCAAGTAATGTCATGCTCCATCATAGGGTTCAATCTGGCTCCTAAAGGTCAGGGTGGGCTCAACCATCTTCCTGGGAGCTCTTATAAGAAAAGACCAGGGGGCGTAATATTAAGATTAAAATTACCTCGACTACTCCAAGGTATCCCTTTATTGGTGGAGTGGTCGGGATGTTAAAATAATAAATATGTGGGGTGTTAGCATATGATGGTGCTATGACCCCTTTACCTGATTGGTAAAGGGTCATAGGACCATCATATCCTATTTAAAGAGAAGGACGTCTTTCCTTCTCCACATCTAGGAACACAGTGTCATAGTGAGGACTAGCACTTCCCAGCACACCATATACGATACTCTATGTGGGATACCTTTTTGTATGTACAAATAGATAGGGGGAACATATCCCCCATGTTTTTCCTTCTCCATAGTGGAAGGACCACTCTACCCTCTGGGCCGAAGAAAGGGAACCCCCCCGCTCCCTTCTCAGAGCCTAATGTGTAAGGAAACTAAACTTCACCTTATTTTTTAACTAAGTCTCCCTTTTCTCAAATGTAAAAATGTTTGCAAGTATGGTATTATTTTGTCTCCTAAGGAGCACTTGCACGAGGGACTCTTCTACTTCCCAAAAGTAGTTTGATTCACCATACATTAAATTAATTACACCTTGTAAACAATTTTTTTTTCCAACGCTGTAGCAGGTAATAAAGGTTTACTCAGGGCTCAAACTACAAGTCAAATGCCTGAGGGAGGTCCACACTTGGAAAATTCCACTGGACCCAACATCGATTCTTCTCCATAGCACAGACTGCATAGGAGGGAATAGATACAAACTATTGCTTCTTTTCCTGGGTCTTATCCTGGCAAAAAGGGATATAACCAGGACATGGAAAGCTGATTTACCTTCATATCATGGGGTTTGGAAAAAGTAGATGGGTCAGTGTATGGGGCTGAAAATGGCAGTGTACCAGGCGAGGGGGTGCCCCCCAAAAAATCCTTAAATCTGGCAGAGATGGGACGATTACAAGGGAATTGTTTTAGATCCTGTCCGCTCTTCTGATTCCCTCCTGAAAGAGGAAGTTTGGGGATAAAAAAACAAGGGACTGATGTATGCGACTAATGTTTATTATGTTGCGAGATATTCATGATGTCATATAGAATTTAGGTGTGGTGGGTGGGTGTCAGTGCAAGTTATGTTGTCAGGTCTCGCCTAGCGAATGCAGCGCATGCGCTGCTTCGCCTTGGTGAGACTATTGTTGTCGGTTTGGTGCGCTAAGCGAGACAAACCATGTGCACGCACAGATAGGTGATGTGCACGTGCATGGCGTCTCCTCTGTGCCTCAAGTGCTCCCACCCCGCGCTCACACGCTCCGACTGTGCGCTTGATTCAGCTTTTAGTTTCACTGCGCGCTGCAACTATACAAGGCAGACACGCGCTTGTTAATATTCTGGGTTTGGAGGAATAAAAAATATTGAATTTACTATGCATGTTCGTATTTAGTGCCTCGTTTAACTTTCTCCCTGGTAACATCTCTGTATGTGTGTTTTGTATTCAGGCTTTTTATTTACAGTCCAAAGGTTTGCTTTTTTTCCAGCTTTAGCTGAAAAGCTCACTTTTTCGCCTGGCGCAATTTGTCACCCTGTGTAAGACTAAACACGATAAACATTTGCTGCCAGTGCTTTCTTTTACTGGCAGTGACGGCTAATCAACTGTGACTTTACTGTTGACAGGCATCACATATTTGGCGGAAGTGCTGCATACTTTGCGTCTGGGAGTTTATTATAGTCTCACTTATCCATTTTACAGTGTAATCTTTAAAAATGTATTACTTGAGAGGAGCCTAGCGCGCAACCATGATGCCGCGTAGGTGCGAGGCTCCCGAGGACCTCCGTGACCTCCTACACATATCCTGAAAATATCCTGTCCTAGATGAGGGGACTGTTTTGGTGAGCCCGAGCTGAGGTGGCACCCGTTTTCCGCTTCCAAATTGGACCTCGGACACCGGCGGGAACATCGATCGAGGTTTGCGGCCTTCTCCACGCCGGACCCCGGATTGGATCTGTGGGACCATCCGGAGACAAAGTGAACAACAGCGGCGGGCAGGGCTCGGCGACTCGCGTACCCCGCACTTTCACTTTCGCTTTTGCACCCTCCTTGCTGTCTTGGCGAGTTTGGGTCGCGGGGCACAGTGAGGTGGTGTGGCTTTGTTGGGGTACCCTGCCGGCCCGCCGGCTGTGATCCACCCCGCAGGTCTGTGGTGGCCCCCCCCCGGAGCCCGTGACCCGGTTTGCCTGCCCTTTACGACGTGATTGGCACGATCGGGGGACTGGAACCATGTCCACAAAGCAAGATGGTGACCGGGCAAAGGTGAAATCGACCCGACGTGGCGCAGCCCAGCAGTCTAACAGCATGGACCACTACACCCTCCAGAAGGGATCTCCTGAGGTGCCGCGTAGGTCCCCTGAGGGCCCGACTGATGCTCCTGCTCTGCCCGCGGATCTGACCCTGCGGGATGTCATGGGTGCTATCGCCGAGATGAAGGCCTCGGTGAGCCAGCGTTTTGATACACTGGCGCAGAAGATAGACTCGGTCCTCGTGGATGTTGGCTTGGTGAGGGCCGATCTATCCAAGACCAATGATCGGGTCGATTCTTTGGCCCACACCACATCGGGCCTCACGACAGATGTGGCGACCCTCCAAAAGGAGGTGCGCCGGCTTGGCCAGGCGAGTGCGCTGATGGACCGCCGCTTGGAGGATTCCGAGGGTCGGGCCCGGAGGAACAATGTCCGCATTATCGGGGTGCCTGAGGGACGTGAGGAGGCGGCGGCGGACCTATTCGTGGAGGACTTGATTCTCACTCATCTCCAGCCCCGGGGGCTGAGTAAATTCTTCGCGGTGGAACGGGCCCACAGGGTTCCCGGGGGAAGGCCTAAGACCGGAGCCCCTCCGAGGCCTCTCATTGCCCGGATTTTCAACTTTCGGGACAGAGATGCTATTCTGCAATCCTCCAGACTACAGGGACCGGTCAGACTCGACAACATGGACATCAATTTTTATCCTGATTTCACTCCAGCGGTCCAAAAGCAGAGACTGAGCTTTCTCGGAGTCAAACGTCGTCTACGAGACCTTAACCTCAAGTATGCGATGCTTTTCCCAGCTAAGTTGCGGGTGGAGGTGGATGGCCGCACGCACTTTTTTGATCGTCCCGAAGCGGCTGGGGACTGGCTGGATACTTTGTCTGGGGATCGGGCTCGGGGGGGTGGGGGGGGAGCGGTTGGGGGAGAGGGCTCGCCGGATCAGGACTGAGGGACTAATACTAGGCCACGCTCTGGACAAAATTGATGTCATTTTGGACTGTTCGTCTGTTCGAGTAAGTTCCCCTCCTGTGGAGGTCGTGTGGGGTCTCTTGGGGGTTCTCCCTCCTCCTCTGGGGGCTTAGTTAGTTTCACCATCTATGGGGCGACAGGCACACTGCACTTTGGGGGGGCTGTTTGGGCTCATGCAGGGGTGCAGGGAGGGGGGGAGTTCTGTTGGGGTGGGTGGGTTGGGGTGGGGTGTTGTACGTTTTTACCACAAGGCAAACCCTTTTTTGTATTGGTCTTAAGGTGCTCTCCGGGGGACGAATGATGGCTTTTGTGTGTGATGGGGGGTAGGGACTTGACTTTGTTGTCTTGGAACGTTAATGGACTGGGGGATAGGATCAAACGAGGTGTGGTCCTGCAGTATTTGAAACGAATCTCACCCGATGTAGTCTTTCTGCAGGAGACACACCTTATTGGTAATTCTTTTTGTGCCATGAATCGGCGTGGCTACCGTTTAGTGGCCCACTCGGGCTTCACGTCGGGCTCACGGGGTGTGGGCATCATGGTGAAGAACTCGCTCCCGTTGGAAATTGATGAGGTGCTCCATGATGATAGGGGACGCTACACTGTCTTGGTGGGGAGAATGGAGGGCAAAGTAGTTGTCTTTGTATCAGTATACGTCCCACCGGGGCTACAGTCGACCACTTTTGCAGACCTGGGGCGCCTCCTCCTTGGCCTTCCGGGGGGGCTTCTGGTGGTTGGGGGGGACTTCAATGCGGTGGTTTCTGGGACTGTGGATCGTCACCCCCCTAGGGACCTCCCCCAGGCACAGGCGTGGCTGTCCGGCCTCTTGGATACACTGGGATTGGTGGACTGCTGGCGCTTAAAACATCCCACGCAGCTGCAGTACACTTTCCACTCGGGGGCCCACGGCAGCCTCTCACGGCTTGATTATGTCCTTGTCCCGGCGGCCTATGTTGGGAGGGTAGGAGAGGTGCGCCATTTGGCGCGGGGTATTTCAGACCACTCCCCGCTCCTGTTACACATTGATGTCTTCCCGAGGGGTGAGGGCAGGGTAGCTCCAATCAATGCTTGGTACCTGCGCGACCCCATCATTCGCGCTGACTTGATTAAATCCTTACAGCGATACTTTGATGAGAATGTGGGGTCCGTCCCTTCGGCTATCTCCCTGTGGGAAGCCTTCAAGACAGTTCTCAGAGGGGAGGCCCTATCCCTTATTTCCCATGCCCGGAGGCGCGAGCGGGAGGAGGTGACCCGGGTGGAGGCCGAAATTGTCGAATTGGAGGGTGATCTAGAGGGTGGGGTGACAGATGCTGCGCTACATGTCCTACAGCTTAAGCAGGCGGCCTACAGGGCCCTCGTCACGGAGGCGGCCAGGGGCCTCAGTAGGGAGCAACAGGGGCGACTGTATGATGTGGGCGATAAGGCTGGTAAACTGCTCGCGTGGTTGGATAAAAAGGAGAGAGCGAATCGAGTGGTCCCGCTGATTGAGAGGATGGATGGTGTGAGTGTAACCGAGCCAGAAGAAATTGTCTCCTGTTTCGCGGATTATTTCCGTGAAGTGTATTCCCCGGTTTCTCCCTGCTCGGAGGAGGATTCGCATGCCCTGCTTAGGGATATCGCGCTCCCTTCCCTTTCGGAGGAGGACAGGGTGTCGTTGGATGCCGCTCCCACCTCCGACGAAATTGCCCTCGCCATACGATCGGTCGCCTCTGGCAAGGCCATGGGCCCGAATGGCATCCCTATCGAGTTGTATAAGTTGCGACCGGATGCATTGGCACCCCACCTTTGCGCGATGTTCCTGGCGGCCCACTCACTGGGCTCCCTCCCGCTGGACCAGCGTCTGGCTACAATCGTGGTGATCCACAAGGAAGGGAGACCTCGGGACCGGGTTACATCCTATCGGCCTATCTCGCTCTTAAATGCGGAGCCCAAAATTCTTGCCAAGGTGCTGGCCAATCGGCTGGTCGGCGTGGTGGGCGATCTGGTCCATCAAGACCAGTCCGGCTTTATTCCCCATCGCAACACAGCCCTTAATCTGCGGCGCTTGCACGGGGTGCTCGCACGTGTTCCATTCGTGCGGGAGCCGGCCATACTGGCGTCCTTAGACGCCACCATGGCGTTTGACACGCTTGAGTGGCCATACATTTGGGCGATGCTGGCGAAGTTTGGATTTGGCCCGGGTTTCATCAGTTGGGTCAAATTGTTGTATTCGGGCCCATTGGCGCAGGTGGTGGTAAACGGAAGAGTATCGGCCCCATTCGAGCTGGGCCGGGGCACGCGGCAGGGCTGCCCCTTGTCGCCGCTCCTGTTTGCGCTGGCCTTGGAGCCCCTGGCGGAGTGGCTGCGGTGGGAGCCTTCCATCCGTGGTCTCCGTTGGACCCCCGAGTACGAGGACCGCGTGTCCCTATACGCTGACGACATCCTTTTGTACCTAGCCTCCCCACGTAAATCACTAATAGTCCTGGTTGATGTTTTACGTTCATTTGGCCGCAACTCAGGCCTTGTCATCAACTGGGCTAAATCATGTGTGTATGTGCTCTCCGGGGAGGCTCCCGTCCTCCCACGGGGCTGTCCGATCCAGATTGCCGCCCAGGGGTTTAGGTACCTGGGTGTCTACATTACGCTGGACCCGGAGGCCCGCTACGAGCGGAACCTGCTTCCCCCCCTCCAGCGCTTGAAGGAGGACGTCGCGCGCTGGCGGCGCCTGCCGCTTTCGCCGCTCGGCCGGGCGGCGCTGTTTAAAATGATGTCGTTGCCACGCTTCCTGTACGCTCTCCAGAACACTATGGACTTAGTCCCGGCGCGCTACTTCCGTGAGGTGGAGAGTCTACAGCGCTGCCTGTTCTGGGACGGGAGGCCGCGTATTGCCCTGGCGAAGTTGACGCTCCCGTGGTACGACAGGGGGATTGCCCTCCCGGATATTAAACGGTATTACTGGGCCTCCCAGTTAGCTGCAATCAACCATGGCCTCTACGGGCCCGCCTTGAACCCGGCATTTGAAATGGACAAGATGCTACTGCCCGGTGGCGACTACAATCGAGCGCTCTACTCTGGCGCGCCCGACGCTCGCCTGACGGGACCTACGCGTGTCATGGTGTGAGTATGGCACGCGGCTAATGCAGCTATGGGGTGGAAGGACCGTTTGACCCGGGCGTCACCGCTGTACGCATCTGAGAGGTCGGGCTCCTTGTGGACCTCGAAGGGCTTCGAGAAGTGGGACATGATAGGCATTAGTAAAGTCGGGGATCTCTGGACGAGGGGGGGGATTTAAAACATTCGAGATGCTGCAGACGGAATTTCAGCTGCAGGACAGTGAATACTTTCGGTACCTGCAGGTCCGTCATGCACTGGGCTCCGTCTTCCCAGACGTTGCCTCCATCCCGGAGTCTTCCCCCCTGGAGGACAGAGTGCTAGATGGTCATGTCCCAGACAGCACGATCTCCCTCATTTACAAAAAGCTGATCAATGACCGCTCGGGCTTGCTAACTGGCCTCCGAGAGGCTTGGGTTGCCGATGGGCTGGAGTTGGACGACGAGGACTGGACCTCCGCGGTGGCCTCTCCGAAGGAGGTGGCCATACCGGCTCGCCTTCGCTTCGTCCAGCTTAAGATACTCCACCGGGTCTACATGACGGGGCCAAGGCTTCTGCGTATGGGCTACGCTGATGATGGGCTGTGTAAGCGTGGGTGTGGTGCTTTGGCGACCTTTCTGCATATTTTGTGGGAATGTCCGAAGGTGGAGCGATTTTGGCGTGGTGTGCACGAGGTCCTGCGAGTGGTTACGCGTGTCGCGCTGCTGACTGAAGCGAGGAGGTGCCTGTTGAATGTGTGGGAACCAACTGACTACTCGGCTCCGCAGCTGTGGTGGGTGACTCTGGGATATATGGTAGCTAAGCGTGATATTGCTCAACTGTGGGGATCCCAGAAGCCCCCGGCGGTGTCGGCCTGGAAAGAACAAATGGACTGGTGCATGTTTCGAGAAAAGGTGGTGTATGTGGCGAGGGGTAAGCCTGGGACATGGGTGAAGGTATGGGGCCCCTGGAACGCCTATCGTGGGGGTATCTGCGCGCCACCACTGCTGCCTGCTGCTTCACCAGCCCCGTCCCCTTAGCTGACTCCTTCCCCCAGCCCCGGGCACAGGGTTCCCCCAGTCCTTGCTCTGTTCCCATTCCCCTCTTTAGACTCCTGTGGCTACTTGGGGTCCCCCATTCGGGGAGCACGTGCTGCTACTGTCGATTGCGGGTTGCCTTGTGGGTGTGGTTTTTTTCTTGTTGTTTGTATAAAATGAAACCGTATTGTGGGGTCTGACTGATATGGCCCACGGCATTGATACCTCCTGAATACGCTCCTCTGCAACACCAAGTGTTTTATGAACGTATGTCATATGCTCCTGTCATCTTAGCGGCCGGCCGGAAGGTTGTAGGCCCATACCTGTATATTCTTGAGATTTGTAATAAACGGTTTCAAAAAAAAAAAATGTATTACTTGTTAAATACTGTATTGTCTCTAGCAACTTCAGAAAGAATGTTAGTTATGTTGCCTAGGTGCACAGTCTGGACATTCTAGTATTTGAATATTCACAGGGCGGTTTGCTGTCAGCTGCACTTGGGTCTGATCTGCTGTCTCTGCTGTGTAGCTTTCCTGTAATAAACTACATCTACAAAATCCATGACGTCCAGTTTGTTACTACAATTTTATTGGCGACGATTCCTGCTACACAGCCATCCTTACGAACCCTACGCGTGACTCATTGACTGTAAAAGCGTTTCATCAACTCTTTTGACGAACATCTACACTTCAAATTTTCTTAAAATCGACTGTACAAGCCTACGCACTGCAAGCGGAAAGGAATGTAATGAGGTAAGACTGTTCCAACTTATTTCTGTTTCCCCGCATTTACAGCTTACTCCTTTATAAGCCTACATAAAGGATTACCAAAATTATATATTTTCTACTCTAAACCTACCCTGCTGCGGAGCTCCAACCCGTTACGATCTTGTTTCCATCAAAGATTGTGGGTGTTGTGAAGTTGTGTTCTGCCGGGTCAACGCGGATTACGGCCTATCGTCATTCGGCCTACTCGTAAATTCAGCGCATGCGCACAGCTATTCCTGGTTGCCTGACTATTTCGTAAGCTCTCTTGTGACGTTTCTCTTCACGTCTGAGCGCTTGTTAACGTTGCCTAGCAACGCAACCTTCGAGGATTTGCCTGATGTGTGCATTACAAATGGTTCGTCTAGCGCAGCGCTATTAAAAGTCAAGACTGCGGATCTTTACTGTGATTCGCACACATCTGTCGTTGTGTCTCACAACCTTTATTTTTATACATCTTCAGCGGAACAACAGTGATCCGCACACTCAATTAAATTACAATTTGAATATCGTTTCAATGCACTTTCCTGCGGACATTAACAGTGATCCGCACACTCATGTGAATTATTATTTAAATATTGTTTTTCATTTATTCACATAGGAGCATTCATCTTTGTTTAGTTTTCGCTCCAGAAATATTCATTACCCAGCGGGTTACCACAGTGATTCGCACACTCACATTACACTCCGTGCTCCATTTCATATTTTTTTTTTTTTTATTTCTCTACGTGGGGTTCTACTTTTTGGTAATATGCAATTAGTAAATCCTCCTTCTTTCCTGGAGTTTTGGTTCGATGCCTTTCAAACATATCTTGGTGCTATTGGTGCATCTAGGTTCAGCAATGAACGTAAGAAATTTCTACTCCTTCATTCTCTTGGTTTCGAAGGAAAGTCTATCTACAAACATCTCCCTGAAATTGTCCATCCTCCTGGTGATGATATTGATGTCTTCCAAGATGCTATTACAAAATTAAAAACAAGATTTCACAAGCAACCTAGCTTAATGGTGTTACAACATACATTTTTCAAGAGACAGCAAAGGGATGGAGAAGACGTTGACGCATATATATCTGCTCTTCGCAAATTAGCTTCTGACTGTCAATTTGAAACATTCCTCGACCAATTGATCAGAGATCAATTTGTTTGTCAAAGCAGTGACAAACAAATACGTCAGAAATTACTATCTCTTTCAAATCCTGATTTAGATGAAACTATAAAAATTGCTAAACGCATTAAGACTTCACAAGTATCTTTGAAAGATTTAGAGGACAAACTACCTGATTCTATTAGTATTGTTTCATCAAATTCTAAACTGAAACAAAGTGAAGTTTTTGAAGTCAGACAAAAAAAACTCTAATTTTAAGAAAACAAGTGCAAGGAAAAATGCTGTTCTTACTCAAAATGTCAAGCAAATGTGCAACAGATGTGGGAATTTACAACATCAAAAGGACGCAAGATGTCGCGGTGCAAATGTCGTGTGTAGTTACTGTAAAAAAATAGGACATTTTGCTAAAGTATGTTTTAAGAAAAAAATTTATGATCAAAAAAGGTCTGTTGCTTGTGTCCAAGAATAAGATTGTGAATCTCATTCTGAAATTGTTTCTATTGTAACTGAAAAGTCAGATCATATTTCCTATGTTGAAGACCCTATTGAATGTATTGATCCGATTGTTGAGATCCTTGTTGGTGGAAAGCCTCTAAATCTACTGGAGCAAGAATCACTATATTAACCAAGGAACTGTTTTTAGAAACATGGGGAGAGAGTTCTTTTACCCCCTGATCGTTCACCGGTATCCTATGAAGGTCGGAAAATAGACCTAATGGGGTATTTTGAGGACGATCTTATATTTAAAGGGAGAAAAATTAGTGGCAAGATTTACGTTGTTGTCAAGGGTTTGAATATATTAGGATGGTACCACCAAGGCTTGTTTGGTATGATCTTAAAGCCTGGATGTTCTGAACAAGTACTTGTAATTTCTGAAGGAGAGGAGAATGTTAAATGGGAAGATCAATTCCCCACAGATTTTTCTAGTGAACTAGGCACCATTCGTGGATTCAAACATAGAATCATTGTGAAGGAAGGTTCATCACCTGTAAAGCACAAATTAAGAGGGGTACCTTTCAGCGTCCGAGAGGATCTTGAGGCTGAACTAAAACGACTATGTGAGCAAGGAATTATAGAACCAACCAAGGCCTCTTTGTGGCTTTCTCCCCTTGTTGTGACACACAAGAAATGTGGGAAGATGCGCGTTAGTGTGGACCTCAGATCTCTTAATAAGGAAATTTGGGTAGATTCACATCCCCTCCCCAAGATTAATGATCTGTTTTCATGTGTCAGGGGTTCTCTGTATTTTTCAAAATTAGATCTGGCCAATGCTTACCACCAGATTGAATTAGAACAGGAATCCCGCCATCTCACTGCTTTTATTTCCCCATTAGGAACATTCCAGTATAAACGGATGCCGTTCGGACTGGCTTCGGCGGCATCAGTTTTAACGAGTCATGCAAAGCATGTTAGGGGAAATTAAAAGTGATCTTGTTTTTCAAGACGATGTGCTTGTACATACAAAAGACATCGCATCACATAATGTTCTGTTGAAGAAAGTCTTTGAGATTTTCAAGGATCGTGGAATAGTTGTGGAACCTGAAAAGTGTAAATTTCTTAGTGATTAAATTGAGTACTTAGGGCATCACATTTCAGGAGAGGGAATCAGGCCTAGACAGGGTCTGTTAGATGCCATTATTGATGCCCCGATTCCAGTTGACAAAACAGGTGTCAAGTCTTTACTAGGATTACTAGAATATTATTAAAAGTTTATCGCAAATTATGCCTCAATTGTTCGTTCGATTAGTTCACTGCTAAGGAAAGGTGTTTCCTTTTGTTGGTCTGATCAGTGTGCTGCAGCTTTAAGTACTGTTAAAATGCAACTTGCCAACAGTGATGCTCTTAAACATTATGATCCCTCTCTATCTACATGCATCACTGTTGACGCGAGTCAAGTAGGTTTGGGGTGTGTTGTGACTCAAAATTCTCAGATTGACGAGAATACTATTGCTTTTGCATCAAGAGTTTTAAGAGCTGGGGAACTTCACTATTCAGTAATTGAAAAAAAGAGTTATTGTCCTGCCTTTGGGCCATTGAAAAATTCCGTTCATAGGTCTGGGGAATTCGTTTTTTGTTAAAAACTGATCATAAACCACTAGTTAATATTCTTGGTGCAGGGACGAGCAAATGTTGTTCACTAAGGATTGTCAGGATGGTTTCACGTCTGATGCAATATCAATTTGATATAGTTCATGTTTCTGGTGGAAGAAACATTAGAGCAGATTTTTTATCTAGATTTCCCTCTAGTGTGAATAGGAAGGAACCTCAGACGGAGGATGACGAGGATAATGATTCTGATGATGGTTTCATTGCCGCAATCGATTTATCTGAGCATAGTGTTGGTACTGAAGAGTGCTGGTTAAATGCTCTTTCTCAAGATGAAGTTCTTCAACAGGTGTGTGAATATGTGAGATGTGGTTGGCCGAGAGAGCGTGTTTGCCGCACTATTTGCAACCTTTTTGGAAAGTGGAGTCTGAAATTTCAATTGAAGATGTTGTTTTAGTTTGTGCAGACAAATTCATTCCTCCACACTGTTTAAGAAAGAATATCATCGCCAAGGCCCATGAGGGACATTTGGGTTTGACACTCACTAAACGCAGAGTCCGTGATTGTTTCTGGTGGTCCTCTATGGACAGTGACATTTGTGATGTGGTTGACATATGTTCTATCTGTAGGAGTGCTGATAAAGCTTTGAAAATTAAGACGCCTCCTCTTCTTCCCATTTAATGTCCTCCCTTCTCCTTGGTCTAAATTAGGTCTATATAATCAATAGGGGGGGACTGAAGAGCTAATATTTATAGACCTCCTGTACCCATGCTCCTCAATGTACATATACAAGACACTGTGGGTAGACAGTTTCTCTGTTATGGCATGTGTGAAAGATGTCACTGTATTCCAGAAGTGTTTGTCGCTGGGAGATCTGATTTTCAGATCATAATGCCCTCACACACCTGTTTAGGGTGTCATGCTTCATCATAGGGCGCTCCTCGTCGGACCGGCGCTGCAATGTCCAACGGGCCTGGTGGCTGCTTTGGCGGAGTTCTTTTGATCTGAGATCGCCGTATGTGAAGGGTGTTTGTGGGCAACTGGTGCTATGTGTATGATAACGTGAGTGGGTGATTTTAAAATAGGCTCCAGGTCTAAAAATATTTTAATTCAATGATAGAACTGGGTCTAAGTAAAAACAGTGGTGCCAACAGCAGCACATAAGGTACCTAGGTGACTAGTGAGTTTATAAGGTCGACATGTTTCGTGTCATAGGAGCTCCGAAATCGAGCGACACTTCTTCAGGACCTATCATAGGTAGTGGTGAACCCCAATGGAGAGCACCAAACAAAAGGAACCTCCAAAGTCGGAGGATGTAGTAAGATCACAAGTGAATTCCCAGTAGGGACTACACCTTGCCTCTCCACCTAAATAGAGTGGGAGACATAAAAGGAAAAAGGGAGGGGAGGACAAGGGGAGCGACATGAGAGGATATAGTTCAATCAGAAAATTCGCAATTGGCGTAAAATCTCTAGGTGAAACTCTCCACAGTTATGACGATTTGAGTCTAGACAGTGTAAAATGGCCCAGTCCCCGTCACAGGCAAGGCTAGTCATGTGAGGGAATAGTTAACAATAGGAATAAAAGTGCTCATTAAAAGTAATCATTAAAAGTAATCATATGCATTGACTGACAAATCGGTCAACCCATTCACAGATATTGCCCCCGAGCCGTGAAAGGCATAAAGACGTATGAATAAGTAAATGGCAATGCCAGATCTTACCTTGAATTGGCGGAAAGTGCTACTACATGGAAGGAGGGGGGAGTTGGCCCAAAATATTATAGGATTACCAACTGAAACGAATTTATGCCTTTCGCGGCTCGGCGGCACAATCTGTGAATGGGTTGACCGATTTGTCAGTCAATGCATATGATTACTTTTAATGATGTTAACTATTCCCTCACTTGACTAGCCTTGCCTGTGACGGGGACTGGATCATTTGACACGGTCTAGACTCAAATCGTCATAACTGTGGAGAGTTTCACCAAGAGATTTTACGCCAATTGCGAATTTTCTGATTGAACTATATCCTCTCATATCGCTCCCCTTGTCCTCCCCTCCCTTTTTCCTTTATGTCTCCCACTCTATTTAGGTGGAGAGGCAAGGTGTAGTCCCTACTGGGGATTCATTTGTGATCTTACTACATCCTCCGACTTTGGAGGTTCCTTTTGTTTGGTGCTCTCCATTGGGGTTTACCACTACCTATCATAGGTCCTGAAGAAGTGTCGCTCGATTTCGGAGCTCCTATGACACTAAACATGTCGACCTTATAAACTCACTAGCCACCTAGGTACCTTATGTCCTGCTGTTGGCACCACTGTTTTTACTTAGACCCAGTTCTATCATTGAATTAAAATACTTTTAGACCTGGAGCCTATTTTAAAATCACCCACTCACGTTATCATACACATAGCACCAGTTGCCCACAAACACCCTTCACATACGGCGATCTCAGATCAAAAGAACTCCGCCAAAGCAGCCACCAGGCCCGTAGGACATTGAAGCGCCGGTCCGACGAGGAACGCCCTATGATGAAGCATGACACCCTAAACAGGTGTGTGACGGCATTATGATCTGAAAATCAGATCTCCCAGCGACAAACACTTCTGGCATACAGTGACATCTTTCACACACATGCCATAACAGAGGAACTAAATTAGGTCTAGACATCATTGGTCCTGTAGAAATTTTACAAGGAGGTTGTCGTTTTATTTTTGTCTCAATTGATTATACTTCAAAATGTACTGAATTGAAACTTGTTAAGGATACTTCTTCTTCAAGTGTGATCTCATTTTTAAAAGAGGTGTTCATCCGGGAAGGGTTTCCAGAAACACTTGTGACCGACAATGTTACTCAATTTATCAGCACAGAATCTGAATTGTTTTTAAAGTCTTCTAACATAAAACATGTACGTAGTTAGTTAAATCACCTACAGTCAAATGGTCAAGTAGAACGAATGAATAGAGTGGTAGGGGACTGTATAAGGTGGGCGAAATCTTCTAACTCTAACATTCACAATGCTATTAATAGCATGCTATGGTTCTATAGGACCACTCCCCATTCAACAACTAAGATTTCACCTTTCGAATTATTAAGAGGACGAAAGGCTGACACTTGTTTCAAGCCGGGTTGGATGAACAAGTGGATTAAATCCGTTCATGATGTTAATGAGCTTATGGACATAGTAAGGGGAAATGTTAAGGCCTCTCAATCTAGACAAAAAAAATGGTTTGATGAGAAGAAGTCTGCCAATTTGGTGGAATTGCAAATGGGGGATTTGGTTCGTGTTAAATCCTCTATACACGTTAAAAAAAGGTGAGAGCAAGTTTGGGCCACCTGTTCTTGTTACTCGTGTTGGGAAAAATGCAGTGCAGGTTGCAGGTGGTAACTGGTGGAATGTAGGGAAAATTGTTAAATTAAGAGTACATCTTACATTGGGGCTCCTTGTCCTAAGAATGTTGATCTTGCTACATCTCAAAAAATTGTTGAATCTCATGCTTCTCTGAGAAGAAGCACCAGAATGAAAATGACTCCCAAAAGGTATCGGTTGTGATCCTTGAATGTCATCCTTTTGTTTCATACAAGAGTAATCTATTTTTATCATTTAGTTCGTTATATTTCTGTTCATTGATTTTTTATGGTTTTTTAAATGTTCCGTAATTATTGAGAAAAGGGGATATGTTATATTCTCACTTATCCATTTTATAGTGTTATCTTTAAAATTGTATTACTTGTTAAATACTGTATTGTCTCTAGCAACTTCAGAAAGAATGTTAGTTATGTTGCCTAGGTGCACAATCTGGACATTCTAGTATTTGAATATTCACAGGGCAGTTTGCTGTCAGCTGCACTTGGGTCCGGTCTGCTGTGTCTGCTGTGTAGCTTTCCTGTAATAAACTACATATACAAAATCCATGACGTCCAGTTTGTTACTACAGAGTTTACAGCCACTGTTCTTTAATCTGGTGACTGATTGCTTGAAGTGTGTAATACGCTTTGCGATTCTCTTACCCCGACACATTTATTAAGGTGGGTAGGATAGTAGCTCGCGCCCACTTTGACCAGCCCTAAGTTTACACCTGAACAAGGTCTGCGCCAGTTAATGCCTTGATTTTGTTTTTGGGGCGTCCCTTCAGGTTAGTTGGCTTTTTGTGCTTGTAACTGATTGTATATCCTATGTGGCTGTAGGTTTGCCATGGTGAAGTCTGGTTTCATCGCACCTAGTGAGACCTATCGTTAATGTGTTATAATTTTTTGTTTTAACAGTGCTCTGTCTATTTTAATCACCAGCATAGATTCACATTTTTTTGGGAGGGGTTGCTTGATTGACTTTGTAGCAGGTCTATAAACTAGACTAACTTGGCTTATCCCAAGTTACTGCATGTAGCTTCACCATGTTTACCCATAAATTCGATGGAATGCCCAACTTTCGTTGATATTTGCCACAAGCTGATTTCGTTGGCTGCTGCTCGGTGATGTCAACCACGGTTTACATTTGATAGTTGTCATGCACTTTGGAGTAAACACACCACCTTAAAGAGGTTTAAGGACTTGGAGGTGTACAGTGCATGCTGGTAGTCACCGACCGGTACAGCCACACATGCAAGTGATGCACGCTTGAGAATATATCTGGTCATCTGTCTCCATGCACGGTCTTGTGTTTTGTGCCAAACACGGGAAGAATAATTTCCTGGTCCAAATGTAAGGTGAAAATAACGTTAGGAATAAAACCAGGTCATAGTCTAGGTAACTTCCTACCTGAATGTTTTACAAAATTGGTGTTAAAGATAAAAGAATCCAGTAGCCAGGGCAACTTGGAGAAACTTAAAGGGAAGATGCGGTCAATAGGCTAAAGCTGAAATGGGACACATTGGGAACAAGCAGAGGATCCCAAGGTGAAAAACTAGAATGAATAGGTGGTCAATTATTTACACTTTAATAGCTTCCTAATCGACTCAGATTTTTCTCAATATGCTCTAATTGTTGCCCATTGAGGAACATTCATCAAATGTTTACACATTGAAGCAAGAAAAGGAGAGGGCATGTATGTGCCATATGTAACATTTTATGTGGTGCATTTGTGCTGTGCCTGCACTGGTACGCAACGTGCTGCCAAACGCATGCACCCTTACACCATGGTTGTAGCCATGATTTTCTTTTGTGAAGGGCCACAATATACAGCCTCAGGAGAGATTTCCCTCTTTCAAAGTGTGCTGCATTCTGCAGCACACAATGTGAGCTAAAGGTATTTCTCGTCATTGCATCTATGGTGGGCATGTATGGATTCTTAAGTATTCCCAGGTCTATCGGTGTTGGTAAACCTGGAAATGTCAATGCATGGGTGGCTGTGTGGGAACACCCATGTTCCATTATGGCATGCCTCTCTGCTGCAAAGTTAAGCAATGCAGCTGTTTGTTGCCGTGCGATATTCTAGACTTATCAAGCACTGCAAGATGTCCTTGTGGCTCGATAAATCTCACTCTTGGTTATACAGCCACCCTGCGAGGCTCCAGAGTAACACAAGACCTTGGTTCATATTGGCCTGAATCTCAAGGGTAGAGACCTGGATTACATCAATCCATGCACCATAATATGAGGTCAGGTAAGACTAAGGATCCAACTGATGGGAACTCCTCCACTGTCAAAAATATTGAGATATAGACCTCTTAACCAACCTATCTTATTTACTTATGTAGAAAAATCTCTAAATCTATGTAACAAACCCCCCAGTGTTCCACATAAATATACTGTCTTCACAACATAAGTGCTTTTTCTTTGTTTTTATTATTTAATCAAAGATAAAACATGATTTTTATAACATTTTCAATTTTGCTTTTTTGTTTTGTAATTTACATAAGTTGACATAAAACATACATGTGCATAATCAAGCAGTGTAAACAACAATTTAATCGTTGCCTGAAACAAAAATACTGCTAAATGGTTGACAGTGCCCCTCACAGAACAACAAAAGAAATTATAAACATAAAAGTTTAGCTGCCTAATCTCACATACCAACATCCATACCACATACTACATAATAGCACAAAAGAGATTGTAAAACATGTGTTTAACAACTGGAAATGTTTTCTTTTTTTAAATATTATCTATCAGTGTATTCTGTTAACATTTTTCTCACAATGACTTTTCCTTTATTTCATCGGTTTTTAAGTTGATCCATATAAATTTATTTTCCAGCTGTCAAAACAGTCGGTCTGGTCTACGCACGTTTCGGTGATAGAGATCACCTTCCTCAGGACCATCAAATAGTAAAAACCATGGAGGGGCTACGAATTTGAATGCTTGCGGTTTAGCATGTCCCTCTTGTTGCTCGACATCGAGCAACAAGAGGGACATGCTGAACCAAAGTACGCGAGAACCAACACTTTGAACTCCATGTCTAAGTTACACATGAACCGCAAGCATTCAAATTCGTAATAGACAACCCTCTTGTCTGGCGCTTTACAATTCGTTCAGAGCTTCGTGCATCGTGCACGAACTAAGGACTGTTGTCTCACTATATAGTCAGCACATAGACGCCAGCCTAGCGACACAATCTGTGTTGAAACAGAACAAAAGTAGCCCCTCCATGGTTTTTACTATTTGATGGTCCTGAGGAAGGTGATCTCTATCACCGAAACGTGCGTAGACCAGACAGACTGTTTTGACAGCTGGAAAATAAATTTATATGGATCAACTTAAAAACCGATGAAATAAAGGAAAAGTCATTGTGAGAAAAATGTTAACAGAATACACTGATAGATAATATTTAAAAAAAGAAAACATTTCCAGTTGTTAAACACATGTTTTACAATCTCTTTTGTGTATATTATGTAGTATGTGGTATGGATGTTGGTATGTGAGATTAGGCAGCTAAACTTTTATGTTTATAATTTCTTTTGTTGTTCTGTGAGGGGCACTGTCAACCATTTAGCAGTATTTTTGTTTCAGGCAACGATTAAATTGTTGTTTACACTGCTTGATTATGCACATGTATGTTTTATGTCAACTTATGTAAATTACAAAAGAAAAAAGCAAAATTGAAAAGGTTATAAAAATCATGTTTTATCTTTGATTAAATAATAAAAACAAAGAAAAAGCACTTATGTTGTGAAGACAGTATATTTATGTGGAACACTGGGGGGTTTGTTACATAGATTTAGAGATTATTCTACATAAGTAAATAAGATAGGTTGGTTAAGAGGTCTATATCTCAATATTTTTGACTCTTTCCCCCCTCTTGAACCTTAAAGTAATCGGGGATTACCTTTTTACATAGTGTAACTCCTCCACTGTCTAAATGATGCCCCGTGTCTGGTATAAGATGAAAGTGTAGCACTCCTCCTGGATGCCTAAATAGGCTGCTTACTCAGAAAACTACTTCTGAACTAACTGCCCTTTCAATCTCCAAGCCACCAACTTGAGCTTTCTTAGTTTGTCAGACTGCAGAAGAGAGAAGGCAAGAGGAGACAGCTGAATCAAAATAAGCCACTCCTTGTCTCTACTAAAACAAGAGTGGGGCCTCACTGGAACTACTAATACGACATTCACTCTTGCCTTAATCTGATGGAGAACTTCGAGATTAGAGGGAAAGGGTTGTGAAATTGAGTTGAAGCAAGCATCTAGAACAAGCATTTGCAATGCAATAGGTCTCGCATTAGGAAAGTGTGAGCAGTTGGCATTGCTATTAATAATGCAATACTAGCTATTGGCATTGTAAATGATAATGGCATGACTATGAGTTTGTTTTATAAAATAGATTAAAAAAGGCATTGTCATGAACAATGGCAATATCTTACAATTTAGCAAAAGCAAGAACTATTGCATTGCAAATGCTTGTTTCAGTACTGCAGTTTTTTAAAAAGTTGTAGACATTTATGTATAATTGTCAGAGTGGCAAGTTTCGTACAGACAAAAGCAGGCCTTGCTTGACTCCTATTAGAGCAGGCCGTCTAAGAAAGGTGGCGTTTTGGATGACACCATGTAACCTTATTAATTTCTAAGGAACTCAACATTTTCCTGGGCTTTCAATGCCTGCTGATGTGCATAATAATGCTCTGTGTGTGAGCGAAAATTGCTTCCCTTAACCCAGCTCCCGAATTTACATCCAATGTGGAAGCACTCTGTATGAGTGTTGGACTGCCGTGGCCAGTGGCAGCAGTTTGTCCATCCTGTGATCTTCATTAACTCACTAATTCTCCCTGTCACTCATAAAAAGCTCCGTCCTGTGTAAAGTAAGTGTTGTTCATATAAAGCCCTCTAATAATATCCCCAGGTAGTGTTCATGCTTGATAAAACGGCATAAAATAAATAGGGCTGGAGGATGGAGCATGTAAACGTAAAAACACGAGGACTGTCTGGAGTGTCCCAAGACAAAGTTAGTACAAAGTTCTTAGTGCGTGTTTTAAAGTCCCTAAATTGTTCTCTGCATGTATTTCGTTAGCAAAACACTCCAATCTGCGACTCTAATGTGTGTTTAAAAGCTGAACAGGAACCGGTGTAGCAACTTGAATTCGTAAGGATGTCTGGTATTGTTTCTGTCCTGGCGCCGGTGTTTACTGTATTTGTAACACTTGCGAATGGCGCCTGTTGTCTGTTCTGTCACTGAAATCTCCCGTGTCAGGTCGTTTCTGTAGGGCATCAACAAAGAGATAACACAGACACACAGCAAACCCCAGCATGATGACATATACGTGAGCATTTGTTGCCATGTGGTGACCATTTTGTTTTAGTGAATTACTGTAGGATATCAAAGCCTAAAAAAAAGAATGATAAAAGGTACTTGAAAGTGTGTTTTCAGAAAGGAGTGGCCTGTTAGGAAGTTGTAGCTGTCGGCCTTTCTAAAAACTTTTTTTTACAAACGTGACAGACTGTTGAGAGGCGTGGAGGAGCTGGAAGTTGGAGCGGAGCTAGTAAATACCATTGATGTGTGCAGTGTTTAGTTGGGAACCAACAGCGTTTCTTTTTTTTTTTTTTTTAAATAAAAAAAAGAAAAAACACGAAGGGGTGGGAGAGTAACCTCGAAAGCACATGGGGATGGGAGCTTTAAGTGGGAAGCAGCATCTGAAAGGTCAATAGGTGATGTCATCTAATAAAATATGCACCAGGCTAGGGAAAGCGTTTGGCCTGCGATTAATCAACAGGGTTGTATGCCAGCTGCTCTGGGTTTGTTTAAATGTGCTGTCAGCCACAGCCAGGGATTGCAACCCCCACCGAGTCCTGCAACTGTCTGCAGCAGGTATGGAAACATGCATAACGGGAGGTGGGGAGACGGCGCCTCTACCCAAGAGGTATCCTGCAACTGCCTCACTGCTCAGTAGTGTCCACGTCTGCAGTCAGGCACTTATCGCTGGTGCACCCACCCGATCCGATCCGGAAGAAGGGGGTTGGCGAGGGAAAGAAAGACAATAGGAATACAGCCCCGGTAAGAGGTAAAGCGGGGGGAGGGGCAGGGCATTAATCTGAAACAGACAAGAAAAGAAGAGTCAAACTTCAAACTTTATTAAAGTACAGGCAGAATTGTTAAAAGAGGGCGGTCAGAGATTGCACGCCAGCCATCCAAGGGATAATTGTTTGCCGGGGTGGAGGGAATGAAGGAAGTTGTGCGAGCCAGCCTGAAAAAAAGAAAGGCGGGCCGTTATTGTTGCTGACTAAGAGCAAGCGGCCTGCCGTGGTGCTTAATTATAACAAGAATATATATGGAGACAAGCAAGAAGTGGGATAAGGGAGGTGGTAGGTCACGCCGTCTAAGGGGAGAGAGGCACAGGCTGGCAAATGGTGTGCACTTTTGCGGCCGCTTTGATGTTCTCAGTGGCCGCGCGGCTCACGGAGATCATCAAAGCGGCCGCGAAATGATCACGCAGGCTGCCAAATGATGCGCGCGCCCGGCGCACATGCACTGTAGTTGGCGGCCTGAAAGCACTGGTTTGCACTTCCAAATCCACCTTTTACAAAAGCTCTCGCTAGAGCAGCGCTAAAGCGCTGGCTCAGGCGAGACCTAAAAAGGGGCATCCAATTCTGGTATATCAGAGCGAAAACAGTAGCAGACATTATGGAGTGAATCAACGAGCCGAAAGATGGGCTTTTTCAATGTCCGTTCTCCCAATTTGCTGATAGGCTCTTCCCATTATGAAATTGTGTTATTTTATTCTTCAGGGGTTACAAAGGGGGAGTCTGGGGGGGAAGACTTATGCTTACGATACAGGATATTTGCTTGTCCCGAATATCTGTGTGATATAAATGCCAATAAAGTTACTTAAAAGAAAATCAGCAAACACTCAAATGTTTGAAGTAGGAATGCTCCTCCGTTTGATACTGTAGTCCAACTCCCCTGGATAAATACTGCTGATAGGGATATAACACATTGACCATGTCTCACTCGAAGATACTGTCTGAAGTTTTGGACGGTCACTGAGATCTTGCTGCTACCACCCCCTTTTCCGTAAATCTAAAATAGTGACTTATTCCTAAATCTTCATGGAGCTCATCAATGCCCTTCATCCCCTTGTGCTAGCATCCATTGTTCTAATTAATGTAGTCACAAAATCACTCTAGGAACTGTTTCTTGCTATATGGAGGGTCTGACACTGCAAGGGAGGGAGAATGAGAAATGAAAACGGTGCACTTTCGGGAGCAGGCAACAAAGAGGCAACTGGGAACGGAAGCCAGTGAGCAGCACGCAGTCGGCAACCTCTCTGCCCATCAGTCAGCACATTATCATTACAGCGAGGCGGAGGCAAGCCGTGCAAGTAATGAGGGGCGACGGTACTAGCCTGCCTGTTGTCACAGTCGTGAGGCAAATGCTAAATAAACCATGTGCTTTGTTATAAGGCAGTGTCGAAGGAATAAGTTTACTTTTGAATTTGCTAGGTTTGCCATTCTGCATGGCAAAAGAGGCAAGCCGATTGGAGCTTTACGTGTGACCTCTGTCCTGCTGCCTTTGTTACCTGTGCGGGCTGCGCCTCGGTGGGGGAGGGTAGTGCCTCAGGGGTGTTCCACTGCCACGACGAGGACCATGTAAGCCGCCGCGGCCTCCGTACAGCAGTCACTGCATCAGCTTGAAGCAGCACTGGATGCGGCGCAAGAGGCAAGGGGGGCACAAAAACAAACCACAAACTGTTATCAACATTTCTCCATACCTGGCACATTACCCGTGTAATTAAAACACCAGGGCAAGCTAGACAAGATGATGCAAATGTCTTCAACTGAAATAGCGCCCACTTCCAAGAGGTCTGCATTATTGATTTGTTTAAAGATAAATTATGAAGACGACCCCCATCTGCTACAATTATTGAACTCTTAGCAGGCAGCAAGAGCAGCACCAGTCAACTGGCTGCTAATTCTGAAATAATCAAACACCGGCACTTAAAGGGGGCTGCTAAGGCCGGTATAGGACACGTGGTTATTAAACGGGCAAAGGCATTGGCTGCCGAGCCAGGGGAAGTTGGTGGTTCTGGGTAAACTACTGTCTATCGCACCCCAGCGAAAGTGTCAGGCCAGCCATAATGACAGGGGGTGTAACTAGGATTTGACAACTAGGGTTGCCCCTTACACAGATTCTCAAGCAGCTTCTAGGTGTGTATGCCAAAACTCTGAGGCTCCGAAACAATGGAAGCCTTCTACAGGGAGAAGTGTTACCTCCCTATTGCAGGAATACTGATCTTACACCTATATATGCAGTGATTGTAATATCACACCTATATCTGCAGTGATAGTGATCTCACACCTGTAACTGCAGTCATAGTAACAACACATGGGTATATGTAATATCCACTCAGAGTTCTTATTCCAAAATGAGTGGGTATTAACATTTTTAATGCATTAGATTAATGTGAAAAAAAATATCACATTAATAAAAGCCAGTACCATTTACAATACAAAACTGACACTAGTACAAAGGCAATGCAATAGATTTTGCAATTACAACAAAGTGAGCTATAGTCATTTTGTATTACACCATTTGACTAATGCTTCGCGAAGGGAAAAAACCCCACTGACATTTACAATGCCAATAGCTCAAACTAATGTCATTGGGAGACCTATTGCATTGTAAATGCTTGTTTTTCCTTTTGAGGGTACTTATTCCAACATCCTGTATGTACTTCGCAGCCCATGGCCAAACATCTTTTTTAAAGCCCAATAAAATCTGATTAACCCCTTCGATACTCATGACGGAGCGGTTCCGTCATGAGCATCGGTTGGGCTGTGCTTATGACGGAACCGCTCCTTCATGAGCACAGCCCCTGGGGGAAGCGCTGGCGCTCCCCCCCTGGAGCATCGATCGTGCCCCCACAGAGGAGGATGGCAGCGGAAGAGTTTCCGCTGCCACCCCCGAGCCCCCCCACGCTTCCCCGTGACGTCAGCGCGCACAGCGCACGCCGACGTCATCAGGAAGCGCTGGGACGCCTGGAAGCCATTTGCTTCCAGGCGTCCCAGGGAGGAGAAGGTGAGTTTCGCTGGCTGGTGGGGCCATGGGGGTGATATTCTTTGTGATTGAGGCATCGGGGAGAGGAAAGCGTATTTCCTCTCCCCTGATGTCTCAATACAGTGCATTCCTGCAGCACGATTGCGCACAGAGTTGGAGTCATCGGATGATGAAGATACTCTTAGTGCGGATGAAGTGCCTGTGTTAGAGGAGGAGACTGATGTGCCGATAGTGCGGCAAGAGGCATCTGGGCTGCAGCCTGGGGCTGCAAGGCTTCCCGTTGGTGTAGTGCGGCAAGAGGCTTCTGGGCTGCAGCCTGCGGCTGCAAGGCTTCCCATTGGTGTAGTGCGGCAAGAGGCATCTGGGCTGCAGGCTGGGGCTGCAAGGCTTCCCTTTGAAAGTGATGACCTCTGGGTTGCCCCTGGCATGGTGCAGCCGGCATTGCCAGAGTTTACTGGTGTTCCAGGGTGTAGAGAGAATACTGAAAACTTTTTGCGGATAAATTTTTTCAGTTGTTTATGGACGATGTGTTTTTGGCAGAGATTGTTGAGCAGACTAATTTGTATGCCGATCAGTTTTTGAGGGACAACAGTGCCAGTTTTAAGCCACACTCTAGAGCTACCCGGTGGACTCCCACAAATCTTGAAGAGATGAAGAAGTTCTTGGGTTTAACTTTTTTGATGGGCTTGCTAAGGAAGCCATCAATGTCTTCATATTGGTCTAGCAGTCCCTTGATGGCAACGTCTATTTTTCCGGCAGTCATGAGTCGTGATAGGTATTTGCTTCTGCTTCGGATGATGCATTTTGTTGATAATGGTTTAGCGTTGCCACGAGATCACCCTGAGTGTGACCGTCTTTTTAAGATTAGGCCTGTCCTTGATCACTTTGTTGATCGATTTTCTGAGATTTATGCTCCTGGGAAACAAATTGCAGTGGATGAGTCTTTGGTGTTGTTCAAGGGCCGCTTGGTTTTTAGGCAATGCATTCCTAGTAAGAGGGCACGCTATGGAATAAAGCTGTATATGCTTGTGACAGTAGGACTGGATATGTCTCTAATTTCAGGGTGTACACCGGTAAGGAATCCAGGATTAACCTCCCTGGTTGTCCGTCCACTTTTGGAGTGACTGAGAAAATTGTTTGGGAACTTGGTAGAGGATTTTTTAACAAAGGCCACCATTTATATGTAGATAACTTCTACACTGGTGTGCGGTTGTTCAGGGAATTGGCCAAAGTGGACACTGTTGCTTGTGGCACAATCCGCTCTAACCGTAAAGGTTTCCCAAAAGAACTTGTTTGTCAAAAGCTTGTGCGGGGACAGTGCAGTGCGTTGCGAGGAGCTTCTTGCTGTAAAGTTTTCAGACAAGAGAGATGTCTACATGCTGACTACCATCCATGATGAAAGCACTGCACCTGTGACTGTTTGGGGTCAGGTCGCTGAAGCGCGCAAACCTGTGTGCATTTTAGACTATAATAGGCACATGGGTGGTGTTGACAGAGTAGATCAGAGGTTGGAACCTTACACTGCTCTTCGTAAGGCTTACATTTGGTACAAGAAGTTGGCTATCCATCTTTTCCACTTGGCAATGTTTAATGCTTTTGTTGTGTTCCAGGATTCTTGTCCTGAGTCAAAGATGCCTTTGCTAAGTTTCAGGAGTCTGTAATAGGCAGCCTTGTTTTAGTGGAACAGGCAAGTGTTCCTAGAGTTGGAGTGGTGGAGGATGTTGCTAGATTGAAAGATAGCCACTTTCCTGATCACATTCCTCCCACACCCTCAAAAGATTTTCCCAGTAGGAGATGTAGAGTCTGTTGGCGAAGAGGTACGCGGAAGGAGAGTCGTATGTACTGCCCCGACTGTCCTTCTCAACCTGGACTGTGTGTCCCTGCTTGTTTTAGAGCGTACCACACGCAAAATAATTTTTGGGAGCATTCATGAGTGGTAAAGTGAACTGCCTGGTCTGTATTCTTTGGAAAATTTGATTCTGTTTCAAGGTTGGTGTTAGTGCAATGTATTTAGTTGCTGATTTTGTGTTTGAAGATTTGTATCTATTTGCGATATGTTTGTGTTTTTTTCTAAAAAAATGTGATGGCGGTGTGTGTAGGCTGGCGCTTGACTGTTGGTGTGTGTGAACTGGCACTTGGTTGGTGGTGTGCGTGGAATGGTGCTTGGCTGGCGGTGTGCGTGGACTGGCGGTGTGCATGGACTGGCGGTGTGTGTGGATTGGTGCTTGGCTGGTGGTGTGCGTGGACTGGAGCTTGGCTGGCGGTGTGCGTGGAATGGTGTTTGGCTGGCGGTGTGCGTGGACTGGTACTTGGCTGGCGGTGTGCGTGGACTGGCGGTGTGCGTGGACTGGTGCTTGGCTGGTGGTGTGCGTGGACTGGAGCTTGGCTGGCGGTGTGCGTGGAATGGTGCTTGGCTGGCGGTGTGCGTGGAATGGTGCTTGGCTGGCGGTGTGCGTGGACTGGAGGTGTGTGTGGACTGGTGCTTGGCTGGCGGTGTGCGTGGATTGGCGGTGTGCGTGGACTGGTGCTTGGCTGGTGGTGTGCGTGGACTGGAGCTTGGCTAGCGGTGTGCGTGGATTGGCAATTGGCTGCCGGTGTGCCTGGACAGGCGATTGGCTGGCGGTGTGCCTGGACTGGCGCTTGGCTAGCGGTGTGCGTGGACTGGCGCTTGGCTAGCGGTGTGCGTGGACTGGCACTCTGCTAGCGGTGTGTGTGGACTGGCGCTCGGCTTGCTGTGTGTGAGTGGTGACTTGCTGCTGGTCACTATACACACTGCTAGCTGAGTGCCACTCCACACAATCCATCAGCTTGTGTAGTTGCTGTGTCAGGAATGTGGGCGTGTGAAAGTGATGGGCCCTTGAATGGCGCTGTGTGCTGGTGTGAGTTTTGTTATGTGATGGGCCCGCGGCTGGCGGTGTGAATGGTTTTGTATGTCTCACACGTATGAAAGGTGTATGAATGGCCTGTAAAGAGGTTGGTGCCTTGTCGTGGCTTTACAGCTCACGAGCTGTGAGTCAATGGTTCAGTTTCTCGCACTTTCAATTATTAACAGTGCTTTTCATTTTTGTGAAATCACATGCTAATACAATTGTATCTACTGAACCATCACTCACCCTCGTGCCAAATCCAACCAGTATGTGTGTGTGCTTGAGGATTAGATGGCTGTGCAGTAATATTTGTCTTTCTGAAGCAGGGTGATCCTTGTCCCTTTTTGTGAATTTTGTAATGTGTTTTGCTTTTGTGCGTGGTGGTGTGAATGGTCTTGTTTGTATCATGTATGAAAGGTGTGTGAATGGCCTGTAAAGTGGTTGGTGCCTTGACGTGGCTTTACAGCTCACGAGCTGCGAGTCATTGGTTTGGTTTTTTGTGAATTTAATTATTGACAGTGCATTTCATTTTTGTGAAATCTCTTGTTAATAAAATTTAATACACTGAACCATGACTCGCCCTCGTGCCAAATCCAACCAGTATGTGTGTGTTTGAGGAATAGATGGTTGTGCAGGAATCTTTGTCTTTAGTTTCTCTGCCAAGGTGTACTTTCCATGTAAGAATAACCCACCAACTGTAAATATCGTTGAAAACCCTTGGGAGTTCATGGCGATGTCTCTTGTGAATTCAAAAAGTTTTTTAATCCCCTATGTCCTGCAAACCTCAAAATATCTGTCACATTTTCATTGCAATATTGTTCCAAAATTTTCACGCTGTAGAAACAAACCAATAATTATGTCTAAACTATCTGGTTTTGGAAAGGGGGTCATTTGGGTTTTTGGCCCGGTGCTTGGCGGCCATCTAGGGAAACCTACCTAACCCATACATTTCTGAAAACTAGACATCCGGGGGCTTCCAGGGAGGTATGGCTTCGTGCTTCCCCCACCTTTTTCTTACCCAGAATCCCCTGCAAACCTCAATTTTATTTGGAAAAATCACTTTTTTCACACATTTTGGTGTGGGAAAGTTGTGGCATCACCGGGCTCACACAAATTTTCCACCACCCAGCGTTCCCCCAGGTCTCCCGGTAAAAATGGTGCCTCACTTGTGTGGGAGGCCCAAGTACCCGCGGCAGGGAAGGGCCCAAAACGTAGTGAGGCGACATCAAAGTGGCCTATTGCAAATCCACCTGGTTTTGCAAGGGGGGTCACTTGTGTTTTTGGCCCGGTGCTCGGCGGCCATCTAGGGAAACCTACCAAACCCACGCATTTCTAAAAACTAGACACCCGGCGGCATCCAGGTAGGTATGGCTTGCGAGGATCCCCCAACGTTTCGTTACCCAGAATCCCCTGCAAACCTCAATTTTAGCTGAAAAAAATCACTTTTTTCACACATTTTGGTGTGGGAAAGTTGTGGCATCACCGGGCTCACACAAATTTACCACCACCCACCGTTCCCCCAGGTCTCCCTGTAAAAATGGTGCTCCACTTGTGTGAGAGGCCCAAGTACCCGCGGGCAGGCAAGGGCCCAAAACGTAGTGAGGCGACATCAAAGTGGCCTATTGCAAATCCACCTGGTTTTGCAAGGGGGGTCACTTGTGTTTTTGGCCCGGTGCTCGGCGGCCATCTAGGGAAACCTACCAAACCCACGCATTTCTAAAAACTAAATACCCGGCGGCTTCCAGGGAGGTATGGCTTGCGTGGATCCCCCAACGTTTCCTTACCCAGAATACCCTGCAAACCTCAATTTTAGCTGAAAAAAATCACTTTTTTCACACATTTTGGTGTGGGAAAGTTGTGGCATCACCGGGCTCACACAAATTTACCACCACCCAGCGTTCCCCCAGTAAAAATGGTGCCTCACTTGTGTGGGAGGCCCAAGTACCCGCGGCAGGCAAGGGCCCAAAACGTAGTGAGGCGACATCAAAGTGGCCTATTGCAAATCTACCTGGTTTTGCAAGGGGGGTCACTTGTGTTTTTGGCCCGGTGCTCGGCGGCCATCTAGGGAAACCTACCAAACCCACGCATTTCTGAAAACTAGACACCCGGCGGCTTCCAGGGAGGTATGGCTTGCGTGGATCCCCCAACGTTTCCTTACCCAGAATCCCCTGCAAACCTCAATTTTAGCTGAAAAAAATCACTTTTTTCACATATTTTGGTGTGGGAAAGTTGTTGCATCACCGGGCTCACACAAATTTACCACCACCCAGCGTTCCCCCAGGTCTCCCGGTAAAAATGGTGCCTCACTTGTGTGGGAGGCCCAAGTACCCGCGGCAGGCAAGGGCCCAAAACGTAGTGAGGCGACATCAAAGTGGCCTATTGCAAATCCACCTGGTTTTGCAAGGGGGGTCACTTGTGTTTTTGGCCCGGTGCTCGGCGGCCATCTAGGGAAACCTACCAAACCCACGCATTTCTGAAAACTAGACACCCGGCGGCTTCCAGGGAGGTATGGCTTGCGTGGATCCCCCAACGTTTCCTTACCCAGAATCCCCTGCAAACCTCAATTTTAGCTGAAAAAAATCACTTTTTTCACACATTTTGGTGTGGGAAAGTTGTTGCCTGGGAGAACGCTGGGTGGTGGTAAATTTGTGTGAGCCCGGTGATGCCACAACTTTCCCACACCAAAATGTGTGAAAAAAGTGATTTTTTCAGCTAAAATTGAGTTTTGCAGGGGATTCTGGGTAAGGAAACGTTGGGGGATCCACGCAAGCCATACCTCCCTGGAAGCCGCCGGGTGTCTAATTTTCAGAAATGCGTGCGTTTGGTAGGTTTCCCTAGATGGCCGCCGAGCACCGGGCCAAAAACACAAGTGACCCCCCTTGCAAAACCAGGTAGATTTGCAATAGGCCACTTTGATGTCGCCTCACTACGTTTTGGGCCCTTGCCTGCCGCGGGTACTTGGGCCTCCCACACAAATGAGGCACCATTTTTACCGGGAGACCTGGGGGAACGCTGGGTGGTGGTAAATTTGTGTGAGCCCGGTGATGCAACAACTTTCCCACACCAAAATGTGTGAAAAAAGTGATTTTTTCAGCTAAAATTGAGGTTTGCAGGGGATTCTGGGTAACGAAACGTTGGGGGATCCACGCAAGCCATACCTCCCTGGAAGCCGCCGGGTGTCTAGTTTTCAGAAATGCGTGGGTTTAGTAGGTTTCCCTAGATGGCCGCCGAGCACCAGGCCAAAAACACAAGTGACCCCCCCTTGCAAAACCAGGTGGATTTGCAATAGGCCACTTTGATGTCGCCTCACTACGTTTTGGGCCCTTGCCTGCCGCGGGTACTTTAGTTTTCAGAAATGCATGGGTTTGGTAGGTTTCCCTAGATGGCCGCCGAGCACCGGGCCAAAAACACAAGTGACCCCCCTTGCAAAACCAGGTGGATTTGCAATAGGCCACTTTGATGTCGCCTCACTACGTTTTGGGCCCTTGCCTGCCGCGGGTACTTGGGCCTTCCACACAAGTGAGGCACCATTTTTACCGGGAGACCTGGGGGAACGCTGGGTGGTGGTAAATTTGTGTGAGTCCGGTGATGCCACAACTTTCCCACACCAGAATGTGTGAAAAAAGTGATTTTTTCAGCTAAAATTGAGGTATGCAGGGGATTTTGGGTAAGGAAACGTTGGGGGATCCACGCAAGCCATACCTCCCTGGAAGGCGCCGGGTGTCTAGTTTTCAGAAATGCGTGGGTTTGGTAGGTTTCCCTAGATGGCCGCCGAGCACCGGGCCAAAAACACAAGTGACCCCCCCTGCAAAACCAGGTGGATTTGCAATAGGCGACTTTGATGTCACCTCACTACGTTTTGGGCCCTTGCCTGCCGCGGGTACTTGGGCCTCCCACACAAGTGAGGCACCATTTTTACCGGGAGACCTGGGAGAACGCTGGGTGGTGGTAAATTTGTGTGAGCCCGGTGATGCCACAACTTTCCCACACCAAAATGTGTGAAAAAAGTGATTTTTTTCAGCTAAAATTGAGGTTTGCAGGGGATTCTGGGTAAGGAACCGTTGGCGGATCCACGCAAGCCATACCTCCCTGGAAGGCGCCGGGTGTCTAGTTTTCAGAAATGTGTGGGTTTGGTAGGTTTCCCTATGTGCCGGCAGAACTAGGGTTCAAAAACTACAGCTAGGCACTTTGCCAAAAAAGGGTAATTTTTCACTGCATAATTGAGGTGTGACCACGTTGCGTTTTGCGCCGTTTCCTGTCGCGGGCACTAGGCCGACCCGCACAAGTGAGGTACCATTTTTCTCGTAGGACTTTGGGGAACGCGGGGTGGGTGGAAATTTGGGGATCCACGCAGATTCCAGAACTTTCCATCACAGAAATGTGGGGAAAATGTGGTTTTTTTGTCAATTTTTTAGGTTTGCAAGGGATTCTGGGTAACAGGCCATGGTGGGAGGCACTCAAGTCACCCCATCCTGGATTCCCCTCGGTGTCTAGTTTTCAAAAATATATAGGTTTGCTAGGTTTCCCTAGGTGCCGGCAGGGCTAGGGTTCAAAAACTACAGCTAGTCACTTTGCCAAAAAAGGGTCATTTTTCACTGCAAAATTGAGGTGTGACCACGTTGCGTTTTGCGCCGTTTCCTGTCGCGGGCACGAGGCCGACCCGCACAAGTGAGGTACCATTTTTCTCGTAGGACTTTGGCGAACGCAGGGTGGGTGGAAATTTGTGGATCCACACAGATTCCAGAACTTTCCATCACAGAAATGTGGGGAAAATGTGTTTTTTTTGTCAATTTTGTAGGTTTGCAAGGGATTCTGGGTAACAGGCCATGGTGGGAGGCACTCAAGTCACCCCATCCTGGATTCCCCTGGGTGTCTAGTTTTCGAAAATATATAGGTTTGCTAGGTTTCCCTAGGTGCCGGCAGGGCTAGGGTTCAAAAACTACAGCTAGTCACTTTGGCAAACAAGCATTTACAATGCAATGGTCTCGGCATTGTTAAAGTTAGAGCTATTGGCATTGCTCGACATTATTTTTGTTTTTAAAACATATAAAGAAACGGCATTGTTATTTACAATGTCAATAGCTTAATCACTCTCAAATGCGAGACCTATTGCATTTGCACCCACACACAGAGCCACACACACAAAGCCACCCACACACACAGAGCCACTCACACACAAATAGAGCCACCCACAGAGCCACCTACATACACACACAGTTATTAAAAGGGGTTTATGATGGCGTGACAATCGTCTGCTCTAAATACACAATAAAAATACACGTAAAATAGGTATCATCCACCTAAAATAGCTAGACAAAAATATGTACTTAAAACAGCATCAAAATATTTAACTGTTCAAAACGTTAACATTAAATGTACTGCATTGCAGGAAAATGGAATAGGGTCCGACTCTATAAGTATCATATTCCACGCAAAAATCAATTTGTAATATAAAAATTGCAAACACATGAAGGATAATTAATATATTTCCCAATGTTAACAGTGTAGCCTGGCGCATGAGTGACATGCAGAACGAGAACCGCCCTGCTCAGCCTAAAAGCCAGGCGAGGAGCAGGTAGCTGCAAAGTACCCCTACGGTGCCATCCAATTGGTGACATACAAGTGGAGTAAACCTAAAGATATCACACGACTTGCACCCACAGTCTGATGTCAGTCCCCACAACAAGCCTGAGCTCCCCTACCTGGGCAGCATTGCAGGCAGCTAGGGCAGTCGGGCAGCTGTCAGTCGTTGCTCAGTTCCCTCTCATTGACCGACTTCCCCCGGGGCACCCCAGTGGACAGCTGGACCGAGACAGGCTGTCATCCCGCGGCTTGGATCCCCGCCCGTGATTGACTCACCATGGGTCCTCCACCAGCCAGACCGGGCCCGCTCCACGCTGCGTGGCGCCAGCCCACTTGCGGAGACCGGGGATGGCTCGGTGAGTGTTTTGTACACCGCAGGGGCACGTGCGGACCCCATGGCCAATCAGCGCCTCTGGAGCCTGAGCAGCACGCTGGGATTGGTGAAGGTGGCAACGAAGCTCCAATCCTAGGTTATTTTAAACATCACGCAGCCCGCCTACTCCCCCGATTATGTCCAGCCGTGGGATTGGCTGTCGTGAATGCTGGAAGTGCGTAGGATCATCTATTCGAATTCTTGTGGGCCGCACCATTTCACTTCAGCCTGTCACAATCACAATAAGGTCAAAATACAGTGGCTGTCAGAATGGTGACTAGCCTGCTAGGTCTTAAACAGCTAGCGACCATTGTGTCTGGGTGAGAAGGGTTGTTATGCAGTGCTTTCAGTGGGCAGGTGCCATCCGGTACTGAGTACCTGCACTTCTTTTATTTTGAGTAACTGCACGCCTCAGCACTGTTGCCATACATTTTAATGGGAGAGTACTGACACTTCTAAGGAGCAAACATGCACTCTAAACAGTGAGTACCTGCACTTCTATATGCCCATTTAAAACGCTGCTGTTAGGTTCATATGGTAGGGGGTAGTAGATGTTCGCATTTATTTCGCACCTAAAGACAGTTAACCTGTAAGGTGGCAACCCCAAAATATTTATTAAGACCAGATATAGCAGAAAAAAATCAGCCATTTTCATAACTGTATTCTAGAAAGCAGCCAAGACACGTATCTAGTTTTAAGATCCTAGTCGCTGGTGGGGGGACAGCAGGGAAAGATACACAATTAGCGTAAAATATATTCCAAACGAATTCTGATGTTGCCAGTGTGGTGGAACAAAGAAAATCATATCCATCCAATCAGCACAGCAGCGTTTTAAGGGTAAAATTGCGCGGCCACAGCTCACAAATCAAGGCAGGCCCGACTGACGGAATATTGGATTACAGGTCCCGGGAGCTGGGATATGAAACTGCACTTCTCTGAACCCTCCTGGGAACAGCGTACTGCTGAGGCGGAAGAGGGAGCTGCGCTAACAGTGTTTCCTACAAACTGTTGTCTGCTCTCTCTATCCAAATGACTTCATTTTCTAATTTGTGAAGAAACAGACCGCGCTGCCTACTGCCTGGAAGCCAATCTCCGGATAAGGAGGTTTTCGTGTCTCTCCGTTCTCATTACCTCAGCAGCCGTTGCTCTCGTGGGACGCCCACCCGGGCCGATTGGCCAGCGCCACGGTGGAGTTTTCTGTGTCGATGGTGTACAAAATGCCCTCATAACGAATCTTGGCCTTGGAGATGAGACTAATCTTGCTGCCAATATAGGGCGTCCCGCCGCTCATGGCTGCTACCGGTTTGGGAACGTTCCACCGGTCCGGATTAAAAGAGAATATCACAGAGGAAGCCAAGTTATGCCAATATGGCCGCCTTCATGCCCCTTCGAGTGAAATGGACGCTGGGTTGCGAGAAAATAGTATCCACCATAAACAAGCACACACCACTGCCTTTCTCCGAGGCGAAGCAGAAATGCCTCGGAGAAAGGCAGCGGCGGTTTCCGATTCGGGGGCGTGTTTTTCTGTTCTCTCCTCTTTCCATTGGCTGGAGGAGATAATTAGAAAAGTTGCAAAAAACACGCCCCCGAATCCGAAAAGGCCGGGGCCTGTTTGGAGAGACGGATCTCTCCTCCAATGGCTGGCCAGCATTCAAGAGGCCAGCCAATGGAGAACAGGGGAGAAGAGGGGCGGGTTCAAGCCCCTCTTCTCCAAGTCATTCTATCTCACGAGCGAGACTGCGCAAGCGCAGCCTTCGCTAGCCGAGACCTAAAAAGGGTCATTTTTCACTGCAAAATTGAGGTGTGACCACGTTGCGTTTTGCGCCTTTTCCTGTCGCGGGCACTAGGCCGACCCGCACAAGTGAGGTACCATTTTTCTCGTAGGACTTTGGGGAACGCGGGGTGGGTGGAAATTTGTGGATCCTCGCAGATTCCAGAACTTTCCATCACAGAAATGTGGGGAAATTGTGTTTTTTTGACAATTTTGTAGGTTTGCAAGGGATTCTGGGTAACAGACCATGGTGGGAGGCACTCAAGTCACCCCATCCTGGATTCCCCTGGGTGTCTAGTTTTCGAAAATATATAGGTTTGCTAGGTTTCCCTAGGTGCCGGCAGGGCTAGGGTTCAAAAACTACAGCTAGTCACTTTGGCAAAAAAGGGTCATTTTTCACTGCAAAATTGAGGTGTGACCACGTTGCGTTTTGCGCCGTTTCCTGTCGTGGGCACTAGGCCGACCCGCACAAATGAGGTACCATTTTTCTCGTAGGACTTAGGGGAACGCGGGGTGGGTGGAAATTTATGGATCCACGTGGATTCCAGAACTTTCCACCACAGAAATGTGGGGAAAAAGTTTTTTTGTCAATTTTTAGGTTTGCAAGGGATTCTGGGTAACAGATCATGGTGGGAGGCAGTCAAGTCACCCCATCCTGGATTCCCCTGGGTGTCTAGTTTTCAAAAATGTATAGGTTTGCTAGGTTTCCCTAGGTGCCGGCAGAGGTAGGGTTCAAAAACTACAGCTAGACTCTTCGCAAAAAATTTGTAAATTTTCAGTGTGAAAATGTGGTGTGTTCACCTTAGGTTTTGAGCCACTTCCTGTCGTGGGCACTATGCCTACCCACACAAGTGAGGTACCATTTTTATCGGGCGACTTAGGGTAGTTCAGATTTGTAAAGCAACTGTTCTTACCTATTGATTTTTGATGCATTTCTCCCTTCCAAATGAAAGACATTGTGTACAAAAAAAAGTCATTTTGAAAAATGACCAATAATTGTCATGCAAGTATGAGTATTCCCAATTTCGAAAATGTGCAAATATGCACTGTTTCTAAACTCTGTAATTTGTTCCCATTTCAGAAATACATAGGTGTCTTTCATACCAATTTTTCCATGTATACATTTTCCAACTATAATTGCTATATCCCCGGAACAAAAAAAAAACCATTACAAAATGCTGCTCAGTTTTTTACTCTGGGTTCGTTGGGCTCTTGGTGAACCTACAAGTCCTATATATCCCCACAACCAGGAAGGTCCAGCGGATGTAACGGTACATTGCTTTCTAAGAGATTTCATGATTAGAAGAAGTTACAGGTGAAAACGTTGACACAAAAGGCTGCTTTTTTCAACTAATTTTTAATTTTTCCAATATTTAATTGTTAGTTTCTATAAAGAAACCTTGATGGATCTACACAAATGATCCCTTGCTGAATTCAGAATTTTGTCTACTTTTTAAAAATGTATAGCTTTCCGAGATCCATTATTGCTTTTCTACCATTATCTGGAAGGAGGTTGAAAGCACAAAAAATTGCAAAAATAGGGTATGTCCCAGAAAAATGTCAAAACTGTGTAAAAAATGTTGGATTTCTGACAAAAATCTGTCATTCCCTAAAAGCTGGAGAAATGGTGATTTCAGCCCCACAAACCCTTTTTTGATATTATTTGCAGAGAAAAACCCAGACGCTTTCATTTGCAGCCACTTTTCCCCATTTTTCACAAAAAAAACAAAATGTTGCTGTATTTTGACTAATTTCTGGAACCCTCTAGGAGAATCCACAAACCCTGGGTACCTTTAGAATCCGCATGATGTTGGAAGAAAAGGACGCAAATTTGGCGTGGATACCTACTGTGGTAAAAAAGTTACAGGGCCCTAAGCGCGCACTACCCCAAATAGCCCAAAAAAGGCTTAGCACAGGCGGGGAAAAGGCCTAGCAGCGAAGGGGTTAAAAAAACTACACGTCAAACCTATTGAGTTGCCAATGTTTATTACTCAAAAGTGAGATGATTTTTTTTTTTTTTTAAACGCTTATGCTCACAAGCAACTTACATGATTTGTGCACCCCAGAATACTACAGTACTAACTTATTGATATAAAAAATGATAAAACAAAAAAGAAAAACGCCTAACACCACAGAAATACTATGCACGTGCACACTGCTTTGGCGCGCACATTGTACATCAAAACTCTTCAGAATCTGTCTTGTCACGGCTTTTCAAAAGCCAACCGGAGCGTTTCATAAAGAAAATATTCGGGAACTATCCACTCACCAAGAATATGAGTTTCCATTTTCCTATTTAACGCACTACCACCAGAGAACAAGTAAATAGGCGAAGAAACCTCCGCTGACAACCGTTTATCGACACAAAAACAACGCGTGTACGCAGGGGCGGGGCCAACCCTGACGTGCTGGTCCGCGAGGATTCCATTGAGGATCCAAGATGTCCGTCTCCACTGGTCTAAAAACGAGCAGCCACCATTCCAAGATGGCCGCCACGCGAAACGCGTGCAAACACGTGGTGTGCTTCCCTTCTCTGACAAACGTGTTCCCGGCGATGGCATGGCCTCGAAGAGATCCCGTTCCAATATGTCAGCCACAGCCCGTGCATCCCGGAAGTGTTGCCGTTCTACGGTTCCCGAGGAAGGCACGGGCCTGTCCGTGTCCCCACTGTTCCATTCTCACAAACAAGGTAACCTGAACGTTAGTGGTTTGGTTGGTTATCAGCAATACATTATATTTACTTAGGTCACAAAGAATTATGAGATTCCTGGCACGTGGTATCTTCCCATAATAGCAAGAATAATTATTCCGAAAGTCAAAACGACCATTAGAGTTAAAATGCATTTTCTATTATAATGTTGGCCCTTGTAATGGTTTGTTGCTTAAATATGCAGAGTTGCAATATATGTGCACCAAAGCGGTCGTTTTAAACAGGTTAGCAGACTATGACATCCCCGAATTTATATCACACGAACAGATCTGACTTTATATATTTGTAATACGTCATCATCAGGGCAGCGCATAGTGATGTCACCAGGTGGTGTCGTTATGTCCTTATTAACAGTTGGCAAACACGAACAAAACCAGCCTCTTTTAGGTCATGGAATGTTGGGGCACCACAGTAAACATAAGATTGGAGGCAGATGAGAGGAGCTTATCCCATGGTATCTATCCATATCTCGCTTGATTATAGTGACCAGACTTTTAAAATCCAAAAACCTACTTGGCAGCAAGGACTACAATTTTGCTAAGGTACAGTAACTAACAGCGCTCCCCAATTTAGAAAGTTCCTAATAATGGTACCAATATTGTTAATTTTGTGGTGATAACTGTAAACATGTAATGCAACGTTGATGCGAAGTAAATGTCATGTATATGCTTCTGGTGAGCCCTGCTAACTAATCTTGTCTGGGTACATATGAAGACTCTTCATCCTTTAGTCAATCCTAGTGGAAACAAACATTGGCAAAGCCAATAGGTCTCGCCAATGCCTTTTAGCCGTGTTTTACATCGTAGCACCATTCTTAGTTAGAGAGTAGCAGCGCGCATACTGTATCTCCTCAATGGGTATTGATCCCGCCCATCGCTACCCATTGGTTCATTTGTGTGCTTGTCAAAATTCCATTCCGTTACATTTATTATTGTTACATTTTTGCACTTCCTTTTCTGTTTCCTTGGGAAGGCTCTCCTCCCGCACAGCACATGCTCCGTCACTGCTTCATCTCCTCTCCCTCACCCTTTCATCCTCCTCCCCCTCCATGCCCGCTGTTGGGGACAGGAGGTGGATGGTAGGCACGGGGCACCGCGCTCCATGTTTGTTAAGGTATTCCCAGTACCACTGCATATTGATCACACTGTGCTGCCTATTCGGGGTGTGTTTTTTGTAACAGAGTGTTGGTGTAGAACTTATAACATGTTTGACAACTGCTCCGGTTCCTGGGTTTCAGTCACTGTTGCGTGGAAGATCTGTTGAGCTGAAATAGAAAGGAGACAGACACTGTACTTATGACTCCGACTATATAAGAATAAATCAGCCATCTTTCAAAGAACATTCTTAAAACATGTATCACTTGGGAAAAAAACACCTTGGACTAAAGTCGAAAAGAAACAAAGTTCAATGTTACTTAAAACATCACATTCTTGCCTGTTAATTATTTTTTTTAAACTTTAGCTAACACTTTATCTATAATTTTGTATTATATTCTGGAAAAAATAAAATGCATCGGTATTTAGTATTAGCCCGTATAGGTCTGATAAATTGAGCGTTCTATTTCAACTTGGCTTCCGCATTTACGAGAGCACCGTTATACATAGAGATGTGATGTTGCATTCTACAGGAACTCCTCTTTAACGGAGCACCTAAACATTTACCCATGTGTCCTGATGGAGTGTGGGTCACCAGCTCTGGTCACTCATACACCTAATACTCACCTGGGCCCAAACCACATTAATACAATAAGCTAGTAAAACCCAGCTGGCATCAATTTTGAGTAATACCTGTAACTTTGTTATTCACCTTTACCAAGTCTTACCAATTCAATAAATTTTGTTTCATTTCCTCGACGAATCAGGTTGCTGAGTTAGTTTAAGGTAGAATGACATTTATCTCTTTACTCAAGAAGTTTTGAAAACCTTTATCTAAGTTAATTTGTGAGTCAAAATTCAATTACAGTAACCACCTTCATTTCAAGAGGCAAAATACTTTAAATAATTTCATAGCAAAACGAAGAAAATGATCAAAGATGACGGTACCTGAAAAGGGAGAAGGGGGAAAAAAGGGAAATAGGCATAGAAGTACAGAATTGCTGATTATATTTACCTATGGTATAAGATTAACCCAACTCCGTAATGGGGGGCCAGATAGAATCTCCAAGACAGGTCACAGGTAGAAGAAGGGGCAGATTCAGATCTGTAAGGGTAACTTCTCCTAAAGTACAACGCCAGCGTTGCACCCCTCTCTGGCACTACTCTCCTCGAGTGTCCCTCTTCCGCGATCCCTCTAGATGAATAGATTATCGATCAGTATCTCGAACTCTCGGACAGAGTTTCTGGTAGCATCAAGGTCTGAGACCGCGTCTCGGACAGAATCTGGAGCAGCGTACGCGTTGGGTCAGTGACGAGTTGGAATGACAGATCTGACAGGTCGGACAAAGTCTCTAGCTATCTTCCCTCAATTATACTGTACTTGGTTCGTGTACCACCCCCCCCATGTATCAATTCTTATGTTTTCAATAATTCTAATTGGTCAGGATGAGGAGGTGAGTTCATCACACCATTTAAATTTAATATTTTTTCTATGAACCATTGTTATGCTTCCGCCCCTTAATTTTCTTTTCCCATAGCTTTATTCTTACACGCATTTCACATAACTCAGTAAATAAAACGTTGTATTCAACATTGTTGCTCTTGCAGGGGTCATCACTTGAGCTTCTCAGGCTTCTTCATTGAAGGTGGCCTTGGCTGAGTGACACGTGAGACATCATTGTTTCTGGCCAGTTTCTGTGCGCAGTTGATGTGAGGTAGGGATTCCAGTCACCATCCGAGGCCCAAATAAGAACTAATAATGAATTCAGAAAAGGATACGTTAGAACACAGAAACAAATGATTTCACTGTATACCACTTATTTCTACTCTATCCCGATTTATTTAATCTTTTGCATTAGTGTTAAATAAAACTTACGAGGTTTCGTTTAGCAGTAGCAGATGCATTAGCATGTGAGTTCAAAGCGGCCATTTTTAGTGCCATTGCGCAGCTGCAAAAGTTTCCCACCGAAAGCGATATTGTCATACTACGTAGATGCAGTAGACTCATGCGCAATAAAAGTCCCGCGTTTTTGTCAGCCATTTTAGGGCATTTAGGTTACGTGTTAGTAATGCACATAGAAAAGCTTCCCCTAGATAAAAATGTTCGTGATGAATTGCGGTTTTAGTATTCACAAAACAAATTGATTACATGTTATTTGAGAGGACTGAATCAAGCAAGTTTCATTTACGAATCCTTGCTCAATCAGTCCCACTGAAGGAAAGAAACACACTGGATGCTTTCTTGTCACATGACTGTGACATTCGGCTTCTGCCAGCAGTCTGGTGCAGTTGTACCTGCGCTGGAGGTTCTTTCATGTCCATCCAGCAACATGGCAGGGATGGAGAGCTAGGTTTGCAGCCTGGTGGAGGAGTTTGTGGTTGGGCAACAGGACAGCAAAACTGTAGAGGTGGCAGCAGGTACGAGAGGCACAGGGGAACCGGGGCACTGAAATGACATTCATTTGGTTAGGCCATGTCTTACTTGCAGGAAAGAGCAGACTGCACATGTTTCCCAGTCAGCGTGTAGATTCCTTTCTCCATCCTCAGGTGTGCATTTCATGTGTGGGCAGAAACGTATGTGCTTCCTTATCGTGACCAAATCACGTCCACTGCTAATTACCCTCAACTTATTGGCAAGGTTTTTCCTTTTGGATAACTTATGTTCAACAGCAAATTCTAGGAAAGTTGCATGTTGAGTGCAACTTGTTTGTGACCAAACGACAGTTGTTTCGCGTTAATTAAATTATGTTGAGTGCTTGTGAATAGGTTCCCTCCGTACCACTTGTCACCCAGTTAAGTGTCCAAGGAGTGTTCTCTTGGAGCCTGGATGATCCATTTCAAGTCCGAATATAAATAATGTTTTGGAGACAGTAGGGGTTTGTCAGCCGAGGTCTGATCTTTAAAAGAGCAGTCCAACCGCACCTCCCCTCCCCAAAGCTACGCCGCTCACGTTGTCACATCGTACTTAGTAGTAGCAGCAGCAAGGAACAAATAGGCAGACAGGTCAGGAGACCGCCTTACTTGTATCAGTACCCATTACACCCTTTCTTTGACACTATTTTTGCCAGTAGCAAATTGGGTGGAAGGGAAGGTGTAGTATGCATACTGCCTTAGACTTTGCTGTCTTCACTGTGCAATGTATTAAAATTACAATTTAAGTGCTCTGTGTCCATGGTTGATTGATTTGGGCATTAGGTACAGAAGCAGTTCTGTTCATTTCGGTATGGGTGGGTACTACTTATTGGGTGCACCGTGGCTCTGGCGCTTTGTCTCACTTCCCTGGTGTGATGAGCATTATGCGCAGCATAGTTGGGTAATATTAGGTAGTATTGTGTGCCCTGTACATTAGGATGATATGGATGTTCTGTTTCCTGCAGTGCTGTGATGGGCAACTGAACTGTTGTAGTGTTAATGTTGCTGTACAATTGGAACATCTTATTATAGAACTCTTATTGCAATTGTGGGAAATTGAAACGGTTCACTTATGACGAAGTGTCAGAAGGGACTAATGGCCCTGTTTTCTGCTTGAATTAATAATATTGGCGTTCACCATAAAGTGAATCGTCTCTTATTGGTTATTAATGGACATTAAGATTCTTGTTTCATACTTGACAATGCATAGCTGCCAAGTTTTCAGTTTGCTTATGTGTGAAATGCCCATGGTTTCAATGTACTTATGAGTGACATTCAACTGACAAATGTGTGACACTTTCTTAAGAGTACATCCCAGTAATAAAGGAAATCAAAAGTGGTAAATATACACAAATTATACCCTTTTGAGCAAGGAGAAGCTCTGTTGGTACAGGTCGAATACTTTTAATAATGTCCATTGTTTAACAGTTAGAGTCCCATCACCACTTAATTCAACCTCAAATCACCAGGCCTTTAATTTACTTTTCAAAGTCTTCCTCGAATATAAAGGGCAAGGGGAAGAGCTCAAATTTCATAGGCACAGAGTACGTTGCTTTGTTTACCCCCGTCTCCACACTCCTTGTAATTCTGAAGTGTGCATGCAGAGACGTTTTAAGGCATGTGCAAAGCGGGCTCTGGCCAGATAGAGCCACCTCTGTTCTGCAAAGTCTTGCAGCGAGGACATTTAATAATTCTTAAACAGTTTGTTTTAAATTCCGTTTTCCTTTTAATCTATTTTTAATGTCGGTTATATATGAGAGTCTATTACAGATATTTTGCAGAGAAATTTGTTTCTCATGCATGCAACATCCATAAAAAAAGTTTCCTTTAAGATAAAAGCAGGACCTCACATATGTAAAATGGGAGGGTGTCAAGAGATTATGAGCAGTAATATTGGTGAGCTGCTGCTGTATTAAATTATTGAAAACACACATCACTTTCCCTGAAAATTAGATGAAAACACATTTAGAATTTGAACGAGTGGTCCTGTGCATTGTCGGAGACCTGGCCAAAGGCATCATGAAGGAGATCAAAATGCATCATAAATTCAAAGCTGTTCCGAACAGGGGCTCCCAGAATACATTTGGCCCAGGGCCCCAAAAGTCCTTACGATGTCCCTGTGCGCATGCATGCTTCCTTTCAGCCAGCAGCACTTTGGAATTAGGACATGCATGCTTTGGCTCTGATTGTTTGGGGTCAGCTTACCAAGATTTATTGCTGCCACTGTAGTAAAGACCCTTAGGAGGTGAATAAATCTAGAACACCCAGGATAATGTGCTGCATGACTAAACACTTATAAGGTCTAAAGGGCGAGGCCTATTGGCTATGTCAATGCTTGTTTCTTATGGCGGGTGGAGTGAGGAACAACACTGACAACGGTAGGGTAGGGGAGACTAAGCAACATAGACAATGGGAGGGAGCAGAGTAGGAGGGAAGAAGCAACACAGACAACTGTGGCGGGTGAGAAGGATTAAGCAACATGGACGGGGCTGTGGGAGTGAAGAATCAGCCCTACAGTAAGAAGATCAATCACAGCGTTGAAATTGGAAGGATGCTAATCAAGATGAAGCAATCAGTATTTGGGTCATGCTCCACATGAAACAAGATGTTAAATCAGCACACGATCGCCAATTGAAGCCAACAAATATCAAGCAGTGCATAGGCACCAAGGCCCTTGTAGAAAACTATATCTCTCACACGAAAGAGCGAGACCTATAAATGGTACTGCCAAGGCAACAATAGACCTGGCATAAAAGAGCAGTATTTGAGTATTGTAGCACCCAACCATGAGCCAGAGGCCTGATCCCAGGAGACGCAGCTTCTAGGCCTCAAAGGTTTACTTGGGTAATGTACATAGGTTTTGAACACACACAGGCATGATAGTGGTGCAGCCGTCTGCAAACCGCAATCTATTGATGTGTGGGTCTGTCTGGAAGTGGGTAGAGTAGGTCTTACTCTAGTGTGGCAAGTGGGCTAGAGGGACTTCTTCAGACTCTCTTGATTGCTTTGATGGTGTCAGGAATCACTAGCAGTGGATATGAGCTGACCATCATGATGCTTCCTTCTGATCTCGGATACAAAGCTTTTTTTGTGGCGCAATACATATTCATAATCCTACTCCGAGGAAATGCGGGAGATGTGATGGGAAAGGAAGAACCGCCGGACATCTGAATTCCTGGACCACCCAGAACATGTAAAAAAGTCAGCTATAAAAAGAAAACAGCAGTTGCAAATCAGTGTGCCCCACCCCCTTGTAAGGAGATGGGGAAATTCCCCTTCAAGTGAGAGCCCAAGGAAGGTCAACCAGGTTACTGAAGATGTTACCTTAAGATGTGGATGCTGCAAAAGTCCTCAAAAGGAATACCAGTTGACAGAGCTGGTGTGGAAATGCTGCTGTCAATATAAAATGCGTTTTTGCTTGAAAGTCAAAAAATAGTTGGGGGGCGCTAGGTGGCGCTGGACCGTCATGGCCGCGCTTTAGTGAGGCTCTCGCCAGCCGGGCGTTAATAAACCCTGCAAATCCATCCTACAGGCCAGCTACCTATACTAAACCGATGCCGACGGACAGCTGAGGGTCTCGAGTCCACTCGACGCAAGTTTCAAGTCCGTAGGTGCCCTAGCGGCGCGGATATTACCCATCTTGGACGAGGCAGCGAGAGGGGCGGACCTGCGGCTCGTGGGCTCCACACAACGCGAGACCGGGGATTCTTCGGCCCTGCAGGCCGCGAGGGAATTGCGGACGGTGGCTGACGCGATCGCCACTTTCTTGACGACCGCGGCGGGCCTGACATCCCCTCCGTTGCAGCGCCGGGCGGGCTCGCAGCGTGAGATGGACCCTGCTGCCTCCGGGCTGCGGATGTCGTACATGTAGAGGCCCTGCCCGCCCAGCCGGACCACACTGAAGCGGAGGCGCGCGCTCCTAGACCTGTACACTGCGGAGGTACCGTGGCTGTGGGCACCGAGAGCCGCATCGAAGGAGGACCGCCTGCGGAGCACCTCGACTGGCGTTTGGGGCTGGCGGCGACCCGTGCCCTCCAGACATCTCTCCTGGTCTGCCCTCGTTGCGGAGGTGCGTGCTCCCATACCTGCGGAGGCTGAGGGGGTGCTGTGGTAATTCGGGGCGCCCTGCGGCCTGGAAGGGACTGCCTCTCCGGAGGGCTGGCATCGACTTGAGGCCCCCACACGCGCCTACAATATTATACTTTTTGGCGGACCAACTCCCCTCGACCCTGCCCGGCGTCGTCATGGGTAAAACGGACGCTAAACAGGCGACTCTACAATTCAACCCCCCAAAAAAGAAGACGCGAACCCCGCCTACGGAGAGTGGCGAGGCAGGGCCCGGCGAGGAGGAGGAAGTGGACTGGAAGGCTATCCTCCTCGGACTTCAGGCGAGCCTAACGTCCATTGACACCAAAATCGACAACATGAACACACGATTGGAGGCAGTGGTACATCGGCTGGACCAACACGGAGAGCGCCTGAAAGAGGCGGAGGGACGAATATCGGAGCTAGAAGATGGCGCAGTGGCAGGAGCAACTAAGCTGACTCAGATGGACCGGCTGCTCAAGGTCATTGCCGACAAAAATGAAGATTTAGAGGCACGCTCCCGCCGAAACAACGTCCGCCTGATTGGCCTTGCGGAGTCCAGCGGTGGGGGTCGTATGGAGGATTTTATGGAGAAGCTGCTGATCGACAAATTTGGAAGGGACTCTTTCTCGCCGCAACTGGTGGTGGAGCGTGCCCACCGCTCCCTGGGGCCTCGTCCAGTTCCTGGGGCCCCACCACGTCCTGTTATCATAAAATTTCTGAACTACAGGGACCGTGACACCGTATTGCGCTTAGCTAGGGAGAAACAACCGATCCTCCACGAAAATGTCACCATCTCATTCTACCCGGATTTTACACAAGCAGTGCAGGATGCCCGCCGGAAATTTACCGGAGTAAAGAAGAAGCTACAGCAACGAGAAATCCCCTACTCCATGCAATATCCGGCCAAGCTCAAGGTCACACATCATGGCAAGTCCATCTTCTTTGGCACTCCGCAACAAGTTGAGGACTTTCTGAAGGAACAGTCTTCTGCGGCCCCTCGGCGACGAGGTCCTGGAACGAGATCAGGCTCCAGCTCTCCGACGACTGCTCCTGACTGATGAGTATCGCTGTTATGGTTTCTGTTTGGTCTCTCTTCCCTTCTTGTGTTTTTCCTGGTGCCTTGGCATTCCCTACTCCCCCCTTACTCTTGAGCCCACTCTTTGAGTGCCCTGTACTTTACCTATGGAACTTGGAAGGCTCAGGTCTTTTTTGGGAGGGACTACTTCCTTCGGTCACTATGGGGCTACACTGACCCTCTCGCCCAGCTGTGCGGGAGACACGGTCCTTGCGGTTTGGGGCCCTGAATATGCCATCGTATATTGTTAACAAGGTACTGGTCTGGACATTGACAATTAAACTTCGCCCTGGCACTCCCCCCCCCCTGTCCCACCCGTACTCCTCCCCCTATGGGGTGATGGCATGGTGGGTGAAAAAAAGGGATTGGGAAGGGCGGGTCCGGCGCACCGGCGAGTCCCCTGTAGGGTGTACCCCACCTTTGCATCTATGTTTGTTATTAAGATTGGGAGGGGTTCTGCATTCCGGCAGGATTGGGCTGCATTGGTGGGAGGGGGTGGGATGGGGGTTTGGTCTGTTCGACATGATTGGGATGTCGAAATAAGCGCGGGGGTGGGAGTCCTAGGGACTTTGTTGGGGTTGTTGTTGATATTCAGCATGAACGGTGCGCATATGTCTGTTGGAATAGCAATGTGCCGCCATTTTTCGACCGTTACACTTATGGCCCTGCTGCCAGTTACACCTCATCACCCATCAGTTATACCTCGGCTCATATGGCCCGCACCGCGTGCCCTGAGATAGGGGGGGAAGCCCTGCTCACTGCCGTCACCTGGAATGTTCGGGGCCTGGGGGATCCCAGGAAACGCAGGCAGATCTTGGGCACCCTGGACAGGTTGCATGCTCAGGTTGTGTTTCTTCAGGAGACTCACATGGACCCTCGTCATAATGCCACCTTTGCTGCCCGTTGGGCTGCCCACTCTCTTCATGCACCTTACTCGTCCTATGCAAGAGGCGTCACTATCCTAGTTAAAAGGGGAGTTCCCTACGTTCCCATGGGCACCGCCACTGATCGCGAGGGTCGTTATTGCATAACATGGGGTAGGATAGGGGCCGAGACCATCACCCTCGCCTGCTCTTATGGCCCCAACTGTGATAATCCGAGCAGTTTCATTGCTCTCTGGAACAAGGTCAGGGAGGTGGGGTCCACACACCTCCTCTGGGGAGGGGATTTCAATGCTGTCCTGGACCCCGCGCTGGATAGGTCGAACCCCTCACCACACCACTACACTAACACACACAGATACCTGCGGGACATATGCGTCACCCATGAGATAGTGGATACCTGGCGGCACTTACACCCGACTTCTATGGAAGGCACACACTGGAATCATGCACATGAAACTTGGGCTAGACTAGATTACATAATGGTGGATAGGGCCTTGGCCCCCTCCTTGGTAGGGGTGCGACATTTGGGCCGCACATACTCCGATCACTCTCCGGTATTAGCCGAGTTCCGGTTACCCGACATCATGGGCAGACCTCCGACTTGGAGACTCCAACCCACCATCTTACTTGACGAACTATTTAGAACGGAATTGGGTCAAGAACTAGACGATTTCCTATCCCGCAATAGGGGAACGGTGGACCGGGTGGCCACTCTCTGGGAGGCGCTAAAGGTAACGATACGGGGCTTCTGCATTTCCAAGGGCTCTGGGGTACTACGGTCTTTAAGAGATACATTGCGCAAACTGGAAACTACACTCCACACTCTGGAACGCAGCCCTGACTACAACACCGATGCAGATGCGCAGGCAAAGTACCGCGAAACACTATCGGACTATATGTCCACTGCTGCAAGAGAGATGAATTTCCGGGGCAAATACTTCAAGGCCCGTACGTACGGGGAAGGGGAACGACCCGGTAAATCCTTGGCGGGTGCGGTCCGACCTCCGCGAGGTTCTAATTTTGTGCTGGAGCTGGAGGGGGAGGATGGGACTCCGTTACGAGACACGCGCTCGATTCTGGCGGCCTTTACCACACACTATTCGAAGCTATACTCCACTACCAGGGTGGGCGCACTCGACATTGACGACTACCTTAGGGAGCTTACACTGGGATGGCTCTCTGACCGTCACAGAGAGTTCCTGGCGGAGCCGGTAGGCCTGGAGGAGGTTAAAGACGCGATCAAACAGATGGCTCCGGGAAAGGCCCCTGGCCTGGACGGGTTGCCTATGGACTTCTATAAGGCGTATATTGACATCCTTGCTCCGGTGCTCCGTGAGGTTTTCCTGGAGGCTCATGAATCGGGCGCACTTCCTCCATCCATGCAGGAGGCGCTGATTACCTCCTTGTTGAAGCCTGGGAAGCCGCCTCACTACTGCGACTCGTACCGCCCGCTCTCGCTCATTAATTGTGACGCAAAAATCCTGACAAAAATACTTGCTAACCGGCTGCAGTTGCTACTGGGAGGCCTGGTGCTATCTGATCAAGCGGGGTTCGTCCCTGGCAGGGCCACCTCCAATAATCTCCGGACGCTATTCTCCATCCTGCATAATGTAGCTCCGGATTTGCCATTGGTGGCTGTTTTCTTGGACGCCACCAAGGCCTTCGACTCCCTGGAATGGGACTATCTCCATTGTATTTTGCGCAACATGGGAATGCCGCTGGGCTTCACGCGCTGGATTGATCTCCTGTATGACCGACCGGTCGCTAGGGTGGGGTTGAACGGGCGCATATCGGACGCCTTTGTGGTGTCGAGGGGCACCCGGCAAGGTTGCCCACTATCCCCGCTGCTGTTCGCGATAGCGATGGAGCCTCTGGCGGCCCGTCTCCGCCAACACCACCGAGACAAGGCGCTGCGCTGTCTTCAGCGAGAGGTTCTCATCTCCCTCTACGCGGATGACATCACACTTTACATACGTGATCCCGCTACCAATCTCAATCCTATCCTCCGTGAGTTTATCCGCTTTGCGGGTCTGTCTGGTGTCCATATCAATTGGGGTAAATCCACTATATTTCCACTGACTGCGGCCGCCAAGCCTTTCCCTCTGGACTACCCTCTACGTTGGGAAATGGAGGAGGTCCGTTACCTGGGCATAGTCCTCTCCCATGACCGAGAAGAGCTGATGCGGATGAACTATGGCCGCACGTTTGATTATCTCCAGGCATGCGTGTCTAGATGGATCACGCTGCCCCTTTCCTTGGCGGGCCGCGCTTCCTTAATCAAGATGGTGGTTCTTCCCAAACTCCTGTACCTGTTCATGAACATCCCATATTACCCGGGGAGATCCTTTTTTCGTCTTTTGAGGTCTGAGCCCATTCGTCTGGTCTGGGGAGGGAAGAGGCCGCGTCTTCGTTGGGAGGTGTTGACTCGTCCATTCGCGCAGGGGGGGCTCGACCTTCCTGATTTTGAACTGTATTATCACAGCGCGCAGGCCCACTACGTTTATCACTGGATTCGCCCCACGCCCTTCCTGCCGCAGACGGCTGTGGAACATTGGCTGACTGCGCCTATTCCGCTAGAAGGAACGATACTCAGCACACCAGAGAGGAATACGACATACCACACCACAATCTCGAGCTCCATTCTAGCATGGCGATACATTGCGAAGGTGGCATGCACACCGCTTATCTATTCCCCACTGCTTCCCCTAGCATACCATCCCCGGCTGCCCCTTTTACAGGAACAGCTGTTTAAAAACTTTATGGCCAAATTCCACATTACAACATGGGGGGACCTCTATCATAATGGACAATTCCGTTCCCAATCACACATGCTCACTCACTCTACACCCACTTTCATGGACACCTTCCTTTATACCAGGCTTCGGAGTGGTATTCGTGCCTTGACAGGGGACTTCCCTGGTGAGCCGCCCGCGCTGGAACCCTTGCATCGCCTACTTAAGGCTACCACTCCGGCTCATGCAGTCTCTACTCTATACCACTCGCTCCGCGCTAACCTAGACCCCTCACCTTGCAGGGCACGTATAAAATGGGCGGAGGACCTAGGGCTCCCCGTAGATGACGACTTCTGGAGTTACTGCTGCTTACAAACAGAACAGATCTCCTCCAGTAGCAGATTTAGAGTGATTCATTATCGGTTCTTACATAGGCTCTACTGTACTCCAGCACATATGCATAGGGTGGGCCTTCGAGAGGACGATCTATGCTGGCGCTGCCACGCTCCAGGGGCGGACTTTCTCCACATGGCTTGGGGATGCCGGGAAATTGCGGACTATTGGCAGCGAGTCTTTTCAGGCGTTTCCGAAATGATAGATGTCCCATTGACACCCTCTCCAGCACAGGCACTCCTGGGATATACAAAGACTATACGAAAACCAGTCCGCAGATTTGCCACTATCGCCTTTCTTATGGCGAAACGTCTGATAGCCTGTAGATGGGGACGGGGCAGAACTCCCAGGTTTAAGGATTGGATCGATGATATGGTACACTGTCAGGATACTTTACTTAGATACGCTGAACTCCTGCCTTCTGCTTCACGGCCGACTGACATCTGGGGTCCCTTACAGATATACCTGCTGTCACATCCACAGACATAGCGGGCTCTCTTCCCGCTTTCCCTTTAACCTTCCTAGACACCGCTCCCGCGGTAGTGACCCGCCTTTTGCCCCTTGGCCAGGCAGCGAACTGAGACGAGAGTTGGGACGACCCCCTGGGAGCTACAGATAGATGCCTTTATACCACTGCTACATGTTATTGCGGGTCGACTGTTTCAATGCAGATGTCTTGGGGGTGATGGTCCCTTGTACTGGCATGCTAATTATCTTGTTTCCTATGCCGCGGCCGGCCCTTGGTGGGTTGTAGGCAGGCAGCTGTGTTTAACATTCATTCTCCTTCTTGTACTGCGCTGCCGGCCACAGGTTGGTTGTAGGCATAGGGCTGTGTATTACATGTTTATGCTGAATAAAGGTTTTGAAAAACTAAAAAAAAAAAAAAAAAAAAAATAGTTTTAGGGATCTACTTGTGGAAAAGCAAAAACAGTACGGACCTTTCACCAAAACTTATACTATCTAACTGATTTAAAGTGGTTAACCAATACAGAGACTTAACAAACACAATTTCTATTTATGCAGTCCTCAGTCTCTAATGATCAACAATAGGCTTTCAAGAATGTCCTTTGTTTTATAATTTTTGCTTGAGTTTTGAGGCATATTGTGACATCATTCACCAGATAACCACTTTAAATGTTTTTTACCTTGAACAGTAGCAAAAACACTCCCCATCTAACAATCTTTGGTGCAGAGTTCTAGCAATGCAAAGCCAGCTTTGTACGCTTGAGCTGAGTAAAGGCTCACTATATCATGGCCCATACCGGGATGCACTTTCACAAAGGGGGTAATAAACCTGGTACCTTGCTGGGCTGACAAAATGCGGGCCCTGCAGACATGTTGGCAAAATTAAGGTGGGCGACGTCGCCCACTTCATGACAAAAGGCAGGCTTTAGGCTTTTCAGTCCATTTGCCAACCACTATCCACGGCCGACCAGCCTGATGCCACTCATAGAGAGATAGATGTTCTTAAACTCAGTCCCCCTTCCTAAACGCTTGGCAGCTACGGAACTAGATGGTTCCATTGCTGTGGCTGATATTCTCATAGCATTAGGCCAACTCAAACTCTCTAAAGCCCCCAGACCGGATGGCTTCACTCCCTAATTCTACAAGTGTTTTTCCACTCTACTTCACCCGATCCTCACTACTCTTTTCAACTCCCTTCCCGTAGGTAGAAGGACATCGACTTGCATGACATAAGCAGCTATCGCACTCATAGCCAAACCGGGTGAAGACCCCATTCTCTGCCTCTCCTACTGCCTGATTTCTCCCATGAATGTGGATCTTAAACTTTTCGCAAAGGTTCTAGCTAACCATCTCTAGACTTTGTTGTCTGACTTTAGTCATACTTATTAGGGGGGGGGGCATAGATGTTTATCGCTCCACTTGTGACAAAACCAAAGTCGCCCTCTGCCTTATCGATGTGGCCAGGAGGAAGGGGTAAGTGGCAGTCCTCCTGACTCTAAATGCTGAAAAAGTGTTCAACAAGGTGGACTGGATCATGCTGTCCAGGGTGCTTGAACGCTTTGGCTTCAGTGACAGAGTGAGTGGCTGGATTACAGTGCTCTATGACAAACCTTAGGTGAAAGAGATGGTCAGCGGCAACCCATCGACTCCCCACCATCCCCGCCCCCCATCCAAACCGTTGGGGCTCCCGCCAGGGCTGGCTTCTACCTCCCCCTCCTATTTGAACTTATCCTGTAAATCCCTTCTCCTAAGTATTGGGGGCAATCTTCGAATCAATGGTATCCCCTGTAGAGATACCTTCAAAGTTCCCGCATTTGCAGATGATATTCTAATAACCCTCACAGAGCCCTATTCCGCCTGTCAAGAGCTAATACCCCTCCTGGAGAAATTTCAGGCAGTAGTAGACGTTCTTCAGATCAATATGACAAAGTTGGAGGGCTTGGTCCTGGTTGGGGTGAGGACCATAGTGGAGGCGATTACCCCAGCAACGCCATTTTAGTGGATAAGCACCTTCATGAGATACTTGGGGATCCGCCAGCAGGGCTCGAAAAGCTCTTTTTAAAGCCTACTTTCCCGTTCTGGCGCACAGACAACAGGTGTCTGCTTGCTCCCAAAGAGTGAATGAACAATAAAGATGCTTTTAAATTCTGTTATCTTGTCACATTTGCTTGGCTTTAAGAGACCGAGGTCAATAGTCAGTTTGTCTTCATACATTTACTTTTCTTTCTGAGACTGAAGTTGGAGGATTTTGTAAAGTGAACTGTGTGACAAGCACGCTGTGCAAAGCATGTGAAATGAAAGGCTGCAAGATTTCTGGCTTTTTTTTCCTAACACAACACTGAAATCGCTAATAAGTGAACTGTTCAAACATTTCAAATATATTTCACTAGTTATGAAGACACATTTTTATAATTCTGTGGTGAACAAAAGATTTATAGGATCAAAACCAATCAGAAAACTTTACTTGGTGATGTGCAATTGTTAAATATTTTTGCTGAAACCCAATTTCCAAACATTGTTATGCGCTAAATAGTTTTATCAGTAAAACTACATTAGTGGGAAAGTTGTGTAGCCATTTCAATGGGAAATGTGGCATCTGTAAATGACAGTGCACTACTACATCATGCTATAGTATTATATTCATGAAAAATTCGTTTTTAAACATGAACTGGGAAATATTCCTGCTCCTGCCCAGAAAACAATGCTATTAGTGAACGAAGAGGCAAGCAAGGGATCATGCGTACCCTGTATATGGGCTTGATTCTTATTATACATGGACCAAACGTTTAGTCTAGTAAATAGTTTTTTTTTTTACACCAGAAATAGTTAACTTGCATATTTGAAGGTGCTCTTATGTGATAATGACTAGAAAGGCGGCTTCATAAGACAAAATGTTTGCCTAGGATCACACAGTTCGAGACTAGTTCATGGGTCAAGTACATTACAGCTGGGTCGAGGTAGATTATTCAGGTTACTTTTATGATTTTTCGAGCCCAGCGCTTGATGCTAGCTCTCTCCGCTTGCGCCTCCCATAACTTCGAATCCATCTTGCGTGACACCGAGGCATCTTTACTCGCTTGGACACATCATTCCCTCTCCTCCGTGGGACTCATCGCGGCCCTCACTATGACACCTCTCCCCACATTCTGTATCTCTTCCAGGCTATGCCCTTGACGATTATTAAAACCCGAGATCATCCACCTCCAAAGAGCCTTCAAGTCCTACATTTGAGGGGATGGGGATGCTCTAGGTTAGCCTCCCAGACCTGCACCCGACATCCCAGGGAGGGGGTGCTGGCGGGAGCCCAACTTGCTCTGTTACTATCTAGTTTCCCAACTACGTTACACAATTGAATGGCTTAAAGGGGAGACTTGCAAACCTTGGTGTTTTATAGGCCAGAACCTTGCATCTAGACCATTGGGGGAGGCCCTGTGGGTCCCAAGAACTAGAGAAGCCGGCTCCTGTACCTTCCACCTGTTACTAAAGTTACCCGGTTGCTATTAGACAGGTTCTTCCCTCTTTACCTTCCCCACTCTCTCCCCTCCTGGACAGCACAGAGTTCTCTCCGGGAAAGTAGACTCGAGCCTCCCACATATGGGGGGAGAAAATCTGCTTCAGTCTCCGAGATTTTCTTACGGAAGACCAAGTACATTTGAGGAACTCCAGCTTGACTATGGGATCCCGAAAACTGAATGATTTCATTTTTATCTCCCAATTGTGTGTCAAAGTGGGGGCCACCAGATCACGCACCCCCTTCGAAAACCTATTTCATCATCTCACCTTCCAAAAGTATCTGATGTCCAATATTTACAGCCTTCTTAATACCCGGACAACACCACCCAAAACAGCATACTAACTACACTGGGGGAGAGACCTACAGTTTACTCTAGACACTAAACAATGGCAGGAAATATTGAACCGCAACACTAATTTCGCCTGAAGCACATAGGGCAGGAAAATCCTATATAAAATTCTGTACCGCTGGTACCACTGACCCCACCGCCTGCATACCATTAGCGCGGCGTAACCCGTGACATGCTGGCGCAGTTGTGGCAACACGCTGGTGCAGTTGTGGCAACATGGGTACTCTCCTACACATCCTATGGTTCTGCCCCCTCCTAGAGGGTTTTTAGGATGCTATATTCCAGGAAATCTCTGATTCAGGGCTGCAAACTTGACAAACTGAATTTGCCACACTGAGATGACCTGCTGGTGGCTTTCACCCCCTCCATTCTACAGCAGACATATGTATCTCTCATGTCTTTCTGGCTGCAAAGTACACAATTATTTCCCTCTGGGGGAGACCTGTCACCCCTACGTACAAACACAGGCTCCATAAATTGTGGCTCTTGTTGAGCCATAAGAAGAACACCCATAATATAGCGGACAAGCCACAACTTTTTCACAAACTCTGGGACCCTATCCTTCTTTACTTAAAGTACGATTTTCTGGGCAAGACATGCCCCCAAAGTCTCTGCGCCTTAGGTCTACTAGACACAATGCAGCTACCACGCACGTTACAGCGTGGCTTTCCCTGCTGACTCTGACAGGCTGCAGCGCTCCCAACATTCACACATAGGTGTGGAGGTTGGGCTGGAGTGGGGTGAGGACCATGTCGGTTGGCTGTTAATGCAAGCACTGTTTGTATACTCTCATATGTAAAATTCCTACTCCAATTAAAAACTATTGAAACATAAATGTTTTGTAGGTATTTAGAGACTTGATTTAAGCACTTGTGTTATTAATTGCACTTTTTATCGTTGATATTTTTGGCTCAGTATTTTTAGGTCGAGCCTAGAGCAGCGCATGCGCTGCTTGCTCGACTTTTAGTAAGGGCGTTTTGAAAGTGCTACCCACAAGCTTGCCGCCATCTGCCTTTCTTATCTCTTCCTCTGCTGGCCATTACTTTCGCAGCCATTGCTTGTTGTTTCCAAGTTACCTAGTTTCCTAAAATGATGACCTCACTGATCAGGTACATTCACACTCACAGTGCGTCTTTTTTCGGGTATGCGGAAGCACTTAAAGTAATTTCCACTTGTTTAACTTTGTTTTTATTTACTGCCACAAGATTGGTGTCCGCCGTATTAAAATGCTAGTTGTGCTATTTTTCCATACTTCACCCGTGCTTGTTTCTCAGGCTGCTAAATCAAAATGATCGTGCCCTCCGGCCTTCCCTCCTCGCCCGCCAAATCACTTGCCTATTAACTTCCCAAGGGAGCTCCAACAGCAGAAGAGGCGCTCAGCGTTCATCTGCAGTGCTCGCTGCTGCCGTCTCATGCCGCACTGGGCATGCTCCGCCTTCCTCTCAGGTCTCCACCACAGCAAAGTCGCTGCTCACCCCTGGGCAGGGCCGCTCTCTGCCACGCCACCAGACCGCCTGCTGTACTTCGGACAGCTGGAGGCTCTGCAACAGCTCATTGTCTTGGCAGCGGTACTGATGCTAGTTGCTCCCGGACACCATTTAGAGGTCGCCGTCATGTGTCTCTGCTCGTCTTCTTTGGCAATCCACCTTTAATGTCAGTCCTAATCACTGCCACTGGCACCAGGAGTGTCAGGGTGCTTTGCGCTGTACTTATTGAGGCCCCTTATCCAAGAATGTAGTGCTAGATGGCGCTAGATGGGAGTTGCCAGCGGGAGCTCTGCCCAAGGCTACCTAGTCCATTAGCGTCAGGCCACGCCCCTCAAATCCCACATATCTCTTAAATGTACAGCAATAATTTAAACTTCAGAGAACATACTTTGGTGGTGTGTGCTCATCCTTCAAATCCTTTAATTTTGCAGTATATGTGGTTTAGACATATTTTATGTGAAGAGTTGAGAAAATGCCTGTAAGAAAATTGGTTATTTCAATAATACAAACCTACATCTAATGGAAGTTTCAAATCCTGGGTTCAACCCTTGGTAGCTTGGTTGACGCGTTTTCTCAGGCTGTTTTTTCTGGCCATTTTGACAGTTTTTTGTTGGTGGGAACAGTGTGCCTAATCTCCCCTGGCATCGGGCTCTAAGCCCTTTGGGTCATGTACTTGACAAATGTCAGTTACAAACCTGCATACCGTTTGTGGAGCTTAGAGGGGGAACACCACGAATCCAAAGATTGCGGCTCAGGTACCTGTAAAATACGTATATTTATTCCTATACATCACTCAGGTACGCTATAGAGCATGCTGTTATCTCACTGGGTACACCTCTTACCTGCTTCAGACTATTCCATTAGTGGGTTTTCTCAATATGTCTGAGGCACTCTTTGGTTGAGTGGCACCCAAATGAATTCTTCATTTACTTGTTACCTCTTTTATCTGTTGCACGATGTGACACTGTACTGACATTATAAGGTTCCGTCATCTGTACTCGATGCATGACTCCATCTGCCTGTTCTATATATGTATTATCTGTGGGAATTTCTTACCCACCTCTGGAGCTCCAGTGTGCATTTTTATGAATTAAGGTACTCTATTGAATCTATTGTATTTATGAAAGCTTTGCATCATTTTCGGTCTCCCCATGCCTTTGCTGCCCCCTTCCTTCAACCCTGAAGCGCCCTAAAGAAGGTGTGACCCTTGTATCTGGTTCTTTCACCGAAACGCACGTTGTCGTATTTTTTTCCCAACACGACTGGCACAAATTTTCCAACAAGACCGGATGGCAATACATGATGTTGTTCTATAATAATTTTTTTTTTTATTGTATAAAACAATTAAAAAAAACATAAGTTACTGCTGATATTAATGCAACAGTGTATAAGGAAATAACATGAATAACCCCTTTTTAGGTCTCGCGCCTAGCGTTGCAGTGCGCAGCACTGCCCATGCAGCGATAGTCCTTTTGTCTAGGGTTTGGAAACCAAACCTGGAATTCCACACGCTTGTGCGTGTGTTTTTACTTTCCTGTTCTGCTATTGGCCTTGGTGTGCATGTTTGTTACTTAGACTGCACGCAATAGGCCAAAGGTGGGTGCATTGCTCCGCCCATGGCCAATTGGTGTCTATTACACGCACCAAAGGCCATATGGTATCAATTATCGTGCCTAGGCACAGGCATGATAATTGAAACCACATGGCTCGCTGTGGCTCGCGCACCACTCGCGGCTTCCAATGTTTCCAAAAGCGATCGTTTTCACTTTTGTGATCGCTTTACTTGTGGCTTTGCTGCTTTAAGTGCTTAGACTCTCTAGACGTTTCTTTTTTTGTTTAAGTTAGCTAATACGTTAATAGTTTTATAACAGCTGCTGCATTTCCGCTTAGTTCACTAGGGAATGGGCTATTGTACCAAACCGCGCTTCCTTGAGGGCTAGCGCAGCGATGTATACCTGCCAAGTGTTTATGAGGAACGATATTAGTCTTTTAACAGCTGTGTGTTATTTTCCACTATTGCGTTGCATTCTGGGTTGTGTAGTTTTCGTTTTTGGTTATGTGTACGCCTTGATATTGGCCGTTGGCTAACGGTCCAGGACTGGTTACAGGGCGGGTCCACTCGCAGTCTTGCATGATAAACGATCACCAATATTTTCGGAAACAGCTGAAAAGTAATGGTTTAGAATGCTGAATTGGTTAGATGGTCCACGCTAAAGATGCACACATTCCTCAAAGAAACCAAGCAGGTGGCGGTGTGCGCGGCGCTGTGCAAACGCTCTGATGAATTACATTACTGATCTTAAATTATAGATAAGAAACTTGATTTTTTTTTTTTTTAATGATGTCACAGGAAGTGGTGATATTGCTTGTCAAGGGCATGTGGCTGGGGGTCTGTGCAGCCAAGCTTTGTACCGCCTGCATGGGTGAAGGCGAGGTTAGGTTCTGTTAATGGCGGGTTAGCAGCTTGAGTGGATTGGGGCAGCTGTGAGGGACAGCTGGGATCTGTGGTGGGCCCTATGCGCGTCTTGGGGGATCTTTGATGTTGTGGGTGTCGATGGGTGAGTGGTTTGCAGAAGGGATGGCATGTGAGGAAAGGAAGGCACTGAGAGCCCCCTGAGAGAGAACAATAGAGAGAGGCAAGGACAGTGACGCAGGAGTCTACGTTGGTGGATAACAATGCCACGCATGGAAACATTTTTGGGATCAGCCTTGCTCAAGTGTGTTTCGTGCAAATACCTGTGGTACTTTCCAGTCAGGATCATGGAGAGCTAGAAAGTTCAGTTTGTGTGCTGCATGAATTCGCTAGCACCAGGCAAAACTACAACTGCTGTAGATAGCTAATTAAGCAGCTTTTCCTTCTTTGGTGTGGATCAGTTTCAGGCCTTTGAGGCTACCCCCTGTGTGTAAATAAATGTAGGTTCGACTTAAACCTGAGTCGGACAACACCAGTGCTCCAGATATTTTGCTGTGCAAAGTTCTGAAGTCTTGCTCACCGGCTGCTATTCATTCAAGCCAGATGGTTCTCTTCCCTGGGTACACCAGGGGAAAGAGACTCGTCCTCCTTCCATCAATTCGTTTTCTTCAAAGGGTAGCTTCTAGTCAGTTCAGTGAATGAATGACTGTGCACAACAAAGCTAAACATGTCAGCCCGGGGTGGGATTACTTATCCAAGAACAACTGACTGCGTGATAGTGTGGAAAAGGCTGCTTTAATAAAACAGGTGCACACGCTTTATACCTACCTTGACTTTACCCTTTACATAGTAACTCAGTCTGGCCTCCCTATATATTTTTATAACTATCCAAATCCTCCTCTCCTCCCCTAAGCAACTCTTCCCAACCAAACACAATCCATTTCCAACTCTCCTGACTCAAACCCCCTGCATCCAAACCTCGTGCATACAGCACTGTTGCCACTCATTCCATTAATAAACTCTGCCCCTCCTAAACTTCAACTGGGTCTAAACATGATACATGTTTTTTGCAATAGCTCTTGAACTTGTTTACACAGACAGCAGGCAGAATATGCCAAGCAGCCAGGCCCAGGGAGAGAGAGGTCTTGAGGTCTGGTAAACAATCACAAACTTTACCCAATGCCACTGGCAGCCGAGAAATAAATCTGTGAGTGTGGCAGGAGGCGGCATGCATCACTGACGCCCACGAGTTAGGGTGCCCAGGGAGGTGAGCAGGATGAGGTGCGAAACTGCTATGTCAGCACAGAAATCCTGCGCGGCCTGCCATGCGCAAGCAGGCTACATATATATCCAGCGCACGCTGGCAGCCATGCCCTGCAGGTGCGTGCAGCTCGGCGGGCAGCATCCCTGCCATGCTGCTTCTGCCAGCCACGCACACGTGTGCGGGCCCGTCACGTGGGCACGGTGCACGATTATATAAGCGGGCCCAGGTTGGAGTCTGCAGTGAACGTGAGCAACTGAAAGAGAGAATCTACAGCCATCAATTCAGGATGGGATTAAAGTGTTTGATGTATCTCTTAGGTAGGGCTGTTCACCTCGACCAACCGATTAGCAAAACAAACTCGGGCGTTAAGGATATCTAGGGCTTTAAGTGAGATGAAAAAACGGGGGCGTGGCCAATGTGATTAAGGGCGTGGCTTAAAACACTTTGCTTTGTCAATGGTTGTTATTTGCATAAGATAAATAAGCAGCAACTATGGCTTGTATATATTATTGAAAAAGCTTCCACTTAACCCCTTCGCTGCGGCGCAAATTCCGCCGCAGCGCTGGGGGGGTTTGGGGTGAGCGCGGCGCCGCCATGCTCATGACGGAACCACGCCGTCATGAGTCACGGGCGAGCTGTGCTCATGACGGCGTGGTTCCGTCATGACTCCACCCACTTGCGCTGATCGCCCGCACAGGCGGGGAAACAGCGCCGCGTGGGCGGAGCGGCCGCCAACGGCCGCAGCATGACGGAACCACTCCGTCATGAGCACACAGCGCCCGTGGCTCATGACGGAGTGGTTCCGTCAGAAGCATGCAAGGGGTTAAAGCCCTGGTGACACCACAACAATGTTGCTGCTCCTGAGTTTCAAAAAGAGAAGGGAAATCCACAGGGGAAAAAACGTCTCTAAAGGATTTCTCTTCCCCTACAACACTCACCTGGCATGACGTCATGCCGTAACTTCTCCGCTAGTGAGAAGTGAGCAGTGTGAGCGCGCGCACATCGATGTGCCTGCCTTCACTGCAGTCCAGGGCACAAAACCGAGCCCGATAGAGACCCGTTTCGAGGCCTCCTTTAAACAAGCATTTACAATGCAATAGGTCTCGCATTTGCGAGAGTTTATGCTCTTGGCATTGGAAATGACAATGCCTTTTATTTATTTGTTTAAAAAACCAACACATTAATAAAAGGCATTGTAATCTACAATGCCAATAGCTCAAACTCTAGTAAATGCGAGACCTATTGCATTGCAAATGCTTGTTTGTTATAGGTTTGACCATTCATGAGATCTGTGAATATTGTATACTTGTGGATTTGACCAGTCATGTTGTTGTTTGTTTATATGTCTGAAAGAGTGAATGAATGAGTGCTATGTTGAATAAAATTCATATGTGGGGCTCATTTTGTGCAACATTTATATTCATTCTCGGCTTGTAGGGGCGTGTTGGCAAGTGCAAAACCCTGACTTTTAATCTGCGCAGGTCACGTGTGAGTGGATTATCCAGACCAGTTTATTGTTACATTCTGGCACTGCCACGTTCAGATTCTCTCTATTTATAACTGCAAGCGAAGGACTGAACAGCATATCTGCAATGAGGACCCACGCATGGAACATGTGGCACTGGAACCTTTAGCCAGCCCTCGCTTTTCATGCTGTTTTTTGAGGAACTAGTTGCAGT